>NW_026693571.1:39155000-39755000 GCF_021218885.2 Marmota monax
GGGAAGTCATCACATGTTAAATTTAAACTTCATCTAAGGCCTTCATTTTATCTTGATCATTTTCCCCCTTGAAAAGTATAATATGGTCAGAGGGAACAAAAACTCAGAAAACACCAAAGCCCAGATCCTACTCTGTGAAAATTGACTGTGCTCTGCCCTAAAGTTGCCTTCTAAAATGAGCTCCCAGAAGAATGCCAGTCAAGAGGTCTGTCAGGAGCCAATTTTTATTCATTTATCAGTGTTTTGTGAATCCTCTGAGAAAATTCTTAGGAGTTGTACTATTGGGAAAAGAAGAAAGAGACTGAAAATGTGGATCCAGAAATTCCCCAGGGTATGAGGCATTCGTGGCTTAGACCTCAAGTATTTTTCCCCTAAGGAAGCACTCAAAATCACCTATAGTTGGAATGCTTTAAAAATTGCCTAGTTGATGGTCAGTCTTAATGGGATAAGGTTTCTTTGTTATCTCAGTGGTCATTACACTATCAAGGTCTAAAAAAATAGCTTTTCTATGAAGTTTGAGAAAAATGAGTAATCAAGCACTATTCTGCATTCCTACACATGTATAACCACACACAGATGAAGTCAATCTTAGGAATCTGGTTACAGATTCAGAGAATTACAGAACTAGAAAATATTCAAGGGGTCATCTCTTCCAGCATCCAGAGCCTCAAAGGTTGTGGACAGTAAGGTATAGGTCAGCAGCAAGACTAGCAGGCTATAAAGACCATAGATGATATTTGGGGCATATGCCAAACACCCATGTACAAGTCTGAGATAGAATGGAAGAATGTGCATTGATGGCTTTTTTCACATCTGGAAACAAGATTGCTTGCTGATGGTTCCCAGTTTTACCCAAATGGGATAAACGTTTTCTTAATTCTCGTACAAACAAATAAACCAGGAAAGGGCTCTGATTTGTACTACCTGGATTTGATAGTTCCTTCCTTCAGAACCCAATAAACCACGGACGAGGAGGAGGCAGAAGCAAAGTCAAGCTTACAACCATTGCATCTGCACAGGAAGGGACACGTATGTTTAGAAGAATTCTATGTTTGGCTTAATGCTCTGATGTTGCCATTTATAAGTTCTAAATAATTATTTTTAATAGAGGGCCCTGTATTTTAATTTTGCAGTGGACCCCACAAATTATGTAGCCAGCCAGTCCTGGCATAGAGTAGTAGTTCTGCAGCCCCTAACCTAGCTATGTGGATTGCATGAGTAAGGACAAGGAAATCATCCCCAGGAGCAATGAGTAAATAGTGGCCAGTACAGTTATCATATTTCTGAGAACTGGAAGGGCACCAAAACAAGAAAGACGTGGCTCTTGTCTTCAAACAATCTCAATCTAGTATGACAGATTTTCTTTTTAAAGGTTTGATTCTTCAATCCCAACAAATCCAAATGAGTATATTCATCTCAAGATTGAATAGGACACTTCAGATAGAGCCCTAATATCCAGAGTATACAAAGAACTCAAAAAATTAAACAATAAGATAACAAATAACCCAATCAACAAATGGGCCAAGGACCTGAACAGACACTTCTCAGAGGAGGACATACAATCAATCAACAAGTACATGAAAAAATGCTCACCATCTCTAGCAGTCAGAGAAATGCAAATCAAAACCACCCTAAGATACCATCTCACTCCAGTAAGATTGGCAGCCATTATAAAGTCAAACAACAACAAGTGCTGGCGAGGATGTGGGGAAAAGGGTACTCTTGTACATTGCTGGTGGGACTGCAAATTGGTGCAGCCAATTTGGAAAGCAGTATGGAGATTCCTGGGAAAGCTGGGAATGGAACCACCATTTGACCCAGCTACTGCCCTTCTTGGACTATTCCCTGAAGACCTTAAAAGAGTGTACTACAGGGATACTGCCACATCGATGTTCATAGCAGCACAATTCACAATAGCTAGACTGTGGACCCAACCCAGATGCCCTTCAATAGATGAATGGATAAAAAAAATGTGGCATTTATACACAATTGAGTATTACGCAGCACTAAAAAATGACAAAATCATGGAATTTGCAGGGAAACGGATGGCACTAGAGCAGATTATGCTAAGTGAAGCTAGCCAATCCCTAAAAAACAAATGCCAAATGTCTTCTTTGATATAATGAGAGCAACTAAGAACAGAGCAGGGAGGAAGAGCAGGAGGAAAAGATTAACATTAAACAGAGACATGAGGTGGGAGGGAAAGGGAGAGAAAAGGGAAATTGCATGGAAATGGAAGGAGACCCTCATTGTTATACAAAATTACATATAAGAGGTTGTGAGGGGAATGGGGAAAAAAACAAGGAGAGAAATGAATTACAGTAGATGGGGTAGAGAGAGAAGATGGGAGGGGAGGGGAGGGGGGATAGTAGAGGATAGGAAAGGTAGCAGAATACAACAGTTACTAATAGGGCATTATGTAAAAATGTGGATTGATTCTGCAATCTGTATTTGGGGTAAAAATGGGAGTTCATAACCCACTTGAATCTAATGTATGAAATATAATATGTCAAGAACTTTGTAATGTTTTGAACAACCAATAAAAATAAATAAATTTTAAATAGAAACACACACACACAAAAAAGATTGAATAGGAACTTCCAACTGCCAAAGGAAAGGGGTATAACTATTACAAGAAATACAGGAAGAATGTTTATCTGTATTTGCAATATCACAAAGACTAGCTTTGTAAACCATACTCTAGTCTATGATTACACATGGAATTAGGAATCTCGTGTCCAACACAAGTGACACCATTCTAGCACCAGGACTTACTACTACAAACTGGTAAAAAAAATTCTTTCTACCAAGACCCATAAAGAATAGAACACAAAAGGTGAGCCCCAGAGTGGTACTGTAGCCTCATGAAAACCCAAACAGAGTATAAATAGAAAGAAGTTGAGCAAAAAAAGAAAAGGAAGGAATGGGAGGGAGGAGAGAGACAAGCTGACTGTGTTCAGTTTCTCAAGGTACAATCATTTGTCCAGGAAGGCAGTGAATGGAAATTGTAAAATAAAGGGTAAGCCATATTTAGAGCAATAAATTTTATGAAATGTTAATTGGATTTACTCTCAGAACTCCCCTTTTCATTATTATGTTTAATACCAAACACTAAAAAATTAATCAGGAAATTCCATCTGGCCAACAATTCCAATTTATGAAATTCCTTTTGCTTCAGAAGATTAAAAGCAATCCCTTGGAGTGAACTGAACATTCCAAGACAGCCCTAAACAGCCCCAACAAAGACTCTAGAGTGTCATTTTCTTTTATATTGTAACATCTTTGAGTCACTTGCAATCTATAAATAAACTTGCATTTTACAGAAATTCCTCTACAAAAAGCAGCACCATGCTGGAATTCAACACATGAGACTATTTTTAAAAGTGTTTTGATTTTTAAAAAATTAATTATAGGCCCTAAATAACATAGGAGTTATAACTTGGCTGACTATAAGTTTTGTGTTGCTTAACAACTCTTTAAAACAATTCTGCTACATCCATGTTTTAAGTTTGAGTTAATGTTAATTTAAGATTTTCTGGATTATCGGGGAAATGGAATCAGTAATATTCTGAAATCAATGTAATACTTACATCTATATATATTGTTGTTGTTGCTGTTTTTAGATCCCTTGGGTCTCCCAAGGTATAAGAAATTACTTAATAAGATGAAATATTGATAATAAAGTCTTTCTTTTAAAAGCTCAAGAAGAGAAAAGCAAGGAAATTTGTGGCAATGTTTACTTTACCAGAAAGGCACATTCCAATGCAGATCTATGAAACAGTAACATTATGATTAATGAAAACTGGACCTTAAAAGAGCGTACTACAGGGATACTGCTACATCGATGTTCATAGCAGCACAATTCACAATTGCTAGACTGTGGAACCAACCCAGATGCCCTTCAATAGATGAATGGATAAAAAAAATGTGGCATTTATACACCATGGAGTATTACGCAGCACTAAAAAATGACAAAATCATAGAATTTGCAGGGAAATGGATGGCACTAGAGCAGATTATGCTTAGTGAAGCTAGCCAATCCCTAAAAAACAAATACCAAATGTCTTCTTTGATATAATGAGAGCAACTAAGAACAGAGCAGGGAGGAAGAGCAGGAAGAAAAGATTAACATTAAACAGATACATGAGGTGGGATGGAAAGGGAGAGAAAAGGGAAATTGCATGGTAATGGAGGGAGACCCTCATTGTTATACAAAATTACATATAAGAGGTTGTGAGGGGAATGGGAAAATAAACAAGGAGAGATATGAATTACAGTGGATGGGGTAGAGAGAGAAGATGGGAGGGGAGGGAGGGGGGATGGTAGAGGATAGGAAAGGTAGCAGAATACAACAGTTACTAATAGGGCATTATGTAAAAATGTGGATGTGTAACCGATGTGATTCTGCAATCTGTATTTGGGGTAAAATTGGGAGTTCATAACCAACTTGAATCTAATGTATGAAATATGATATGTCAAGAGCTTTATAATGTTTTGAACAACCAATAAAAAAAATTAAAAAAAAAAAAGAAAACTGGACCTAAATACATTTGTCCTACTGGACTTATTAGTTGATATATATATTTAATTATATATGTATATATATTTTTAAGTTGTTGATAAACCTTTATTTATTTATTTGTTTGTTTATTTATTTATTTTATATGTGGTGCTGAGAATCAAACCCAGTGCCTCACACATGCCGGGCAAGTGCTCTACCACTAAGCTACAACCCCAGCCCCTTATTAGTTGATTTTTAAATCAAAGGATAACAGGAGAATTATCCCTAGATGTAGATCAGACTTACATGCGACCATATACTTGGCAAGAATTATGGTCTTTATCTTACATAAAAAGACACAGATAATATGATTTAGAAATTGTAGTATTTGGGAATTTTAGGCCTCTGCAAGTAACTGTTAACTGCCCTTTCAAGAGTATGTGGTTTGAAACTACAGGAAGAAAGCAAATTACTCAAGGAAGAAATCTATTTCTGCCTCTATCATAATTGACAAGGATTAAGTGTAGAGGCCCACTCAGGTTTTTTCTCTAGAAAAAATATCTCCAGGTGGTTTTCTCCTAGGAATTCCTTTGGAGTAGAGCAGACATAAGCTATAGTAATCAGAGACAGAACAAGACCTCAGATACATGACTCTTGTAACAAAAACTAATTGATTTTCTGTAATTTGGCCTGTCTTGCCACATTATATTTCAGACAGAGTGAAAATTACAACTTCTAAGCCTGCTGGTTTTTGACAATTGGAAATAAATCACAATATTTTTGAAAGAAGAAAGAGTAAACAAAACATTTGATTCAATGATGCCATAGAAATCCAACAAAAACATACACTCCATTTTATTTTTCAATTCTGTGGACAACATCTATTAACTTACACAGTCAGAGACACCGTTCATTTGATCTACTGCACAACAGACACAATGCGAAGGGATATTATCACTTTGAAGCAAGTGACATCTTATATCTCTGTTGGATAAAGAGAACACAAGAGCAAAAGGCTAAGCCTAGCAGAAGTTTCTAGAAAGAATTTAAAAGGAATATAGACCAAAAGCAAAATATCCATGGTCTTCCTTGAGGAAGTGAAGTACTATTGAGTAACCACGATTGCTATACTGGTGGTTGTTCTAAGCAATCAGATCCTCTTGTGGTTCCCAAGGACCTTCAACTCCTAAAATGGTAGTCAGCCTATAGAACTAAGCAAGATAAATATTTTCTTCCTAAATTCAATATTCTTCATTTTGACATCTGCTAAGGATTTTAATCTGAAAGACTGTAAGATGTGAAAGCGACTCTCATAAATTGTGAGACATTTCTTGAGATCGTGTGAGTTCCATTGGTAAGTAGAATACAATGAATTTATTTAAAAGTTATGTAAATTTTTCAAACTCAAAGCCTCTGAATCACTGAAAAATGTTTCCCAAAGATGCCATACCAACATACTACAGCAGTACATAATAAAGACAACGGCTTTAGAGAATGAACACAAATAGAATATTAGACTAGGTGGGCCCTTGTTTACTGGAAGTCTTTTATATAGGCTTACTTTCTTTTGCCTTTTGAAAAACACAGTATCCAATCCCATTCTTAATACTATTTCTTTTTCATTTTTATGATATGTGAGAGGAGTTAAAACTACCTTTCTTAGAGCAAAGCTGATCAAAGTATGCCATCAACACCAACTTGAAATCACTGTTGGGCCATCATCCAATCTTACTTTTGAATTAGAATATAGTCAGATTCCAAAGAGACATGAATAATGTCTGTGCTGGTCTTTCCTTTCCTAATTAGTATTCATGAACTGCTGGAATTTTTCTCCCTTCCCCTCTCTCTGTCTTTGCATTTATCTCAGTAGTTGTATCATTTGATTGCTGCTTGATTGTAATTCAATCTGGCGCCTCTTCATGGAGCACTACATTTCCTCTCGATAGTTATACATTAAACTGTGGTGACCCCAAAGGCTCCACCACTGACAAGATTTCAGCCTTTCTTGCTTTGTGCAGTTCATTTATTCTTGGTTCAAGGGCAGCCTAGACAGACACCGACAGACACTGATTACCTGGCAGGGTTGTAAGATAAGGTTTTCTGCTCTCTTTTGTACCATCCTGATGAACTCTGGTATAGTCCCCTCTGTTATCAAGTAGGAGTTCATGCATAGGGAGAAAGGTCTCATCAAAGTCCATGTGACCTAGTGGGATAGTTCTTTAAAGTCATACTGTTACTCAACTCTTTACACTTAAAATCAGGAGAACTGTCTGATATACAAAAACTTCATCTGCTTTTAAATCTAAAAACTCCTGAGTAGTATTTATGCATGGTCCTGAGTTTAAATAATGCTTAAAAGCACGCAGGAGTGTGTGTGTGTGTGTGTGTGTGTGTGTGTGTGTGTGTGTACATGCGCTCAAAAACTCTCAAACTTTGAAAGCCAAATACTTGATTCAAAAAACACAAAAGGGAGAGCATCTTAACACAGCAGGGATTTGATCACATGCAGCCTCTAAAAACAGTGTCATGTGTTCTACCACCCATTACTTGCAACTCAAAAGTATCTTCCTGCAAGGAAACGGTGAGTCAAGGGGATGTGTGCAGGTGGAGCTTTTTCTTACACATAACTCCTGTTTGCTCCCAGGGATGAGTCAGATTGTTAGAACAGACAACTGCCGGGAAAACAGCAAACCACCCCCTGAGAGCAGTTAGAAGAAGGAAGACCAGAGAGAGATTATAGTTCACCAGACAGGCCTGAGAGCAGCAATGTACTGGAATCATCTTTCCCGGATGGCACTTCATCTCTACCAAAGCATTGGACAGGGTGTTCTATTTCCTTGCATTGGAAAGGAAGAAAGAGTTATAGATTTCTTTGCCTCCAAGCAATCTTCTAGAGAAAGCAATTGTTCCCTCCACATCCGTATTTTATCAGAATCAAGACTTTAATGGAAAAATAAAAGGAAATGAATCGTGTTCTCCCAATTGCTCGGCAGGCATGTATTCCCAGTCTTTCTTTTCTCCCCAATGATACTTAACTGGAACTTAAAATGTGGGTAATTCTAAGAAGTAACTTGGTGTTTTCAGAATGCTTTTTCAAATACAGGACCTACTTTAGTTTCTTCCTACATGAAAATGATCCTGTCAATTTTTGTCATATGTCCATCATTTTAAGTGAATTGTTGTTTTATTTTTAGAGAGAATTTATACTGGCCTAACTATCATCCCTTCCTACCACATGGCATGGAATTTCAACAGTAGGCTGCTTTGTATAGCCAAGGAACAGATAGAAACTAACAAATAACAGAGAAATCAAATTCACCATTGAATTGAGAAATACGAAGATAACCATCCACACTCAGCTCTGTTAGATCGCCAAGAGCCTTTATTCATTCTTCTGCTAAAAGTTTTTAAATTGTTGCCTTCAGTTCCACAGGACACAGGTAGTTAATTGAAGAATAGATTAATTCACACAATTTTAAGACTCTTAAAAATACATACAAATATATTTTGAGATACATTGCCATGACAGTGGGAACTATTTTCTTAATTTCATCTGAAATTGTAATTTTCCCATGAAAATTGTTTGCTTTATTTTAAAAAGTATAAACTTAGAACCACTAATATGTGTATTTCCTTTACATTGTGTGCACACTAATGAAGAACTTAAAAATCCTGGAATGCAATGATATCTTCATATTATTTACCCCATTGAGAAGTAGAGAAAGGATGAGAAAGGGATGATTACAATTAAACACAACTTAGATTTGAAGAATCTAAGATATAGATAGCTGGAGATTATGAGTCAAATAGAGAGGTGGGCCAGTCCATTCCAACTCTGACATTCAAAGACTCTCTGAAGAATATTAAACAAAATCAAGGATGTTATTTTATACATGCTTCCAAACTATTGCCATTTATAAATAACAACTCAAAATTATGCTGTGGCTACATCTTTAAAAAAATTTGTTCTAAATCTATTTGTGCTATTTCAATTATGTGGATAAAATAAGAGCAGAGAAACCCTTCCTGGAAAACATTTTTTTTTCTTCTAGAAATTCTGTCCTGCTACCTCCTGAGCTCCTTGAAAATGAAAATCTCTGTCTTCCAGATGACAGCCACCTTGTCGGTAGAACCAAAATAGCTCTCTCAGCTAGAGAGCTGTCTGTCAGTAAGAGTTCTGACAGATATCAGATTTGGCATGCAGGAGAAGGGCAAGAACGGCCCCATGGAAGGAGATTTGAGGGGAGAACCTGACTAGCTGAGGGGCAAGGCATTTGAAAAACAGTCACCTCCTAGATACCACATCAAGCACAGAGAAACCATCAGGCATTTTTGGAAGTAACACAAAATCTTGGGAGAACAGAGAGTCAGAAAGATGGGTGACAAGTTCCTATTTCCACCATTAGCTCTTGTAGGACTTTGAAAGGGCCATGGTTGGATAAAACATGCACCAGACTGGAAGGTTCCATTTGTGAAAGGAACTGACTATGTTTACATGCATAGGATTTTCTCTCCCTCTAGTGGTGGGGTGGGGGGCCTTTGAAGGGACAGCCTGTCACTACTGCAATACTGCTTCATGAGATGAATTTCCATTACACTGCCTTCTTCCCATAAAAGCTAGGACTGTCTTTAGGTGTGCTCTATCCTTTATGGTAGTTTTCGAAACACCCCCAACACTACTCCATGTAAAGGAGTAAACTATCTTCTAAGTATGCTGATTAGTGGTAAAGGTAGTGGTAAGAAGGCAAAAACCTCATACTTTCTTTGACTAGAGGTGCAGGATCCCTTTCTCCTCCCTTTCATGCTGTACTCCTGATCCCTAATTTTTCTGGGCCAGAAAAACCTGAGGAGTTAAGACAAAAGAGAAAGCAAACTCATCCACAGTAAAGGTGGAAAATATGGAAACTCAGAGGAGAGGGAGAGACACCAATAAAAAGCATCTAAAGTATAGATCTGAACCTGATATAAAGGGCAATAACTAGAAGTAGTTTAGTCATTTGAAAATACTTCTGGTGTAGCAATTTAGATCAGCTAATAGTGAATGAAAAAGTATAAAAAACAGAAAAAGTAAATTATGACCATTTTAAAGAGAGTAATTAAAATTTCCTACTTCCACATACCATAATGCCATAATTGTACAAAAGTATTAATGGAAACAGATCATAAACTGCAGTTGTCTAATCAACAGGTTGTTGATTAATAATGGAAAACTTACCACTTTGAAGTATGCACAACATGCAGCTTTTTCTTATGCTCTATACTCACAGCTAGGCATCAATGATGCCTACTTAACTTCTCTTGGATGTCTCCAAGGCAACCAAACTCCTATGTTTTCACTGCAAACCTGTTCCTTTTCTAGCTTCCTTATCTCAGCTGTTAACTACATTAGCCATCCAGTTATGCAAGCTAGAAATGCAGGGGTTACTCTAACCAGGCTAGTTTTCCACTGTCATATCTAAACCCTCCCTTAATGTTACCTTCTATTTCAAATAGATCAATTGGTCTTTGCTTTCATCACCACCTTAATTTATCTTCTCTCCTAAACTACTCCTCCAAACAGCATCCACTCTGTCCTTTGTCAAAAGCATTTTCCACACTACTTCATTCAACAAATACTTTTGAGAGGCCTACTTTGGACTCTGGAAGCACCATGGTGAATAAAAGGATTTGTGGGAAACAAGATAAACATCAAATAATTATAAACTCTATGTGAACAATTAAAATTGGATGATAAACTAAGAGAATGGATACTGTGTTCAAATACAAGGGATTAAAGCAGAAAAGTGAAAGAATTCGGCCGGGATGATGGTATCTGCTATCCAGCCTTCCGAGAATATAAAGAGATTGTTTCAGATGCTGGCCTAGAACAAAAAAATGAGAAAAAGTTAAAATGCACATTAAGGTTCAATCTGTCTCCAACCACCTTCTGCTTAAATACAGCACCTTCTTTTTTGTATGTTCCCATCCCTAGAATGTAAACACCATTAAGAGCCCAAACTTGTCTTGCTCTTTGCTATACCATTATGTTTAATAACTGTGCATGCAAGTTCTTTTAATGCACAAATCTGTATGCGAAGTGGGAGAGCCGACAGATAAGGCAGATAAGTGGGTCTGGAGTTCAGGAAGTTTCCCTGATGTCAAGGTCATTGGCTGGGCTCACAAGGTTAACTGGCTATGAAACCAAGGCCAGGTTTCCCAGCTTTGGCTCTCTGGCACCAAGCTCTCACGCTCACACTCACACACGAGCGCACAGCGCAAACCTCTTCAATTCCCCGCTAGGAGGAGTCACACCTCCCGACCCTGACACCCTCTCAGCCTCTCCTCTATTTCTCTTTCCTTCCCCTCCCCGCCAGAGTTCCGGCAGCTTCGAGTCGCAATGATCGCCGGGAATAGTAGTCTTCCGGTCCAAGCCTATAGAGTCTCAGTATTTTTCAGAACTACGCTTCCCAAGGAGCCCTGCGGCAGAGGACGCTGAGTCACCTGACCCGGACTCTGGAGGTGCCATGGCGGCGCCCGTGCTGCGCTGGGGCTGTCCTGGCACACGTTGGGTTTTAGCGGGGGTTGGCGGCGGTGTTCGCCACCGAAGAGGGGCTTCGATTGGGTCCACGCCCAATCCGACAAGGGAACAGAGTACAGTGGCTCAGAAGCCCCTCCACACGGCCCAGAATCCGAGGAAAGGGTATACCATTTTCATACTGTTACTGCCCGCCTAAGTGTGAAGTGGAACTGAGGCGCCAGGGAGATGATGGCCACTACAGCCCAGTTTTAGAGGTTTCGAGGGGCTGGAGGGTGGAGCCCTAGGGCCTGAGAACACAAAATGAGCCCTCTGTGAGTCTCGCCCTCATATACTGTCTTAATGTAGGCGTTATTTGGGAAACTTGGTGTGATGTAGCAAGTGTTTTGAGCCGAAGGTTGCACAGACAGAAGAGCAAATTCGATAGCTGTGAGGTTGGCCACACTAGAACGGGAATCATTTAGCTGACATATCTTTAGCGCTACTATGGGCTAACAATGTTCTGAATGTGGAAAGAGAGTTTTTATCTTACAAGCTATCTGGGGTATTGGTGGCTTAATGTCATTAATCAAAAATACGTAATCAGAAAACATCAGCGATATGTGGAGGTGTTTTATGTTAAACACGTGTGTCTAGACTTAAGAGAACGTAGCCAACTAAGAGCGTTCCCTTTTTGTTATGTAAGAATTTTGCTTATTTTGGTAGATATTTCCTGAGCAGCTGTTTAAGCTTTGCCGCATAAGATTTAAATAGTTTCTTTTTAAATACAGAAACATAAGGTACGTTTCTAATATTTTGGGTTTTTTCTTTGACATTAGCATTATTTTTGTTTTTGAGTCAGAGAAACAGAGGGAAAATGTCCAAAAGCATTTGATTTCTATTCTTTTCGTAAATTAGATTGACTCCCTGTAAATGGAAAGTATATTTTTGTCTCGCATAATGAAATTACAAAAATGCTTTGAATGATGCCTAAGAGAATTTAAGAGTTCCTGATGAATTCTTAGTATTCCTTTCACAAGATGTTTCCAAACTTTAAAAAGAAGGAACTTCTTGTATTGAAATGATTGAAACAAAACCCAATACATGTGAACAAAAATCAAAATAATATAGAAGATGTCTTGGGGAAAAGAGCAGGATAGGCACGTACATAAATTTGATATGGATAAGCACACTTATAATTATCGGGAGGGAGCTGTGTACCAACCCAACAGAATAGGGATGGCTAGATAAGAGAGATTATTTTAGCACTTCGCTTCTTAAATTTGATAGCAGTCAAGCATAAACAAACAAAGCAACCTGAGATTAAATCTCAGAAATTTGGAGTGATTTGGGAGCCATTGTGGCCCTTGCCTGTAATCCCATTGACTTGGGAAACTGAGACAGGAGGATTGCACAAGTTCAAGGTCAGCCTCAGCAATTTAGCAAGACCCTGTCTCAAAATAAAAAGGGCTGGGGATGTAGCTCAAGGGTGAAGTGTCCCCTGGCTTTAATCCCCAGTACACTCTCTTCCCAAAGTGCCACATCTGATGGTTAGTTTTCCTTTGTGAAATTTTTCAGGAGTATCATTTAGTGGTGATCTGTTATATCTGTGACACTGGTTGTTGTACCTGTAAGCCATTGTGATAAAATCAATTTAAAATATGACTGAGAATTTCCTTTTTTAACCTATTTTTTTTTTTTTTTTTTTTTGTAGTCAAATCCTTCCATTTGTGTTAATTCTAGATAATATTTGAAAGACCAGCTTTCTTCCATTTACTCAGTGGTTCACTGATAGGCACCGTTAATTTAGACATTGCTGCCCGGCAGTTGTCACCTGATACCATTTCTAAATTATATTAAGATCCCAGATTATTTTGTTCTTTGTAGCCTTCCCGTTTATGCAATGAATCTCCTAATTCCACATTGCAAACAAATTTATTTTGCCCATCTCATTTGAGGTGTTCAATATGAATTGCTTTTGATTTAGTCACCAATGAAATTTATACATTTTAAAATGTAAGGATATAAAATTTTAATAAGTTAAAAAGGAAATTCACATTTGGGTTTTAGGCTTATAGAAATGTATTCGTGCTGACAGATGTAACTACTTCTTAACCATGATCTCTTTCTTATCAGTGAACACAAATGGGCAGCTGTTGTAGGATTGGAAATTCATGCCCAGATTTCCTCCAACTCTAAGCTCTTCTCTGGATCTCAAGTGTGTTTTGCAGCACCTCCAAATTCTTTGGTTTCTTTTTTTGATGCATCTCTGCCTGGAACTTTGCCGGTAAGGTTTTTATGTAATTCTATTTTCATTAGAAAGTGTTTAAACTGAACATAGATAAAGATTTCTTTGTTTTAATATATTGATACAACTCAGGAAATAGTTGTTTAGGGGATTATGGATAAAGGGAAATGGGCTAAATGTTTTCTAAAGACCCATGTCTATAATTCTGTTTCTAAGTGAACTTTCATATTCAAATTCACTTGTTTCACAAACATTTTAGAATGCCTACTAAATACCAGACATTGAGCTGGCTCAAAAAGATGAGCAAAGCTCTCTGCCTTTGAGAAACCCAAAGACTAGTGGGGGTGACATGTCTTAGAAACAAATAGAGTACTCTTGTGAAGGTAACATATAGAGGATAGTTTTGGAATCCAGGAAAAACTACAGTTAGAAATTGTAGGGGTATATTTGTTAAGGAGGGGTTCCTGGAAGAGGCGGTGTCTTAGCTCTTTGAAAAGCCAAATAGCAGTTAGGCAGTTAAATGGAGGAGGGGAGGAACCTAGTCAAAGGAAGCACATATATCATATGATATCACTGTGTAAGATCAATAATGATTGTGGTTATTGAAAATTAAGAAGAGATCAATAATGGAGAAAAGAATCAACCACAATATGCAGTGGGTTAATTACTGATTTTGCTACTCGTTTTTACCTTAACCCAAGGAATGACTAAGCCTAGCATACTATCAGCAAGGTTTTTAGCATATGTTTTCATATAATTGGCTGAATTATGAAGAAAAGGATAGAAGGAACAGTGTAAACGTCTGAGCTTATATTCTGGCCAGGACTGATGGAGATGGGGCCAGCAAGGGTCATCATGAGTGAATTTCATACTCTGAAACATTTAAATACAAGGGAATGCTGGCTGAACTGCATTGGCAGGCTTGCAGGGGTAAAAGTCTGTTTTTCTTGAAGTCACTGCCCAGACTGGAAAGTTCTTGGCAGTGCCTCCCATGTGCCTGCTTTACCAAGGGCTTTCATTGTCTTAGGACAGCATCTCCATCTCAGACTTTTGTCATACTTGGGTTTTTTGTCATGGAGGACTTTCATTCCTGCAGCCTTATCCAGGGCTAGCTTTGACTTGCTGTTGGGTTTCCTTAGAGGAAAATAGATGTGGTGCTCTCTCTTTTTTGTCTTTCTGTCTCTCTCTGGCTTAAAGTGTCCAGCTATGTACAGAGATCTTGGTTTGTTTGAGAAAAGACAGTTTTTCAGTAATACGAGCATTTTGTGTGTGTGTGTTTGGGGGGTAGGGCGGAAAAATAAAACAAATCTAGATTAAAGAAATCTAAATAGGTAAATATCTATTTAGACAAGTTAAATGGAAGGCAGTTTATATAACACCGAGCCAGGCTCGGTGGTACACACCTGTAATCTCAGTGACTTGGAGGCTGAGACAGGGGATTGCAAGTTCAAGGCCAGGCTCAGAAACTTAGCAAGGCCCTAAGCAGATTATTGATATCCTGTCTCAAAATAAAGATGGAGATGTGGCTCAGTGATAAAGCACCCCTGGATGAAATCCCCAGTAACCCCCCACCCCCAGCAGAAAAAAGCAAGATGAGACACAAGCTCTGAGTTCCTTCTAGATTTTTCCAGCTGGGAGTATGATATGCAGCAGGGTACTTCTTACAGTTCACATTTAGAAATAGATCCATTTGCAGATAGGCACATTTTGTGTAAACAGACAACAACCTAAAATGTTTAAGCTTCTGTTGTGCCTAAATGTAGTGAAGTTTAATTAAGGACAGTTAGAAATTTACATCAGGCCAATATGTGTTGAAATATATCTTGTCATGCTCTAAAAAAGAAGGGGCTTGACCAGTGATTAGTTAAACAGCGAAGGTG
Source organism: Marmota monax (assembly GCF_021218885.2). Taxonomy (NCBI): domain Eukaryota; kingdom Metazoa; phylum Chordata; class Mammalia; order Rodentia; family Sciuridae; genus Marmota; species Marmota monax. Next base: position 39,170,123 of record NW_026693571.1, read on the forward strand.
TTGGGGACATTGACCATTGAGAATTAGGTTTACATTAATTAAATTGTAGGCAGAAGCTACAGTTTTGCAAGAGCTAGGATTTGTTCTTCTTCAGAGCCAACAGCATTCATTTGAGTGGCCCAAAGTGATGATTCTCTTAACAGAGCTGATCTGCCTCTTTTTCAAGAATGTTTCTGTCTTTAAAATACCTATTTTAGTACATGAGTAAAATTATATCAAAACTCCTAGAATAAGACATTGTCACTGAAAACATTTCAAAACCCCAAGATTTGCCTATAAATAGATTTAAAATGTGCTAGAACATTTAGACAGGTGTCCTTCTCTAAACCCTATGATATAACGATGTGCTGATATCCTGACTCTATATCTGGTAACTGCTTTTAACAAACTCAGAAGCTGAGAGTATGTTTCTCAGGATTAGAATAGATCATTATGTTATTGTTTAGATCAGTTAAGCCAAAAAGTATGTGAAATTCATGATGACGCTTGAAACTCTCTGCTCGAGTCTGCACTGTGCCTTTCTCTCCTGAAGTGGCTTGTTGACTGCTCCTTCACGTGGCTGTGTTCCTCCACCCAGCCCTGACATGTTGGCTTCCTGTGCACCATTCCTGGGCTCTTGCTTTCTCAAGTCCCCTTGAGGAATCTTTCATTACCTTCTCTTCTGGGTAACAGATCTGTATTTCTAATGTCCTACAGTATATTTCCATCAAAATGATTCACCATCAGCTTAAATTCAGCACTTAAAATATTGAACTCATTGGTTTTTAAATACATTTATTTATTTATTTTTATGTGGTGCTGAGGATCAAACCCAGTGCCTCACTTGTGCTAGGCAAGCTCTCTACCACTGAGCCACAACCCCAGTCCAAGCCCATTATTTTTGCTTCCCAGAGCTTCACTGCCTCCTGACAAAAGAATAAATCAACAAGTGGGTGGCGGGGGTAGGATATGCTTAGAAATGGATGTTCAGCGGAAAAATGTCTGTGTGTATGTGTTATACACACATGTATATCAAAGAAGGGAAAAAGTCATTGGAAAGAGGATGTTTATTCAGTTGATGGTTTTGGACAAATGGGTTAGGTATTTATTTATTTTGGGGGGAGTACGAGGGATTGAATCCAGGGTGCTTAACCACTGTGCCACATCCCCAGCCCTTTTTTTATTTTGAGACAGGGTCTTGCTAAGTTGCTTAGGGCCTCACTAAGTTGCTGAGGCTGGCTTTGAACTTGCCATCCTCCTGCCTCAGCCTCCTAAGCCACTGGGATTACAGGTTTGTGCCACCATGCCTGGTCTAGTTAGGTATTTAGAGAAAAATGTTTATAGCTCATCTCATACATCAAAACAAAATTCAAATATTTATTTATAAATTAAATGTAAAATTAAAATAAATATTCATTTGTCCTTGGGATGGGGAGAAACTTTGTAAGCATGAAAGAGGAGAAACTCATAGGGCAAAATGATGGAGTTTGTCTACTTCATTCATCCAATAAATATTTATTGACCCACTCATTCATTTAAGGATCCACCCCAGGAAATTAATAAAACAAAATGTGGGCAAAGACTTCTTTGCAAAGTTGTCTATAGCAAGGCGATTTATAATAGTTTAAAATTGGAAACAACCAAAATTTCCCAGTGGTGTGGGAATGGTTGAGTGAATTATCATTTGTCTGTACAGTGAAATAATATCATGTTTATGAAGAATTTTTAGTGGCAGGAAAATGCTAACAGTAAAAATCTCATTAAGATAAATAAAATTTGCATGTAGGTTACTTAATCTTCTTTTGCCTCAGTTTCTCACTTGTGAAATGAGGATAATATATTTGACACAATTGGGTTTTTATGAGAATTAAATGAATCAATGCCTTTAAAACATTCAGTCACTGGGTGCAGTAGGTAGTGCACGCCTGTAATCCCAGTGGCTAGGGAGCCTGAGGCAGGAGGAGCTCAAGTTTAAAGCCAGCCTCAACAATGGCCAGGTGCTAAGCAACTCAGTGAGACCCTGTCTCTAAATAAAATACAAAATAGGGCTGGGGATATGGCTCAGTGGTTGAGTGCCCCTGAGTTCAATCCCCCATACCAAAAAAAAAAAATTTAGTCACTCTGCATGGAAGGTGCACAGTATATCTTAATCAGTATATTGCGTAATGACTTTGATGGCTTTCATCTTTCAAAGACTCTTTGTAATGTTGCACATGACAGCAGAAATAAACACTACACATGACAGCTGGTTACTTAACATGGATTTCTTTAGTTCAGTGATCTAGCCCACAAAATTAACTTGGCTCTCCCATTATCTCAGATATAGAAAATTAAATGTGTAGTGAAAAATAGTATATTGGATAAAATTGTTTCTGAGTTAATAGTACTTCATTTGCAAAAGAGAAGGTTGGTAGGATTTTTTTTTTTAATTCATCATCATATAGAATTTTGGTTTTGTACAAAAAGTAGTGACCAGTTGGTTTCCAGATACACTAAAGAGAAGACAGAAAAATGCAGCCAAAAGAATTTAGGTTAGAGTGTAGTCTTTTTCTATAGATCATATTTGGTCTGTGTGTGGTTTCTTTTTGCACTGCTGGCCTTTGAAAGAGATGCCTACGATTACAGAAGGCCAAAGTGGCTAGAAGAATAGTAGTCCTTTAAGATAGCTCAAGTTCATTCAGTCGGTGTTTATTGAGTGCCTCTATCTTTTTGTTGTTGTTGTTGTTGTTGATGGACCTTTATTTTATTCATTTATGTGTATGTGGTGCTGAGAATTGAACCCAGTGCCTCACACATGTGAGGCAAGCACTCTACCAATGAGCCATGATCTCAGCCCCAGAGTATGTCTCTTGATTTCATAAAAAATGAGATTATTTAGATTATGTTAACATACATCTTTCTGTTGACATTTATTCTTCCTCTCTGTTGGTGTCTTCATTCCTTCATGTACCTGTCATTTATTGTAAACTTACCGAGTGCTGGCCATTGTTCTAGTTCTAGTAACAGAGCTTTGAAGGAGGCAGCAGACAGAAGTGGGTCTTGCTCTCATGGGGCATGGATAAGTAAGCAGGCAGTTGTATCTGTTTATAAAAGTCTCAGTAATGGAAAAATAGTGTGCTTGAGGAGCACAGAGGATGGTGGAGTGCAGCCAAAGATAGAAAGAGTTTGTGAGATTGCCCAAGTAAAAAGTGAATGGAATGTACAAGGGCCAGAAGAAACCAGGATGTGACTTACTCTGGGAACTGAAACATGTTCCACCTGTCACAGGGACAGCAAAAGAAACTGGTATCGGATAGTGAGCCCCGCAAATTCCAGGGCCTGCCTAGTCCTCTCCTCTGCCTTTTTGTTTTCTCCTCCTCCTCCTTTTTTTTTTCTTTTTGTACCACAAATTGAACCCAGAGGAGCTTAACCACCGAGCCACATATTCTGCACCTTTTTTCGTATTTTATTTAGAGACAGGGTCTTACTGAGTTGCTTAAGGCCTTGCCAAGTTGCTGAGGCTGGCTTTGAACTCACACTCCTCCTGCCTTAGCCCCCAAGCTTCTGGGGTTACACATATGCACCACCACACCCCTGTCTTTATTAAGAAGATTAAGTGACCTGGGATGTTCATCTTTTCTCTTCCCTTCCTTCCCCAGGTAAGAATCTGAAAAAAACATCTTTGGAGATTTCATATGTCCTAAAGGAGAGGATCTCATGTAGTGGCATTTGGGGGTCCCTGAGCTGCCTTGTCTTAGAGTAAAGGTTACCAGTCAACAAGTCCTGAAGATATACATAGAACTTTTTTTTTTTTTTAAAGGGGGAGAGAGAGAGAGAGAGAGAAAGAGAGAGAGTTAGTTTTTTATATTTATTTTTTAGTTTTCAGTGGACACAACATCTTTATTTTTTATTTTTATGTGGTGCTGAGGATCGAACCCAGCACCCTGTGCATGCCAGGCAAGTGCACTACCGCTTGAGCCACATCCCCAGCCCATACATAGAACTTTTGATCAGCATTTTAGTACTTCACTTTCAAATGTAAGTTGATAGCCAGAAGCACCAGACATTTGAAGAAATTGTCCAATATGAGGGACAGAGTTTAAAACAGAATAAAAATGAGCTTTTTGAAATTAATATTATGGTATCTCTTCCTGTTTCCCCACAAAGAATCCTCAGAAGAATTATTAGATAACGTCAAGAAAACCTTCCCAAAAGTAAAACATGTGCAATGACCTGGACAATGGAAGAAAAAATAAGAAAATTAGAGAATCAATCCAGGAAGTTCAATATCTGATTAATAGGAGTTCCAGAAAGGGAGGAAACAGCTGTGAGGAAACTATCAAGCAAATAACACAGATTAATTTCCCAGAATTGAAGGACATGAACCTCCAACTTGAAAGGGCCTGCCAGCTCCCCAGCACAAGGAGTAAAAATAGTCTCACGTGCGGGCACGTCATGAAATTTCTGAACATTGGGGATAAAGATAGGATCCTGAAGCTTACAGAGAAGAAAATAAAGTCAGGTCACATTGCAAAGGACTGGGATCAGAGAGACATTATGGAATAGGGTCTTAAAAATTTAGTGGTGGAGGGGGGAATTGTCTAACCTAGAATTCTGAACCCCACACTGTTGATAAGTATGATAGTAGAGTGACATTTTCAAGCAGGCAGCCTCTCAAAAAATTCACGTTCCACTCTCCAGGAACCAACTGGAGTCATAGAGACATTCCAGGTTGCAGGTTTGCAGCAGCAAACCTGTTGCGCATTGGGAGAGAAGGAGGGACAGCTGCAGAATAAAGGACTCAGAAAAAAATGGAGAGGTGGAATAGTGGGTGTCTGATGTTTATTTGGAGAAGAGATTTTACTTGTAATCTGCACTCTCCGAGGAGATAAACTGTAGCTACATAAAAAATGAAGCAAATGGAAGAAAAATAAAAGATATATCACCTCCAGGAGAAACAAAACATTCAAGAAAGAAAATTAATCATAATACACTTAACAGCTCAGCGGAGAAACATAATGAGGTAGTAATTATAGAAGCACCAAGTACTTAGCAAAAACTGTTGGGCTAAGGATGTGGCTCATGGTAGAGTGCTTGCCTAGCATGCATAAGGCCCTGGGTTTGATGCCCAGCACCGTGCAAAACAAACAAAAAAACTGTTAAATATTAGGAAATAAAATAACTAAATTTTTATCTACTATAATTGGAAGTCACATTCTAAATTGGTAAAGCAAGAAAAAGAACAGCACATGAGTGTATGTTTCAGAGACATTTTTAGCCATTGAAAGGAGAACCCTCTCCTTACTCCATTTTAGACCCTAAGTTGTTTGTTTGTTTGTTTGTTTGTTTGTTTGTTTGTTTTTGGAGGAGGGGTAAGAAGTGGGGCTGTTATTGTTTGTTTTTAATTAGGTACTGAGTGAAAAACTTAAAACACCTAAGAGACTATTAATCACAGAGGGTTCTTTCTAATAAAGTTTCTTTTTATTTTATATATAACATTAAATAATAATCAGATGTTACCTGTATTGGTTTCTGAGGCTTCTGCTGGTGGAATTTTCTTCTTTTGTGTTCTCAAAATCCACACACTAAAGATCACCCTCCTCCCCATATCCTAACAAACAACTCACCCTTACTCTGATTTTAGGAGGAATAGACTCATCCATATTTTAGATTCATCCATACTGAAGCTCATGCATGTGATGGGGATCTCTCCTCTGCTGGGTCTGAAAAAACCCACCATCCTAGCTACCTGACTTTCAACTTCATGTTGGCGAGTTTTTCGTGGGGGAGGGGGTGAGCACTTAGAGATGGGCGTGTTTTATTTTTGAACAGAAATGTAATAAAGTAGTAAGTGTGGGTAAATCCTTATGATAGAGTAAGTACAAAATAATGCAAAATGTCTCATTATTATTTTCTCACTTTGTAACTTAGTATCAGTTATCTCTTGGAAATGGAATGGACCAAGTCTTATAGCCCCATGTTCTAAAAACAAGTATACTGTGTCATTGTGACAGTTTATCAAGTCTGACTTTTTGCCAGATTAAGGAAGGATTGTCACGTGGCAAATAGCCAAGCAGCCTCAGCCTTCGCCAGCAGGTGATGGATTTTCCAAAGGTCTCCTGGCACAGCATATTATTTAAAAATAGGAAGATAAATACCAGACGAGACTGCTCAAAGATCTGAAGGAGGTAGCTGCCAGGAACAGGACTGGATGTAGGTAGGGGTGATGTGGGGGCATTGCTGCTTTTCCTTATCCATTAATTTAAAATACATGCCTATAATATTTTGTTTAAAAATTAGAGGTTAAGCTTCCTGAGAAAGATGTCTCTAGAGCACAGGGAGGAAGACTACTGTCCCACTGTGACCTTGAGGGAAGAAGTGTCTCCCATGGCTCAAGTAAGCTCTTAGGTTTGGTCATGGATCGTTGAAGAAGCTTCAGTCTGACTTTTTCCTTTTCTAGAAAACAGTTTTTTAGATCTCACTCTCCTTTCTGGTGCTCTTTCCTCCTGGTGCTGGTACCTCTTGCATTCTGGGTCTGTAGGTGATGGAATCTGGGTTTTTGTACACCCCCAGCTCTTTCTGCTTCTCCTTCCCTCTTGAATGATAGTATAGAATTCTAAGCTGACATTTATTTCCCCTCAGCACTTCGAAGATGTTCCCCTCATTGCGCTCAGGCATCTATTCCTGCTGATGAGAAGTCTGCATCCCTTGTAGGTATTTTGTTTTTCTCTGATAGCATGAGCCAGGATGTTTCCAGGGGTGGGGCAGTTTTTTGTATTTATTCTACTCTGGGCTCAGTGTGATTTTTAACTTAAGGATTAGGCTCTGGATGATGGCAGCATCTATGGGGTGAATTCCTGATGTCCTCTGCCAAGGCATGTGAGACTTTATTGAACAAACCAGTTTCTATGTTAATTTCTGGACCTTGACTGTTGTACAGCTTAGGTTGTGCCAGTCCAGTCCCACACCCAGCCAGGTTCAGGGGCTGTGTTTTCTTAAGACTCTTTCACCCATGACCTAAGGTGGGTGGCCTCTCGAATACCAGCTCTTCAGTTGGTGGCAGAAGGTTTTCAGAGTGAACCAGGATTTTTTGGCTCACATCTTTCTGCTGAGAGCCCTTCTAGCTCCCTGCCCACATGAATTCACAGCCTTGACTTCTGCTTCGAAGGATTTTAGATTGCTGACAACCATCGTCTCTTCAGCCTGGTCAACAATAATGATTTATTTTACTAACATTTACTGAGTGCTAACTATGTAGCAGGTTATTTTAACCTCATAGAGTTGCTATGAGGCTCTAACTGTGGTTATCACAATTGGTAGGTAGAGAAGCCAGAATTCAGACCCAGTAGTCTGGCTTCAGGGTTCATGGTCTTGATCCCTTTGCTGTCCTGTCTCTCTGTGGTCGCCCCTGGGCATCCCATGGCTTTAAACTCTCAACACTCTTGTGGCCCCAGAGGATTTGCTTTGCTTTGAGCTTGTCTGTGTGTGTGCGCAAGTATCAGTTTATATGTATGAAAATGTCTCTGTGTTTAAATGTGATGCTTTTTCTCATCCCCTGCCTCCACCCCTGTCCGCACCAGGTCTGCTTCTGCCTAGCCTGCTGTCCTGACTACTGTATAAACACATCTTCCCCATTCTGATTAGTGACCCTTCTTCTAAATGGGTTTTAGGAACACGTTTATTTTATCTTCTTATTTTACCTTAGTTTTAGAATTTTATGGAATTCCATCATAAATTTGCAGACTGAAAAGATCAGTCAGCCCATTTTACTCCTTGTAGGCAGGATTACAGCTAAACTAAGGGTGGCATTCTTTTTTTATTAGCAAGGATTCAGCCTCACTCATTATTTTGACTTAGTAAAACCTCTTACTGTGGCACAGAATCTTCCTTAATTTATTAGCTAATTATTTGTCTACAGAACTATAGACAGGATCCTAGGTTATTTGCTTAGAGTTGTTTATTTCCTCTTTATCATGTCTTTCCAGTTTCTCTCCTTGAAATACTTGTATATGGATGTGAAATGGAAAGAAAATTAGGAAAAAAATATATGTATTGGCTAAAATGTCACAGGATTTACAAGTCTTTTTGTTCCATAATTGGCCAAATAATGCTGCCAGTAATGGTGAGATTTCAGTAAGGCATCGAGTTTGTTGGAAATGTGTGCAAACCTCTGTGCTCTGTCTTACATGGGTGTGCTCGCGCACACGCACACGCTCCTTCTTTGTAATTTGAAATACTGGTTTTTGTCCCTAAGCAGCAGAAAGGGGAGGGAGGGGAAGAGCATTCCAGTTGCTTGCTGGTAGGAATGCTCCGTTGGCCCAATAGATACCTTCTGATAATCAGGCTACACCACAATTAGATTAATTAGAAACCAGTGACTCTCATGTTTTGCTTGTCTGAAAGCTCTTATCTGTACATAACACAGAACCTCCTAGCAACCATGAATGCCTCTTGTTTCCAGAAGTGGGGGAAAGACATTTAAAGCTGTTTTTCACACATGTATGCAAGAACAGTCTCCTCTCCTCTCAGAATCAGACTGTCTAAAAAGCGTTTGGGGCTTTTCATACCAAAGATGTTTAGAATCTGGTCCTCGCAGTTATGGAATGAAAACTGGGATGTTATTTAGCACATTTTGCAAAACTTTCTTTTACTCATAAAAGTATACATATTATTAGCAAGAAGGAGGAGAATGAAGAAGGGGAATAAATAATGCCTGTCCCCTGGGCATTAACAGTACAGATACCAGGCCTTATGTTGGGGATTTATTCTCGAATCCAAGCATGCAGGTTGCACCAGAAGGGGTCTTGCCTCCCTCAAGAAATCAGGGTGTACTGGGCATGGTGGAGCATGCCTGTAATCCCAGCAGCTCAGGAGTATCATGAGTTCAAAGGCAGCCCAACAATGGTGAGGCACTAAGCAACTCAGTGAGACCCTGTCACTAAATAAAATTCAAAATAGGGCTGGGGATGTCTCTAAATAAAATTCAAAATAGGGCTGGGGATGTCTCTAAATAAAATTCAAAATAGGGCTGGGGATGTGGCTCAGGAGTTGAGTGTCCCTGAGTTCAATCCCTGGTACCCCACCCCTCAACAAAAAAGAAAGAAAGAAATCGGGATGCGGATGCGAGAATAAGGCTCTTTTATAAAGTGTTTTGTGATTATTTTTTAAATTTCTTCTGATAGAAGAATTGTTTTATTTTAAAATTTCTTCTGATAAAGCCAGCTAAATCTGCAGTATTCTTACTCTCTGAACATAAGCAGATATTAGTAATAACTTTTGTTTGGGAGGCCCTAACAGGTTTAAAAATACTTGAGTAGTCTACGGGGCATCTGGCTGAAATGTTTTCCTGACCCTTAATTCTAAATGTAATTATAAAGTGGTTTTTAACATAAAATGTGGAAACGAAACAGAGACTCAAGAAAACATCAGGGGAAAAGTGTTTAAATGCATACATTTATAATCAGATCTGTACTTAATTCTCTGTCCATTCACACTTAAATGATGTTTAGTTATTTGACTAAGAAGACAAAATGTGACAGTTTTCTATTAAAATTTTTTTCCATTTCAATGATTTGCTTTAATGTAATCTGCAGAACCTATAATTACATTGTGTTCTCAGATGTTCTTCTTGCCAGTCACTCTCCCAAGTCACTTTTATAGTTTCCTCCATTCCTTTGAAGAGTGTGCCTTTCCAATGATGAAGTGTTCTGCCTTGTGCTGTATCTTTTGTCCCAATAAGAGGCGTGTCTATGAGCTCATACCCACAAGTGTGGAAGAGTTCCCTTTCAGCTCTTCAACTCTTCAGTGGTCCAAACTTGCCTTATCATATTATTAACTGGTCATCTCGAATGAACTCAGATGACTCATGACCATGATGGACTTCAGCACTCACCTCCCTCTAGTGGGGAAGAATTTGACTCTCCACTGCCATGGACCTTTTCCCACCTGTCAGTGGATTCTTGAAAGGCTCCTGTTTCATAACAATTTTCATTTCCCCTGTCTCTCTGCCAGTTGTACATGCAGCATTCCCAGTATGCAACATGACTCTATTAATAACGGTACCTCTACTTTCTATCAATATATGTTTCATAAAGTTGACTGATCATCCTTTTATATATGTTGTTCAGGAGGAGTTCTATGTTTGTGGTTTTGAAAAGTAGTTTATCGACTCCTTGGGCCACTTAACAGTACCTTGCTTAGAACGTACATAACACACTTGATAAGTACCTCTCTGAATCCTGCTATGTATTAAACATACACATACACAAGGAGTCCATGTGAATGAATTTTCCAAGCATCTAAAACCCTTTTGATATTTTTTAACCTCTTTATAGGTCTCTTTCTAAATGCATTATATGCTTTCCTGCTTTTAAATAGGGTATATTGAAGCTAAGGCAACCTTTCTTGATTGCTCAAGGTTATCAGCAACATCAGTTATTGCTCAGTGTTGTAATATAATGGTGCCTTGAAGGGCTATTGAAGTGTGTAAAGCCATCTGATTCTACAGTAAATGGCTAGGATGGCCCATTCTTTTTAGCTTTCATAGTGCAATGTTTTTCCTTGGATTTACAAGCCACTACCTCTAACCATTTTTTTTTTTTAAAGCTACTGTCTGTATATTTGGTTCTAGAAATCCATTCTTGCTCATTTCTCAATTATTATTTCTGACCTGCTCTAGCCCAGAAAGCTAGATCATCACATTTGTTAATGTAAATAGGAGTAAGGCTCTGCACAGAGACATGCCCTACAGAATAAAGTACATAGATAGCGTGAAAGCTGTTTGGCTTCTTGAGGCTATAAACCAAGGAGACTAGATTAGGAAGAGAGCCTAAGTCATTCAGTTCACTCCTTTTAATTTACAGAAGGAAGAACTGCTGTTGTGACTTGCCCATGGTCACACAGTTTAATGTCCTTAATGAAATATCAGTTCAAATCAAATTTGAACTGATATTTCTCACTCCTAGTTTAATGAACAGCTCCAAATTTGTGTTCCCATTGTAGTTGGAGCTTCAAGAAGTATAATTTATATACATGGCTGTTATTTTGCAGGTATGCATGAGTATATATCTTAAAACATGAATGCTGTTAAGAGATAGTTATGTAATATGTTTGTAGATATATGCCCATATATTCATATGCAAACAGATACATTGACCACAAATCATTGATGCTGACTGTATGCTCCAGGTATTATGATTAGTTATGAGTTAGTAAATTTGACCTCTCTTCTAAACCTGAAGAGAGAAAAGTAGAGTGCTCAGTCATTAGAAATAGGTAAAAGGAGATCTCACCTAATTAGTCACAAATTCAGTGCCCAATGTGCTGGATTTCTCCCAACTCACCGTTAGGAGAGCAACCCTGACTTTAGACAGCTCATAGCTAAATAGATCTCCATGCAGACAGTGGTCATTCTAATGGAGACTTCTTTTGGAATGTTTTTCTGTGCTTTATTCTGGGTAATTTTCTCTATAACTTCTTCCAGTTCACTAATTCCCTCTTTTTTTTCTGTTCTTCTCTGTAATGTATCCACTGAGTTTTATACTTCACTGAGACTATCTCCTTTATAAAAATACTAATTTTCCCTTCTAAATCTCCTTTTGTTCTCTTGAAAGTAATGTGTTCCTTTTTCACATATCCAGTTCTTTATTTGCTTAATAATTTTCAATCTGTTTATTTTATAGTCTGTGTTCACTAATTCTATCAGAAATTCTTGGGAGATCTTATTCTGCTTTTTGTATGTCTGCTAATTCCTGCTAAGGGCAGATGATTTACTTGTGTGTTTTATAATTTGGGATCATGAAGTTATGTTTTAGGGGGACTCTAGTGTTTGGATGGAGAGCCCCTCCAAAGAACTATCTTATTGGCTTTTCCCCAATGCTTCATTTCTTAGCTACAGCCATTTTTCGTTTTATCTTTTAGCTTAGGAATTCATGGGCCACGGAGCTAGTAAATTTGACCTCAATCCTGCTGAGAGTAGGTTATCAATTCTAAGGGCAGACTTTCCCCCCATAACCTAAGGTTGAACCCTTAGAGTAAGGAACAAAGGATAGGACCCCGTAGATGGGGCTGCAGACAAAGCTGTGAAGATGGATGACTCAGAGACTCAGAATTGGGCAGGAAAGGCATCTTTTTGCCTCTCTTTGGCTGTTTCCCTCTGTTCCCTTCTCGTTGCAGTTCTTCTGTGTTGTTCCATATGTAACGTGGTTCTTCATGCCAGCTGAGCTGAGATTTGTGCACCTTCTCACTGTGCCTATGCTATTGCTGTAGAGAGGGATCCATGACTCAACTTTTTCTGAATTCCCCGTAGATGTACAGGAATGCACACCCTCACCTGTTGCACTTAAAGATGTTTGTGTTGGTCAGCGTTAAGCTGAGGTAATCCACTTAAAAAGAGTGAAGATTTGTTTTGGTTCATGGTTTCAGTCCATGGTCACTGAGCCTTGTTTCTTTGGGCCTGTGGCAGTACAGTACCTCATGGAAGGAGCACACAGTAGAGGAGGCTCGTTCACCTTGTGGAGGTCAGGAAGTGAGAGATGAGATCAGTGTCCCATAACCTTCTTTGAGGTTATGCCCCCAGTTACTTAAGACCTCCCTCTAGGCCCTATCCAATAAAGATTCTCCCACTTTGCAGAAACGCCAAGTGAGGACCAAGCCTTTAACCCCTATATGCCTTTTGGGGACACTCCGTATCTAAACTATAGCAATAATCATTGAAAAAAAAATTTCATCTTTAATGACTCATTCCCCTGTTATGTTAAAATGATGACACCAGCTCTTTCTCCTCAAGGAACAACAGAAAGCAGTATGGTGAAACTGAGGGGGGTAGCTGATGCTAGTGGGAGAAATCACTGAGGGCTTTGGGGGTTTGTTTTCCCCTCCGCCCCAGCCCTGGGGAGCCTGCGGACCTCATGTGGCCTTGTCCTCAGGTGAATCTTTGGGGCTGCAGAGCATCTCTTAGACTCAGTGTTTCTAGGAACTCTGTAATCCTTCCCTAGTAATGGGGTATCTTCAGGCAGCATGCTTGCCTCCCCAGGTTTATTCCTAAGTGAGAAATCTTGAGTATTGCATCTGTTAGGAAGGGTTCCCCGCCCCTCCATTTCCATATCCCCTTATTGGTTTCTTTTCCTTTCAAAGTATGCCCTTGGATGAGATAGTGAACACAATAAGAGGGAGCCCTTGTTAGAGAGGAGTGTGCAATACTTAGAACTCTTTTAACTGTTCAAAATGAATTTTGTGCAAAATTCTGAAATACTAGAAAAGGACGTGGGAATGTACAGAAAATAAAATACAAACACATTACCAAAATGTCTGGGAGTATAAAAACTTAGGGGTCCTTTGTTGATATAATATGTAGTAGTTAAAAAAAAAAACAACAACAGTGTTCTGTGACACTCTGTCTCTGACATTCAGGTAGCTCATACAGGCTTTGTTCTGGTGATTTATACTAGAAGCCTATAATAAAAATGCAGCCTGAAATCATGCAGCTGGGTACCTTTCATTTTTCTTCCATGGACAGTTCCAGAACTTAAAAAATTGCAGCAGACCTGGAAAAGCTCTTCCCTCACAGAAAATGTATACCTACCCGGCCATGGCAGACGCCCTCTTGGGTTTTTCCTGCTGTGGTGCATCATGGTTGTTGATACTTCCTTCCCCTCTTGAGCTAGAACCAGTTGAGAAATCTTAGCATAGAAGTCAGACAGATGGAGACGAGCATGTCAGCTTCGTTACTGATGATAGCTCGATTGACAAAGGCAACTTGATATGTAGCCAGATGGCTTCTAGTACTTTATGCTTAAGTTGACCTCAGCTCCCCCAAACTGCAGGCTTTCTGCTTCTGCAGAAAGTTTATCATTTGGCTGGAGTCGACCAGAATACACCACTCCGTGGGCCTGCTGATAGAGAGCTCCGACAGGCTTTGTTCTGACGATGAGTGTGAGAAGCCTATAATGGAAATGCTCAGACAGAAGTGGCTGATCCACATGTGTTCATTTCCTTTTCCCAAGTCACTTGTCAGAGAAGTCGCTCCTGCCACATGGGGACATGGTGACAAGGGAATAGAGGTTGCCCAAATTCTCAAAAAGAGAAAACATGAAGCCACTCTTAGCATCTGCATCGTATCTGGGAAGAGACACTTTTTTGGGGGGTGGGTTCTGTGGAATTCTTTGTCCACACTGCAGGTACATTCTTGGGATCTGTAAGTCTAAGAAAGGCCCACCCCCGTGGTCAGTCTGAGGCCATTCAGATGGACCTTTCTTACTTGACCATTTTTATGTGCTTTCTGCTACACATTTAGTATTAAAGGGGTGGGGCGGTAGTTGGCTATCTTCTATACTGCAGCATCTTGGGGAATTTTTTCCCTTAGCTCTTTTTAAAATCTTGGCAAAGTTGGGAAGTCATTTTGCCATTGGCATTCTAGAGATGACAAGCGTAGGCGTGGTGATTCTGGCAGGGTTAGGTAGTCAGACTGGGCTCCTCCGAAGAGCATGCTGTTCCTCATGGCAGAGAGTTCTTGCTGGGGAGCCTTGCTCCCTAGTCCACCTCTGGGAGCATCCTTATCAGAAGGACTGGAGCTGGGGCAGGGACAAGAAGTGAGAATCAAAACACACTTGTGTTTCCAGGAGCCTTAAAATATTCTGTTCCAAATTTTGATGCATGAATCTCCTTTCACAAGTATAGAAGCAGGAAGCATAATCAATCAAGGGTCTTTGTCATGCTCTGCAGCTTCCTTAGGAGACACAGACAGGCAGGAATCGGTGATTGTCAATAGCGCTTTGAATTTTCAGTGGTATTTGCCAACTCACAGGCCACCCCAGTGAGCAAGGTCGGGAGCTCCAACCCCAGTTGATAGGCAAGGAAACTGAGGGCCTGATTGATTTACCCAAGGACACAGAGAAATCAGGAGCCGGCTGAAAATATAAATGAGAATGGCCTGGTTCATATTCTTAGCGTAAAGCTCCAGACTGCCCTCCCTCCTGCCATAATTGCTAATTGTTTATTTACAACAAAACATAAGAGGGAATTTTTCCTTATAGCTTTTCGTAAACCTTTAAGATGGCTATAGCTACTCCTTACCTTTGTTTACTTATGACAGTCAACTAACTTATTGACTTTATTTCTTACTCTTATTCATCTTTTACACCTATGCAGAGAAATTGATGTATATGAAAACATAAACACTCAAGTGGCATGTAAATTTGATTTAGTATTATTATAATGTTCATGTTCTTAACTTTGCATCATTAAAATATAAACAGAAATACTTTCATATATAGTGGCCTGTATAAGAGCAGGGAGGGGGACTGATAAACACGTAACATTTCCTGAAATAACTTAGATGGCATGTATTCGCAACAGAGTAACAATTAATATGAAGCTGTCAGTCATAAATTCTTTTAGAGGTGCCCAGTTGGGAAATGAATGAGTATATTCACATAGAGAGGCAACAGAATGGAAGCATTAGTGAAAAATAAGACACACATATAATTTGGGAGGGAAATGAAAGTACTTTTCAGCAGAAAAAGATATAATTGGACAAAGTTATTTTCCTACCGGGTAAAAGAACAAATCTTACTTTCATATTCTTGATTATGTATATATGGAATCTTTATGTAGGATTTATATACTTTTGGATAAATACTGCAGAATTCCCTGTTCACAGATTGTAACATGATACTAAGGGGGGGGGGGTGGGGTCACACTATCATTCATTACATACACAGGGATCTTAGTATGTCCCCATAACTTAATTGACTACAATCAATTAAGGTAGATTTATTTAGTATATAAGTGCTTTCTTTTCCATGGCTGATTTTTGGCAGCAGTGGATGGAAGCTTTAGGTACCCATGTGGTTTACAAGTCAGTATCATTTAAACAATTCCTGCCTCCTCTAGGCCCTACCATCCCACTACCCCACTCTCTTTATAATTGATATATTCCTTGAGTTTTGTGTGGGAGACTTTTTTTTTTTTTTTTTTTTTTTTTTTAGTACTGGAGATTGAACCCAGGGGTGCCTAAACACTGAAGCACATCTCCAGCCCTTTTTATGTTTTATTTTGAGATAGAATTTCGCTAAGTTGCTTAGAGCCTTGCTAAATTACTGAGGCTGGCCTCAAATTTGCAATCCTCCTGCCTCAGCCTCCTGAGCTACTTGGATTACAGGCATGCAGATATGGGAGACTTTTAACATCTCACTATCCTTTCAGGAGAATTACATACTCTTCTGCCCCTTCCCTGCTTACTTAGAAACAAAACTCAAACTTTCAGAAAAGTTGAAAGTGTAGTACAGTAAATACCTATCCTACATCTAGGTTGCCCCCACTTCAATGAGCCATTTGAAAGACCTCATAGAAGTTTATTTTAAATACTTCAATGTCTGTCTTTTCTAAGAGTAAAAGCATTCTCTTATGTGAATTCCTCTATAGTGGTCACACTCAGGAAAGCTAGTATTGACACAAAATTATTATTATCTGATGCAGTTCATACTTAGGTTTCTAGAATGGCCTCAGTATTAGCCTTTATCCCTGCAATCCAGCATCCAAAGATTACATGGTACATTCACTTGTCATGTCTCTGTAGTCTCATTTTTTCTTTTTCTTTCCTTTCTCTTTCCTTCATTTTTCTTCCCCTTTCCTTCACGACATTGATGATTTTGAAATATCCCAGGCCAGATATTTTTTCTTATCTACTATGGAAGTAAACATAATTAATGGGGATATTTGCACTATAGAAGTTCAGCCTTTTTTCTTTCCCTTTTAACCGCCATGATTTCAGGGCTTACCAGAACCTCTAACAAGACACTGTTTCTATTCAGTGCAGAAAATTAACTCTTTCACAGACTCCCTTCTCAGAACATTCATGGGACCAGTGAACACAGTAGGTCCATTTTTCGTTGACTGGCATGTGTCTCTGGGGATTCACTTTTGATATTCACAGGTCTTGTTCCACCAAACTCCTTATGAACACCAACAGTGAGCACCTCGCTGCATGCCGTACTTGGTCAGGTTGGTTCAAGTCAGTTGTTCCCTTTCTCAGCAATAATGCAATCGTTCACCTTAATACTAATCTCTCATATACAGAAGTAGACCTCATTCTGATCATTAGAGCATTTCAGTCATGAAAATAATATTTCCCATTACTTCCTCTGATTGCTCTTCAGGTTTCAGTGATGTGATATAGTTTATCATTGCATTCCATAAAATCTCTCTAGGTATAGAATCTTATGAGTAAATTTTAGGACAGGTCTGGAAAGACTTAGCAGTTTCAGTTATGGGAGAAAATCTAAAATGATGGGGTTTATATGGCTTGGCATTTTTAATTTTTGGATACTTTGTTTCAAAGTCATGAACTAGAGAAAAACCAATATTCATAGCTGAAGTAAGGGGAAATCTTTTTTCATTAAAGATCCTGTCTCCCATCTCAAAGTTGTATTCAAAAAGAACAATGTTTTTCAGTTTGGTTGGCGGGTTGGTTTTGGTTTTTGGCTTGATTCCTGTGTCCGCTCCTGGCCTTCCTACCTATTTTCTCCATTGACTCGTTGAATTTTAAAGGTAGCTGCTACTTTGGAAAACAGGAAGTCACCGATGTGCAGCAGGCCATAGTGAGATGTGGGTAACGATTGGCTCAGTTAACTGGTTTATAATTGGCCAGCTTGTTGGAAGCTCATTTCTTTCACCTAAGAATGAGCTTTTTCCAGCCAAAGGTGAGTATACAGCATTACCCAGGAAAATTTTGCTTCACTATAAAACAGAGAAAATGAAGCAATATGAGCTTCCTGACACATTAAGAAATATGTTCTCTGTTCCACTGGAGATAGCACAGTAATTATCACAAAAGGTGTTGGTTATCATTTAAGGGGGAAATATTATGTTGACATAACACATAATTTTAGCATCTGTTGTGCCTTACCTTGGATTGTAAATCCAGACTAATGATCTGTGGAGCTGTTTAGGCCTTTTCTCATTAGACATCCTTGCCTCCTAGAAAAGTTTGCACATGAAGGATTTGACTGGGGTAAGCACTTTGCATTTAATAACACTTCCATTCTGAAACAGGAATTACTAAATGCCTGCCGGGGTGGAGTTATTTAATTTGCAGGACAGTCCTGCAAAATATAACTAATTTTTCTTTTGCACATTAGGAAATTGAGGCCTGGAGAACTTGTACAAGGGCACATGGCTATGAAATAGTAGGAGAGAGATTCAGATTCAGGTCTTTCTAACTCAATTTTGGTCCGGTTCATCTGTTTATAAAAGTCTGTTTAGAAAGCGAGTTAATCACCAATGACTAATGCTAGATTAGCAGCCGTTGGGAACATTGTGGGAAGAGGAAGAGACCAGTTAACCTGCACTCACAAGACTTGTGTTTTACTGGCTGCCAACCACTCTCTAGCCTTCCTGTTTAATTTGGCTAACTGGCCAAACATGGGCCTCCACAAATGAACACTATCACCATAGTTAGGGTCATTGATCTCCAACCTCAAAGTAAAATCCAGAAAGTGTTGTGTGAGAACTCTTCTTGCCCAGGTTAGAGGCAGGCCTAGGACCCGCATAGGCCAAAGGCATTGCCCTTCTTACATCCTCAGTGGTACATGTCAGGTCTTAGTGTTCTAGTAGTCCATGGAAAAAGCAAGAGAAATTGCTCGTATAGGCTGCCTATTTCTAGCCTCACTTTGGGCACTGGCTGTCGGTCATCTGAGCTTGCCAGGTAAGCAGAGGCAGGAGGATGAGAAAAACGAGGCTTCTGATGTTGTTTACATCAAAGAAGTATTCTGAGCTCCCATGGGAAGTGGAATTGGGACTGAGGGCTGGGAATGAAGAGGAACTTCAGAGCTGAGGGACAGCTGCAACTGCCAGCCACACCTCTCTTCTTTTGACCAGGAGTTATTGCACGTGTGATGGATACTTTATTTTTTTCCCTTTTGTGAAAGAGGGTCATAAACGAAAGAGAGAATGTAGCATTTACTTTTTTCTCTTCCCTAGGCAATGCTTGTGTTCTTCATGTTTCACGTACAGAACATATATGTTTACATGAGCACACCTGCATATATATTTAATACCTGAATAGAACTAATACTTATGATGGTAAAATTCTACTTTAAAAAATTATCTTAACCAGTTTTAGCAAGCTGAATTATCACAGCGTTATTACAGTTTTGTATTTGTTTTGGGTGATGATAAAAGGGCTCAATGGTGAGAAGGAGTGTGGGGCGCAGAAATGGGGAACCATTTTCTCTGTTGTAATGAAAATTTATCACATGATAACTTGCTTTGAATACGAATCAGAGGGAGTTCATGCTTTGAGAGAAATTTATGGTGAGCAGTAAGATAAAGGCCCGTTTTACTGCCTTATTTTTACTTAATAAATTTTAATTACTTTCTCTCCATAAATTAAAGCATTTACCATGCTATATCCTAATTATCAGATCTGTCATGTTTAGCATAAATTTCACAGAGTAATTGCCATTTGGGCTTTTTGAAAAACATCACCTTATAGTCTTTGTTTTAGTGTTCCAGAGGAGTTGTCAACTAAATTTTCAGTGAGGACGCCAGTACTGCTGTGTCACCTCAACTTTGTAAAGATATACGGATGGATACTCACTGGACTAACTTTGGGTATCGGAGCATCATGGACTTGCCAATTGAGGGCAAAGTTGGAAGGGCAGAGAAATAGTGAGCATTCCAGACTATTTAGAGAGTCGTGCAGTTTGCTCCTTCAAGACCATCCCAGGTGTCTCCCAGGATGGCTCCCAGGGACTGGCTTTCATGAGCAGATTTATTTTTAATTAGTAGAATTTCACATAAGATGCTCAAATCCTAGAGAATGTTTCACTGACTTAGTAAGTTATGTAATCTTCTTTATTCTGTTAATTTGTTCAGCAAATCCTTTTCTAGTATTGAAGGTAGATTTCCAGTTCAGCTCACACCAGGTGAGTTAGCACAAATGTTCCTTACAGATTAGTAGTATGTCATAATTCTTGGTTCCCAGCATGTGAAAAAAGGAACCCACCAAATTTGCAGTTTTATGTCAACTGGACGGACTTGAGAGTGGCAGCATTTTATTGATTACTCATTTTTCCAAAGAAAAAGCCAAATAAATGAACACAAAATATATGTGTTTGCTCTGCCTGTCATGGCACAGGTGTCCTCAAATTTGCAACTCCTGTTTTTCCAGCTCTTCCTGGTGCAGATCCCAGTGGGTCAGCTGCCTTCTGTCTGGGTAGAGCCACCAGGAGGTGTGATGAAAGATTGCAGATAGGAAGAAAGAAGTAGCAGAGTATTATTCCTCCCCGCTCTACCCTGTCAGCATCTCTAGTGACACCTGGATCTCATCATGGCTCCAGCTTCTGGGAGACAGGGCCGCCATGTTTTCCGCATCCTCTGGTGGCCCCACACCCTGGCTCTCCAGTTAACACTGCTTCTCCCACTTCTCTCCAGCCCTGGGATACGCTGGCTTCTGCTGCTGAGAGTCCCCTAAGCTGTTCTCACAGTGCCCCCTTTGACATCTCCACTCTTCTATTTAGTGTGCAAGGAAGTCTGTGCATTTAAAATGTTCCACTTTACATACCGAGAGTGCCTTCCTTTTCCTAATACATTTTATAGAACAATTTTGCTTTTATTTCATAGCTTGTAGTCTTTGGGGTGTTGATAAAGGAAATGTTAAATTATTCCTTACGTCAGCTAATGTTGGATCCGCTTGGTGTTAGGCTTAGGCCATGGGGCAAAGAAGAATAAGCCAAATGACTCGTTTGCTCTCAGGGAGCGCAGGCTGGTCGGGGAGATGGTGCTTCCCCTGAGTGTCATGGGAACAGAGGAGCAGGAATACCTAAACCTGGATAGTGGCAAAAAAGAGCTCACAAAGGAGGTGACATCTGAGAGTCTCACCAGGTGTCAGAACACTTCTTGCTCAAGCAGATGAGGAAGAAGAATGTTACCAGCAGCAGTAGCAGTTTGTACAAAAGCATTCTCACACTTGGCTGCAAGGGAGCATTAGGTTTCAGGTACTGAAGATGCTGAGCACCTGGACTGCATCCTTTGGGTGTGGTGGAGCAGTGAGGCAGGATTCTAGGCAGAGAAAGTACATGAACAGATTGACCTTCACAAAGGTCGCTCTTGGAGGATGTGAAAGAGACACTAGAAGAAGAAGCATCTGGCCAGGTGGTCAGTGGCCCCTCGTGGTTGGAGGGGGTGGTATTTGAAGGGAGGCTTGAATTATGTCCTAGAGGATGTAGGAAAACAGAAAATCAGGATGTGTTAAGGAAGTAGAATGTGTAGAACATAGTGATGGGGGGTGGTGTTGGGAATTGTCATTATGTGATGGTCTGTTGTACCCAGAGATCAGAACATGATTGTTCAGTTAGACTAAATGAATCTCAGAAGGCTTTTTCTCAGATTGGGATCCCAGTATCTCCTTGAAGCTCTCCTGCTCATTTCTGGGTTGACTTATGCTACACTAGACGTATTTTAAATTCTAAACAAAGTATGGTTGCAGCACTACTCACATTGACCTGCAAGCCCAGCAAATGATTCTTTTTTTTAAAAAACTCTCTCTTCCCATTTGCCACCCACCACCCCTGATATCTTTTCCAGACCATGTTCTGCCCGGTGTCTCCCCAGCTAGTCATGAAATTGGTTGACTCTCATCTCTCACTTCTGCCTCTTACAGCTTTCTTGCCTTCTGATGAAATAAAATAATTAGCCTCCCAGTTGATGAATCATTTTATGAATCCTTGTGTCAGAAATCTAGCAAGAGAACATCCTCTGCTATTTGAGACAACCTACAGGTCCACACATTACCAGACCCTCTATATACCACAGACTGTGTATTGAGTGTTTTAGAAAGCTAAAAAAAAAAAGAACCCACAGTGCCTGCCCTCTGGGAACTCAGCAGCTGGAAAGACCTATGTAGAGAGAATCTGATAGAAATAAAACATTAGAGGCAACATCTGCCTTAAACTGTCTGCATCAGGATTTGGTTTGAGGTACTGCTGTGGAGTTATGGCCAGGTTAATAGTCTTGAAAACTAAAACTATCACACTTTATTCTTTGAAGATTCAAGATAGAAGGTTATGGTTGAGAGCCTGGGTTCTGGGGTCTGACTGCTTTGCTCTGCTACTTAATATCTGTGTGACCTGGCCAAATTAGTTCATCTGTGAGCTTCCCTTCATCACTCTAAGATGAAGATCACAATAGTCTCTGTGCTAAGATTGCTAAGAGGACATTTATGAGACACACATCTCAGACCTCCTCATACAACACCAGTGCACAATAAATACCTGTTGTTGATCATGCCTGAGGGCAAAAGGAAGTGTCCCCAGGCCCAGTTGAGAGAGATGAGCTGAGTGAGTGCTGAGAACTGTTGGTTTCCTTCCACTTGAGAGCTGTTATGGCTAATACTGTGATCCTTCATCGTCCTTTAGAGTAATTATAAAGAAAAGTATGGAACATGCTTTCTTCAGGACAAGTTATTCTTTTGAGTTTCTAGTTAGCCTTTGGTCACCTCACACATGGTCCGTTATCACCTAGAGCACTTCTAGAAACAAGTTTAAAGGCTGGCAGGTGGCAGGTAGGACTGCAGGGCAGATTGGGCATTGCTGGCTCTCTGAAATCTTCCCCCAGCCCAGTACCCATCGCATTCCTTCCCCTGTGAGTTCTCCCATGAGTTGAACACCACTCTTTTTTCCCATTTGTATTGGGATGAACAGACAGTTCTTATCCTCGTGAGACTTATAATTGTGTAGAAATATCTGAACAAATTCAGTCCACTGTGAACAGCGCAGATGGAATTGTACAGACAGAAAAGGTACCTGGGAAGCATAGTAATGATGGCTTCGCAGAGGTGGGGACATCTCAGTAAGATTTTGAAGGGAACAAGGACATGGAGAGTCAAGAGGTCTGTGTAGTTTGTGTGGGAGAACTGGACCTTTGGGGTGTGGGCGGGGGCACAGGAGGAGATGACATTTAAAACAGAGGACAGAGTTAGACCATCCAAGAGCTCGACTGTATCATGGGGCCACTGGGGGCCATTAAGCGACTTCCGGCAATAAAATACCTACCACAAGGTGCGTTTTTAGCAAGATCACTCTGGTGGAAGATGAGCTTGAAAAGGGTGTTGGAAAGGCAGCAGGTTCATATCACCACTGCAGATTCATTGAGGTCAGGGACAGAGTCCAATTTATCTCTGGATCCCTAATGTTTAGTACATTGTAGACACTCAAGAAATGCTTTAGACAGACCAAGTTGAATTTTCCAGCTCGGCATCCTATCCTCAGAACATGCTGACCTGGACCTCCATCTGTCACAGGCAGCTTGACTAAGATCATAATAAATTCTTGTTTCTTGGCATTCTTTTAACTGGCCCTCTGTTTACTAGCCCCTCTGTGCACCTGCAGCGTGGCAATGATTGATGCTTATAATTCTGACCCTGAAGTACTTCAAGCCTTCTAAATCATCAAAAAAAGATTAAAGTATATTCAATATTGCTCGAATGTTTGTGTGTTTTACTGCATTCTTTTTCTTTGGAAATTGATGGTTTATCAAGTGCTGGGCACTTGCATGTACTTGGGCACAGTGAGAGTCTGTGATCACATACGACTCGCAGCTCCCTCCTGGTGCCAGGCATGGGCAGTTTGTTTTGCGTGCTCAAAAACAAACAGAGTAACCTGGGCTCTCTTCATGCTTGGAAGGAGGACACAGCGTAGCCCCAAAGGGACAAATTGAGAGAGTGGCGGTCAGAAAAGCTCTGGGAGTGAGAAAGCCAGTGTGGTGCAGGCAGGGAGTCCCAGAGTCACAAGCGCTGCAGAGCTCAGAGCCAAGACTTGAGCTTCAGGATCGCCGACCCCAGGCACCAGGCTGGGGTTTGACAGGATTCTCCACAGCTCTGTTTGTTTTGTAATGACAACCACTTGGTGAAATACCAAACATCGGTTAAGTGAAGACATCAATACTGAGAGCACCCTGCTCCCCAGCACACCTCTCCTCGAAAACCTTGATTACTGCAGAACTGACGACATTATTAGGCCCAGAAGGAAGAACTTGGAATAGAAGCTGTGAGAGGGCTCCCTCCATTTGTAACCTGGGTTCCTAAAAAGAGGGGTGTGATGTTGTCATAGTGGGGAGGTTTGTGTGGGTTTCCTTTGGGGGGTTGTATATTGCAGCAAGTGGAGGCTTCTCTTAGTTTGTCTTGCAACTAAGTTTGCTTTTAAATCTGTGTGTCATCAGGGCTGGGGTTGTGACTGAGTAGTAGAGCACTTGGCTAGCATGTGTGAGGCCCTGGGTTCGATCCTCAGCACCACATAAAACTAAATAAATAAAATAAAGGTCTTAAAGATTTTTTAAAAATCTGCATGTGATCAGTCAGCACTCATCATCTCAGCACAGAGAACCAGTCCCCAGACCTCAGGGATTCTGCTTGTCACCTAGGCAAGGGCACATGTGGGCTTCAGAGCTTGCCAACTGGGCAAGTCTTGTAGTCTCTCTAGGTCTTTATTTTCTTTGTCTGGAATATTGGGATAATACTAACTCCTTTACAGATTAGAATAAAATAAAATAATGGATATGAAAATTGCTTCACTGGAAAGCCTTATCTATTTAAGTAATAGATATAATTACTATTGTACAATATATGTCTATTATATGCATTACAGTATTACATATAAGTGCTCAATTTACTAAAGAACACCATAAATACTATAATAAAACATAGAAATATATTTCATTGCAAGCACAACATCTTCACAAATTTTCCCAAAGTAGAATGGGAAGTGAACAATTTATTGAGTCTCCATGACTAGCTAGTATACTATCTACTCCTCAAGGTAGATATCAAATCCCTGATTCAGAGATGAGGAAACTGAGGTTCCTAATAACGTGGATATCCAGAGCAGAAGTGGGCTGAGTCCTGATTGCTGATGGGCTCTTTCTCCTCTACCATGTTCTCTAGTCGTTTACCTACTTCCAGACCCCAAAGTTCCTAAAGCTGTTCATGTCCTTTGGGGCTGGGATGTTTGCTACCTGTTTCTGGGTCCTTCACTCCTGAAAGAGGTTCAGGGTGGGTTCACAGGGAACTTCCATGGGCCCCTGCAAAGCCGAGCAGCATGAGGGAGTCAACCATGTGGTACACTGCCAGTCAGAGCCCCAGTCAGGGAGCTGGCCAGGCCTGCGTTGAAAGTTGGGAGGCCACGGGTGCCCCTTTCCCAGCCCTGGAGGAAATGTAGTTCTCAGAAGTTCATTCTTTCTCTGTCGGTAAATAAACACCTGTCAGTCTCCTGGGTCCCACCTGGGCCTTTCCAGTTCAGATCTCACCCAGGTGGTTTGCTGAGCCGCCTCTGGACCCTCTGTGGGGGTCTGACAGGCTCCGTGTCCTGTTTACAGAAGTGGGTGGGTTAGTCACAAAGTAATCCATTCTACTAAGCCTCTCTAGGACTCTTCTGTTAACTTTAACAGCAGAAATTGGGGCAAAGGGTCCCCAGTGGGCCCACACTGTGTGCATTTTATTTTTTGTACCATTTTCCTGGTTTGCAGACAGACAGCTTGTGAATCGGAGCTGCCCACGTAGAGAACCGGAGCTAATGCCCATGGAAGGGCCCAGTTGAATATTCAGGGAGGATGTCAGTGTGAAGGAGAAGCGCTGGTTCAGCTGGCTCTGGTTCTGAAAGGAGCTCCTGTGTGGCTTTTCCGTAGGTTCTCAACAGGAGGTGTGTCGAAGCTGCAGTGATGACAGGCCTGGCTCTGAACTGCCACATAAACAAGAAGTCCTCCTTTGACAGGAAGCACTACTTCTATGCAGACCTCCCAGTAAGTATGCTTTGTGATCCACCCCCTGGAAGTTCTCAGAGCCGGGCCAGCCCTGCCTTGCGGGGTTTGAAGCCAGGGAGAGAAGGCTACCCGCTCATGTTTTCAATCAGCGCTCTGTCCATCCCAGCGGGGAGCTCTGGCTGGCCCTGATGAAGGCAGGTGCCCCCTGATGTTTACTAGATTGGATGCAATTGTCCTGATTGCTGACTCCTTGCTTAGCCTCATGCTTCTGGTGGCTCATTCATAATTGAATGGGGACTAGGAGAAGCCAGTGTTGTCAGGCGCAGCCCCACCGTGGTGTTTGGTGCTAATTGCCTGCAGGACAGAGGCTGACCCTGTGGCAGATGCACTGGTCTGGTCGGTGCCCACCACAGACCACAGATATTGCCAGAGCCGCTCTCTCTTAAGTTGAAGCTCTCAGTAAGATGGCTATTGGGGACATTTCTGTCATCTCACACGGAGCAAGTAAGTGAACAGTAGTAAGCAGAACCACGAGCCAGAAAGCTGCAGGAACAACAGAAATTGGCTGAGCAATAAACTTGGTATTTACCTGCCTTTTCCTTAAAATTAGATTTTTATTTAAGTGCGTCCAGTGTGAGTGAAAGCCGCTTTTTCCAAATTCAGAGTTGGAACAAAACTGAAACATGGAGTGGGTTTCCCAAAATAATGTGTCATTTGATCTGAGCCTCCAATAGTAAGTCTAGCTCTCCCCTAGACCATGCAAAACACTAGAGATAAGGTTGCTTAACCTCTTCAGGTCATTCTCCTTGACCTGAAGGTTGGGGTGATTTGTTGTGTAGTGGGCAGAGACAGGAGGAGAAGTAAATAAAAAACAAAATAGGACCAGAACACTGCAATGTAGTCACCCGCCTCCCCTGGGCTGCCAACCTTCCAGCCTTCTAGCAAGCTCTGCTCTGGTTTGAATTTCTTCTTTGTGATTGCTGGGAATTGAACCCAGGGTTGTGGAGTAGTAGGCAAGTACCCTACTACTCAGCTACATCTCTAGTCCCCATTTCTTCATCTTTCAAGAATGACGGCCACTTTGGTTAAGGTGGGAGCCTGAGCAATATATGATGAAAACGAGAGGTTTTGGTTATCTATGGCCTTCTGTTCTTTCTGGCCCAGGTGGGTCATATAATCACAACTGCTGTTGCCAAATATTCTGTGGGACATATTTATACTAAAAAAGTATTCATTGTTTACCTGAAATTCAAATTGAACAGGGGCATCCTATATTTTCTCCAGCTTACCTTCCCCAGAGTTTAGTTTTATAAATTGAGACTTCCTATCTTAGCATAGAAAATGAATTAGCCTCCTGCAGGGTTCTCAATGTGTGGTTCCTGAGCACCAGCATCAGTATCTCTTGGGACCTCGTTAGAAATATAAATTCTCAGGCCCCACCCTAACCCACTGAATCAGGAACCTTTGCGATATCACCAAGCACACTGCTTTGACAAGCCCCTGATATTTCCGATTCATTTAAAGTTTACAAACTGCTGGCTGGTCTAGTGAAGAGGAGGTCAGACTCTGGAGCCAAACCACCAAGTTCACATGTTGACCTTGAGACTTCCTAGATCTGCATGTGGCTTTAGGCAAGGCCCTTAACCCTTCTGTGCCTTGTGCTACTTAGGGATGTCGTGGGATTAAACGAGTGGAACCTACTGAGAACTAAGCGAGGGCTACAGATGATGTAGCTACGATTCTTTGCTCTGCCTCAGTTCTCTGCGTTGACCTGTGGTCTCTTCAGTGTGTGTTGATGCACGTGTGCATTTGAGAATAATTCTTCCTTTCCACTCAGAAGGAGGTGCCAGAGTCCTTGCACCATCCATCAGTATTTGGGTACTGTGTGCTTTCCATTTGCTGAGCGTGAGCGTCACAGCTCTTTCTGGCTCGAGAGAGGGAAGCTGGGTCAGGGAGGGCAGCTGGCATGATTGGTTAGCTGAAAGAGCAGAACCAAAGCAAGCTCAAACACACTGACCACCGCTGTCATCCCCTTGAGAGTAGAGAGCGAGAATGCACAGCCAGCATTCACTAATAGGGACGGCCTGACAGCGCCTGGTAATGAGATGCAGGGTTTAGGCTAATGAGCTAAATGAAAACAATAAATTCTTTTTAGGGGCCCCAACAATGAAATTATTGTTATTCCCCCAAATGGCTTTCCGTAAGGAAGATGGGTCTGGTGGTGTTAATTGCACTGTTATGGTGTTCTTGTGAGGGGTTTGGGGAGGGGAGGATAGGGAGTGATGGGAAAAGCCAGGCTAAATTATGGCAGCAGTGCATAAATGATTTTTTTTTTCTTCTTTTTGTTGTTTTTCACTTTGGTTTCACATAAGCCTTTAGCTGTGTGACAGTAAAAGGAGTAGTCACCTGGATCCCAGCTCTCGGTTCTGGCCTAGTGAGTGTAACGCATGTGTCTTTGAGTGCAGGCGGGCTACCAAATTACCCAGCAGAGGCTCCCGATCGCTGCGAATGGCAGCCTGGCCTACAGCGTCTGTGTAGGGAAGAAGCGGGGTCAGTTGGTCTCCAAGAGGGTGCGGATCAAGCAGATCCAGCTGGAGCAGGACAGCGGCAAGAGCCTTCACGATGACCTGAGGGCCCAGACGCTCATTGATCTGAACAGGGCAGGTAGGCGCAGTGCTTCAGTCTTTCCTTCCAGCCTCTTGGCTCCTTGGGTGTTAGACACCTTTCTTCCCTTCTGGAGTTTTCCAAAACCAATTGAGAAAGTCAGCAGACTTCCCTACCCAGTCACGGACCCTGCAGCTGGATGTATGTTAAAAGAAATAAGCCAAAGTTAGGAGTCAGTATATGTGGGGGAAGGAGGAACAATTTCAAGGCCAGAACCACCTCGAGAGCCCTTTGGTAATGTAGGCTTTCCCGGAGACTTCTGCCTGGTTTGTCTGCTGATGGACTGGCCAACCACAGGCAGGCTGACTCTGCCTCTCTCTGGTAGGAGTCGGCCTTCTGGAAGTGGTCCTGGAGCCCGACCTGTCCTGTGGAGAAGAGGCCGCAGCAGTCGTCAGGGAGCTGCAGCTGATACTTCAAACCCTGGGGACCAGCCAGGCAAACATGGCAGGTAGGAGCCACAGGGGCACTGTCCCTCTGTCTGTGCCATCTTGCTTTCTGCTTCCTGGGCCTCTTCTGAGTTTTGTTCTTTGCCATCAGTTATGATATAGTTTACATCCCATTTTCAGCCTTTGCCCACCGGCTCCCCACCAGCTTGGATTCTTTTCTGAGCCTCAAATAAAAATAAACACATACGTAACAGCAGCGCGGTAATGCAAGCCAGTGAACATGAGCACAGGAGAAGGTGTCTTCTCCCAGCTTCTTACATCAAAACCATGAGGACTCATGAAATAATGTGTTTAAACAGTTTCATCTTTCCCAGAAAGAAGATACCGTGCCACAAGAATAATTCCTGAGTTCTGTATAGATATAGAGAGTTGCTACTTTTAGACAGGGGGATCTGTTTCTTTTCCTTTTTTTGTAGAAGTTTCACCCCTGAAACATCAACTACCCTGATTTGATTATTACACTGTATACATGTGTCAAATTAACACACTACTCCATAAATTTGTACAATTAAAATAATTATGAAAAAAAAAAACAGTTTCCATCCATGTGCAACCAAAGCCAAATAATATTGGCTGTTGGCCCAGATTATGACTACATAAAGCTTTACCCTGACTTAATTTCAGTAGAAGTAAAGTAGGAAACTCAAGCAACAAAATAAACACCTATACCCTTGGGAAGGAAAGAAACTGTCCCTTTTAAATGTTTGAAAATTGGATATAAATCACAAGTTTGGGGCAAGCTCAGTGTCTTGGTGGCTCAACTCCCTTAGCCCTTGCTCCTTTGCCCTCCCTTAAATTACTGAAAGCTAATCTCTCCCATGGTTTCTTCCCAATTTTCTGTTCCCAGCCTCCAAGCACTCCCTGACTGAATACAGGATCTGAATGCACAGTCGTGGTCTTCTATGGCACACACCACCAGTGATAACATTCCTCTCTCTGTTGGTCCATAGTACTGTTAACACCCTTATCATGTTTCATGATGTATTTGCATGTTATAGAAGGCCTTTGGAATTTGTAATGCCACATTTGTCACATACAAGCAATAGAGGGTACCATCAAAGCTTTGGTACAAGTCAAGTCTGGAGACAGCACTTGCTTATTTGCTATCATCTTAAGCCAAAGACTAGAAACACAGAGCCCCATAAATTTGAATTACATAAAGGTTAGCTGTCTACACATTTCCTTTATAGAAATGAGACTGAGAGTTAAAAGAAGTCTCCATTTTCCATTTATCACTCATGCTACTTTTTACCCACAAAACATATATGAAATATGGGCAGGTTGGATGGTTATCCATTAATGCGCTAAGCATTGATTCTCTATTGCTTTAAGAAAGTTTTTATTATTCCATTCTTCTTCAAAATCACTGTGATTCTTGTGAACCCTGTGGAATAATAAACAGGCCACCTGTTAGCTGAGAAATAGTCCCATCTGGGTCCTTGCCAAGAGATAAACCATAACAGCAAGAACTCGTGAGTCAGTGACAGCTGAGCATGTTCATTAAATCTCATTTGTTGTGACACTTTTTGTTTCTTTTAAACACAAATCCAGCAGCTTTGCTTCCGGCACAGCAGCCGAGTGGCTTTGGTTGTTCTGAAGGCTATGGGGAGTCGGGGACTGCCTGCAGTCTGCTGGAGTCCGGCTTCCTGGTAGATTGTGTCAGCCCTGACTCCTCGGCTCATCCTTCTGTCCCACTACCCTAGGACCCCTGTGTCAGCACTGGAGACTGCATCCTGGGTACCTAGGGCCACCCTAAAGAAGAGGTGGCAGTGAAGACCAGCGGACACGGTGCTTCTGGAATGAGGCCTCCGCTGCTCTGGGTTGTGATTGAGTTCCTGATAGTTTTATTAAAGAACATGAACCAGTTCAAGCCATTTCCAAGTCATTTCCTTCTCAGACAGCACGTGTGTAGAAGTAGACCTACTAAGTGTTTCAACAATAGTAGTATCTACCAGTTGGAATATTTAAAATATGCTCACCAGTTCACTAAGAATTTTTAAAAATTGTCATACCATCTCTTTACAACATTCCTGAGACATTCCTTACCTGTGGTACAGGTCAGCTACAGGGTTAGGTGGGGTTATTTGCCCAGAGTTCACAAGAAGCACCTGAGCTGGGATTTGAGCGCAGGTGACGACTCCAGAAGATCTTTATTTAAGCACCACGGCAGTGTCGAGACTGCCACAGATACCCACTGGGGGAGTAGCCAGAGGAGCAGATCACGAGTGCTAAGGGCTCTAAGGTCCCGGACCTGGGCTGCAGTCCTGTCCCACAGCTTCTCATAGTAGAAACCTGAGCAAATTTTCTGATTTCTCTGTGCCTCACTTTCCACTTTTATAAAAGGTATCCCCAAGGAACGGTGTGTGGAAAGTGAATGGAAGAAACCAGGAAGGACAGGAAGCTGACAGAGGCCTTGAGTGGAATTGGAGCAGCTGCATGAGAGAAGTGACTTTACGGGGGAAATCTGGAGTTCCATTTTGGAAATGCTAAGTCTCATATGCCCCGGGGCTGTCTCAGTGGGTTTGTCATGGAAGCCAGGTTATGGAGAGCTAATGTAGTAGTGTATATGAAATAGCACAGGGCCTGGGGAACAGACAGTGCTGGGTAAGTGCCTATGCTCTATTAACAAAAATAAATAGGATTGCTGTTAGGGAATCACCACATTTTTTGGTTGAGGTATGCTTTGTGAACTATGTTCAGTAGAATTTGGTCCCTTTCACATGGGGATGTACCTCAGTGGTAGAGCATTTGTCTACCATGGGTGAGGCCCTGGGTTCTATCACTAGCACTGGGGGGAAATTACAGCATTTTATATGTGTGCGTGCATACTTTTTTTCTTAAATCTTGTTATTAAAGTATTGGGGAGTATTCAGCAACCAGAATGAGATAGCTTGACAGACCTTCCTACCAAAGCCTGGAGTCCCTGCTGTTTGCAGAAACAGTTTTCTGTCGTGATGTTGTATTTCTGTTGTGTGAATGTGTTTTAGAAAAAAATATGTAACTGCACTCTATCACTGTGCTCAGTGGTATAGTATTTTAGTTTTGCTGTTACAAATCTCTCTGCCTTTGGAAGACAGAAATTGAGCTTGGTAACATTCTCATGATGAGTGAATGAAGGCCCTCCCTCTGTGGGACAGAATGCATTGAAGTAAACCTGCCTGGTAAGGCTCTCATGCACTTGAGGCAATTTAACTTAATTTGTTTAAAAGGTATTTTGTCTTCTCTGGATAGAGTGTCTTTTGTTAATGTTTGATACTGTATTTGAATCTAGGCTCTCGAACTCTCTTTCAACACCGCAGGATACTAAATGATTCCTCTCAGACATTTATGTAGTGTGGTCTTCTCTGGAAGAAACTAAAATTCATGCTTTTATTCCTCTTCCAAATTAGAATTCTAAATTGTGAAAGATGGTTTCCTTTTTAAAAGCAAGTGAGTAATTCAGGGTTCCCTGAGTTCAAAAAAAAAAAAAAAATTGTCTCCCAGGTATGGAGATTTGGTTGAGCGGAGCTGGTTATAGATGGAAGTTTGCCTTTGAGCTGAATGGGCCTTTCAGAGGAGTCCAACTGTTGATGAGTCCTGCTCAGTCAGAATCTTAGAACCTGTCAGGAGCCTATGGTGAGATGGAGGCCAGCCTGCTTACTCATTGCTCAGGAAGATAACAGCGTGTTGGCATTCATTGTTGAACACCGAACAAGCACCATGTGCCAGCCCCATCTCTGGGTTCTGAGAAAGACCTTGTTCCTGCCACAGAGAGCTTATATTCATGGGGACACCAGGACATTAACAGATAAAACACAGTAATTACAGTGATAAGTGCTTCAAGGAAATAAATGAGGTGGTGTGGTTCAGAATAACATTGGAAAGTGACAGTGTTGCTTTTTAGGTTCCCTCAGAGAAGGTGGCATTGAGTTAAGGCCTGAAGAATGACTCGAGGCACAGCCACATAGAGCTGGGAGATGAGCATTTTGGGGAAACAGCTGTGGCCAAGGGCCTGAGGTGTAAAAGAGCTCAGAATACGCCCTGGGGTGCCCAAGGTGACAGAGGGCACTGTAGGAAAAGCAGAAGGAGCAATGGCATTAGAGATGGCTATAAAGTTGGCAAGGGACCGATTACAGGTAATGGCGAGAAGTTTCGATTTCTGTCCAAGTGCAAGGGAAATCACTGAAAGGTTTCCAAGCAAGGAAGTGACATCGTAGTAAGATTAATGTTTTAGAAAACTACTCTGGCTGCTCTGTGGGAAGTGGATTCCAGAAGGAGAGAGTGACACCCAGACCAGTTCACAGGTGCTGGTGGTAGTTCAGATGGAAGATGAGGCAGTTTGACGGTGCTGGTGGCAGTGATGGTAGAGAGGGGTGGGTTCAAGGTGGTTTCTGGAGTGACTTTTCCGTTACAGGCCCGTGTAGAAGATCTGCTAACCGAAGAAAGCAAGGGTACCTCGAGGGAGTTTAAGGATGTAGGTGGTGGTATTGTCTGAAGTCGAAAGCTGAGAACAAAAGTGTCCTCGTGAAGGGACAAATAGGGGTTGGCAGTTGAAATGCCCGCGAGACTAGTGTAGCAGTCTGAGGAAAGGACTGGGCTGAAGAGAGAAATTTAGGTGACATTTGACTCCATGTACCCCTGCGGAGAAGTGTAGTTAAGAAGAGTTTAGAAAAGAAGGCACCAGAAAATGAAATCAAAATAGAATGTCCAGGGAGGCAGGAGGAAAACCAAGAGGGTCAGGCCATAGGAGCTGAGGTCGGAAGATATTTCTAGAAGGAAGGATTAGTTGCTCTGTCGTGTGCTGCTGAGTGTCCAGAAAGGTGAAGACAAACACGCCTTGCGTTCCCTGGATTTGGCAGCCAGAGAGTTGGTGGTGCCTCCAACAAGGGCATTTTCACAGAGGTGGGGACAAAAGTGGGTTGGGAGTAGGTGGGAGGTGGGATAATGGAGACGACACTCGTGACAAAACTTGTTGAAGAGGATTTGCTGAAAAGGAAACAGAAACAGGCTGGATGGCTGGTGGGGTGAGAGGGGGGCTCGGGAGAACCTGGTTTGGGCTTTTGTTTGTTTTCTTAGTGAGAAAAGCTATTACCCACGTACACAGCGGAAGGAGCGCTGAGGAAGAGGTCGGTGACTGACTGGGAGAGGGATAAGTGAGAGAGCCATCTCCTTGAGAGAGCACCAGGGGCCTTAAAATTTGGCCTGGTCCTCAGGGAGCTTCCATTTTGGTCTTAAAGAGAAGGTTACTTCGAAATGGGCTCAGCTTCGTGGTATAGATTGTGTGTATTCTGAGGTTGGAGGCCCTGCCAGTAGAGGCTCACTTACCAATGGGGTCAGAGGATATTTCGAGAAGGAAGGCTGAGTTGTTCTCTCACATGCTGCTGAGGTGTCCAGTAAGGTGGAGTAGAGGGGGGTAACACTACAGTGGCAACAGTTCAGAAGGATGAACCGAGGTGGGGGAGGGGGACAGGAGCAGTGGTACTGAGTGTGTGCCGCTGATGTAGACAGGAGGTAGTGCACAAAGGCTCCCCTGGCTGCAAGGGAGCTTTCCCATGGAACAAAAGATGGGCAGATGTGGGTTATGTCCACCTGCAGATCAAGTGAGGGCTCCTGAGTACCGAGAGGAGACGAGATGATCCAATGGGAACTGCCATTGTGCTTGAAGTTAGTGACCGAGCGATGAAAAAGCCACAGTGTCGCAGGATGAAGTTGTGGTCACACTTGGGCCACTGGACGGGGGCACTGCTGTGTGAAAGAGTCAGGACGTGATCCCATAACTTCCGCTGAGGTTCCAAGACCTCGGGCAAGGTGGCAGCAGTGGAAATGGAGAGGAAGTGACAAATCCAGAGACTGTTTGGAGGCAGGACCTGGTAGGATCTGATTGGCAGTTTGGATGTAAGGGGCAAAGAAGATGGAAGAGGAAGGGGACTTCAAGGTCCTATCCTAGCAGGATTTGAGACTCAGAAGAGCACAACTTGTTCAAAAGGGGATTTAAAATAAGGAAGGGGCTGTGGGATTTTTATAAAAACATTGAGAGGGCAGTGCTAGAGAGATGGTTAGAGTAGTTCCTGAGCAGAAAGGCATCTTTTCAGGCACTTGGAGCCAGAAAGTGGGTGAGCTCTTCCCGTTCTGTGAGAGTGGGAGAGAAGGGGCAGCAGCGGGCAGCTGGGACTCTCACCCTTGGTGCAGGATTAAGCCATTCCAAAGGTCACCTTTTCTTGGCATGGAATTTATTTTCAGTTTTTTTATTATTTTACTACACTTTTCATGTGGAACCTTGGGAAGTGAATTTATTCAGGCCATTGAAGCACTCAAATTTGCAGATTACATTTTAAGTTAAAAACCTGTCTAGGAACTGGGCATATCATGGCACACACCTGCAATCCCAGCTCTTCAGGAGGTGGAGGCAGGAGGATCGTGAGTTCAAGGCCCACCTGGGCAACACAGAAAATCCCATCTTAAAAATCCACCTAGGAAACGAAAATCCAGCATTTTGTCTTCTTCCTGTTCTGAGTGTTGTAAGTGAAATTGGAGAACAGAGTATTTGAGCTTTACTTTGTAAGGTACTCGACGTAATTATTTCATATCTTCATCTGTTTGTCTTAGACTTTTGTCCCCTTTTCTTCCTCAGAAGCCTTTAGTCTTCTCCACAACCACCTGCTTCTTTAGGGGAGGGCCTTTAAGGGGCAGAGTAGGTCCTCCCAGGGTGGGGTCAGCCCCTTGGTCCCACCACAGACACCCCCCATGACTTCATAACAGCTCTGCTTTCCCCTTCAGCAAATCCTTAAAGAATCAGGAAGGCTTTGGAGCCATGTTTGTGGGAAGAAGAGATTATTACAGTACCTGGAGGGAGGAGGAGGGAGAAAGCCCAGGTTTCAGCTCTTGCCCTTGAGCTGTAAATTCTCAAGGACTGTCTTATAAATCTCCTGGAATCGCTGTGAGAAATCCACACTGCATTGGAGTGCAGTGTAGTGTTTTCAGATAATGATTTTAGAGGCTTTTTTCCCAACCCCAGTTCTGACACTTGAAAAAAAAAAAAAACTTCATAATAAAACTGCAGAGTAAATCTCCATTTTAATAGTGTTCTTATTTAGCACAGAAAATGTTAGAGACTCCCAGCTGGTGTATTCAGAACTTCTCTTCTGAGTGTGCGTTAGTACACATCTATATACACAGGCACTTGAACCCCTGAGGGGTCCGCTCCTCAGATGCCTCAGTACTGATTCTGCCGCTGTTAAGTGAACAGAAGAACCAGCCATTTTCTTCAGGACCAGCTGTGTCCTCTGCAACGTGAGGTTGTTGTGACTAGGCAGCACGTGGATATAGACGTAGTTTACCTCAACATCCACCAGCCTTCAGAAGACAGCGCTGCCTCACAGAATTTCTCCAGAGTTGTCTTTTCTCTCTCCTTCCAGAGGGCCAGTTGCGAGTGGATGCCAATATATCTGTGCATCACCCTGGGGAACCCCTGGGCATCCGAACCGAAGTGAAGAATCTCAACAGCATCAGGTTCTTGGCCAAAGCCATAGGTGAATATCAGCTGTTGTTCCTGTTGTTTTGCTTTGTGTTGGTCCTCTCTTGCTGCACAACAAACCTCTTGGAACTTAGTGACTCACTCAGTAACCCCTTTGATTTTCAGTTCTGTGCACTGGTTGGTTCTTCCATTTCTCCTCTGCTTGCTCCCATAGCTGTGCAAAACCAATAGGTCAGCTGAAACAGGGGATCTGAGATGGCCTCACTCACACGTAGGGGCCTCGGTGCTGGGTGTCCACCAGGCTTTTCTATCCATATAGCTTTCCAGCCTTCACTTGCCTGGCCCAGGCTTTCTCATTTACCATTGGAACATTCCAGAAAAATGGAGGCAGAAGCCTCAAAGCAATATGAGTCCTAAGCTCTAGAACTCTCACAGTATCACTTCCAATATATTCAGAGCAGATTGAATTCAAAGCAGACTCAAGTGGAAGGAAATAGACTCACCTCCCAAGGGGAGGATTCACAGGCTCTTGTTGCCATGTTTTACCGTGTAATCATACTCTTTATAAAGTCAAGTTCATTTTAGATTGGCCATGGTTTGAATTTATGAACTCATATGTGGTCATTTTAGATTGGCTGTGAAATGACATAATGGCTCAGTATATTTTTCTGCTGGTTACTATTTTCAACTAATAGATTCTCTGTGCCCGTACAATCAAGATTGGTCTTACTAGAGCACACTGTGGGCATTTCATTGAGGAAAAATGTCTGATAATTATTGAAATAGCTTATCAGGATAGACATCTATGCACTCCCATAGAAACTGATGACTGAGTCACAGGGGAAGACATCTTGTAGACAAAAAATATTTTTTTAAAGCCCAACACAACAAGAAGGAGGGAAAGGAATTCAAAGTGCATCCCTCAAATGTGCACAAGGAACAAGACGACAAAACACATTGCCAGAATGTTGTTGCCCCAAAATGTTTAGTAGAATCCTGAGTCGTGTCAAGCAAAATATCAGAAACAATACAGAAAAGGTGATTCCAGTTTTGTATAAAACCTTCCATCCCGAACTCAGATGGTCACCCAGACTCCATAAAGACACTCACACATCTACAGAAGTTCAGGGAAAAGACATTAAAAATGGCCAAGGGAATAGTTTCTGGGAGGGGGAAGAGAAAGGGAAGGTCCCCATGTGAAGACAGGCTAAAGAGGATGAACTCCTCTGTCTCTAAAAGGGGACATGACCATGTTTCTGAAGCCGCCAAAGGTGCAAGTCAGGGAAACTCATGTCTGTAACCTATGTATTTGAATGGGAAGCTTGGAACCAACAAAAGAGAGTTCCATTTCACCTTGGGCCAGGAACTGTTCTAGATCCTGTGGTTCCAAGAAGTGTCAATGATAACCTAAAAAAACAAGCCACCATGTTTTAAGTAGATTCATCCCTAATCAGTTACGAAAGAGCCTTCTTCTTTTGTCATATGAAGTGTCCTTTGGAGCAGCAGTCAGAAAGAATTTTACCAGCTCAGTGGAAGAACCAAAGCTTTGCTGTCTTGAGCTTCACTCTCCAATCCTGTAATTTTTCCATGATGATTTTTCTGCCTGCATTTGGCTTTTTAGCCATAATTTCATGTCATTCAAAGAGCATTCCAGTGGGGGAGAGGTGGAATAAAAATGGGCATCTTCTGGTATTGCTTCTATTATGTAGCAATTCAATTCAAAGGGTGTGAATTTAAACAAGGAAAGAGGTGCGGTGGGGGGAATTAAGGGAAGATTTATTTCCATAGTGGATAAAAAATACAATCAAAAGATGACATTAAATTCTTTTTATATTTTTTATAGACTATGAAATTCAGAGGCAAATCAATGAACTTGAGGCTGGAGGTAAAATTCTGAATGAAACTCGTTCATTTGACTGCAAGCTGGGGTGAGTTCGCATTGATATCATCTTGACCCCAGTGAGGTGGGCCCTGGGATCTGGGCTAGGTCACAAACCAAACATCTGTTCCTGAGGAAGGCCCTTAGGTTTCTGCAATGTGCTTTATTCATCAGTAAAATTAGAACAATGCACCCTACAGGGATTAATATATGCCCTACCGGACCCTTGAGAATTTTAAACTGACCCAGACCTATACCAGAATGCTTGGTCTTAGGTCCTAGACCTGTTCTTATTCTAGCTTACCTGCTCTGTGGTCAGAATCTTTGCTTCCTTAAATAGTATACCAGACCTCTACCAGCTTAAACTAGAGACAGAAGAAAGCTAAAATCTGATTATAGGCATGCCTTTTTGTTTATTTAGGTAACTTTGACCCTGATTTTCCTATTTAGAATTTTGAGGATTGAAGCAAAATACTGAAAAAAGCTCAAAAGCCTGGAGTTTGAGCCGGCTTAAAGCTGGAAACATTGTCTGGAGATATAGCTCAGTGGTAGAGAATTTGCCCAGCATGTATGAGGCCCTTTGTTCCATCCCCAGCACCTTAAAAAAATTCTGGAAATATTGAAGTCATTTCTTCTTATTTTAAATCATATTTCTAGATATTTCCATTTATTATTATGTTTTCATGAATTCACACAGGTGTCTCCTATGGAAAGCTAAAGAACCTGAATTTGCCTGTGTCCCTTATTGGTAGAGGAAACCCTGTGGTGGTCACTTTTCCATTACTGTAACAAATACCTGAGATGATCAATTTATGAAGAGAAAAGGTTTATTTTGGCTCACAGTTATAGAGTGTCGATCCATGATTGGTTGACCCTATTGATACATCATGGTGGGAGTGTATGGTCAAGCAAATCACTGACCTCATGACTGGGAAGAAAAAATGAAAGAGATCCGGAGTCTATAGTCCACTTCAGGGACATGCCTCCAGTGATCTAAAGACCTCCCACTAGGTCCACCTATTAAAGTTTCCACCACCTCCCAGTAGCACCAAACGGGGGAACCACACCTTTTTTTAACACATAGGCCTTTGGGTTCACACAAGACTCAGACCATAGCAAACCCCTCCTATGCATGTAGGCTAGCCGGTGTGCATGCAGTGTTTGTTCAACATTGTCTTCCTTAACTGTTGTAGGTGCACTGTGCCAATGAGAGACAAAGAAGGAAAACAAGACTACAGGTGATTATCCTTGTATCAATATACTTACACATTTGGGCTTAGGAGCATATTTCAAATCCATTTGAAGAAGAACACAGTGATCCTGGAGCGTTTTTAGGAATACTTACTACATGATGGAAAATGAAGCAAGACTCCCTATTTTATGTGGATCCTGGGAGAAGAAATTACATTTTCCTTGTTTGATAGCCTCAGATTGCCTGGTCTGATCAACTGTGGAAGACCTTGTTCACTCCTGTGTCAGAGCTGTACAGTTGAGCTGAGAGGATAGAAGTCGATGTAGGGGCCTCGGCTATTTTTACTCTTATTACATTCAGTAGCAAATTCTGAAGTTGCTTGAGAAAAAAAAATGAAAAGAGGTGTGTATGTTAATGGCATTTCCCTTCTAATCTCAGGTGATGTTATTTCATTGACAAACAAGTTTGGTTCAGTAGAAAATTTGCAAATAAATCATAAGGATAGGCTTAAAATAAATTGAACTTTTGCTTCTTCCCATTGAGTTTAGCAGATTGCCAAGGTGGAGGCTTGAAGCAGCAGTGTTGTTGAGATGAGCCCACTTCTCCTTTGTGAGTTGCAGGATATATAAGTGCAGATGTTGCTGTCAGTGAGGATCAGATGTAGCCTTTGCCCCAAGGACTCCCATCTGTGTCTGTCAAAGTCAAGATTGTTTAATTATGGTGCTCTTCTAGGTGCAGCCTGTTTTTCCCAGGAACCCTCTTTGTTCCTCAGTGTTGCTCCCTACTGTATTTATGCTGTTTTTTTGCTGAGCATGGAGTTTGCCTTTTAATTGGGACAGTGGCTTCTGCTCAGTCCCTCAAGTTAGCTGACAGTGAAGCCTCCTTTTGGTTTCCTCTTGCCTTCAGAAATCACACTGATTCATAGCAGAGCTTTAACATTGAATTTTGATGAGTTGCTTGCACTTCTAATCTATTACCTTCAAGCCACCATTTATTCTGCATTCTCCTGCTTTTATATAAACCCTTTGACAATTATGAGCAGAGAGAGAACATCAGTGCTGGAACAGCAGGGAGGGACATCTTTGTTTCATATGCATATATACAGTGGTAGGCTTCCACGTTCTTAAAAAATTAACTTTTAGAGCAATTACAGGTTTACGGCAGAATTGAGTAGAAAGTGCAGCGTTCTCCCACTTACTCACAGTGCCCTGCCCGACACAGTCTCTTCTTACTAACATCTTGCATTTGTATGGTCTCTTTGTTATAGCAAGGAACCAATATTGATACCTTATTATTAACTAAAGTCCATAGTTTACATTAAGGTTTCCTCTCAGTGTGATGGACTCTGTGGGTTTTGACATATGTGTAATACATGTATTCGCCATTACTGAGTCATATGGAATATTTCACTGCCCTAGAAGTACCTTGTGCTCCCCCTGTTCATCCCACCCTTACCTCTTGCTTCCACATTATATTTAGGCAAAATTCATTTCATTTCTTCTCCCACTCAAGAAGGAACAGTCCCCTCCCCCACCTTTGACTTTTCATTATTACACAAATACTGCTAAAAATAGTGTGAATTTAAAAATAGGGGAAGGTCATCTTTCTCCCTAATAAATTGTTCTCAGTTGGTCCCGTTGTTTCCAGCCTGTGTCTTAATGAATGTGTACATGGTCCACAGTCATAAATGAGAATGTGGCTGAGCATTCTGCTTATTTTACTCACCATTGCTTCCTGAGCATGGAGAACGGCAGGCTTGGTGATTTGGGCACTTGGTGAGCACTGTGCAAAGATTTTCCGGGGAAACTGGGAATTGATGTTATAGGACATTAGAAATCGTTTGCAAGTAACATAACATCTGGCACAGAAATATTCCTATCAGTGGTAGATCTGTGGTTCTAATCAATCCAGATACTCCAGATTCCAGTTCCGTCTCCTCTCTCCTCCCAGGTTTATGCCAGAGCCCAACCTGCCTCCCCTGGTACTCTATGATAGCACGACTCTGCCTGCAGGTGCAGACTCTCAGCAAGTGATCAACATTGACCAGATTCGGGACATGCTCCCGGAGCTCCCCAGTGTGACCCGAGAGCAGCTCGTCCAGCAGTATGGGCTGCTGCCGGAGCACAGCTTCACGTTACTGGTAGGTGGTGATCAGAGGCGGAAATGAGCTGGCTGGGCAGGCAGGGGGTGGTGTTCTGAGAGGCCCCTGCACGTGCACTTGGTCGCAAGTGGGCAGGCGTCTTGACTCCTACGATAGACGCCCCTGAGAAGAGTGAGGCACAGTGTCCTTGCTCACTGTCCTTTATGGGACTGCTCCTCCGCACCAGAAGAGAAAACAAATCCCACTTAAGTCATTTCTCCCATGTAGAACTGAGCAGCCGCTCCCAGCAGCCGTGGAGACTTTTTGAAGCCAGTCCAAATGTTATGGATGAGTGTTTTCCCATGTGTCTGCAGGACAAAGGAAAATCAATGTATAGGGTTTCTAGATGTCTAACAGTATCGAACCGTGACAGGGTCTGGCAGGATGTTAGGCTCTCAAAAGTCAGTCGGTTGTTTTACCAATTGTAGAAGAAAACATTTATTCCCCACAAAATGCTGGGAACTGTGACTAAAAGTATCAGTCCTTTGAGGCTTGAGGATGCATCTAATGGGACCAGTAGAGAATCTGACACCATTGAGATCTGCTTAGGGATTTTCCATCCTTTTCAAAGCTACTCGGGCTTTGTGGTTTTCTTTGTTATGGCAACGTTAAAGTGATACAGCATCAGTGAGCAGAGCATTTTGTCACCATTGTCTTGTCTGTTAGGGAGAAGTGGAAAGTTTTGCGACTGTGGCTCTCAGGGAGTAAGGTATATGCCCCAGTCATCTTTTGGAGCAGCAAAATCTGTGGAAACTGGACTTTTGCTTTTATAAATAACCAATAATAACTATAGGAGGTAGTACGGTATGGCTGTGCATATTTATGTCTTTTAATAACAGCACCTAGAGGTTTATAGTAGGGTAGGCAATCAAATGTCTACTGAGCGATTGTTTCTCTTTACCATCCGTAAGTTGGCTCCCTTGAGAGACATCCAGGGTGCCTCACGAGAAGCTCTTTTACTACCAATAAAGATCAGGCACCATCAGTTTCTTGCCAGTACCTTAGGCGGACTTGATCCCTGCCTCCTCCAGGCTGCCCTGCATCTTAGTCATCCATCTGTGGCGGTTCCATCGCTGTGCTTCAGTTGTTCATTAGCGAATCTCCTTGAGCATCTCCGGGCAAGCACTGTGCCCGCCTTCCTGTCGCTGAGCACAGAGGAGCACGTCAGCAGACCTAATGCCAGGTCTTTGGCTGAAGCCGTCCGTCA
Source organism: Marmota monax (assembly GCF_021218885.2). Lineage (NCBI taxonomy): Eukaryota > Metazoa > Chordata > Mammalia > Rodentia > Sciuridae > Marmota > Marmota monax. Next base: position 39,212,814 of record NW_026693571.1, read on the forward strand.
GCTTCCCATAGAGAGCTCCTCTTACCTGAGCCTCATATGGCTCCTGTTCTTCCTGAAGTTAGGTGGCAGTCCCCAGTTTTAGTCTTACACTCCTCCCCTCATCTTCTCACTTGAGTTTCCAGCCCACTTGGAGTAAATGCTGAATTCCAGATCTGCATTTTATTGCTCTTTGCCATCTGTGTGGGGGCTGGGAAGACGGGACACAAGGCCACCCAACCCAGGACATCGTTACCTCTCAGAGAGAGGCTTTGACTAGCTGGAGAGGCAGCCCTCTAGGAGTGCGTGATGTGCCGAGGTTTTTGCTTGGCCATTTGCTTGGTTGCTTGAGTATAGAGAAGAAGCCAGCAGATACTGCAGAGGAATCCTTTTGTAGATCAGCCTTCTCCACAAGAGAAGAGAAAGGACCTTTTGGAACCTCCTCTCAGGAGCGCAGCTCTTTCTTCTAAGGCACTGGGTGAAAGTGTGTGTAGGTGTATGAGGATATCTCTAGGATCCTCACACTTGGCCCCGATGGGTGTGTTCTGGGGACAGCAGCTGTCTCATCTCCCTGAGCTTCAGTTCCATGAGGGCACGGGCGTCTCATACTTCCCTTTGTGCCCCCGTCTTCATTCATGCGTCCTTCACGGGACCAAAACCTGGTGTCAGCCTTCAGTAAGGTCTTTCCTTAGTGCTGCAACGAGCAAGTCTGCATTTTAATAGTTTAAGGGCCTGTCAAGAGAAACCTACCTATAATTATTTTGTTCAACACTTTATTAGCTTTGCCTAGGTGCAGGTACTGAGATAGGGACAAAGACTGTTTTTAAGATCCTTTTTGGCCTCCTTAGAGTTTATGTATGCATACATAATACAACAGCTAGCCAGCCCACAGGGCAAATTGTGACAGAGCTAGATGGGGGCCCCGCGGAGGTGGCGACGACTCAACTGAGACCTGGAGCACGTCAGAAAGAGGTGGTTTGTTTTAGCTGTTTTTGAAAAGAATTATAATGTTTTGGTACCTCAAACACATGCTTATTTTGTAGCTTGCGGATAATATATTAGATGATTAGTCTTTTTAAAAAAAAAAAAAGTGAAAGGCCTAGTACCTGAAATTTCCACGATGAATGAGAACAGGAGCAGATAGGAACAGACAGAGAATGATTCAGACAAATTGTTTTCCCCAAATGAAGCAGCCTGAGCCCTTTATGACTTCGTAATCATTGGAAGCTGGGTTACTCATAACATTCCCGAAAATGATCTGTTCATGTTTTTCCCTGCCTCCATCAGAAACACAACAGATTGCTGAGAAGGGCAGATGCACAAATCTAATGAACCATCTTTCAATTTAAAGAGTGCCCAGGAGTATTCATTAAATAAATAGCAGTGGTGGAGGTGTGCTTTGCAGGGCCTCGGCTCCGTGCTCCCTGCCTTTGGATTGCTTATTTAATTAAGCAGTGTGCGTATATCCCCCCATCCCCACACGACGTGCCTTCCCCGCAAAAAAAATCTTCATAATTTAACTCATCTTTAATTTATATTGTCATGTCCATGTGCAGTGAGCACTGAATTGCATATCGTTATCTTTGATTTTTGCACAAGTCTAATAGTATACCTTAGTATCTGCCATGATGTCAGAGGCATGGTGGGTGCTCAGCAGCTGGGATGGACAGGGAATGAGCCGGGTATCGCTGCAGTACACAGGAAAATCCTGGGGGAAGTAGTCCTGATGAAGGGATCGATGTTTCCAAAGACCATGCACCTGAACCACCCTGGGACAACCCAGCAAATCATGGGTGACATGTGTGTCATCAAACTCTGGGTAAGGAGTTCAGCCATCCCATTACCTATGACCATACACAAGTCACTTGGTCTGACCTTTGTGTTCTGAATTAGTTTCATTGGGACATTAAATCAAATCTACATTCTGGTTTTCTCTCCTACAACCTCATGTGGCTCCCTCCCAGAAGAACTATTACTGGTTTTTCTTCTGCTCACATAAATAAATACCTTGCCCGCCTAAGATTTCAGTTTATTTAACTAATGTCACTTCCCCATCTTATATCAAACTGTCTTGCTCTCTGACCTCATTTGTAAAGATTAAGGAATAGAAATGTGGAAGCTGACAGTCCACAATAGCCAAGCTCTGAAACCAGCCTAGGTAGCATCCAACAGATGAGTGGATAAAGAAAATGTGGTACATATGCACAGTGGAATATTACTCAGCCATAAAGAAGAATGAAATTATGGCATTTTCCAGTAAGTGGATGGATCTGGAGACTATCATGTTAATAAGCCAGTCCCAAAAAACCAAAGGCTAAATGTTCTCTCTGATGTGCAGATGCTCACACACAAATAAGGAGGGAGGTGTGGGAGAATAGAAGTTCATTGGATTAGACAAAGGGGAAAGAAGGGAGGGAGAAGAGATGGAAATAGGAAAGACAGTAGAATGAATCAGACATCACTTTCCTCTGTTCATATATGAATACACGACCAGTGTAACTCCATATCCTGTACAACCACAAGAATAGGAAATTATATTCCATGTAGGTAGGATACGTCAAAATACACTCTACTACATATATATCTAAAAAGAACCAATAAAAAATAATAATAAAAAAAAGAAATGTGGAAGCTGAGATTCAGGTATTTGGATTCTGAAAAATGAGATTCTTCTCACATAACCAGTCCTCCTCTGAGTATATCCAGGAGTAGTTATCAGAATGGTCAGGGTTGTAATCACGTGCATTTTTCTTGGCAAAATCATTCCTGGCTGATGTCCATGAAGCAGCTCTTGTAAACTTCTGTCTTCTTTCCCTCAGGGAATGCAGAGGAACCGTAGCCCTTTGTCTGAGTCTCACATTTGAAAGTCTGCTTGCAAGAGCATGCTCTAGGGTCCCCAGTGTGCCCCTTTCCAGTGTGTCCTTAGGACAGCCCTCTAGGCAGGCATAGGGAAGGAAATGCAGCCTCTTTGGTCAGGTAACTTTCCCCGCCCACATTCACACCAGGCTGACCAGAGGGATCAGGCTCTTTGTTTCTGAGCCTTCCTGTCTATCTGCACACTGATGTGCTCCTGGGCCAAGTGGAAATAAAGTTTCAGGGTAATGGCTGTTTTGGATCACTTTTGTTTCATTAGTAAAGAAAATAAGTAATAAAAAAAGATGAGGTCAGAGAGCAAGGCAGTTTGATAAAAGACGGGAAGTGACATTAATTAACAGTTAACATTAACAGTTAATTCTCTTACTGTTAATGCTCTATACCATGTTCGTTTCCCGAGGCACAGAGACTGTGGGTTTCTTGAAGATTCTGACCACTCCTGTTGGTTTTTAAATGTCAGACTGCCCTATAAATAAACATCAAGTGCTGTCTGCTAAATTTAGTGAAAATCGGTCAACTCCCATGAAAAGCAGAAATGATGTCAATTTTCCAAGTGGAAAAATTAAGTCAGAAGAGAAGCAGTGTAAGCTGTTCTCGGCAGCTTTATTTATTTTGTTTCTTAAACAAAATGGCTCCTTCTGTCTGTTTCATCAAGAAGTGTGTCCACCTGGGCCATAAGGTGTGGGGCTTGCAGGATGGTCTTGCCTGATGCCTCGAGTCATTCAGCCTGGCACATAGTAGGCACCTGGTAAGGTCCAGGTGTGTGCTGTCAGGGAACTGGCCGCGTGTGAAGTCAGTAGCTAGAAAGATGTGGCCTCATCTTGCTCGGCAGGTTTCATGGAGGAAGTATAGACGGAGCAGCCCGGGTTGGTTTCTTAAGGCCTACCCTTTGCCTGTCCCTCTTATCACATAAGCCTTCAGCGTGGCTGTGTCGTTTTGGTGCTTTCTGAGTAGCCCCACAGGGAGAGGGTTAAAATACTGACAAAGGGACAGATATTCTTGATTGCAGCTCTAACCTCTGACTCTCAGGAGTTGGGAGGCTCTGCAAGGCTCAACAGAGCCAGTCCCCTCCTCAGCTGAAACGGGAGGATGACTTGCTTACCCCAAAGATACTCCAGTCTCCGTCAAATCTAAAAAAACTAAATACAGTCAGGCAGACTCCCAAGAATATTCTGCCAGAGAGGAGATGAACACCAGCAGCACACAGACATGATGGATGGAGAGTTGTTCACCAGAGGCAGAATTTTAGAAAAATCCAGCCTGGCTCCAAAGGACAATGTGATTGCAAACCCAAGATCAGTAACCTGGGCTGCCGTGTGTGTGTGTGTGTGTGTGTGTGTGTGTGTCTTTATATGCAGCCTCAAGATGCATCATCTTATTTGAACGACTTGATTTTCTCCAGCTGGTTCTTTCCCTTTGCAAGTCATAATGCTTTGTTTCTGACATCATAGAAAAGGTTAAGGTGTCTCCAAGGGACAAAGAAACAGAAAAGCTATCATGACCACAGTTGGTTATCAAATGGATTGTTTTTCAAGACTTTTACTTTAAGTCTCAAATAAGCTAGAAACAGCCTGGTTTGCTTCTGGATGAATTGCCCATGAAGCAATTGCCACAATAAATACCTGCATATCCCTTATGTAGTATTGCTTTAAAGCTAATGGTTTACAATAGTATCTGAAGCCATGTTGACTGATTTTAGACTACCCAGACTCACCAAGGTGCAAAGCAGTCACCTTCTAACTGCCGTTGAAGGAAAATCCATTTGGTCAACATTGCTGTGGCCATATTTTAGCTCCATGCAATTTTCCAAATTGATTTTATTCTTCATTTTATAAATTGCATCTGGAGCTTGCCAGCTTAGGGACGCTTTTACAGTTACTCTCTGTACTAGAAAAATAACCAAAATTTTGTTCTGGTAAAGTTGAATAAAAAGAGGCATCTTCTGATTCTACCCCTGCAAAAACAGGTCTCCATTTCTTCCAAATTCAAGTGACGGGGGCCTTCAGATGTGAGGATTCTCTGCTATCTGACCCCCTCAGCAACCTGCCTGTTGTGGACAAAGCAGAGGGGGCAGTGAAGTCCTGAGCCCCCTACCTTGGAGACCTGCAGGCAGTTCTGTCCCCAACCAATCCTGAAGCAGCATTTCTTAGTTATGGAATAATTTCTGATTCAAGACAAATAAAATATGCCACTTCAGGCTTCAGGCAGATCTTGAAGCAGATATGCATATCTACATGGCCGGTGAGCTCCTTGCCAATTTTAATCTGCAGCCTGAAAGCTCCTGTTGAGCAACCCAAGTTCTCCCCCGGCTGACTTGCTTACCCCGGATGACAGTGGTGGCTTGTTTGACAGCGTACTTCGAGGGTCCCATTCTTGCAGATGCAGGCTCGTAACTGTGCAGCGCTGCTGCCAGCTCTCACTGCTTTTGATTTTTTGTATTGTGATTATGCAAGAGAAATGCTTATTCCCAAATGGGCCTCCCTTTGACTTCTCTCCTAGAGCAAGTGTACCTCCCAAAGTGTAAATTCATTTCCACATTGGCCTAAGTGTTCCCTGCACAGACTGGTGCACTGGATTGACTCAGGATTTGTGTACAACTCGGTTTTGCCAGAAACATGGCACAAGTGAAATTGTTGAGAGCTCTGCTCAGAGTGTAGGATCTCCAGAGCTCCGCTGGAGAACATGGCCCAGGGCTGGGAATCACAGGGACCAAAATAGGACTATCCACCCCTAGTCGTGTGTCCTTGGGATGGCCCAGAGAGCATGCCTTTGGTGTGGGTAGGTCTGTTCAGAGCTTCTGCAGATTCTTGTAGTTTAAAAGTTGCAACTGTGGTTCAGGATACTTTTGGCTTTCTCCTGAGGGGGGACTGTCACGTGAGAATGCTGCTTTCCAGGCAGCCTTGGGCCAGTTAACTCCCTTTTATTCCCCACTGGAAAGGCCCGTCTCAGTGGTTATTCTGCTTGCAGGAACCCTCCCTGGAAGATTGTCACAGCCCTTGGAAAGGTTCATTCACATCACAGACCAGAGCCGTTGCCAGCCCCCACCACCATCCCCAAAATAATTCCAGACCTTCATCTCCTACAACTTCAACCTTCAGACCTAGAACCATTGCTTTCTCGGCCCTTTTCACTTCATTTCCATCCCCAACTAGCAGTTGGTGTTATTTTCACCGCCACGTTGGTGGGTTTGAGTTTAATTTAGTTTTTCTTATCTTGTAAGAATAACCAAATTCACAGGAATAAGGAGGGAAGGACAGAGCCCCCATGGATGTGTAGATGACAGGCCCCCGACTGTCTTTACAATTGCTCAGCAGCTATTCAAGCCCTCAACCCCTGCCACACAGGGACTGGATGTAATTCCCATTTGTGGCTCCACAAAATGCCATGTTGTGACACATGAGAGCCTTGCCCAGTTAAAACCACCAGCCTTCAGTCTGCAGAGGCAAAACCTCCTGGACAGCCAGCCCCTCTCACCACAGGGGTGACCTGCCCATTTAGGTGCAAGCCTACCACCTGGATTACCCTTATTAGAGGAACCAGAGTGCAGTAGATAAAATAGAGTATGCTTAACATCCGAATTCATGAGAAATTCGGGGATGTGTCTCATTGTGTCAGAAGGTACTTGAGAACTGAGCAGTGTCTAATTTCTCTGGTGCAGTGGCATGGGGGACCTCTGGCCACCTTCCTGTCCCATGGAACCCTAGTGGCAGGGGCTGTAGGTTTGCCACTATCTTCCTCCTTAATATAGGAACTGGAGTGTGTCGTGCCAGGTGGCCTAGGTGTACCTTGGCAAAGGCAAACAGTGAGTTTACCATTTTCTCTTTCCAATTTCTAGGCTAATTGCTGGGGACCTCTGAAGCATCTTTCATAGGTTAATAACCTTTGAACATCTGGCAGGTATCAAAATAATGGAAGGGTGGGGAAGCGCTCTCTTTTGATGAGCTCATTGCCTCTCATCAAGCCTCGCACTGATAGGGGCTCAGTCTCAGTCCCCAGGAAGGCATCGACCGTGTCCTCCTTGCTCAAAGGCAGTGTCACACAAGAACACAAACTGCAGATGTTCAAATTCCTGGCTCTGCTGCTGTCTTGCTGTGTGGCCTCAAGTACATTAGTGCTTCGGTGTCCTCATGTGCAGGAGAGTCCTGATAATCCTCAGCTCACAGGTTGTTGGAATTCACTTACAGGACAGGCCCCTACAATTGTTATCATTGTAACCTTCACCATCAGCAGCCGTCATACACAGCTGCCCACAGGGCTGACTACCAGGTATCTAATAGGTACAGTAGTCTCCCCTTGCCTGTGCTTTCAAGTTTTCAGGTAGCCACTGTCAACCATGGTTCAAAAGTAATTAAATGGAAAATTCCAGAAATAATTTGTATGTTATAAAAAACTTTTCACTATAGGGCTTGAGTTTTGGCTCAGTAGTAGAGTGCTTGCCTTGCATGTGTGAGTCACTGGGTTCAATTCTCGGCTCTGGGTTTGATTCTCAGCACTGCATATAAATAAATAAAAAATAAAGGTCCATTGACAACTAAAAAAAAAATTTTAAAACTTTCATTACAGTATATTATTATAATTGTTTAATTTTATTATTAGTTATTTTTAGTCTTACTGGACCTAATTTATCAATTAGAACTTGTATCATAGATATTTATATGTGGGAGAATACAGGGCTTATTTAGTACTGTCCAGGGTTCAGGAATTGACTGAGGATCTTGGGACATATCCCCCCCATGGAGAAGGGGAGCGCTATATTTAGTAAATGCTCTCGAGAGCCGTGATCAGCCAGCATCTCTAATCTAGGGTCCCTCATAGGTGCCAAGACACTCCCTGTCACATAACCAGCTGTTTCTTAACTAGTATTTTCTGGGCTTCTTTTTCTTCTCTGAACCTGCCCCTGGGCAGCTGTCTCTATCAGGTTTCATTCTACTTATAAATATAGTCCAGCCTCATTTCTGGACTGTCATCGGGTTCACAGGGTGTGTGACTTAGAATGAGAATTGCAGTTGAGAAATCAGCCTTCATCCTATTCCAACTGGACAGTCATCTAACACTTTGTTGTCTCTGAAGGTAGAAGACAAAGGACAACTTGGGGACAGATTGCTTCCCCTATGCAAGGGTAAACTGAGGCTCATTCCGAGAGCAAGCAGCGAAAGTGAGGTGATCTTCCACTTTGCCTCACCCCCGCATTGACCAGCTGACAGGTCCGTTAGTAGGTGAGGGCTCCTGTTATCGTCTGAGAGGTTCACCTGACATTGACTCTGGATGTCATTGAATGCTTTGGGAAATTTGATTGAAATGTGAAAAAGATGCTTTCCAGTCACAGAGCTCGAGACTTCCTGGTATTATACATAAGACAGGACCGATTGTCCCTGCTGCACTTCAGCAACCTCTGAGGAACAACTGGAGTCATGTGAACCAGGAGATTGACTCACTGGGTGGCTGAAGTTTCAGTTCTGTCCTGTGTAGGACAGATGAGGCTTATGGCTTCAGGGAAGGACACTGAAGGTCCTCTAGTGCAGTGACCTGTCTGCATTGCTCTTAATATGATTTTTATGTAAGGGAATTACCGGTCTGCTGTTTTTCAGAGAAAACCAGATGGTCGCACTGCCATGTTCACCAGGGACTTCTGAGATCTGTGCCAGGCTTATTAGCATTTGCCAGTCTCATCGAAGAACTAACACTAGGAAACCAGAATGCATGTGCGTTTTTCCCTGGAAAGCGGGCTTGGGCTCTGAAGAGCCAAAGCAAGCAGCCCGTGCGCAACTTTTATTGATCCATCATTCTCTGGACAGCTGCAGCACAGCGCAGCCTCCGACAGCCCCACTCCCTGTAGCAGATTTTCACGTCCACTTTAAATTGAGCACTGAAACTGTGAATCCCCCAGTGAAGTACAGTTCCAACTCGGAGAGGCTTCATCACAGCACTGACGTGAAAAGACAAACAGAAATCTGACTTGCCATGTTATCCATCCAATAAAAAAACCACCCAAGGGTAGAGGAGTAGATATTCATCACGCCCCAGCCGCTCAGCCAAGCCTGCAAGCTTGAGCACAATATTTCTAGGTGGATTTCGGGAACCTTTCCTTAGCAAAGCAGAGTTCTCCTCCTAACGGCTCATTTCGCCAGCGGGCCTGCCTGTCTGGGTTCAAACAGAGAACTCTGCCCATTTGATTGGGGCCGGAAAGCAGTTTTCTCTCTCCCCAGTGATTTGCACACCATTGCAGAAGTTTGACTATTTCCCGGAAGCTGAGCTGCACTTCCTCTTCATGTTGCTTGAATTTGCCTTCATCTGCAGTCAAGCCTGGGCTGCCGAGGTGGCCTTTGCCCTGCTTTAGCATGAACAGAATAATAGCTATTGGCTCGAAAGGAGATTCAAGAGACGATTATGGGATTATTCAGCAGGCCCGTCACCAGAGAATTTATCTGGTACAAAGGGCGCATACATTTTTTTTTTATTATGGAATTTCTATTTCAGCACTTGTGCCTGTGTGTATATATTAAAGTTTCTAGTATAACTAAACTTTGAGAGCACTTGTTAGTATTTCTTGTTTCTTCCCGGTATCTTATTTTTCCAGAAAGTTCCTTGCTTAATGATGGGTTCCCTGAAAGGGGAGGAAGTGGAAGCTTTAGCTGCAGTATGAATGTTAAAAAAATAAAATATTTCAAGGAAAGTATAGTTTGACTTGGATTTCAGCAGGTAAGGGAAATCTGTTACTTAAAATGTGTACCCTTTTGCGTTTGGAAATTTCAGCCTCCACCACATGAGTCGAGCATGTTTTTATTTTTTATTTTAGGGGCAGTCTTAGCTAAATTTCTGAGTTGTGCTAAATCACTGAGCTGGCGGCCATTAGTATGAAACCTGATGAGTGCCCAGTCACTCTCATGCATAACTGTGGCAATTCCACTATTTAAAGGTCAATGTAGGACATCTAAGAATGAGTGTTTGTGACATGGTGACAGCAGACCCTGATTCCATCCAAGCAGCTACAGTGGCCCAGCGTTGACTTGGCTCTGTGTTAGAACAGCATGGCCCTGGCTCATGCAGCTGACCGTCCAGAGGGGACTACAGTAAAGTCTTCATGAAGCAGCTCTCCATGTTCATTCAATCCTCTGGTGACTTCAAGGAGCACGATGAGAGGCAGGGCCAGCGAGCCTCGCCTGCTCACAGGGCCTGGGAGCCAGCAGCTTCCTCCACTGGTTCTGCGCCTGGCCTGACTGGGTCACGTGCTCATTCCTTCTTGATCTGCTCCATTTCCTACCTTCTTTTCTAGCAATCACTAAGACTCCTAACAGGAGACAGGCCTAGAAAGGAAAAACGGCATTAAACATGTGGGCCCAGTTTGCAGCTCAAGGCTAGAGGCCGCTGGGTGCATGAGTGATGTGAAAGGACAGAAGAGTGTGTCCTAGTGTGTCCTTTACTGTCCTCTAGGCCACATAGTCAGGGCTCTTAAAACACACACGATCATTCCTTCAAGAAAATGCTGTCCGAATGCAGAGTGGCAGTAGTAGAAGTAGAATTCTTGCCTTTTACTGAAAACGATCAGAATTTTCTGGTGACATCTCAGCATTTAGCAAAGAAAGAGTGAATGTCAGATTTGCCTTAGAATGCTGATCTTTCGTTTTGGGGGAAGGCTTTATATAATTTTTTTTTTTTTTAATAGAATGAAGTTGGCCTACTGGAGTTCTTCCAAAATGTGATAAAAGAAACTAGGGCAGAGCCAAAAAAGGTGGCTAGCTGGGTCCTCAACACTTTCCTGGGCTATTTAAAGCAACAGAACCTGACTGTCAGTGAGAGGTGAGTGAGATCTGGGGATTTCTTTTCTTCCTTTATTATGAACTCTGTCTAAAAATAGTTGAAATAGGGCAGGGTGAGTTTTTCCTCTTCCTCTTCTCCCTCAGGCTCTCCTGAAAAGACAACAAACATGGCCTGTATATTCTGAATTCTAAAAATAGTCTCTATCCCATCTGAAAATTCATCTATTTGTTCAGTTCTCCTGACTGTGCACCATGTCCTTTGTACTGTGCTAGGGGCTGGGGCTGGTGGCCTGCAGATGAAAGATGAGGAGTTTGTACACTTGCAGGGGATACAGACCTGTAAGAAAACAGTCACCTCAGTGTGATCCTGTTACTCTAGAGGCAAACGTGGGCTGCCGTGACTGCTAATAACAGGGCCCTGTGTGGGGGCTGCAGAATCATCCAGGGCTTCCCCCAGGTGACACTTGAGCCCAGCCCTGAAGAACTAGTGGGAGTTGCTGGGTAGTGGGAGGGACAGAAGCACTGAACCAAGAAAGCAGTAGCACCATGCTCAGAGGCAGTGGCCATGTACACTCAGGAAACAAGACTACAGAGTGCCTAAGCAGGCAGGACAGAATGGGGGCAAAGCTGGAGAGACAACCACAGGCCACCTGGAAAACTCCTATGCAAAGCCCTAGGGTCACATTGGGGGAGTATGGTGTACATTAGTAAGCTCAGCTGCTGTAACAAAACACACCAGACTAGGTGGCTTAAATATATTTGTTTCCCACAGTTCTGGAGGTTGGCAGGTCCAAGATCAGGTGTTGTGGGTGGAGAGAGAAAGCTCTGGGTCTCTTCTTACAAGGACAATAATTCCATCTTGGAGGCCTCACCTTCATGACCTCATCTAAACCTAATCACCTCCCAGAGGCTACACCTCCTAATACCATCACATTGGAGATTAGGGTTTATATATCTATATATATCTATATCTATCTATATCTATATCTATCTATCTATATCTGTATGTATGTATGGGGGGAGAGGGCATAATCCAGCAGAGTAGAACAGTCTAGAGGCAGAAAGACCAGTTGGAAACATCTTAAAGGAGTGCTAATGAGAAGTGCCCCAGGCCTGAGCCAGGGTGGAGATGGCCCAGCTAAAGTGAGGGGACTGAGCTGGAAGCAGTAACCCCCCAAACAGCGTCACACCTACATTCCTTGCTTGGCCACTTGAGGTAAAATGGGTGACAGTCTTTCTCACTCTTGGTAGAGACAAGGAAAAGGAGTAAGTTCAGAGGGAAGGGCTAGAGGACACCACGATGCACGTAGACATGCTGAGTTTGAGCTGCCTGCAGGACAGACACCCCAGTGGGAGCCAGGAGTCAGTGTGTGTGTGTGTGTGGATCATGGCTGATGCGACGTCTGGGAGGGATAAATTTGTGAGTGCTCACTTGTTCGCTATTTAGCACATGTTTGCTGGACTCTGCCTTGTGCACAGTCCCCAGGCAGATGCGGGCCCTGCCCTCTGAGAACTGATAGTTCAGGACCTGGCGACTGTGAAGCAGCAGGCGGTGCTCTGCGAGGGGAAGGAGATCCCGGCTCCACCGAGACCCGAGTGAAGGGTAGTGGAGGAGCCGCGGGTAAGAGTTCTGGTCATGGGGGCCAGCAAGTGTGAACATCGCCAGGCGAGTCTGGGGTGGCCCCCCGGGAGAGGTTGCTAATGCAGGGGAGGTGGACGAGCACTTACAGCACATAAATGGGCAGAGGACAGCCACCAGGGAGGCTGCGGCATGCTGCGGCGGCCGAGGGGGGAACCTGAGGCTCTGTGGCCTTTGATGAGAAGAACGGCCCAAGGGACAGGAGACTGAGACAAATGGCAGAGAAGTAGAAGGAAAACCAGGGAGAGTTGGTGAGCTGCCCATTTCAAGAAGGAGAAATATAAGCGTCAGGTTTGAGTATAGGAGAGTTCCTTAGGCAAATGGCCCTGCAGGGCCCTGGGGAGGTGGCGCGCAGGCCAGGAGGGTGACGACACCTCAGGGGCATCCCAGGGCCATGGAGAAGTAGAAGGAAGATAGACTCACGTTGATCTGTGATTCCGCAAAGTCATCTGGGCACAGAGGCTGGCCGCACAGGCCATGTGCAGTCTCCTGCTATCGGTTACGTGCCCACGTAGTGGGGTCGGTTCACCTCCTGACCCGGCTCCTTGCCAGCCTGACCATGGATGAGTTGGCTCTGCCCCTCAGTGTCATTCTGTGAAATCAACTCTGATGGGGCCTGCCTCGGAGGATTTTGTGAGGAGAGTGCAGTCTCTGGCCTCAGTTCCCTTACTTTCTTCGCCTTGTTGACAACACAGTCTGCTGAACTCCATGGCATCCGTGGTCTTTCATCCCCATCCTCCCAGGTGTGACCTCTCCACTCAGAAATGCCACTCTACACTGACAGTACGATGGCCACTCAGGCAAGGCAGGATCCATCCAGAATTTATGGAGGAGACACAGCTGTACCAGAGCCTTAAAGGACGGGTAGGGTTTGATGAGCCAGGGGCCCGAGTGTTGCCTGTGGGAGTCAAGGTGTGGGAATGGCAGGGAACTAGCACGAGCAGAACTGAGAAGAGCAGAGGACAGAAGATAGCCAAAAAGTGTGTGTGTGTGTGTGTGTGTGTGTGTGTGTAGATATACAGGCCCCAGCCCAGTCCCACTCCCAAGTCACTGTCATTCTCCTGAAGAGGCCTAGGCTTCTGTGTTTGAAATCTAGGCAGAGTAGGTCACTTCCTGTTTCACATCTACAAAGCAAGATGGGACAGAGAGGAGGGAGACTCACACTGTCCCGAGAACCCAGGAAGGCCCCAGGCAGGCGAGGGGCTTGCGTGTACAGAGCAGGTATAAATCCCTCGGCTCTGGAGTCATGGCTGCCGTACTGGGTATACTTCTTGGAGCTGCTGAATTTTAGTCTTGGGAGAAAACTTTGGTAGCAGATTAGGAAACAGAGGCCCTAAGACATAAGGTGACTTCCCTTGGATACATGCCACTCTCCTGACTTTTGCATCAGTTTCTTTATATGTCAGTCTGCTAAACAACCAGTGGCTTCTAAAGGAACTGGAGGATGAATTGTTGAGTAATTTGTTGAGTAGTTTGGAGCCCTGGTTCTGTCTAAGTAAACATTACAGTCATTCCAAACCATGTGAGGAGGAGCTGAAACCAGTGGTAGCCGCTCTGTTTCTGCACAGTTCAAATAACCTTTAGCCAACTGGGTCTGTCTTCTGTTGTTAATGGCATGATACCACAGACTTGGCTCATGGTTCTGGTCCAAGATTAAGTGGCCGCATCTGTGATGGCCTTACTGGCAGATCCTGAAGCCATGGAGGATACCACATGGCAACAGACAGAGCACAAGAAACATCAGACCTATTAATCCATCAGGAAAGCAGAGCCCTGATCACCTCTTAAAGGTCCTACCTATCCCTCCCCTTAGTATCCCTTGATAGACATTAAATTTCAACCCAAGTTTCAGAAGGGACAGTTCATATTCAAACCACAGACACAGAATGTACCAACCTAACCCTGGAGCAAACATTAATTAATGAACAGCCTTGGCCACTAGGACTTATGTTACCAAAACTTAGAGGGGCAGTAGCTAGCTACTATGTCCTACTGACACCCCATCAGGGAACATTCTAGCAATCAAATTTATAGATGCTGATTGTGCAAATTTGCTTTCTTCATATCAAAAGACTGGCATATAAAGAATCCAGTCTTTTCTGAACTTTCTGATTGTTTTTCAGTATGTTACTTTGGGAGGTTATTTAAATTAATAAGAAATTTCAAATTGTTAATAGGTTTGCTTTAGTTAAGAAAGTAGAACTGGGACTGGGGTTGTGGCTCAGGGGTAGCCTACCATCTGTGAGGAACTGGGCTCGATCTCAGCACCACATAAAAATTAAAAATAAAGATATTGTGTCCATCTATAACTAAAAAACAAATATTAAAAAAGAAAGAAAAAGTAGAACTATAGTTAAGAAAATGGAAATTGCAAATTGCCTAAGTATTTTGTAGTAAAATCAGGCCAGTGCAGCTGTCTGGTTGTCCAGGTCAGGTGAGTGTCCCAAACTTCAGGTCTACAGTGGGCATGAGTCCTAAGCACTGGGAAAGCAGGGAGGTTTTTGAGCCGAGTTGGGAGTGGTGATGCCAGGAGGTTTAGTCCAGCAGTGTCATGTGGGATGGCTTCCAAGAATGGGCCACAGCCACTGGAAGCATGTTAGATCATTGGGGCTATTGTCACAACACTGTCAAAAATGACAGTTTGGGGAATGCAGGAGGAGGCACGGCTGTAGTTAATGTTTTGAAGATCACTGAGATTTGTCAGTATTGGGCTAAACTTTCAGGGAGTGGGCAGTGAGCTAAGCAAAAATGGCATGACCATCTGCACCAGGTAACCAGAGGCATGGCACTGCCATCATTGAGACCAAGAGGGTGCTGGTCAGTGGGAGGCTAAGTGTAGCTTGGCAGGCTGGCTGGCGAGTCTGTTTTCACACAGCCTGTGAATAAGAATGGATTTTTTACCTTCTTTAAAAAGTGGGTAGGGCTGGGTGTAGCTCCATGGTGCATGTGTATTTAGCATGCTGGAAGCCCTGGGTTTAATCTCCAACACAAACACACACACACACACCACGAAAAAAAGGAAGGAAGGAGAACGTGTGTGGCCCACAGATCCTCAAATATTTGCCATCTCGCTTTTTCCAGAAGTTTGCCACCTGGTTTAAAACACATAGTTTGGGTGAGCGTGGGACCTCACAGGAGGCAGGTACAGCAGCAGCAGCATCCCTGGGAACAGATGCGCTTCCCCTTTGCAGACTGAGGGAAGGCCAGGGACCCAGGAAGAGGACCTGGGGGGGGGGGGTGGACGGACAGCTGAGGGAGGAGCAGAGGGAGGCCTGGAAGAAGCCAGCTCACAGGGGCTGAGTTTGGGTCGGGGCAGCAGAAGGGAAGGCTGGAGTTTGGCAGCAAGTGAGTGGATGGTTTCTGAGCGGAGCTGCTCAGCAGGCTGGGGTGGACCCCAGTTGACACATGCTTCTGAGGGCACAGAGTAACCAGCAAGGCTAGATCATTATTGGCCAAAATAAGGTAAGAAACCCAGCAGCTCTGGTAGTTTGTGGGCATTTTCAAGATAGGAGAGGTCTGAGCATTTGTGAAGGGTGAGATTATAAAGCCACAGGATGGAGAAAGTACACATCCCAGGAGGAATCCAAATCGTAGGCGTGTGGCAGGCGATGGGGTGGAGAGCATGGGGGGAGGGGCGCTAGGGGCCACTGGCCTTGCATTAGCTAACCTCCCTAGGAAGTGGGAGGTGGGGTGTGTGCAGGGAAGAGGGTGGGCAGGAGACTGTCTGGAGCAGTTGCTGGGTGTGTGGGCACAGGCAGGGCACTGGGGTGCCAGTAGGGTGAACAGCAGCCTCAGTGAGCAGCACACTCCAAGCCCAGCATCTTCCTGCAGCAGCTTCTTGAGTCCCATTTCAACAGAAGCAGAGAAGGGGGGACTCGGGCAGATCAGCTTGGGATCGAGATGGACAGCCATTTCACTAGGGTGGGCCCTGGCTGAGAAGTGGCAGGGTGTCTGCTCTCAGAATCCAAGCTGGACATGAAGTTGGGACCCTAGAAGAACTCAAGGGAATGGATGAGATTGGAAGGTTTGAAAGATCCCGTGTCAAGGGGGAAGACAGTCTGCACAGAGCCTCCACTTCCCACATCAGAGCTTCCCTAGTGGAGACACAGTCACTGTCCGGAAGCCAGTATTAGATCTGACAGCAGCAAATTAGTAGCTTCTCTTTCTGCTGCCATTGGCTTTGAAATATGATGGTCTGTTTAGTTACCTGGGGAGGGGGGTCTTTCAGGCTTGGTGTGATGGGTACCAATGTTTGTCATCCCCTCATTCTAGTTATGCACTGGCGTACCTGGAATTAGTATAGTAAGCCTTCCATATGTGAGGGTTCAACCAACTGCAGATCAAAAATATTTTGGAAGAAAATTGCATCTCTACTGAATACATACAGACTTTTTTTCTTATCATTATTCCCCAAACAATAGAGTATAGAAACTATTTACGTAGCATTTGCATTGTATTAGCTATACCTAATCTAGAGATGATTCAAAGTATATGGGAAGATGTGCATAGCTTCTGTGCAAACTGTAACGTTTATATAAGGGACCTGAGCGTCCACAGATGTTAGTATCCTTGGGATGGGGTGGGGATGGCAATCCTGAAACCGACCACCTCAGATACTCTATTGGCAGGAGGAATCCTGTGACAAAAATATTATTGACCTACTATGTGTTGAGCATTATGGAACAAAAAGATAATTGGAAAATCCCATGTGCTTTTAGGTCAGTGGAGAGATTTATAGTGTAAATTTATAACCTAACAAATTGAGGTCACTAGATGAATTTCTCTAAGTATTTTCAGTGATTTTGTGTTCTTTTTCTTCCCCATTGCTAACATTTCTGTGTGCTCAGAATTCCTGTGTGGAAATCCTAACCCCTGTGGTGGTGGTATTAGGAAGTAGGGTAAATAAGTGACGTTAGTGCCCTTATAAAATAAGCCCCGGAGAGCTGCCCTGGATGCCTGTGAGGACACTCCTGAGAAGAGGGACTTCACAAGACACCACCTGCTGGTGCCCTGATCTCTAGCATCCCTGCCTCCAGAACTGTGAGAAAGAAATCTATTGTTTATAAGCCACCAGGCAATGGTATTGTTATATCAGCCCCGATGAACTGAGATAATTAACCCATATGGGGGTAGAGACCCTATATTTTGCATGCTCTAGAAACCTCAGCCCTTATTGCGGGTCCAGGCACAGTCTCCACTGTAAGATAATTGGCTGCTGTATTTTCTAGGATTGCAGAACATGCAAGCAACCCACATTTTTAGAGAAACCTGATTCCTTTCTACTTGTCAGTAAGATGGGCGGTTGGAAAAGGATAGTGATTTATTTCACAGCCCTATGCCCCTCTTTCTTTTGAGATTTAATCAGCATGGTTCACAGATGTTCCAAACACTAACTTAGTAACACTAGACACTTTCCAAACCTAATTTCCACTTGAAATTACCCTTTATTCATACTTTAGAATGAACAAGCACTTCAGGGCTGACTCTGTGTGTTAGCTGATTTGAATGAACAACCATATGTGTTAGCTGATTTGAATGAACAACCATAACGGTTCCCCTGTATCTGGGTCTGAGACCCGTAAGCCACTCCTGGTTAAGTTGCACTTTACTGGGCTGGAGTTCATGGAAACTGGCATAGGAGCCAAACTCTGGTTCCCTATGTAAGAGCCACAAAGAAATGAACTGTGAATGGTGGAAACCAGGACTTAAATAGTAGGTAAATTTTCAAGTGGCATGTACCTTTCAGAAGCTGTGACTTACGGACATGTTTGTGTGGTGTTTTTAAGTCTCCTCTTGTTTTAAACTAGTCCCCTAATGACCTCAGATAGACGGCATTTCATTAGCCTAGTTGCTGCATATGCCTTAAAGTAGAAAACCAGATATTTGTAAAGGAGGCTGTAATTCAGTCTCATCTTTTCAGTCATCTTGACACACCCCTTCACCCTACCCCAAGTGTGAGTTAATGACACGTTGCTGTGTTTCCTTTCCCCCTGACCTTTTGTATCATGGCACCTTGGCAAATAAGTTACATCACAGAAGTGTAGATATAATGGATTTGGGGCCCTTCTGTGTCCAGAAAGCTGTTGTGAATCTGCAGAAGAGAACAGATTATACACAGGGCCCATGAGGACAGGTAGAGCCGTGGCTGGGAGACATTGTGTTCCCCTACAGAAAATCTCTCACAATTATAAGGAATTTATATTTGCATAGAAACAACACAGAAAAGTGGCTTTGTTAGCTGTTTTGTTTGAAGTAATTTTTAGGCCGATCTTTCCGTTGAAAATATTTAATTACTGGATTTTTTTCCCCCTTTCTCTTTGTGGTTCATGAATTTTGCAGCCACCTCCTTTTTTTGACTAATTGCACTGAGCAGTTGTCTGTTGCTACAGCTTCTGCCAAACAGCTGTTATTGTTGGGTGGTAAAATAAGCAGAAAAAAACAAAACCAGTCACAAAAATTTGTTATATCCTAAAATACAAAATAAATAAGTAAAATAAAATAGAGCCCAATTGGCCTGTTATTTTCATTCCGGGGTGTGGTTGTGATTATTTAAACGTGTAAGATCGAGCAGTTTGGGTCCTGAATACCCTGACAGTGTGAAATGTGAACTTTCTTTCTCTTTCTCTTCTTGGGGCCACCTAGTCCTGTCACACCCTCTGCACTCGCTGAGCTTCTCGACCTTCTGGAGAGGAAAGCCATTTCTTCATCCGTAGCTAAACAGGTATGTCCACACTTCCAGAAGTTTCTCACTGCTCCACTATCCCAGTAAATGTTTTCTATGAAATCCAGATGCTGTTACTAAGTAGATTTCATAGTGAAAATATTAAAGGCTCGTCATATCAGTGGAGGCTGAAAGGTAGAGAGATCTGGATTAGCCTCCATGTACGACACACGCAGTTTGCTCCTCATCTTTGCTCTTTGGGGGAAAGAGTTATTGCTTGGTCTTGCCCTGAATGTCTCCCTCAAATGTTTGTTTACTTAAAAGGCTGGGCCCTACAGCTCATGGGGGTTGCCAGACCACAGCCTCCCCAGAGCCAAAGGCAGCCTCGGCTCGACCTCCAGCCTGCCTGGTCTTCTCAGGTCCTCACAGCCTCACAAGTCTTAAGCTGCCTCTGGGTCTGCTGCCTGGTAGCCCTCGAGAGTCAGTGCTCAGCAAGGAGGGTGGGGTCCAACTGCCACACATTTGGTAGATGAAATTTTACACATGTGCCCAGGGTGAAAACTCAGAAAAATAGCTTCGTGTAAGGTGGTTTTCTGCCTCATCTCCACCTTCACTTATCAGCAGGAGGTGTGTGAGTGATTCCTGGAATTCAGAAAACTACAAATAAGTGCCCAGAAAGATAAAGAACTTCTAGGCAGCTGCCTCATCTCAACTTCAGAGATCGCAGCTGTCAATGCTTCAGCCAAAATCCTAATGTTATTTTAATGGTGCCTTTTGCATTTAATATTTATACGCACTGACAGTAGTGGCAGGTTACAAAGTGAGGCTTTGGGGAAGTGGCTGCTTTGGGCTAATTATGAGGCACCATGGAGCATACAGCAGGCTCTCTGCTGTGCAGCTGGAGACAGGAGCTGATAAAGGCTCTGTTAAGCCCCCTCGAGTGAGCCTGTCAACTACAGGGACCCACCATTTAGGAAAGGCTTTGGGTTGCATGGATGTCAGAGGAATACAAATGTTTATGACAATGCTCAGCAGTTGTAGAAAGAGTAGATGGCCTGAGGGTAGGAAAAAACTATGTGTGTGTGTGTGTGTGTGTTTGTAAGAGCACATGAATTATTGTATCTGAAATGAAGGAGAAAAATATCTTCCCTTCTCCTTCCTGCTCATCCTGCTCCACAAAAAAGAAAAGAAAACAAAAACCTAGGGCAGTGCCTGAGACGTTCCAGTGGGGAGAAATGGAAAATGCTGGAAGGTGTTGACAGCTGGGTTCAGATGTAGATAGAGACAGGCTTGCGTTTTATCCACTTCAGAAATGTTTAAAGAAATTTTGGCTGCTTCTGTGGGGCAATCAAACCCAAATAAAAACCTGTAAGAAAGGTGCTTAGTGTGTGCTACATAAATAAATAAGGGACTCTCCCTTATATGTCATGGCTTTATCTTTTCATTTTCTACTTTTTGTTTTCTGTTTTTAAGGAGCTCATTAAATTTCAGGGGGGAAATAATGTATTTTGATTATAAGGAATTTAAGTAATGCAGAAAATATAAGATTCTCAAATTCCACTACCATTAGCTACCATTAATATTGGGTGAACATCCTTCCAGGCACCTCCCCTACATATAAACAGGGAGGGAGAGAGGGAGGAAGGGAGAGAGGGCAGACAGCTGAAGTTAGGTAATGACTTCCAAAAATTAGAGTTGATAGTGTGCTTTAAGTTTTTTTAATTATTAAGCATACAGGTCATAGGTGTTTTTAACTTATGAAGCTTTTTATTTTTTCTTAACACACATTAACTACACATATTAATGGAATCTATGTGCTATTTCCATACTGCACCAGTCATTTCTACCACACTTCTGGCACCCCGCCCCCAGCACCTTCCCAGTCCCTTGGAAAGCCTTCATCTGTAGGCAGAAGTGGGACGGCTGGGCCACGTGGCAGATCTGTGTTTAGGCTTATGAGGGCTTCCATACTGCTTCCCACCATGGCTGTGCTAGTTCACACTCCCATCAGCAGACGATGAGAGTGCCTTTTGCCCCACGTCCTCACCACTATTTGTTGTGTTTTGGTTTTTGTTCGTTTGTTTTGATTTTCTTTCTTTTTTGTTGTTTTTTTATAATAGCCATTCTATCTGGAATAAGGTGGTTTTCATTGTAGTTTTGATTTCTATTTCCTTGATGGCTAATGATACTGAGTATTTTTAAGTATTTTTATTGGCCAATTATATTTCATCTTTTGAAAAGTGTTTGTTGAGATCATTAGCCCATTTTTAAATTGGATTTCTTCTTTTTCTATGAAGTTTTCTGAGTTCTTTACATATGCTGGATAGTGCCATTTGTCAAATGAATAACTGGCAGGTATTTTTTCCTATTCTGTAGGTTTCCTCACTCTCTTGCTATTTCTGTGGCTCCACAGAAGTTTTTTAATTTGATGTAACCCTATTGACTTTTTTGCTTTCTTCCTGTGCTTTTAGGATTCTGTGCAGAAAACCACTTTCAGAACCAATTATGACTCCCCTATGTTTTCTTCTAGTAGTTCCACAGTTTCTAGTCTTCCACTTAGATCCTTACCCATTTCAGGTTGATTTGTGTACAGGGTGAGAGAGCAGGTTCAGATTTCATGTGAATATCCACTTTTTCCCAGCACCGTTTGTTCAAGAGGCTGTCCTCTCTCCAGTATGTCGGTGGTGCCTTTGGTGAGCTTCAGTGGCTCTGGATGGGTGGGTCTACTGTGGCATCTCTGTTCTGTCACATTGCTCTGTGGGTCTGCTTTTATGCCAATCTCATACTTTCGTTTTGGTTACTGTGGCTCTGGAGTACGTCTTGAAGTCAGGTACTGCGCTTCTTCCAACTTTTTTCTTTTTCCTAAGATGGCTTTGACTACTCAGGGTCTTCTGTGCTTTCATACGATTTCTTCGATTGTTTTTTCTAATTTTTATGGTTTGGATCTTAAATGTCCCCCAGTGGCTTATGTGTTGGTCCCCAGCTGCTGGCACTATTGAGAGGTGTTAGAACCTTTAGGAGGTAGGAGTAAGGGGGAGCTAGTGAAAGGGAGTCCAGTCAGTGGGGACAAGCCCTTGAAAGGGATATTGGGACGCCCAGCCCTTTGCTTTCGCTCTCTTTACTTCCCAGCAGCATGAAGGGAGCAGCTCTGCTCCAACACACACTCCTCACCATGATGTTCTGACTCACCACAGGCCCCCAAACACTGCACTGAACCAACTGTGGACTGAAGCCCTAAAACAGGAGCCAAGATAAATCTTTCTTCCTTTTTTCTCCTCCATTATTTTGTCCCCTTAACGAAGTTAACACATTTGTTCTATGAAGAGTGCCAGGTATTTTGATGGGAAGTGCCATGTGGGAATGTGAACATTTTAACAATATTAGTTCTTCCCGTCCATGAACGTGGGCCTTTTCATCATTTAATATCTTCAATTTCTTTCATCACGTTTTATAATTTCCATTGTAGTAGCCTCTCACTTTTTTCGAGGCTCATTCCATGGTCGACTCTGGGCCAAGGTGAGGCCGAATATCATGGCAGAAGAGTGTGGTGGAGGAAAACAACTCAAGACACGGCACCAGGAAGCAGAGAGAGCTCCATTCACAGGGACGAAATATAAACTCCAAAGGCATGCCCCAGTGACCTACTCCTCCAGCCATACCTTACCTGCCTTCAGTGCCATCCAGTTAACCCACAGAGCTGAATCAATCCACTGATTAAACTCCATAAACCATGAACTTTGGGGGAAACCTCATTGATAAGCCATAGTACTTGGAATATCATTTTGTATCCTTTCACTTTCAGTCTGTGTATCTTTACTTGTGAGGTTCATGCAGGCAGCACATCGTTGGTCTTGTTTTTCTAAATGCCTTCAGCCAGTCTATATCTTTTAATTAAAGAACTTAATCCATTTGCCTTCAAAGTTATTATCGGAACGAACAGACTTGTCTGTCATTCCGTTTGTTTTCCTCTCGTTTTAAATATTCTTTTTTTCTTCTCATTGATCTTTGTGGTTTGATGTTTTACTGTATTGATAATGTTTGATTCTTTTCTATTTCTCTTTTGTGTATCCACTCTTCTAGGGGGACTTTTACATTCTCCTTTTTTATTCTAGTAGTTATCTTTCACTGCTGGATGTGGGACTCCTATAAGCATCTTTTGTAAGGTTGGCCTGGTTGTTAAGAATTCTCTCAGCTTTTACTTATTTTGGAAGGTCTTCTTCCCCCACCTCCCCCTCATTTTTGAAGGATAGCCTTTCTGGATATAATTGTGTTCTTACAGGATTGGAATATTTCAATTATTCCCTCTTGGCTTCTATGGTTTCTGCTGGGAGATCATGTGTAATGGGGCTGCCCTCAAATATGACTCAACACTTTTCACTTGCAGATTTTAAAATTCTTTCTTTGTCCTGCACTTTTTTTTTTTTAGAATTTTTTTTTTAATATTTATTTTTTAGTTTTCGGCGGACACAACATCTTTGTTTGTATGTGGTGCTGAGGATCGAACCCGGGCCTCACGCATGCCTGGTGAGCGCGCTACCACTTGAGCACATCCCTAGCCCTGTCCTGCACTTTTGATGGTTTGACTATCATATGTTCATGGTCAGGATTTTTTCTGTTCATGAATATTTGGGATTTATTTATATGGGATTCAATTTTGTAAGCCTCCTACACCTGATATCCATGTCTTTCTCAAGATCAGGGAGATTTCTACTGTGATTTAGGTTTTGTACTCCCTTAATCTTTATTTCCTTACCTTTGGATATTTCGGTGATGCAGATGTTTATTTAATGGTATCCTAAAGATTTTGAATGTGCTCTTCATTCTTTGTTTTTTTTTTTCCTTTTTTTCTGAATGTGATATTTCCAAAGCCTGTCTTCCAGGTTCAGATATTCTTTCTTCCACTTGGTCTTGTCTGTAGTTGAGGCTTTTTGACTGGAGTTTTTATTTGACTTATTGAACTCTTCATTTCCAAGATGTGTTTGGTTCTCTTTCAAAATCATCTTCTTCTTTTTTTTTTCCTGAGTTTCTGATTTATGTTCTGTATTGTCTTCCTTATTTCATTTAACTAAATCTGTATTCTCTTACATCTTATTGGCTTTTTAAAAAATCTTTCTTTTGAATTCTTTATTAGACATTTCATCCATTTTGATTTTTTAGGAATATCTCACTAGCAAGTTATGATCTTTTGGAGATCTCATATTGCCATTTCTTTCATATATTTTTGTGCTCATTGCTGTGATTTGTGCCTTTGGTGAATCAGATATCTCTACCACTTTTATGGGATGGCCTTCTTGGTCAGCAGCTTCCTCCTAACACTGTGTCTTTCATTGTTGCTGTTTTTGCAGGGTTGGTTTGGGTGGGCACTGTAATGTGCTTCTGTGGCTGTGGGCACAGGGCTTATCATGTCAGCAGGGAGACCCACCACGTCTGAAGACACAAAAAGTAGGGATATTCCAGAAGTTCAGGCAGGTTTGGTGTGGACGGCAGAGTGTGAGGCATGCTCCCCGTGTGGAACTCCCGCAGTGGGCCGTGGCCCCTGCGGGTTGATGGGTCTTCAGACACTGTTGATGTTGGCTCGCCCCGTAATAGTGCAGGTCTGAAGCTCTTGCCCTCTGACTGGGCTATAGCATGGGTCCAGGTGCTTCATGGGGAGAAGTGGTGGCAGGAAGTGTGGCAGCCCCCCCCCCCCCGTTTTGCTCACACACAGTCCTGATGGCAGTGGGTGGTCAGACAAGCTGCAGCAATGGGAACTGGGCCAGCGTGGTGGGTGCAGGAGCTGTGATGTTCCTCTCTGCTGCTCCCGAGGGCATGCCTGCCCAGAAGCAGGACCTCAAACTCCCTCTTGTAGTACACACCTGGGAATGAGCGGTGGGAAGGGCTCTTCTCCCGAGAGCTCTCTTCCAGCTGTAGGTGCTGGCCAGGGAACCAGGGATCTTGGGCCTCCTTGGCTGTGAGCACCCAAGGGCTGGAGGACCACCAGGGCTTTTCAGCTTCTAGTTCTTCAGTGGAAATCCCCACTGGAGCAAGCAAGAGTGGGCACAGTGGCACCAGGCAGACTTGCTCTCCAGACCTCCTTGGGGGCTGCACCGCTGCAGCTGGACGACAGCTGGAACCACAGACCTCTTTCCCCGCCCTGTTAGTGTCCAGCACCTGTGCGGGACTGCCTAGCATTGCCTTCAATTCTGGTCCCAGCGTAACCTGCAGGCTGCGAGCCTTGGTGGGGGGACTTCCCGGGAGCTGGGATTGCTAGCACCCTGCAGGTCCAGCCCTCTGGGACTCCCACTGTGGAGCCAGCCCCGCTTGTGCTGGGACGTCTGTTTCTTACTGTGCTGCCGTCCCAAGTCTTTAAGTCGACAAGCTTCTGTTTTTCTCCTGTGGGTTTCCAGTGTTCTCCCACAGTACACACAGCCATCTTGAAATCTCATTTGTGTTCGTTTAGTATGTTCACATAGCAGCGCCACCATCACACTGTTCTTTCCAGAACATTCCTATCACCCATAAAAGAAAACCTGTGCTCGTCACTGCATTAGCCCTTCCCCCTGAAACTTATCTGGCTCCCCAGATGTGCCTGTGCTCGATATTTAATATGAGTGGACTCACAGAATAGGTAGGCTTATGTAATCTGGCTCTTCCACTGAACAGTTCATCCATGTTGTGGCATGTGTCTATCCTCCATTCCTTTTTATGGCTAAATAATATTCCATTGTACAAATAAGCCTCCTTTTGTCTAAGTATTCTTCAGTTGATGGACATCCAAGTTGTTTCTACTTTGGGACTCTTATGAATAATGTAGTTTTGAACATTCATGTACATATTTTTGTTTGAACATGTTTTCCAAATTCTTGGGTATGTATATACATGTAGAAACGAAATTTCTGGGTCATATGGTAATTGCTTCACTTTTTGGAAGAACTGCGAAATCATTTTCCAAAATGGCTGTGCCATCTTACATTCCCACCTGGGGTGCAGGAGGTTCTGGTTTCTCCACATTCTCACCAGAACTAGTTATGTTATCGTCCATCTTTTTTTATTATAGCCGTCCTGGTGGACGGGAGGTGGTCCCACACTCTGTATTTGATTGCGTTCCTCTAATGACCTGGAGTATCTTTTTGTGTCGCATTTTATAGTGTTACTTTTTTAAAAAGAAAAGGTGTCGTAATTAATTTTTCAGAATTTAACCAAAGAATCCAAGTGTGTGTGGGGTTTTAGGAACCTGTGAGCCAGAACAAAAGGCCTCTGGTTCTCCCCGTGACTGGTGTTGCCTCTGATGAAACGGGGAGACATTCCAGTTGTGACTGGGTGACCAGGGGGTGAGGACGAGTGTTGACTGTGACAAATTCCTGGGGTGACAGATGTGTGGAAAGAATTATCCTGTCCGGAGAACATTCTGAATCCCAGAGGACCTCCTGCTCTGTGTTCTAACTTGTTTTTAATCCGTCTCTCTCTGCCTGTCCCTTGCCAACATCATTGCCAATTATTTCTGTCCCCTATACATGTCAACGTACCCTCCTCCCAGGTGTTCCGACGGGGCTTCTGAGGTTTCCAGCCTCACCTGGCACCCTGGGGCCAGGGCAGCTAGAGGTCACTGCCGTGAAGCTGTCCTATTTTTCAGAAACAGAAATAGAAACCCAAAGATTATGTGTCGTGTGCGCAGCCTCCTGGTAACCGCCCACAGAACCAGCCGTGCTCCTCTCACCAGATCTAGGTCTGCGTATTAAAGTGGCAGGTGGCAGTCCCTGTCTCCTCGTCTAAGGGCAGGGTCAGCTCACCTACGGATAGCATCCCAGGATGTGCTGCTGCTCGTGACTCCGAGGCCCCGGTGAGGTCCAGCTCAGGGAGGCCATGCCACATGTGTGTGTCTCCTTTTGCACACCTGGAAACAGACGCAGGTGACCCACTGTTTGCAGTTCACGTTTCCAGTGAGACTAGGCGAGACTGGGATCCACAGAGGTGGAAATCCCATTAACACACTACCACGAGCAGCTTCCTCTGTGTACTTGGGGTCTGCGTTAGAGAGAAATCACCAAAGTCTCTTCATGTAGAGCGTTACATGTCATGCACCAAAGCTGTGTTCACGATGACGGTGCCTTTTTCACTTTGTGATTCAAATCTTTGCACTTGTCACAGTGCCCTGCCTGCTTAGGGGCGTGGGTTGGTATTTGTGCCTTCCTACAGTGAATTCTCACAGTATCTGTCCTTGATCAGGGAGGGGAGCCCTCCTTGCCTCCCCTTTGGGCTGGCCTTTCCTGTTCACCCTGACCTTGGGAGCCCAGGACAGTGGGGGCCTTGGCACTTTCCTTCAGGATACTTTTAAAATAGCTTTAGCTGGAGAAATAATCAGGTGGCAGTTAAGAAAAGTGTGTGAATTCGGTCCCCGGGGGCCCAAGGGCTGAGTCCTACCCCATCTGTCAAGCTGGCGTGTGTGTGTGTGTGTGTGTGTGTGTGTGTGTGTGTGTGTCTGCGCGCGCGTGTGTGTCTGGACACTTCCCAGCTTCATTGCCACATATTTTTTGATGGCCATTTATTAGCACAGCATGGCGCTAGCAGATCCTTGCGTGTTTGTCTTGGGCGGGCGGCAGTGGGCCTGAGAGCTGTGCTCCTGGCCAGAAACGGTTGACTTGGCCAGCGCTTCTCAGGGTGGGATTGAACCCCACAGAGGCCCGGGATTCATGCTGCAGCAGGAGGCTCTGCAGCCACAGGAGGCCCAGGGGAGCAGACCTGGCCAAGGCGGGACCAGCCCCCTTGGTGACTCCCTCCCCGCTGGCTCCAGCCAGGGCTGAGGACAGGATTGGACAGTTGGAGCCTGCTGTGTCACCCCGGGGTCTGGGCTGTGGTGGTACTTCACTAACTTGTGAGGTCAGTGAACTGACGGGTCTAACTCTGGGAGTGAAGTACACTTTGCCACCAGGCTGCCCGTGCTCCTGGAGGCTGCTGACTGGACAGTCCAGAGCGTCGCTGCTGAACCCCCACACCTCAGGGAGCTGCCAGCCTCTGCATTTAAAGTCACCTGTCCTCTCCGGGTGCCAAGGCACACACTTGTAACCCCAGCTATTTGGGAGACTGAGGCAGGAAGATCGCGAGTTGGAGAACAGCCTGGGCAATTGAGCCCCCATCTCAAAATAAAACTGTTGGAAAAGGCCTGGGGACGTGGCCCGTGGTCGAGGGCTTCCCCAGCATGTGGGAGGCCTGGGTTCATCCCCAGCGCCACAGAATGTAAGCGTACTTGTCCTGCTGGTGTCCTGCTTTTCCATCTGCACGCTGTAGATCAGAAGTGGTCCCCAAGACGTCACCACTGTGGTGGTTTTTGTGGCCTCAGCAAATCCAGTCAGCACCTGAGCTCCCAGGTCCCAGCAGCACTAGGTCGCCTCTCTAAGGGGCTCCTTCGGGGTCTCCAGGACCAGGATGGTGTACGCAGGGACAGACCCGGGAGTGCCCCACAGACTGCAGCCCTGGCGTGAGGAGCAGTCGCCTTGCCTACTGGGCGTCTCCTCCTCACCAGGGGAGGCTGCCATGGGGTTCCTCACAGCCATCTTGCAGGTGGTACTGTGTGGCCAGGGTCTGAGGTCCCGGTCTCTCCTCTGAATGTCGGACATCCAGGAGCAGGTTTTCCTGGAGCAACCAGGGCTGGGTGTCGGTGGCCAGCCCTACCTATAAGGGTCGAATGTGGCAGCGGGGACCACTGGGGACTGTGATGTGTGTTTTCAGTCATTTTCCATTTGCTGTCTTCAGCGTGGGGCTCTTACCTGCCCCCTCCTAAAGTCACAGCTCCCTTGGGCCGAGTTTCTGGACTTCACTGCAGCTGCTCCTGCAGCCCACGCACGGCCCCATCCTCCCCTGCACGTCACTAATTCACTGGACACAGGCAGATCCATCACTGACCCTCTGACTGTGGTCAGCAGCAGTCCTGTGTCTCCACGGCCCTCCTGTGGGAGAAGAGGACATGCCACCTCCCTTGGCACAGTGGGCGCCTGGCTGACCCCAGAGGCCTCTCGTCCCCTCACCGACACAGTGCTTCTGCCTGGGGAGAACTCTGGGCAGTTACCTCATCCAGAGTGGCAGCCAGCCTGCTCCCGGCCAGGGGGATGGGGGAGGGCCCTTCCCTGGCCAGGCCCCCACAGCTGGGCGTTAACTGAACCCACCTCTCCCTGCCCTGGCTCCACGGGTCACCACAGTGGCAAGTGGAGGCGGAGAAGGCTGAGCCTGGCTTCCGACTGTCCTCCACCGCAGGTGTTCCAGGAGCTGTGGAGGGGCCAGGGGAAGACGGCCGCGCAGATCGTGTCCGAGCAGAAGCTTGACCTGCTGCAGGATCCAGCGGCCCTGGAACAGCTGTGCCTCGCCACCATGGAGGAGCATCCTCAAGTGGTGACTGTCGTAGGGGAGGGGGGAGAGGGTGTTCGCCCGGGGCTGGAGTGGGGGCTGCCCTGCTGGCCAGCACAGGGCCAGCCGGGTCAAGGCCAGACACCTTCCCGCGGCTTCCTGCTGCAGCCCAGAGGCGGCTCCTCGTGAGGGTGGCCCCTTGCATCAGTAAGTCCCTCACTGTTTGTGTCAGCCCTTTAGCTAAGGTCAGAAGAGATGAAATGAGGTGAACCTCCCTTTCCTGTAAGAAAACTCCACCATGGCGCTGACTGTAGGCGGAGTTGTGTTTTGAAGGAGTATCAAGCTCTCCAAGTTCAGCCTCCAGGTTGAACGTGGGTGACACGTGCCGCTCTCCCCCACGGCCCGTGTGCCCAGCTCTGGTTCCCAAGGAGGCCCTCTCAGGGATTAGCCAGCAGGCAGGGCTGCAGGAGGGAAGAGCTAGGGAAACACTTTGGCTTTGTGCCTTTAAGAAGTAGGAAGAAAAGCAGAAGAGAAAATTATGTGAAAATTACGGAGAACATCCTTTGACAGGAGCGTGGCTGGAAACCAAGCCATTTTGTGCAAGAGCGCAGCCCCCGCCCAGCTCGCGACAGCTAGAGAGAGCTTCCAGTGGGGGAAAAATTGC
Source organism: Marmota monax (assembly GCF_021218885.2). Taxonomy (NCBI): domain Eukaryota; kingdom Metazoa; phylum Chordata; class Mammalia; order Rodentia; family Sciuridae; genus Marmota; species Marmota monax. Next base: position 39,242,702 of record NW_026693571.1, read on the forward strand.
TAGCATCTCTTTCAGAATAATACCCACCCTCCCGTCAAGCTTGCCGGGGACACTAACAGCTCTGTAAAGAGCTCTTGATAAGGAAAATGAGCCTGCACCGGGTCCCGCAATCTCCATCTTCCTGCCTTCTCTGCAGTGACTGATAAGGACACACTTAGTTTCAGACTCGTCCTGCGGCACTTGAGTGCAGACGCGCACACTTGCTGTTGCTGGATGGATGCTGCAGAGCGGGAGGTCAGAGTGGGTGGCCCTGGCACTTGGTGGCTATTTGATAGGAATCTAGCACCTCCTGCCTTCATGTCCCCCGCCACCAGTCCCCAGCGTATGCCCCTCACTCAAATGCCTGGCAGGAGTTGCCGCTTTTTAGATTTGTTTTTTGTTAAGAGAATCTTGTTGGCAGGAAGTGGGGAAGGAGAGTCTCAAGTCCCAGCAACTGGCGACTATCACTACCCTCACTCTGGACTCGGTGATCCACCGCAGACCCCATCCTTGTGTCGTTATGGTGACCCAGAGGAGTGTCCTGGCTCCTGTGGGCCAGCTTCTCGGGCTCTCAGAGGTCACTCATGACCCATCACATGCTTTTCATGTGCACTGTCACAGGAAGCACAGAGCCTAGAACCCCTCACGAGGGTTCCACTCTTTCCTCATGTCATAGGGAGGGGACAGAGAAACTGTGTGTAACTTGCAGCTGACTTAAGCATCGACTGAGGGTTCTCAGGTGTGACTCATTGTCTCCTCTTTTCTGTTTTTAAAGGTGGTGGACGTGAAGAAGGGAAACCCCAGGGCGATCAATAAACTGATCGGCTTGGTCCGGAAAGCCACCCTAAGCCGAGCAGACCCAGCCCTGATAAAGGACATCCTGGAGAAGAGGCTGTGGTCGTGAGGTGTGTTGGGGTCCCTCTGCCCGAGGAGGACAGCGTGGCTGGACAGCCTGTGAAAAGGAGGTCCACGTGTGGAAGGAGCTGGCATCTCAGTCCCTGGCTGGGCCACGCCTTGGAGATGGTAGGCTTGGAGTCACACGCCTGGTGCCTCCGGCAGAAAGTAGCCACAGCCACAGCCACACCCACTGCCCACAGGCCCCAGCAGCGCGAGGGGGCTGCAGCCTCATGTGGCAATAACACGCTCTGCTGGGCGGAGAGTGGAAGCAGAATAAAAGGCGTGCTGCTGCGCCAGGCCCTCCTCCCCGAACCTCACCTCGCTGTCCCTCAACAGCTGTCCTCGAGCCCTGCATTGCAGAGGCCAGGGATTAATAGTGTCCAAGAGAGACTGCAATTTGGATGTGGTGTATTTAGACCTAAAAACAGGTTAATGAAGACGAAAACAAGAAACAAATCAGTGCCGTGAAATACATTTGATTAGGGAAGTCGCGAGACAGGAGGAAGGACATAGCAATCCCATGTTCACTGAGCAAAATGACATTGCACATTCACCTCCCTGGGGATCCCCACGGCAAAGGTCTGAGAATCAAATAAAAAAAGAAAAAAAAACAAGTTTTCAAATAAATTTAATGAATAAAATATATATTGAAATATCAGATAAAAATTAACTTACACTTCAAAGATGTGTAGGTTGACAACCGTCCCCCCAACCTCTGACCAAAAAAGAGAAAAGCTGTAACATTGATTTGTTTTGCTTGGAAAGAATAATATTATAAACTAATAAATCAAAATCTTGACCTTTAACAGTAATTGAGGTGTAGCTGATAGTCCAGTGACAAGGCTGTGTGCGCCCCACCCCCACCCCCGCCCCATTGCTTGAGACGGGAAGGCTGTTCTCTGTTGCCCGGACGCCCCTGTGACCCTTAAATGCCTGGTACCTTGGATCCATGCTTCCTAAAAGACCAGTCTTGCAAATGCTGTTTGGAAAGTACTTGAATGTGACATGAGCACAGGGACAAAACCTTTGGAGGCCCTGATTTTAAAATGAATTCCCTGTCCTACTAAGAACCAAAAGTTACTGGGGAAATGTCACTCCAGGGGCTGCTGGGGAATTAGACCCCCCCCCTCGCCCCGCGCATCGCCACCTGAGCCACGACAGTTCCTGGCCTTCGGACAGGGCTTGGGACTGACGGAGCAGTGAGCAATGCCCTGCCCAGCCAGAAAGGCAAAGGGAGGACACCAGTTGTGTGCTTTTAGACAAGTGAAAAGGAGGTAACGTTTTTTAAAAAATATATATTTTTTTAAAAAATTAGTGACTTAGAACAATAAGAATGTGTACCTCACCCAGGAAGCATCTACCCACACTGTTGCAATACTGAAGTAATTCTCACCAACCTCTCACTCCGTGGGTCCCCAATTCCACACGGGCATGGCTGCTCTGGGGTCTTCATCCGGCAAGACGTTTATTTTATAAGAACTAATGACACTCATTTTATTTCATAAGCTGCATTTTTACTAAAAAGTTCTGACTTCTTGGTGACCAAACCTTACAGAAAGCACTGAAGGATCTTTCCAGACCACTTCAAATCATGGACTTATTTAAATAGGGGCACTGCCAAATCAGGACACCAAAACTATGACATCAAGGGAAAACTGCCTGTGGACGGGTGACTCCAGGGGAAAGGGCCACAGTTAGGACGTGGGATTTCACAAGGCTAATTTCCATCCAGCTCTGACAATGGACTGTCAGCTTTTGAAAATCAGACTTGGTTGACATCAGCGGTTGGGGGTGGGGGTGGAATCAAAGCACAGCTCTGATTGGAACCCAAGCTACTCGAAAGAGGTGTTGACATAACACCCTAAGAAACGCACGAAGTGCGGCTCCGCTCCTACACGGGCCTCAGTGAGATGCAATTTTACATTCTTGTCTGAGTGTGAATTTAGACTGGTTCTGTTTGTACCATTTAGGGGAAATCTCATTAAAATGTATGAGCTGGCATGGTAGCTGAAGCCATTGCCATCTGTCACTGGAATCCACACACCTGTAGGTGGGGTGTCTAATGCTGAGGCTCTGACTGGGAGGAGAATGTGCTGGAGAACTGGCTGTCCCCCAGGACAGCCTGAACCAGGTCTGCCTGGTCAGGCCCCAACCATGTGTTCTGGTAATTCCTGGAGCCGGCTGGTTGGTCCTGGTGGGAAGGGGTGATGTTAGCCCCAGCATATAGCACGTGACCTAGCACAGGGAGTGTTCAGTAAAAGTTCATCTAACTTGTGAAAATTTGTCAGGCCCCTTTGTAAAAGAGGCCGCCAACACCTAAGATTTTCAATTCTGGGTCTAGAAGGCAGCTTTTTGTATTCATCTGAGCTCACGCGTCCAAACTGACTTCTGTTCCTCTCAGGGTGTAAATGGAAAAAATTGAGATCGTTACACCTAGGTAAGGACGTTTTAGCCGAACCCCCTCCATCCACTTTTGTTTTTTTTTTTTTTCTTTTAAGTAGTTATTGCTAATCTGGAAGAAAGCCATGAAATTTCTCAGAGTGAATACCTTCCTCTTCAGCAGCAGGTTAGTTAACTCAATACATACCATGGCCATGACCCACAACTTATGTCATATTTTTCATTTTGGCTGAATTCAGCTGCATCATTTCAAGGACTCCACACAGTGGCTACCAGGGAGAAAAAATGCCCACTGTATGTGAAAGGCATCTTATCTCCCCGTTACCAACGGCAGCACGGGGGTGGCTGCTGGGCTGCTCCTGCAGGTTTTAGGGAATGCATTTGTGGATTGTCAGCAGAGCTGACCCTGGATTGGGAGGGTCAATAGGTTGGGAGGCATCTGAATGGAACTATCTCCTTTAGTCGGATGGCTGAAAACCACCGACACCATAGTCCCTCCTTAAAAACATCTGCAGGACAAGAGTCCTAGTTACAGGAGGGCCTTACTTATTCCAATAAAATGTCAGCTGCATACACTCACACAACCTCCGCTCCATGAAATTTATAATCTGGCCTAAGAGCTTCCATCACCTCTGTCAGGTTCTGAGTGATACAGTAAATCTGAGCTCCCCCAGAGATGCCTAAAATGCATATTGAACTCATCTGACGGAATCCTGGTGCTGGCCTTGTGACTGGTGTGGGGGTTTACCACATCTCCACATCTCTGTAAGGCAAGAACGCAACTCACATCGACCCCTAGGCTAGGAAAGGTCAGCCTGTCTAAAGTCATCAGTCGGAGGGTTCTGAGAGCAAAGGCTAAAGATCTGAAGGCTTCCCCCCACCTTGTCCTCGTTCTTCTTTTCCCTAAGGAACCTCTCTGAAAATCTCATGCTAAAGCCCTGTTTATCCAGTTAATGAGCTGCCAGCATAATCTGTGCTCCAAAACAAGTAGTGACCTAATAAATGCCTGAACGCAGAGAGGATTTACTGAAGCAAAATTATCTCAAAAACCATTCTTTGTCTTACAAGAGCTTTTTCTGAAGCATTAGGTTTATGATGGTCATTCAAAAAGAATAATAATAATAAAGAATGTCAACTCCATTCTCTTAAAATGTCCCTCACTGATTTGACTTAGGGTGAAGCCTAAAGTGGTTGGACATATTGTTTAAGCTGTTATTTGATGGGGAATTAGCACGTGTGATTTACAGGCTGAAGGCTGAAGCAAGAGACCAGGGTGGCTTCTTAATGACTCAAAGCTGGTGTGACTTAAGGTACCAGAGGACCACTGCTTCAGGGAAAGATAGGACCTCAGAGCTGGCTGAGGTTCACAGCAACCCATATGACACACTGGCCAGGGCCAGTGACTCTGAGTAGCACGTGCAGTCATAGCTGTCCTGCAATAAAGTGTTTCATAAAAATGGCAGGCATGACAGCCACTGCAGTAAATAGAGGGTGGTAATTAGCAATCAAATTGAACTGCCCCTAGAAGAGAACCGGAGCATAGACAGAGATTCAACAGCACACGGTGAGGGGTCCTACCCCTCCTGGGGCAGTGCTTCCCCACTGAAAGCAACAGACAGACTGACCCAGAATGGGCAGTCCACGCACAGCCTTAAGCCTCCAACAGATCAGGAAATATCCCGCATGACCACTGCAGCCACGGGGATTCAGACATCAACGGCAGCTTCCAACCACTGGCTGCCCAGATTACATGGGAAACCCAAATAGCCACATATCTTGTTTCTAGATTGTCTCCACAGGAGGACGCTTTCCCGACACCCCAGCCCAGATGCCTTAAAGAAAATCAACTACATCTGACCTAAACAGAAGCCACCTCTGAGGCCTGTGAAAGTACACAATGCGTCCTCCTAACAGTGACACAATTCCAGCCTCAGCCAGTTAAGGTATCTTCCAACACAATGATGAACTAAATGGGTCTAATTTCACCATGCCTCTAAGTGCTGGGGAAGGACTATCTAGTGACACAGAAAGTCTCAGCTCTAGTGAACTCCAGCACCTCCACTTCATGGCTGGGAAACTGTAACTGACCCCCATGAAGCTGTGTTTTAGCCTAAACATAAGCTGGAATTTGTTTAAATTTTTACATTTACCTGGTCATATTCAAAAAATCAATTTTAAATATCCCAGTGGTCTCGCATAATTTGAATCATAAACTCACTCAGTTGAAAACTTGAAATCAGACCCTGAATTATGAATTAAGGCTAATGTCGTGCTGTTCCAGGAATCCCTGACTTGCCGTCCCTGCTCAGGCATCGGGCTAGACACAGCGACGCCAGGGCCAGGCTGCACCAAAGGGCTGTGCCCACTCTTTCTCCAACAAGCAGTGATGTGGGGCTTGTCGCAGGAAAGGACCCATGCCCCTGGGCCACGTTTTAAAATCTATCTAAAATTTCCCAAAACTCATTACCAAAAAGAAATAGTATTTTAAGGACCTCACCTGTTTTATTTAGAACTGAAATATTCTACTCCACTGCTTTGATTTTTTCCCACCAAGAAGCTCCTCCCCTCACCTGCCTGCTCTCTGTTGTCTTCCTAGAACAAGGTTCACATCTCAACATCTTTCAGGACTTGCTCTTTGTTCGTGGCCCGGGCCTCTGTCGTTTTGCTTCCCACCAGTCTACACCATTCCCCGAATAGCCTATTCCTGGCTACGTCCCTCAGCCACATGGGTTTTCTGATGCTCTATGTCCCAGTCAGTTGTTTTTTACTTAATTTTATAAAACCCTGAACACAACCATCTGAAAACTGCAGCAGATTCACATCCCAGTTTCCAACTGCAAACAGGGAAGGGGGGCGGCATCTCATCATGTAAGTTTGTTTCCATGAGAAGTTGAATCTTCCTGCCCCTCACCCTAGGCTCCAGTCATCTCTGTCCTCCTTTAAAGTAAGTCTGTACATACTGGAAAAATTTTGAAAAGGCACAAAGTCACTCTCTTTCCCAGTGGGCACCTTCCACGGAGGTGGCTGTGGCGTTCTATAATGAAATACAGACTCAAGAGTCAATGCCACCAGCGGAGAGGAATATCAAACCCAAAAGCCAAGAATACCATTTCCAGATGTAGCTTCAGCAGTATGTGACCTGCAGAGTCCAATAATCGGATAAATACTCACGCAAAACAAAGTTCAAGGGTAATAAGTTACAGCTTAAATTCCATCTTTGACTGGTCCTCCTTCTCCACCTTCATTCCTGATGAAGACTTTTGGGCTGTACAAAACACAACTTGGCGTCAGGAGCCAGAGAACCATCGGTTCAAAGCAGCAAACGTGAAGTCAGGATGTGCCATGAACAGCTAACTTTATGTTTTGCTTAGACTAGAAACACTCCCAGCCCGGAGCCTACCAGCTCTCCCAGCCCAGGCCAGATGGCCTCGTGTCTTCTTCCCTGGGGCCACCTCGCCATGTCTCTCAATTCAGAGCTGCTTCAGGATCCCTGTAACACAAAACGGTGCCCTCTGCTCTGCAGTGACTCTCTCCTCCATTTTCCTTCTATGTAAGGGGCCAGATTAAGACAAATTGGTGCTCTGGAGGCACAACCCCTGGGCCCATGGATGCCTGCAGGGCTCTGCAGATACCCCCTGAGGGAACAAAGGGAGTCAGGACTTTCAAGTTCCCTCCAAACAGGCAGAGAGGCTCATCCTTATTTGCGTCTCTCCTGTAGAACTGGGCCCAAAGCAGAGGGGAGTGGGTTTTCACATCTATAAATATCAGCTGTGTATTGTCTCATTTTTAGCCCACAATTACTGTGCATCTCCCTCTTGGTAGTGGCTCAGGGTGGCCATGGCCCTGAGAACAATCATGCCTCTTGCAGTAGGGCGAGAAGCAGAAAGAAGCTCTAGTGCAGCACAGGGGGCCAATCACGAAGCCCCTTACTCACAAGCCAGCATTTCTGTGCAGAGTGAGTCCCAGGCAGATGCTTGGCTTTGCGGGCTCCCTGTGACCTGTGTGCATTTACATCCCAGCTCCCAAAGCAGGCTGCTCGGGGCCCACTTACATCCATAAAGTGCAATGCGTTCGCAAAAGCAAACAATTCAAATAATGACCAGCATCTTTATGGTTCTATTAAGCTTACCCTTATTTTTTGCTTCCCCAACTCCAAACTCCACCCCCCCATAAAAAAATCCCACTATGGAAGAGCTTCACAAGTTAACATTTGTTTTCATAAAACAATGACAGCTGTCTTCCTGCGTAAGGTATGAGATGCATTTCTTCATCTGCTCCAACTCCTAGAAACTAAGGTCACCGTTTGCATAGGTAGACTTCATTCTGTGCAAATCTTACTAAAGTAAGGCTATCGTCCATGTTCAGGTGGTGTGATCGTGACGATCAACAAAAGCAACAAGAAATAATTCCCTGCATTCCAAATTCTCCCCACCTACACGTGACTTCCCAGGCGGACAGCTGAGACGGGTTTTCCTGCACCATAAGGCAACATATGTTGAGAGGACACAAGTCCTGGAAGTAAAATGCAGAGGGACATATGACATGCCGTGTGACGGAGGTGAGAGGAGCTCCGTCTTTATTCTTCCCTTTTATAAAACGGAAGCCAAACACTGGCAGCAGGAGCATCCATGGGTCGCAGCTGCACCTTCTTCATGTGCTGCCCCAGGGCCGGCCCTCTGCCACGGGGCACCTCTGGGGATCACAGAACCCCAATATTTGCTTTGCTCCATCTGAGCTGCACACGGCATGACTCCAAAGGATGGGAAATGACAACCCCAAGTGGGAGGAAAAACTGAGCAAAGAAAACCCGCCAAGGGAGCCATCAGCTCATGAGACTCACATTCCATAGGTGAGGGGGGAGACCCGGCCAGGGAGGAGGCCAGAAGACCCCTCCCCGCAAATCAAGTATCGTCAGGAAATATCAAAGTAGAAGTTTCTGGTAAGCAGCTTTGCATTGAACATTCAGTCTAGACACTCTAACCTTATAAAACAAGAATCTCTATTAAAATAACAATTTTTTAAAAAAAGCTAACAACATGAGTCCTCGAAGTCACCCAGGATCTTGTAGCACAGAATGGAGTGTTCCTGGGCCAGGGCGGCGAGCTCCTTCAGGAACTCGGGGAAGAGGGCGGCGGCCAGCATGGTGTTCCTCACGGGCAGGGGCAGGTTTGGGGGTGCCCCCACCACCTTGGCTCTGTTGGTCAGGAAGGGCTGAAGCACTCTTGGGGGACCTTCCAAAAAGTTCTTGCCACTTCCTGTCCTGGCAGCCTCCTGAATGGGGTCTGTAAACAGAAAGAAAACTGTCATGGGGACGGTGTGTGTCCCTCCCCCTGCCCTCTTCAGTGCGTTTGCAGGGTAGGAGGAGGGGGGTTGTCAAGAGTGCAGTTCCTCCAAAGTCCCAAAGACACAGCACTCCTGGCACACATCTGCCCAGAAGACAATGTCCAGCATACAGCTTGGGATAGGAGATTTTATCCAAAATCCTAAATGAGGATCTAGTGCAGAAATTGTGGCAAGAACAATTGGGTTGGGGTCTGGGATCGTGGCTTAGTGGTAGAGCACTTGCCTGGCATGTATGAGGCGCTGGCTTCAATTCTCAATTAATTAATAAAAAGTATTATGTTCATCTACAACTAAAAATTTTTTTTAATTAAAATTTTAAAAAATAGGTTGGTCAAGATACCTCCCAGCAAGAGCAGTGGCCCACAGCTCTAGCCCCAGCTGAAGGAGGGTGGCTGAAGAGGGATAACTGGTCAAGCCCAGGAGTTCAGGGCCAGCCTGGGCAACACAGCCAGACCCTGTCTCAAAAAGAATATGAGACAGGAACCTGCCTGCTGCCCAGGATGCGGGGCGGGGCCAGGGAAACAGGCCTCTCCTGCCGATGGCATCAGTCGGGTGCAGGACTGGCTTGCCAGGGTGTCTCTTAGGACACCCACTGCTCTCCCAAGCTTCCAGTTGAACTGACTGTCCACCTTCACCAGGGCAGCCCTGGTCACAGGATGCAGGGCCAGCACTCGAGCTCGGTGCTCTCTGCATCTACTGCTCGGCCTCAAGGGCTTCCCAGTGAACCAGTCTCCTCCTGGCCGAGTTCTCCAGCCCTCAGTGCAAGAGGAGAGGGAAGATGCCTTCTAATCAGCAGAATAATGGGGAGAACATTGGGATGCTGCAAAGAGCAGCCCAGGAACTCCTGCAGCCACCAGGATCCGGGGCGACACGCAGCTTGGCAGAAGCTGACATTTAAGTAGGGTTTCCAGGGGGTTCTTCTGAGTTTCAGTAAGGCGGGTCTTCATGATATGAGCCCAAGTTCCATCATATGCAAGTGATTTGCATTTTCATACCAACTCAGTTTTACTAATTAAAATGGTTCAACTTCCCTGACTATTTAATTCCTGAACATCTCCAGCCCTCGTATATTTGTAGGAATTATTTATGCCACCTTCTGACCCCTATCCAAACGGTCTCATTACTCCTTTTAAATCATTATATTCAAGCTCTTCATTATTTTGGCTGCTTTTTAGAATTCAGCTCCATTTTTCAACACTCTTCTCAGAGTGTTGCTTAACTGCAGTACTAAAAATTCTTGACATTTATAGTACTTTCCACATTGCGCTCCTATAGTCTTCAGTGTTAAAAAAAAATCCTCTGCTTTACTGCTTTAAATATCCTTTTAGATTAAAGCTTATCACGGTTCATGTCATAAAGAACTGGAGAAGCTGTTGAGAATCTGTCTTCCACCACCTTTCAGGAGAGACTCCTACGAGGCTGTCAACACAAGTGTTGAGGTGGCTGAGATCTGTGCCACCCTTGGGGGCCATCCCTCACCGCCCCACCTGGCCTTCAGGCACTGCTGCTTTCCAAAGGGCCCAGTGAAGCCCCTGGGTCTGTGCTGGCCCTCTGCTGGGAACTCCTCCCTCCGCATCTCTCCTCATCCAGATCTTACGAGGCACATGGTGGTTAAGAGCACCGACTGTCATCAGCCGGCTGAGCCGCTCCAGGCAAGCTGCTTTCCACTCTGGACTGTCCCCTCCTTGCTGGCAAGAAGCTCACGTGTTGTTACTGTAAGGATTAATCAAGGACACAGGGCCCACTGGTGACCCTCACTTTGTCACCAGTTCCTGCCCCTGGAGGCCTTCCCTATGCTTCTGCCCATTTTACTGCCCAGCTAAGGCCTGGCTGCTCTTTGGCCCTGATGTCCAGCTCCTGTCAGGCTCCGTGCTTCCCCAGGGCTGGGTCCCCACCTGATGACGCGTCTTTCACGACCTTTAACACCTCCCTCGACATTTGCTGAATGACTGAAGGAAGTGACCAGCGTCAGTGCCTGCATACCCCTGATGCTCCCTGGGCCAGCTCGCAGTCCTCTCTCCACCGTCCTCATTCAAATTCCCTCCTCTCATCTCCCCTAAAAGGCTTCTGTGGCTTTATTTATCTAGCTTCATCTATGAATAAAAAGTGTCATCGCTAAGGCTTATTTACCCAGCTAGAATTCAAGAATCAAAACTGCCTTTGCTGATGAAGGCAGAGCGTGCCAGCCGGGTGAGGACCAGCCAGGGGCAGTGTCCTTAACAAGGACACCAGCAGCTGGGGCAGACCCAGGCAGGCTCACCACCCCGTGTTGGCTTTTCAGTGTGTCATGAAGCACCAGCGAGCTCCGGAGTCAAAGGCAATCAGACCCGAGTGGCCGACCCTTCCTGGCAACCAGCTCATCCCGAAATGTCTCCCTCTCCTTCTCTATAAATGGGACGTCACCTACCTGCCCGCCTTCCCTTCTAGAGTAAGGGCTCAGTTAAAGGCGTGATGTACAAGGAAAGAGAAGAAACCGACATTGTGGTTGTTCACAGATTTGAGGGGGGAGAGAAGTGCCTGGAGAGTGGCTGCCTCCCAGACCATCCTTCCCAAGACTGCACCAAGGCAGCCGGCCACGGAGGCGGCCTGCTCTGCACAGCGTCCTGTTCCTGCTGCTGCAAGAGGAAGTGAGGAGCTGCCAGGAGGCGCAGGGGACCCAGGTGACATGAAGGCAGCTTGGTGCAGGGCCTGAGTTACAGCCCTAGTAGGAAGCCTGACAAGCCAGCCCAGCCCCTGAGGCAGAGACAGGGAGGGCAGGTGGGCAGGGCGGTCAGGACAGAAGTGGTTCTGAAACGTGGCCTGAAATGCGAGTCTGAAAAGCCGCCACAGAAGGTGCTCAAGACCAAGACGGGAGTGTCTCAGGAGTTAGGAGGGAACCGTCACCCGTGCAGCTGGGGACAGTGGTGCCAGGCAAAGGCCCTGGCACAGACCCTGGGGACCCTTCCCCAGATTCTAACTGGAAGGTGCTCTGTGTCCCCGTGGGAACAGGACTCCCAGATTCGACTCATTTGCAGGTGATCATGCCCCAGGAAGTGCTACAGAAATCGGCTTTTTAGAAGGGACAGGAAACCATCTCACTCTGAGAGTGTCACTTTGCTAACCTGAAAGAAGTGAGGGAACTAATCTCAAAAACTTCATATAAAAAGAAGTCGGGGCTGGGTTGTGGCTCAGTGGGAGAGCGCTCGCCTAGCACAGATGAGGCATTGGGTTCCATCCTCAGCACCACATAAAAATAAACAAGGAAAGAGAAGAAACTGACACTGTGGTTTTTCACAGATTTGAAGGGGGAGAGAAGGTATAAAAAAAAGTTATTTAAAAAATTTACAATAGCCTAAAAAAAAATAAAATACTTGGGAATCAACCTAACTAAAGACGTGAAAGACCTCTTCGACGAAAACTATAGAACGTTAAAGAAAGAAAGAAGAACTTAGAAGATAGAAAGATCTACCTTGCTCTTGGATAGGCAGAATTTATATTGTCAAAATGACCATACTACCAAAAGCATTATATAGATTTAATGCAATTCCAATCAAAATCTCAATGACATTCCTCAGAAATAGAAAAAGTAGTCATGACATTCATCTGGAAAAATAAGAGACCCAGAATACCTAAAGCAATCCTTAGCAGGAAGAGTTAAGCAGGTGACATCACTATACCAGACCTTAAACTATCCTACAGAGCAACAGTAACAAAAACAGCATGGCATTGGCATCTAAATAGACCTGTAGACTAGTGGTACAGAACAGAGGACACAGAGACTAACCCACATAATTACAGTTATTGTATATTAGACAAAGGCAAAAATACACACTGGAGAAAAGACAGCCTCTTCAACAAATGGTGCTGGGAAAACTGGAAATCAATATGCATCAAAATGAAATTAAACCCCTGTCTCTCACCATGCACAAAACTCAACTCAAAGAGGATCAAGGACCTAGGAATTAAACCAGAGACACTGTGCCTAATAGAAGAAAAGGTAGACCATCATGTCGGATTAGGATTCATCTTCCTTAATAAGATTCCTATAGCACAAGAATTAAAATCAAGAATCTATAAATGGGATGGATTCAAACTAAAAAGCTTCTTCTCAGCAAAAGAAACAATCAGTGTGGTGAATAGAGAGCCTACATTTTGAGAGTAAATCTTTACCTCTCATACATCAGATAGAGCACTAATCTCTAGGATATTTAAAGAACTCAAAAAGATAAACACCAAAAAAAAAAAAAAAAAACAAACACAAATAACCCAATCAATAAATGGGCCAAGGAAGTGAACAGACACTTCTCAGAAGAGGATATACAATCAATCAACAAATGTATGAAAAAATGCTCATCATCTCTAGCAATTAGAGAAATGCAAATCAAAACTACTCTAAGATTTCATCTCACTCCAGTCAGAATGGCAGCCATTATGAAGACAAACAACAATAAGTGTTGGTGAGGATGTGGGAAAAGGCACACTCATACATGGCTGGTGGGACTGCAAACTGGTGCAGCCCATATGGAAAGCAGCATGGAGATTCCTTGGAAAACCAGGAAAGGAACCACCATATGACCCAGCCATCCCACTCTTTGGTGTGTACCCAAAAGACTTAAAAACAACATATGACAGGGACAAAGCCACATCAATGTTTATAGCAGCTCAATTCACAATAGCTAAAGTGTGGAGCCAACCTAGATGCCCTTCAGTAGATGAATGGATAAAGAAAATGGAATATTATTCAGCATTAAAAGAGAATAAAATCATGGCATTTGCAGGTAAAGGGATGGAGTTGGAGAATATAATGCTAAGTGAAGTTAGCCAATCCCAAAAAACCAAATGCTGAATGTTTTCTCTGATGTAAGGAGGCTGACTCATAATGGAGTTGGGGGGGACATGGGAGGATCAGACGAACTCTAGATAGGAAAAAGGGGTGGGAGGAGAAGGGAGGGGGATAGGGCTAGAAAAGATGGTGGAATGAGATGGACTTCATTACCCTTCCATGTACGAATACACGAATGGTGTGAATATACTTTGTGTACAATCGAGATATGAAAAATTGTGCTCTATATGTATAATATGAACTTCAATGCATTCTGTGTCATATATGACAAATTAGAATTTTTTAAAAAGAAGACTTAAAAACAGCATACTACAGGGAAAAAGCCCAGGTGTGAGTGACATCCACCTGCCCCACACCCCACACCCCATCATAGGTCAGGCTGTGTGTGCACCTGGCTTCATGAACCGAGCAGGACAGTCTCAAGCACCTGAGCTCCATTATCCGGGCTGACTGCCCAGGCCTTAGATCTGGCTTCTGCACATCAAAATGGAGCTAAGGGGACCTTTCGTGCCCGTGGCACAGGGCTGTCTGGCAATAAAAATTGACTGCCTGGGAAAGCACTTGACAAACTGTCAAATACAAACGAAGACTGAGCTTGGGTAAAGAGACAATGTAAGGGGCCTGGAGCCACCTTCTGTCTAGTGGACTGCAGGAAAGGCCACAGTTCTTTCTAGCTCTTCCCATCAAGAAGGGGCTTTCGCTCCATTCTTGAATCTGGGAATCCAGAGACTTGCTGCAGCCAGCAGAGAGCAGCAGATTTGACCTGTGTGAGCCTGAGCCCCAGGAGATTATCCACACCCCTGCTCTCACTCGTGGAACCCACTGACCAGCCTGGGCTAACCTGCACCACCCCATCATCCAGCCACCCACCGAGAGCGTCCTAAGTGGGTCCAGGCAAAACCAGCTGCACTGGGCCCGGGTCAGCAGCACACCAGGTACACATGCACACGTACACAATCACAAGCGGCCACTGTAAGCACTGAGTTCTGGTGGCGGTCTGTTACACACAGTGCTGACTGACGTCTCCCACGAGGTGAGTCACCAAGCTAGCTGCCTGCTCAGGAGGAGCACGGCTAGCAGACTGACATCCACGTGTCGAAGAGAGGACACAAGGGCTTCAAGTTCATACTCCCACCAAGCTCTGAGGTCTCCCTTCCCTCCCTGAAGGGCCTGCCTGCTCTTCTCTAAGCCCAACAGCTCAAAGCCTGGCCCCTCGTTCTGCCAGTGGCACCTCGCAGTCCCCTAAGGGCTCATCACCGGCAGGGTTCTGGCTGTAGTCAGAAAAAACCTGAGGGGCAGGGAGAGAACAAATTCTTTATTTGAAAGTCGAGGGAGGGGCTGGCAGAGCACATGTGGCATGCTGGAGGCCCCAGGTTCCATCCCAGCACCCAGACAGACAAAGAGGTCCAGGGATATGGGCCCCATGAGGCAAAGTGACCAAGATCAAGTAGCTACACAGAGGCAGGATCTGACAGTGATACAGAGTTCTGGGTTCTTTTTCAGCTTCTTTTAAAAATTTAAAACTTGCCCTGAATTAAATTTCAGCCTCTCATTCTCAATCTTTTCTCTGATCAGCTGCCTTTAGCCCAGGAGGAAGGGCCCTCCTCTCTCTAGTTCCCTGCCAAAGAAAGCCTGGCTTGTCCACAGGTAGAGGGGAAAGGCCAGGGCAACACTGGGCCTCTCCTACTGTGCTCCCCGGGGCCTGCATCACAGTTCAGAAGACGGCAACAGTCACAAATTTATCATCCCAGAGCTTAAATCAGGCAAAGCCAGGTGCTCCCAGGCCTGGCTGGCCAGCAGTACCCTTCTCAGCCCTCCTCTGCAGCACCAACATACCACTCAGAGGCTTCCTGCTCTGTCAGGCCCCCTCCCCCGCACCCCCCCCACACCCCTCTGCCAGAGCTGATAAAAAGGTACTGTCCAGAATCTCAGCGCACACCTGTAATCCCAGTGGCTTGGGAGGCTGAGGCAGGAGGATTCAAAGCCAGCCTCAGCAAAAGGGAGACCTAAGCAACTCAGTGTGACCCTGTCTCTAAATAAAATACAAAATAGGACTGGGGTATGATTCAGTGGTACAGTGCCCCTGAGTTGAATCCCCAGTGCCTAAAAAAAAAAGAATCTTAGGCTGAGCAGAGACTTTTACTTCTCCCAATTGAAATGAATAGTTTTCACCTTCCAGAATCCTAAATCAATCACATTTATATTTTTAGCTCAAGAGCCTCTGAAAACACAATAAAGAGAACAGACGCCCTCCTCAGGACAGGGCTAGCCAAAAAACGGCCCTGGGAATGCACACCGTGCCTCTTTGTGGCCGGCAGCTGCTATGTGACCTGCTGGGGCCTGACAACCCTGCACATCAGCCCTTCCCTGCACTGCCCTGACAGGAAAAGGAGTGCCCAGCCAGACCCCAGCAGGGCACAGCCAGGGCCAGCAGACCTCCTTTAGGTTTAAGAACACTAAGAGGAGGTTCTTTCCTGTGACATCAAAACAAAAACACCTTCAGAAGCTCCTAGGGCCCTGGGGCCGGAGCAGCTCCCATGAGCACAAACTAGCATGCAGGCAGCTGGAGGGGCAGTTTGAGGAGGAGGCGGTAGAGAGGGCTGGCTGACCTTTGGTTAGTGCGGCAGGGGTCACATCAGACATGTCCACCCGGAAGAGCAGGTACTGCTGGGCCTGGATGAGGAGGCCTGGGAAGTCTCTCTCCACCGAGGCAAACTGTTCAATCTTGTTTTTCACAGATGCAAGGACCTGTCAAACACATTAACGATGCTAAATGCCCCACAGTGGATCCACTCTCGGTTATCCATACGTCTTTCAGGTACAGCTCTCATTATGGGAACTATTATGATATTAGGCATTTGCTCATTTTTAACTGCCTGGGTGTTCTTGTTAGGGCACCCTCAAAATATCAAACTAAATGAAGCTCTGCAGTTTGTCTGGACTAATCTACACAGCTAGCATAACCGAACAGGGAAGGAAAGCAAATGAAACAGGACAGTGGGATTTTTGAATAATGACAAGATTGTGAGAAAAGAAGCCCACAGATCAGCATCCAGAAAATGTGAGGGCACAGACATACCTGATAGAGAGAGCGCACGCTCGGCTGGAAGACCATGTTGGTGTTGAGCAGGAAGGAGCGCAGGAGCGGCTGCGGGTAGCTGGCTAACTGCGTGATGATCCCAATAAGCAGCAAATTAACATGCAGAGAGTTCTCCAGCATGTTCTCCAGCTTTGACAGGACCACGCTGATGAATGGGCCTGCGGGAGGAACACAAAGCTTCAGGGCTGGCTGGCACCTGGGGACGTGGCCCTTCACAATGGCGGCACCACTGGAACCACAGCCCCAGACCACCATGGACCACCAGGTGCAAATCCAGATGGGTCAACATATCCGGGCCTTTTCCTCCCTTAAGATCCAAACAGAAGACAAACCACAACCACAAGAAGACAGAAAACTATGCATAGAACTCGTCTTTCTGACTCCATTTTATATTTTGAAAATTATCAAGGGCCTTGAAACAAAATCAGATGAAAAATTTCATTGTCAAAAAATTAAAATAAGCTTTCCCATGCTGCTTCTGTATTCTCGCGCTGCCAGTGCTCAAAACGTGACATTCATCGTCTCAGGTGGCTGTGCGTGGACCGCAGGGTGTCACGCAAACATCAGAGCCCATTTAAAGCTCTGGAAACAAGAAGCCTTTGTGGGGGGCTGGGGGCGTGGCTGGATGTAGACTGCTTGGCTAGATGCACGAGGCCCCGCTCTACAAGACAACAGGAACCCTTGGTTGTTGAGAACAGCAAATGCACATGAAATAATGCCCACCACACAACAGTGCTGAACAGGCCTGGGGTGCCCTGAACCTGCACCCTGAGAGATTCTGCTTCGTCGAGAGATTCTGCTTCATCAACTGTCGCAATGTCAAACAACAGGAGAAAAGGGGTGAACAAAGGCCTGGGGCTGTGACAGGAGTAGCCCTGGCAACACAGAAGCCACTCCCAACTCTCAGATGAGGAAGAGAAGGCACTCAGTCCTGAGAGAGGGTCTGGTGGGTCACAGATCTTACAAAAGAAAATCCACACGACTACAAAAGCAGCTCATTAAAAAAAAAAAAAAAAGTGGCAAAAAAAGAGCTCCTGTTTCTTTGGGTCACTAAAAAATTAATATGCTTTATGTCTGAGTTCACTGAAGGCCCAGGGAAAACAAGGAATAAATAAATAAGCCTGGCATTAATAAAAATTACGTAAGCATGTTTTAAATTTTTACCATAAAAATGTTCCATTAAGCAAAATCAATGAGACTTTTGTATTTCCCCCAGTGGAGCTATTGATGATGCCACAAAGCCGCGGCATATTTACAGCCAAAGCACACGCCCCTTGATAAATAAACACGCCTTATGAAGACTTCACCACCATTAATGCAAATTGAACAAAAACACTCTTCATCACAAGATGCTTCACTTGGAAGCCCTGGTAGGGTATGAGAGCAAAACCCTTGGCAAGGGAACAAGGTCAGCCCTAAGAGACGGGAATACCAGGCCAGGCACCGTGGCGCACCTCTGTAATCACAGCGACTCTGGAGGCTGGGCCAGGAGGCTTGCAAGTCTGGGACCAGCCTGGGCAATTTAGGGAGATTTTCCATATCTTGAAATAAAAAGTAAAAGGGCTGGGGATGTAACTTGGTGGTAGAGCCTCCCTGGGATTAATCTTCAGCACAGAAGGGAAGGGGGAAGGGAGGGGAGGGGGACAGGGGAGAGACTCTACAGGGGAATGACGGGTGACTACATACTCCTGTCTGGAGAAATGTCCACAGTCTCTCAAGAGAGTCTCAAAAGCCAGAGGAGGTGCCTTCCTCGCACGTGTCCTGCCAAGCAGCCTCTCTTCTCCATCCCTGGGACGGGGGCAGACTCCTCAGCCACTTTCCGTGGCAGAGGGAGTAGATGGGCCAGGGGGTGGAAGAGCCCCTGGAGAAGCCTACACATCACAACTGGGCGGTCTGCCCAGCGCAGGAGCCCCCTGGCACCCAGTGTGAAGGCTACCAGTGACCTTCCCATCAAGAACCACAGAAACGTCAGCGGGGGCTTCTCGGAAGGCATGCCAGCCCAATTTTGGCTTTGCGGGTGGATCTCCCGGGGGAGGCTGCTGCCCTCAACCCCCAACTCTGGACCATGTCTCCCCACCCATCTCGCCTGCCCCCTGCAGTCTCTGGCTCCATGTCTGTCTCTGTCCAGGTGGTGCAAAAACGAGTCAATGAGGACCTACTTAGGTGGGAAGAGTCTTCTGTAAACATGTCCCCACTGCGATCTCATGACTGATCCCAGACTGCCCATGGCCTCATCCAGCCACCATACAGACATGAAAACTGCTGACCGCCAGTGACCAGGGGAGACCATCTAGACCATCACTACTACAAGTTGGGGAGACACAGCTTGAACCCCACAAACGGGGAGAGTAAGTCTGGAACAGTATCTCATCGGAGTGGCAGATTTGGGCAAGGCCAGAGGATGGCCACACAACCCACCACTGACACTGAGGTCCACTCATGGACAGCAGAGGCAATGCAATGCCTGAGGGACGGCAAAGCACAGACCCCATGGGCCCTGTCAAATCCTACTTTATTCTTAGTTTCTAGCACTTTTTTTTTTTAACTGCTTAGCAAAAAGCAGTTGCCCGGGGAAACTGGTCGTCAGCTGAGATCAGCAGACAGAGCCACATCTCGGAAAGCCACAGGTGTGCGTGGGGGAGGGAGCAGCTGCTGCTTTCCCTGTTCTCCTAGGAGGACAGGTAAGCTCCCGCCTCCCAGAGCCTGGCTCCTGAACATCCCACAAAGGCTCCACAAAGGCTCCGGTGTTAAAGGCCTGGTCCCCAGGCTGTGACACTACTGGGAGGTGGAGCCATTAGGAGGCTCACCTTAGAGGGAGGAAGTCAGGTCACTGGAACATGCCCTTGAAGGGGAAATGGGGACCTTGGCCCTCCTCCCGGTCACCATGAGGCAAGCAGTTTCCTCCCCAGTGAGCTCCTTGCCATAATGTGCTGCCTTCCCAAAAGTCCAAAAAGCAATGGGGCCAAGCAACTATGGACTGAAACCTCAAAAACTGTGAGCCAAAATAAACCTTTCCTTCTTATTAGTTGATTGTCTCAGGTATTTTATCACAGTAACAGTTAACAAACCACCATAAAATATTTAATTTGTCAGAATGACTAAGACAATTTCCATTGCCTATCCCTGTCATTCAGTTCTCTTCCCTCAAGTATCCTCACCCCGTGCCTCCATCGATCCTGCTCCTTCTGCATTTCCCAAATCAAAGAACAGAGCTGCCATTAGCTCTATTCTCAGCTCTGCAAATTCTAGCTTGGAAACATCTGAACGTAGACCTACACACACACACACACACACACACACACACATACACACACACACACACTCACACACCACACGGTGCCAGCTCTGCCTTAGGTCAGAGTTTCATCATTTCTTGTCTGAATTCTAGCAACAAATTTTCTATTTTAATAGAGATTAAAATGATCTTTAAAGTGATCATTACATCTATATACAATGGTATAAGGGTATTAAAAAAAAAAGGCCACCTTCATGGAGGAAACCCCTGTCCCTGTGCCCTGTTAACAGATTTTAGTATATCCTTCCAGAAATGTTTTATGTATATAACAAGATAATAATAGCTAAATTATTGAAAACATTTATTAAGTACCCCCTGTGTGCCAGCCAGTGTTCCCAGGCACTTAATACAACCACCCTAGGAAGCATATTTATTATTTATTCCATATAAAGATAATGCAGAATGCTGAGTGCACTCAGTTAGTAAACAATGGAACCAGAGTTTTAACTCATCTGCGGCCAGCGCTCTTCACCAGCACGCTCTCGCCTCCCAGGTGGACAGTGTGTCCCCCTCCCTCTTCCAGCATGTTTTTCAAACCAGTGGCAGCACTCTGTACGCTATCAGGAACTTGCTTTCCCACTAAGGATACGTCCTGGGGACCACGGGACCAGCACGCACACAGCTGTCTCATTCTTCTCAGGGCCACCGACTATTTGATGGCTAAGGGAGTCGCGTCAATAAGCCAATCCCCTGCTGATGGGCATCAGGGTTGCTTCAGGCTTTTTCGATTGTAAACAATGCTGCGGTGAACATCCGTGTAGACACCTCTTGGTGCCCAAGTGTGGCTACAGCCTTGGAAATGTTCCTAGAAACAGTTGCCAGGTCACAGCAGTGGTGACTCCTGAACTCTGACACAAGGATAGTCTTTCACTGTTCTTCCTGGCACAAATCTGTCCCCACCCTACGGCTCTCTCCACACGCCTGCCAGGCTGGCTTGATCCTCACGGCCCTTCCTGGCTTCAACACTTCAAGGGCTTCTCGGTGCAGGGCACCAGTTCCCCTCTTCAGCTTGGCGCGAAGACCCCCCAGGCTTCCTCTCCCACTTCCCTGCCCCTCGGACCCCTGCTGTCACACAGGCTCCTCTGCACCCCTCATTTCCTCATCTGTTTCAGCTGGGCTTCCCTCACTCTGCAGCCCCTCCTGGGGAAGCCCTCCCACTGGCCCCCTCAGAGGACAACCAAGTGCATTCCTCACTAGGAGAGCACAGGCCTTCCCCAGCTCTCCTCTCAAAGACTGGATTTTTTCCATTTTGTGTCCATAGCTCCTAAGTTTATAGAACCTGACAAATATTATGGTATCAACAGAAGACTGCTGAATACATGAACAAATAAAATTAGATAAATGGAATGCTGTAGTTTTGTTGGGAAGTGAATTCATTTCAGTGGAAATTGGGACTCCCTGGAGAACACATTTGGAAGTTTGAAAACAAAGCTCTCATATGGAGAGAAGGGGGAGTGTTTTCTGAAGCTGTGTCCGAAGGAGAAAAAGGCAGTTTTAGTTATATTGACCTAGATGTGAAAAACACCATGTTTTCTCAGTTCTCAGGTGCATCATATGTAAAGTGCTGACAAATTTAACAAGTGTTGCATTAGCTTTCTCTCCTAAGCTGGGCTTTGCTTAAGCATCTCCCAGGGATGATGCTCTGGGAGCTGGGGAATGCTGGCATTCTAAAGAACAGCATTTAGAACCAAGGGGGACCCTGACGTCCCATGAAAAGACCACAGGACTAGGCTGGGATTTCTTGGTGGGCGAGAGTGGATGGGACAGGCCTCCAGTGAGAATGGGAGGTGGAAGCTTAACTTCTGTCCTTTCCCTTAAGCTGAGATCTCTGGCTCCCTCCCTTCCTCTTATCAGCTGGGAAACCTGAGATGATCTAATCCTTTTTACTTATGATTGACTGATTGAATTTTAATTAAAACTTGTTCACACTGAAATGTTATCTCAGCTAGAACCTCCAGCCTTATAATTGTGGAATTAGAAGCTTTCTCCTTGTTTAAATAAACCTTCAGGCATCAGTAAACAGATGAATAAATATTGGGGGAGGAGAGAAGAAGAGCCCCTTAAAATTGCATTAAGCCTACTTGGCTGGACCAGAGGGCAATCTGCTGCTGTCATCCATCTCAGGGGACCCTGGAGTAGGTGAAGCACAGCCCCCTGCCCCGCCCCCCCCCATGCCTCCCCACTGCCTGGGAAGGAAAAGCATCAGCTGAGACTTCGGGGCCACCTTCAGGCACAGTAATAAAGCTCCCCACCCCAGGAATGCAGCCAGTCTTCACAGGGCCAAAGGGAGGGCCCAGGGAGCCAGGTCTCAGGGGAATGCCAAGGCCACAGGGCTGGTAAGAGGCTACAGCCAGGACCCACCCACAGGCCTGATTCCAAGGCCAGTGCTCTGTGACACTATCTTCTTCCAGCACCACTCCCTGCTACCAAACAACATTTGGGGTCCCACTCCAGCCTCCCTGAGTATAATGGACCCTTCTCACCTGTAGAAATTCCCTTGGCACCACCATTTGCAAGTTCAGATTTTATTGCCTAATAATTAGTGACATTTTCTATCCTAATTCCTCACCCCATGCACTCATCTGCTTCCCATCCTGTCCCTTTTGCCTGGCATGTGATGTCTGCCAGTTGCTGGCAGCGTATCACCCTGCAGATGAGCAACGAGTGCCTACGGGTCTGCTCTCCTTATCTTAGGGTGAAGACCTGCAGTATCTGAATGGACTCCCAAAGGTACAACCCACTTCCCATGACCTCTGATGTGTGTGCACAGCTTCTGTCACTCAGAAATGTTCTGGCACCTTCTGCATGCTGGGGACAGAGCAGAACAAACACTCCAGTGGGCGAGGGTAAGTTTTGAAAAGACACCTATAAACAAATGCCAAGGAGAACTATATATTAGACTAAAGGAACTGGTTTACTGAATACTAAGGCTGGATTCCCCTGTAGCTTAGTCAGTCCTATTACTTTATCACAGACTTATCAAAGGAAGTAAAATTTAACCCCTAACTTGCTAAATGAACAAGACAATCGTTCTAAGAATGACAAAACAAAACTACGATATTGCTCTTTACAACAATATTTTCACTCCTGTTAAGTAGATGGATAACGCTGCTCACCTTCACCTACCTCACTTTCCTGTTCCAAAATGCACACGGATTCTCAAAAGCTGAACCCACAAAGCAATTTAAGATGGTCACCTGTGAACGGGGTGCTCTGAGTCCTCACGGCTTGGGGCCTGGCACAGGCCGTCTCCTCTCTCAACCCAAATGGGGAGCGCACAGGCTCGGAAGGAGCTTCCGCCATGAAAGAGTCGAAGTCCTCCTCGTCCTCCTCGAGGTCCTTCTCCGGCTCTTCCTCCTCCTCCCCCTTTTCTCCTTGGCCCTCCTCGCCCCTTCCTTCATGCCCCTTTGTGAGAAGCAAGGGGTCGGGCGGGGCTCCATCAGGCTGGTCCATCAGGCTCTCGGGGCCCGAGTCCAGCTCCCTGATGATCTGGTCATACTGGGCCATGAAATCCTCGCTCCCGGGGCTGACCCCGGCCGGGTCGGGGCTGTGCTCGGCCTCGGGGCCCGGGGCTGCTGCCCCCGAGTCCGACTCCGGGGCGACTTGAGGCTCGCTCTCTTGCTCTGGCTCCTTGGACGCGTCAGGCAGGGGGTCAGCCCTGTCCCTCTGCTCTTCCTCCTCGGCATCGGGCTGGGGGCCGGGCAGGGGGCCGTTGTTCACGGGGGGCAGCTGCGCCTCGGGCTGGGCCTGGGCTGGGGGCCCCGCGGGCTCCTGCTGCGACCTCACGGCGTCCTCGGCGTCCTTCTGGGCACAGAGCCGGTACACCATCACGTCGTCCTGGAAGTCCGACTCCTCGATGTAGGGGCCTCTGAAGAGCTGGATGGCGTTCCTCTTCATCTCCTGGATGTGCTTCGGGGGGTCGACGGGGGCTGGGGGGCCGGGAGTCTCCGCCTCGTCGTCAGGCCCGGGGGAGCCCACGTCAGCCCCCGAGGAGATGCCCGTGTCGTAGCTGTCGTCCCACTCCAGCTCCGTCTGGCCCCTGTCCTTGGCTGCGGCCGGCTGGGGCCCCACTGCCCCGAGGTGGGCGGCCGGGCAGGCGCTCTCCTCGGCCGCGCTCTGCAGGAAGGTGTCGGGGTCCGGGGAGTCCCCATCGTAGAGCGCCGACCAGACGCGGCAGTCCCGCATGCAGCGCAGGATGTTGGAGTGGGCCTCCCACAGGTACTGCAGGTAGCTGACGTCCAGGGCTTTGCCGTACTCCACGATGCAGGCCGCGGGCGCAGGGGGAGGCAGGGGATGCTCCCCGGGCCCTGCAAGAGAGCACAGAGCCGTCAGGACCAGAGCCTGGCCAGTGTGGCAGGAGGGGTGGGCCCACTCAGGCCAAGCTGGTCACCAGCCACTCTAGGTCTAGAGATCTCTGACCAAATGGTTTTGGATTAAAAAAAAAAATGCCTAGATTTGAAGAAAGACAGACAATGACAGAGAATCTACTCTCTGAGAAGACAGAAATGGCCAGTCGGGTACTGGCGGTAGCCATCCAAAAATATTTGACACCAGTCATTAGAGAAGTAAGAAGGCTAATCAGGGCCGCCTCTAGGTTGAGAGGATTACCTGGTGCACCTAATGGTACCTCCTATAGACTGGGTAATAACTGGTGACTACCTCCTGCAGACTGGGTAATAACTGGTGAGTTTTTACTTTGACTCTAAAGTGAAAGGAATAACCCATAGGTTCAAGGTAACCCATGAATTTGGGAACTGGGTTTTCTGTAGAGAAACCCTGGATTTTAACTCATTCTGCCTTCCTGGGGACTTTTGGGATATGGAAATATACCATATGGTCTCTTTAAGTCAAGTCACACTCACTGGCCCACTCATTTTAAACTGGGAATTCTATCTTACCACATGACCACTTTTGATGTTACCAGTTCCAACCTAATTACTGAAACAGTTGTGAAAACATCTGCAATTAAGTTTCCATTTTCCCTTAAAAGAAGAAAAAGAAAGACAAGGAAAAACATATTCTACCATGTCTTCACCATCCAGATGCTGCAGTTCTTTATGACTGCTGTGGAAAGTTAGTCCTCTCAACAATCCAGCATGGTGGAGGTTACTTTCCCCACTTACAGCTGGAGAAGTTGAGACTCCGAGATAGAAACACACTCCCCTAACTGGGCCAGGGCCACCATCCAAGCACAGGCAGCCCCACCCCCAACCCCCATTCTTCCTTCAATGCCACACTTTTGCAAGCCTCTCCCCCCACCCCCAACAAAGATCTGAATCTCTACTAGACTGGGTGAGGATCGGGCCTTTACAAGTGCACATTTTCAGGTTGTTCAGGTAGAAATGATTCATCTGTACAGCTCTACTGCCAAAAGGGTGGTGTTTGTCTCTTATAAACCTTAAGTAAAAATACATCAAGGGGCTGGGGCTGTAGCTCAGTGGCAGACGCTTGCCTGCACGTGTGAGCCATTGGGTTCGATCCTTGGCGCCACATAAAAATAAACAAATAAAATAAAGGCATGGTGTCCATCTACAACTACAAAACAAAATTTTAAAATACATCAAAAACTGCCACCAGCTATATTTACTGAGCACTTACTACATGCCAGTCTTTTAAGAGTTACTTTAAGTGTCTTAACTCACCTGTCCTTGGAATGACCCTTCAGGGGAGGTTCTATTTCACAGATGAGGAAAAAGGCTTGGAAGGGTTCAGTGATTTGCCCCCCAAAAGTGGTAGAGCCAAGACTCAGAACCCTACCTGTGAACCACTGCCCAGTCATTACATTAGCTAACTAAATAGGTGTGTGATCCACCCATTAGAGCGTTCATCTGGTGTTCACCTGGCCACAAGAAGGGCAACTTAAACCAGAGGCCAGGGACAACTGCCAAGGTGACGACCTGGTGCTTCAGTGAACACTGATTACCAGGTGTCCGTACCCTTGTGAGCCAGAGAAGGAGCCAACTAGTGACACACGAAGGAGCAGGATGTACAAAACCAAGGGATATGGAATCAGAGTCTACTAGCTAGACTTGAACAAGTCAAGTCCTCTCTGAGTTTGTTCTTAATCTATAAAACAGGAACACTGCCTTCTCCAAAGCAGCAAATGGGATCACACACAATCATATGTTTAATCTGAATTTTGAGTTCTGCGGCAAGTTGAGCCACAACATCATTCTTGGAACAACTTGCATAGTAAATTTTTTAAAAAGACATCAATTTTTAAATATGTTTTTAAGAATAACTTTGGAATGAGAAAAATATAAGATATCCACACTATTGTGCCTTACAGAAAAATATATTTAAGGTACAGCCACATAAATTGTTGATTTCTATGTATACACTATATCTTGATTAAAAGACCAAGAATCAGTAAGACAACCTTAATTCCTAAAAACTGCACTTATATCAAATACTTGGATACTTTCTTGGTCAAGAAGCTCAGTTCTTAAACACATGTCACCTAAGAGGACTGTGGCTGGGTGGACAAAACGGCATGATGGGAGGGGATATCAGAACACTGGCTGCAAACACTTAAGTCACCTCCAGGACTGGATCATTTCCTAGTGGTCACAGGACAGGCAGAATGTTCCTGAACTCAGCCGTGTGACCATTAGAGATATACAAATATTTGTCCTCTTGTTACCAGCTGCTGCCAGAGGACCAAGGTTAATAGAGGTGGCCATTTAAATTTAACTGGTACAAAGTGAACTGTAGATGACAAGTAGGACATGAGTCTTAAAACTCCTGTGGGTGAGAGCATCTAGGAGAGTCCCTCATATGTCCGTCAGATTAATCAGACAGAGCTGACACCACAAACTGCAAGTTTTATAATAAGATATATATTTAGGGGGTGGGTGCCTGGGATTGAACTCAGGGGCACTTTACCACTGACCTACCATCCCAGCCCCTTTAATTTTTTTGTTTTGAGACAGCGTCTGGCTGAAGTTGCTGAGGCTGGCCTAGAACTTACAGTCCTTCTTCCTCGGCCTCCCAAGTGGCTGGGCTGGGTGTGTGCCACGGCGCCCAGCGATGAGGAGACACAACTGACAAACACTCCCCGAGTGGGACACTGTGGGGTTCAGACGAGTACTAGCTCCACCCTCACGACAGCCGTGGCCACACCTGTGACCCTCATTTTGTTGTAGATAGTCACATTTGGACTTTGCCACAAGAAGGGTCACTTAAAACAGAGGCCAGGGACAACTGCCAAGGTGATGACCTGGTGTTTCAGTGAACACTGATGACCAAGCGTCGGTACCCTTGTGAGGCAGAGAAGGAGCCAACTAGTGACTCACGAAGAAACAGGACTCTGTGTTACTCCGCCTGCCTGAGGCCCCAGGCCCCTGGAGAGATGGAACGCAGCATCCTGCGTTAAAGGTCGTCACTAGTGAGTTCCTACCTGAGCCATCATGTGTCCACTTTGACCACAAAATATAATCCCTCTCTTGATTCCCAAGCGTCAGCGTGATCCCGCTGGCGCAGCAGACAGGGGTCAAGGCGAGAAGCTTGGCCGCAGACACGGAGTAGCAGTCTCTTTCCTTCACGGCCCACCTCTGACTGAGCATCATGTGATTGCAGGGGATCAGATACCTGGAAGGACAGACAGAGCTGCATCAGTCCCTGAGATGCCCTGGACCCTGCTGGGACTGAGTCCCAAAGCACCGTCAGCCCTGGTGATGGCAGCCAGGATTCGTCCCCTCCCCACCCCCACCAGGCCACCAGGGCTCGCCCACTCCCTGTCCAGGCTGCTCCTCCCGACAGAACCGCCCCTCACAGAGCATCACAGGCCTTCCCAACTTGACCTCCATGAGCTTCCTCCTTGCCCCTGGCCTCTGCACCACCCGAAATTCCCCTGGAGTGTGCTTTTCCTTTCTCTGGCTGACAAATGCCCTGTCACCCTGCAAAGTCCAGCTCCAGGGCCACCCACCCTGAGAAGGCTCCCGGCTCTCTACTCCAGGACGGAGCCGCTCGCTCCCTTCCCTCTGCTCACTGTTGAAGCACCACTGTCGCCTGGTCCACGAGTGCTTCAGGCCTGACTCTTCAACATGATTCACTGCCAGAGCAAGGACCCGCTTCAGCTGTTTGTCCTGCACTCCTGAAAACTTGGGCTCAGAGCAGGCACTGAATGAAGCTGGCCAGCAACCGCTGTGTTACAGTTTGGATGTGAGGTGTCCCCCAAAGCTCACGTGGGAGACAAGGCAAGAAGGTCTGGAGGAGAAATCGCCTGGTCAGTGAAGTAACCCCTGATGGGAGCTCTGAGGGTGACTGGAGGCAGGTGGGTGTGGCTGGAGGAGGTGGGCATCGGGCGCGGCTTTGGGGTATGTATTTTGTATTGGCGAGTGGAGTCTCTCTCTTCCTGATCAGCATGTGAGCTGCCACACTCTTCTGCCAGGATGTCCAGCCTCACTTTGACCCTGAGGAATGGAGCCTGCTGTCTGGATTGAGACCCCCAAATACACTTTTCCTCCTCTAATATTGTTCTGGTTAGGTCTTTTAGTCACAGTTGTGAAAAAGAAAAAAAAATTAGGAAACTAGGTGATTAGGTGACGGAGAGCATCTTAGTGTGGTTATGAACCTGGAGACAATAAACTGCGCCATCTTCTCTGACGCACCTGGAGCCATTGGTGGGCTTCTTCATGCGTAGAAGGAAGGGTATACGTGGCTTTCTCTCTTCACAGGGACAGCCACACTGCTGACTTAAACCGAGATGGAGCCCATGGGATAAAGGACCCAAGGCCAGCCACAGCGTGAGCAGGAGCCAATCCCCTGAGCTCTCAGGGGACCAGTCACAGCCTTTCCATGAGCCTGAATGGCTTCTGTTTCTGTGCTTAGCTCTGGAGAAAGAGGCCAACAAGCTGTGACTCAGGTTCCCGACTTAGGATATGTCCCAGAGCCTGCAGACTTGGAGCTGTCTCCCTCATCCGCTGAAGATCCAAATGAGGAAACTGGAGTTGATATTAATGACCAGTCCACTGCAGAGTCCGAGTCAAGAGGAAGGCGACTGAATTCCCTTTCATGGTCCTCCTACAGTGAAGGTTTTAAGAATGCTTTCCAGGTATGAAGTGACAAATTTGCCACCTAACCCTCAGCTCCTCCAAAAATCAAACCGCTTCTCACATACTCTAACTTCCTGGTGTAGCTAGGTAAAGGGGTCCTGTCCCCTATCCCCTGTTCTCTGCCCCGCCCCCCACAAGTCCACACTATCACCAAACCACACCCACCCACCAGTCACTTCTGACATGGTGGCATCTATTTCCGTAAGCTCAGTTCCATGAAAGCTAAAAGCCACAAGAACAAAAAGGGCAGATGGAGGAGGACAGCGTGGGAGAGGGGCAGGCCTGTTCTAACCCCTGGCTTCACGGGGACTCATATCTGAGCCCTACAGGAGGAGCGCTGTCACGGGCAGGAAACGAAGGAGCCTTCTTCCCAAGGATCTCAGCGTATACAGATGCTCAGAGACCCAGAGTGACACAGAAGACAGAGGCATCCTCCCACCTGGGTCTCAACACAGCACAGCTGGGCCCCAGTGGGCACCCCCGGAGGGTGGGCTGCTCCAGCGTGGCAGGAGGGGCCAGGGTACTTGGCAGCACTAACACAAGCGTCAGAGCAGGGGGAAACACACTGGGAGCCGCTGGACACCAAGGTGGGAGGCAGACCTGTCAGAGACCCATGCTGGAACCCTTGCTTGGGGACCCTAAGAGGCGATGACCTATGTTTGCAGGAAGGCAAGATCTGACAAGAGATGGCAGGCGAGAGCCAAGGAAACCTGTCCTGTGGTTGCTGATGTGAATTCTTCCTTACCACAGGCTGGTGGTATTCAGATTACCCAGGATTCACTGTATCCTTATTTTGGTCATTAATTATTTATGGATAAACTACTTCAATGTTTTTATATACTTCAGGAACTCAATGAGTACTTGCAGCTCAAACCAAACATATTTCCTGATTTAAGTTGATATACACAGATTTCTACTGTTGTTGGAAGTGTTAAAAAAAAAAAGAACACTGGATCAAAGCTAATAAAGCTATTTATCAGATACCACCAGTCAGTAGCTTGAAATTGTTTTAGAATAAAGAGTTACTAGCAATTTGCAACTTTGCAAATACATGCTTGCAGGAGAAACTAAGGATTTTCTTCTGAATAAATCAATTGAAGGGAGATCCCCTGTCCGTTAAAGAGGAGGTTCTATGAAATTGGAAATAGGGGCGTCCATTCAAATGAATAACCTCCCTAGTATTGAAGGTAGTCATTTCACAGGGTCTTTAAAATGAAGGATCCTCACAGAGGAAGGAACAGACAAACGCTACCCAACCCTCTGTCTTTCCATCACTTAGAGGGAAAAATTGGGAATGGAATGAATGCTAGAAACTTCTAAAATGTCAAATATCAAAACAAAGTGGCGTCCATAGCAGAAAGCTCACATAAGCACTTAGCGTAGGTATCTGTCATCACTTTATCTTATTTGTATTTAAATTCAGAAAGATGTAAAACTAGTCAGAGATTAGTTATTGACTTTAGACGTCCAGATGACTTGAACCCATCTCCCATCACAGTAGGGAAAAAAATGTCCACATTGTCCTCTCGGTTTTCGTTAATTCTCCAACCCTGGGTCTACTTCCTTTGTTCCTGGATATCACTCATTAAAATAAACCATCACTTCTGTCACGAGCCAATGACAGGAATGGTGACAAAGCACACATCCTGCTTATTGCTACACTGATGAGAAAAACAAAACAAAGCAGTGACATACAGCAAGGTGAGCAAGGCGCTTCTCCTGAGATGACAGTCATCCCAGACCGCACCATAGGAACAGAGGGCTCAGAGAGAGTCAGCCTGGCCACGGCTCCACTCCTCCTCCCCGGCGCCTGCCTCACTCCTGCCTTCCCTGGCTGCACATCCCAACAACGGGAAGAGGGCAGCATTCCTCAGGTGCACACGCGGCCTCTCTCCAAGCACAACAGCTGCTACGGGAACCTAACGGTGACATGGTGCACACGGGCATTTCTGGAAGGAAATGCCAACCGGGATACTCAGAAACAGCATTCAGGTGTCTATCAATTAAATTTTCACCTAAACTGGGGACGTTCCAGGAATACAGGGGCAAATCTGTCACCTCACTGCTTGTCAGCATTGCCTGTCTGTCCTTGGCCTATCACATGTCACTTCCAAGGAGGTGGGTGACTTCTTGGTTATCTGCTCACTAAAATATCCTCTCCTGGGGTGTCTTATTTCCACTTGCTTTTCTGATACCTTGTCAAATGAGAGAAACTTGTATCTGTTACGAATGGAATATCACTTTGAAGTGTCAATGTATAAGAGCATTTGAGTTGCAATAGAAAGTGACATAAGGTTATCATTTATTTATCACATAATAAATAACTTCATTAAAAAGCATTCATACAATCTTTACTGCTCTAGGGCCTCTGTGAACTCTGAGTTTGCCATGAACGTTTGAAAGACAGTAATGGTAGCAAAAAAAAAAAAAAGGATGGGTTATAAATCTATTTTTTTATGTCCTTTAAAGTTTACATGACTAGAAGAATAGAGTTTTCATTGTTCTTGCTTTGGAGACATTCTAAATGAGAGAAGATAACTGCTTTCATAAGTTTAAGGTTAAACTTTCTAAAGAATTCCCTCCCTAAATTTGTATAATACTTCACAGCACTTTAAAATATTTTCACATGTATCACCACACATGATCTTCACAACCTTATGAGGCAGCACATTCCAAAACCAGAACAGGTCAGAGCAAAAGAGCAGTTCAGAGGAAGGAGACCAGGAACAATGGCCTCTTGTGTGCGTCTTTTCCCTCTCTCTCTCCATGAATTCCCCCAGCAGTGCAGGAAAATTAGACATACAGGAACCAGGGCTGGAGTTGTGGCTCAGTGGTAGAGCACATGCACTGAGTTCCTTCCTCCACACCACATAAAAATAAATAAATAAAGGTATTATGCCCACATACAACTAAAAAACTATTAAAAGAAATAGAGGAACCATTCAATCAAGACAACCATATCGGGACTGGGGATGTAGCTCAGTGGCAGAGCACTTGCCTATCATGCAAAAGGCCCTGATTATCCTTAGTACCACCAAAAAAAAGAACAACTCTATTATGGTATTATGATCTCCATCATCCTCATTAAAGAAAGAAAGAAGGAGAGAGAGGAGGAGGAGGAAGGAGCCAGCTCAGGTCCAGCCTTTGGTGCATTACACCATCAAGAACTTTGACAACATGCCCTGCAGGCACTTTCTGGGAAATTACTTGTTCTTACCCTCTATGGAAATGACTATCCCAGACTTGGACACATTCCTATTTCAAACATGAGCTGGTTTCTCCATCTTCATAAGGTACATGTCTTGGTCCCAGAAGCCGCCTTGGCTAATGCCATCTCTGAGGACAGTTTTTAATACTACAAGTAAGGCTTTAGAAGCAGAGAAAAGGTGATCAGAGCTCACCTTGTAAAGGTCACTGAATGGCCAGCAAGCAACCCTGCCATCACCTGGGCCAAAGCCGTCCTGACCCACATGGCTGACCCACAGTGGAGACGCTTTAGCCTCTGGACAGGGGCCAGGCTTCCAGGTACACTGAAGAGCCAGCTGCTCTTCCTGCCATCAAAGAAGCAGTGTTTAAGCATTTGACATTAAAATACAAGCCAGTTCTACCACCTAGGAGTAAAAGCCTGGTTTTTGGCAATAAGAGACTTCAAGAGGTTGCTCTTCTGGATTCCCTCCAGGCCTGGTTAAAGCTTCCATCGCGTCAGTGGAGACCTGTTGGGACTCAAGTCATCCTTTCAGGACAGACTACCCAGGGCGCCACTGTACGACAGGATTTGTTCTCTGCTAATGCCTTAAGATTAGTTACTGATGACCTGATCTCAACCCTAAAAAGTTCAAAAACATTTTTTACTTAAAAATCTAATAGGTAAAACTCTCCCATAAAGCGGCACCTCCGTGAGGCCCCCCACAACACACAGCTACCAACTTTTCTGGACTCATCATCTAACCGCTCTCTTCTGCTCTGCACCAGCTTTCAGTTGATTCTGGAGCTTATCAGGGTCTTGGAATCCTCAGGAGGTGTTGGAACAGCTTTCTGGGTCCTACCCCACAGCTTCTGAGTTGGGAGAATCTGGGAGGAGACTGAGAACTTGCATTCCTGACCAGCTCCAGGGGTACCGCTGCTGCTGCTGCTGTTCTTCCAGGATCAACCCCCCCTTAATTTTCCCAAGATACCTATTTGTAAATGCTGTGACATCCACCCTAAATGCCTTCTCCTCCGTACTCTCCACTCCAATCATGACCAATGTGAACTAAGGAAAGCCCAGGGCTACTCCCTCTTCCCTGCTCTCTGCTTCATCCACCCTTACTCTGAAGGACGGGCAAGTGAGGGTCAGGAAGTCCTGTGAGGAAGGAGAAGGGGGTGGCCGGCTGAGGGATGCTGGCTCTCTCTTCCATTCTAACCACAGCAAGGGAGTGTCAGCACAAACCCTGACCAACTCTCCTCAGGAGCATCTCCCAGCCCTGGCCCTCACTCCCCTCTCGGCTTTGGGGCAACTTTCTATCTATCTCTGTTGCTGGTACTGCTGGGATGGGTCTCACTCAAGGAGTCAATCCCAAGATTCAGGATCTGGGTTCAGAGAAGAGGAGGAAGAGCAGCATGGGGTAGCCTGGGGTGTTATAGATTTATGCACTGGGGTGTGGGGTGGAACCCCTACACAAAAGCAGATGCTTCCCTTGAGGACTAGAGAAGAGCTTGGCTGGGCCAAGGTAAGACTTGGTGCCAATGAGTCTCCTACCTGCATCACCAAATCAAGTATCTCAGTAGCAGTCTGTTCTGATTCCCAATACCCACCAACCACTAGTGAACTCTTTCCACCTGTACTGAGGGCCATCTGGGCCACCTTGAGGAGAAGTCCTGTTAGCTCAGCTGCTCCCACACCTCCCTCCCTGCAGAGTTGCACATGGAAAATGCTGATTAAATATTTATGGAATTTAATTGAAACATGATCACAGATCTGACAGTGCACACTAGATGTGTACCACTACCAAAGAAAAAGCCAAATTGTATTCAACAGCATTTCATCTTTGGGATAGTTGTTTTTAATAACAAAGATCCCTAATAAACATACTTCAGGAGAAAGAACTTCAACCACCATGCCAAAGAGCTTTCATGATACTTGTGAAAATTTCCAAATAATCTACATGATGTTTCTAGGAACACATTTATAATAAGATGCATATACCCCCCCCTGCCAAAAAAAAAAAAAAAACTTCACAGAATAAAACTGAAATTAACCTTGGGATACAATGCAAAATTTAAATTGATGCTCTTGATGACGTTCTTCCTTAGAAGTGTTGCTCGTATTTAGCTTATATTACCAAAGTAAAAATAAAATACTAATAGCATACAATTAATTTTGCTTTAAAGGGAGCCACATAGACACACACACAAAGGTGGGGGGTAACTCACCTTAAAACTAGTTGTAACATCACATCTTCACAATGTAAACCGATGAGAGTTCTGAATAGCGCCAGGGACACCACGCAGAGCTGGGAAGCAGTCAACACATATTCTACTTCAGAGAGTGGAATCAAAACTCTACTCCTCACAGATGGCAAATAAATCAGAATTACAAAATAAAATGTGCCCCCACCCCCCAGCAGTGTTGACGAAAAGCACACTGCTGCCAGAGACTGGGCATTCTGGACTTTCCTACGGGAGCTGCTTAGGAAGCCAGTGCCTAGAATTATAGCACCAGGCAGAAGGAGCCTCCTGCAAAAAGGCCTATCACCAACTTATAAAGATCCAGATAAACACGCCCCCTACAGCTCCCCCGACACACCTACTCCCCCCACCTCCCTCCACCTCCCTCCACCTCCCTCCACCTCATATGGAGCTCCTTTACAGGTAATTTGTTTTCCTGGGTCATTTTTTCAAACATGGCATTGCTTATTTACAAAAGAGGGATCACAGAAAATGCATGTAACCCGGAAAGTTCCCTGCAGAGAATTCAGCCCCAAGCCTTGGCTCCTCCTTGGTGCAGGGGCAAATATTCTGCTTGATTCCATTTCCTACAGTGCTAAGGGTATGATGATATAGCTCCCTAATAAGTTCATTAAAAAATAACAAGAAGTCTTTTAATCTCTGACTTCCAAAAGGGAAAGATAAACTCTAGAACAGGGGAGATCTATAAAGGTGCATTACAAAACCACTGTACCCTTTGAGAGTAAGCTTCCACCAGGCCGCAGGGCTATTTAAGTAATGTAGGCTCTCATTCTTTGCACAGGAGAAAAAAGAGCTTGCCTGTCATCTAGGCAGGATGGCCTTAAAACCTGGTCAATGAAATCCACTATGGTGTTATAAAAAAAGAGCTATACTTCACCTGCCCCAAAACATCTCTTTTGCCCAGGGCAGGTCATACACCTGTAGTTAGCTGGAAGCAACGTATCCTGCCCCATTCCAAGTCATTGCCTGCACTGGTCCTTCACCTGCCATGCCTTTTTCTGCCTTCTCCAAGCCTAAATCCTTCTTATCCTCCCAGGCTCACTTCAGGCATCACCTCCCCTTGGAAATACTCATAATTCTGCCACCCAACCCCTCCTCCTCCCAGTCTCAGGTAGTCTTCTCACCTACTGCCACAGTAACCCCTGCAAATCGCCGTGAAGGGTGTTCAGCAGAGTGCTTTTTTCTTTTTATTACTGAACTGCAGGAGTTCTTTATTTATGTACAAGAATTATGCATATGTATAAAAGTGCCTATCATTTTGTGGATTTATTTTCAATTTCTTGAGGGTGTCCTTGGAAGCACAGAGTTTTCATTTGATGATGTCCAGTTTATCTGTTTATTCTGTAGTTGCTCATACCTAAGAAACCACTACCAAGGCTACGAAGATTTACTCCTATGCTTTCTTTTAAGAGTTCTGTAGTTTTAGCTCTTATGTTGAGGTCTTTGATCTTTGATCTATTTCTAGGTTGACACATGTGGTGTGAGGAAGGAATTCAACTTCACTCTTCTGCATGTGGGTATCCAACTGTCCCATCTTTGTTTATTGAAAAGACTATTTTTCCCCCACTAATTGATCTTGAAAGCCTTGTTAGAAAAAACCCATTGACAATGAAGTTGTGAGTTTAGTTCTGAAGCCTCAATTCTATTCCATCAATCTCTTTGTCTATCCTTTTACTAATACCATGCCGTTTTGATTGCCATCATTTTGAAGGAAGCTTTGAAATCTCAAATATTTACACCGAAACTGAACTCAATAGACATTCATGTTTCCCACCACCTAGTCCTGACCACCACTCCCCTCTCTACCTTCTGTTTCTGTGAGTTCAATTACTTGACATGCTTCAAGTGAATGGAATCATCATTCTTTTGTTGATCGGCTTACTTCACTTAGTACAATATCTTTAAGATTCATCCATGTTGTAGCATCTCAACTGTTCTTTTTCCAATTTATTTTGGCTATTCTGAGTTCTTTGCATTTCCATATGAATTTTAGGATCAGTTCATCAACTTCATCAAAAAGACCAGCTAGGAGTTTCACAGGGATGCATTACATTTGCAGATCCAACTGGGGAGTATTCCCATATCAACAATATCAAGTCTCCAGTATATGAAGATGCTTTTCCATTTATTTAAATCTTCTTTATTTCAACAATTTTTATAGTTTTCACAAACATAAGTTTTATACTTTTTTGTGAGATTTATTCCTAAATATTTTATTCTTTATGATATTATTATCAATAGGACTGTCTTCTTAATTGGATTTTTGGTGTGCTGAGTTCTATTAAACAGAAATAAAATTGACTTTTGTGTATTAATCTTGTATCCTCCAATCTTACTGACCTCATTATGAGTCCTAATAGTTTTCCAGTGTAGTCCTTAGTTTTTTACATAATATCATGTCATCTACAAATACAGATGATTTTACTCCCAATCTGTTTTCTTATTTAATTTTCCTGGCTATAACTTGAAGTATATAAGGAATAAAGCTGGTGAAGCAGGCTCTTATCTTGGGGGGAAGCTCTCTTCACTATCAAGTACACTGTTAATTCTGAGTCTTTCATAGATGTCCTGTATTAGATTTCATATGTTCTCTTATTTCCAGTGTGTTGAGTATGTTTATCATGTCAAATGTTGTGAAATGCTTTCTCTGTGTCTACTGAGATGATTATATGATTTTTTTCTTTATTCTGTTCATATGACATATTACATTAATTTATTTTCCAGTTTTATAGCAGCTTTGCAATCCTGGCTTGCTAAATCCCACTTGGTCAGAGTGTATAATGCTTTTTAAATATTCTAGGTTTTATGTGCTAGTGTTTGTTGAGAATGTCTAAATTCATAACAGGTACTAGTCTGCAATTTCCTTGTGATAACTTTAGGTTTTCAAATCATAGACATGAGTTGGGATGTATTCCCTCCTGTTCTATTTTTGGAAGAGTGTGTCATAAATTTAGATTAATTATCCTCTTTTATAATTTGTTAAAAACAAAACATACAACATGAAATTGAACAAATTTGGGTTTTCTAAATGTACAATTCAGTAATGTAAAGTATCTGTTGCATATTGTTGTGCAACAGATCTCTAAAATATTTACAATGAAATTAAAACTCTGTAACCACTGAACAGCCACCCCTCATTCACCCCAACTCAGCTCCTGATGGCCCTGTTCCACTTTCTGTTTCTATAAAGTCTGACTGCTTTACATACCACATATGAATAGAATCATGTGGGTTCTCCTTTGTTGACTGGCTTCTTTCACTTAGTATAATATCCTCAGGTATCACCCTCAGCTTAACATCATCCATGTTGCAGCATCTCAAAGTGAATTCTCCTTTCCTTTGTGATTTTTTGGTTTGATCTACTAGTTATTTAGGAGTTTGCTATTTAATTTCTATATATTGGGGAATTTTTTTTCAATCCATTTTGATCAGAGAACATACTTTGCATAATTCCAATCCTTCGCAATCCACTGAAGCTTTTTATTTTTT
Source organism: Marmota monax (assembly GCF_021218885.2). NCBI lineage: Eukaryota > Metazoa > Chordata > Mammalia > Rodentia > Sciuridae > Marmota > Marmota monax. Next base: position 39,280,531 of record NW_026693571.1, read on the forward strand.
AAAGTTTTTCAAAATAACTGGAACACTGAGGCTTTTCTTATGACAGAGCTCATGGTCTATCTTGAAGAATGCTCTATGCACACTGGGGAATAATGTGTATTCTTCCATTAGGTGGAATCGTAAATGAATATTTTCTCTAGTGTAACATCTTAATTTCTTTAACGATCTTTTCACTATATTTTGTATTATTAGTAGTTGCTCTAGTTCTTCTAATATGCTTAAATTTATCAGACTCTACTTTAGGTTTATGCTAAGTTAGTTCCAGTGAAATACAGAAATTTTGCTCCCACCTAGCTCTATTCCTCTTCCCCTCTTTGTGAGATTACTGTTAACACATTACATCTATATGTTACAAACTCAAAGATACATTGTTCGATTATTATTGTTTTAAAACAATAATTACAACTATTGGAGAGAGGGTTATGATAGGTGGCAGTAATAGCAATAGCAGGATTTTCAAAGGGAATCGGGGCTCCAAACTAAAGAGTCACAACCTAGCCACCTGTAATCCCAGTGACCCAGGAGGCTGAGGCAGGAGAATCGCAAGTTTGAGGCCAGCCTCAGCAACTTAGCCAGATCTTCAGCAATTTAGAAACCCTGTCTTAAAATTAAAAAAAAAAATTTTTAAAAAGCACTGGGGATATAACTCAGTGGTGAAGTGACCCTGGGTTCCCAACTTCTCAGACTTTCACTTCAAAATATGCATGGAAAGAAATATGATCTCTAACATCCAGACTTGACACTGGTTCCTTGGTTTTACCTGGACTTAAGGTCTTATGTTCTCCAGAATCCTGCCCCTTGAGAAGTGCCTTCTGCTAATTCTACAGAAGAGCTAACTCAGACAAACCGAGAAAGATCTCCTGTGAAAAACAGTAAGTGGGAAGGCTCTTAATAGAATAATAAATCCAATTAATCTCTATACAATTAAAAAGAAGGTAATGGATGTGAGAGAAAAAGAAAAAAAGGGTGAGGGAAGACTAGGGAAGGAAAGAAGAGAGAATATTCATAATGTCATTATCAAAACAAACTCTCCCGGAATCCAAGTGACAAGTTCCCTTCCTCCTGGGCTCTCCTTACCCGAAATGGGGTGTTGATTCGGCTGGTGAGAGTGTCTAGAATGTGGACGTTCTCGTGCTGGTGCAACAGGATAAACCGGAGGAAGATCTCAAGCAGTGCTGGCTCGGAGATGCTGCGCAGGAAAAGGTCCAGGTAGGCGGTTGTGGTCATGACCTCCTCCACAGTCACCTGGGACGGAAGATAGTGAGCACAGGTGAGTGCCTCTCCATGCTGCAACACTGCCTACCCAAGCCCAGCACTGGCCACTGCAGGACAGGCCAGACAAAGGTGCCCACCACCTACTCACATGGCAGAACACCTCAGGCTGCCTCCAAGCTTCAATTCAATGAAAAAAAAAAGTGGAAAGAAGCAATTCAAGTGTTATGAAAACTCTACTCCTCAGATACGGTTCAAATACGTGTAATCAAAAATGGGGAAAAAAGATTATGAAAAGTATTTACATGGTTAGTAAAGGGTTAATCAGAAAGTCTGATGTAACTTGTTTAATTATTAGTCATGCAATAAATATTTACTGGGATCTACTATGTAAAAGCAGCTGGAAACATGGAACATATTTTATATCCAGGAACATGGACCATAACAAACAAAATGATAATACAATAAAGTGCAAAGGAGAGGTACCAAGTGCTACAGATGTTCAAACATGTTTCTGGAGAGTTTCAAGTCAACTTTTTGTAGTATTATTACAAAGTACTACAAGCACTTACTACTTAATACAGTAACTGTGACTTTTTATAATACAAATTAATATGTTCTAACCTATATGATTTTCCCCATGCAGTAAAATATCAATCTCTCAGTGAATAAGAGTCTGAAGGGTCTAGTTTTTCAAAGAACTGAAGATATCATGCTTGAAGCATCAAAATCTGAACCTTAAACATTTTGATTGGGGCCAGATGCTATGGCACATGCCTGTATTCCCAGCGGCTCTGGAGGCTGCGGAAGGAGGATCATGGTTCAAAGCCAGTCTCAGCAACTTAGCAAGGCCCTAAGCAACTCGGTGAGACCCTGTCTCTAAATAAAACACAAAATAGGGTGGGAGATGAGGCTCAATGGTTAAGTGCCCCTGGGTTCAATCCCTGGTACAAAAAAAAATTTTTTTTGGAAATTTTTTAAGGAGCACATGCTTCTTTATTCTCCTAAAAGTGTGACGTAACATATGTCTTAATGATTAGCAGTCACTGCCAGGGTCATCACTTGCTCTACCTGGGTACAGAAACATCCAGACTCAAATGCAAGAAAATCACCAAAGAAATGGTTTGAGCTTTCAGATTCCAAAAGGCACACCCTGGAAATCTTAGAAAGCTCCCTGCCGTGAGTCCAATGGACTTGATTCCAAATGAAACAGAGGGCAATACTTTTTGAGGGATTATATTGTCTCTTTTCTGGTTTATCTTCTTTCTTCCTCCCTTTAAAAGTGGTAGCTATCACTTTATTATACTATTACTGTGCTTTTCCTTTTATACTACATTCCTCTTCCACTTTTAATTCTCAGCTTTCAAAACCCACAGATGAGTTTAGAAACCAGATGTCCAGAGCTGCTAGATACGTGCAGATAGGCCCTGAGTGATACATCTGTGAGTAAACGCTTGGCACTATCTATTTTGGCTGTTCAAGTTACTTTTTTAAAAGTTCTTGGTGTTCAGCTGTTCTAGAAAGATGAGTCCAGGTGGATAAGATATTACCAAATCAGCAGTCTGCTTTCTTTATTCTAAACAAGGCATGCTCGTGAAGTCCATTTGTATTTGCTCTTCTAGAATCTACTCAAACTCACACGGCAGTTCCCCGAGTGGCCTGGGCAAAGCCCCAGAGTACAGACTTCCCCCAGGTCGGCACCACCAGTGGGAGCCTCAAAATTCAACATGCCATGCTCATCTGACTGTCTTGAAAGTAGCCTGTAACCCAAACACACCTGTGGAAACAGGGAAGCATCAAGCACTTGGCAGGTGCCCACACTGAGAGGAGTGCTTCTCCTAGACTGCTCCTGCTCCTCCAACAAACTGCTTCTGTCCATGCGATTCCTATGTTCGTGGCACTTCTAATGCTGTCCCAGGACACACTGTGTCTTTTTCTTCATTACTCCAGTCCCGTGTCCAAACCTGGTATACAGTCAGTACTTACTCCTGAGTGAACAATAGCCCCTAAGGATCTAGTGATTTACATTTGCCAGAGTTGAGCTTATCTTTAAGTTCTTACTTATTTTCTACGTGTATCCTGACAGCCCAGAAAACTAAGGACTTTTTTGGGGGGTGCGGGGGTGGGTGAAGGTGCTGGGGATTGAACACAGGGCCTTGCAAGTGCGAGGTAAGCACTCTGCCACTAACTTACGCCCCCAGCCCAAAAAACTTTCTTTTATAAATAACTCTAAAATAATGGGTGTCATGAAGCATACCTAGGGGCAAATGAACCCAACCACTCCAAACATGTAGTCCCATTAGCTCACATCCACTTGACTACTGCAACCTTGGGCTGTTCAGCAGAAAGTTAATCCAAAATGATTTAGGCAGAAGTCTAATTTCCTAGTGAGCCTGATCACTAGAAAAAAAAGTACAACTGTGTAATCCTTCCAAATAGGCCACGTGTGCAGTTCTTTAATACCATAGTTTCAACTTAACTACCGACACAGCTGAACTGACATGTCATGCAGAATTCAAGGAGGTGCTTTTGTACCAATCATGCATCATCAGATTTTCCCCCTTAAGTTACACATGACCTTAATAAGCTCAAAAGCCCAGCAATAAACTCCTTAGAACATAAGCCCCAGTCTTGGGGGGCTAACATGAAAGGAGGGCATTAAGCAGCTATTGTTTACTACTCTTAGGCTGAATAAATGGAAGATTTGATTTCTTTTTAGAAATCAAAGCTGTCATTAATAAGCTAAGAGGATTTAAGGGAGACTTGGAGGAGCAGGGTTTACATAACAGGCTATAAATATTAAAGACCCAATTTCACTAAGTATCAAGTTGCAAACTCTTTATAAATCAAGGTCACACTCACCTTAAACTAATACTCTAGCCAGGAAAATCTGGTTCCCTTCCCATCTCTTCTCCCCACCACGTCCTGGGAGCCTTTAGAAGCCTTTTATCCAGGAAAATCTTCTCCTGCCCCATTATCTTACTTTCAGAAACTTTTTCTAATCCCTCCCAATAGGCAACCTGCTGAACAAGGATGAGACCAGAGCCTGAGTGTGATCACTTGAGAGCTGACGAGAAACCACCAGAGGAAAGATGCTCTGCTGTGCAGAATGTAACGTGGAATCCTCCACGACGGCCCTGACGTGGCAGGAGCCAGACAGGAAGACAGCAGACCTCGTGCTCCAGGGACAAAGGACACTGAGTGTGAGTGTAGGGAAGACCATGTCTCACAGATGACCCCAACGTCCACTGACTGGTTCCCACATGAACTGCAGGTAGGTATGAGCTTACACAGAAACCGCACCTTAGCACCACATCACATCAGTAATAAAGTCTAAGGATACGAATGTTACTTCATACCAACAGCGGACCACAATGACCAAAATGGCCTAAAGAAAACTGGGTTTCCTCAAATAACTGTCCTTGGCAAGATAAGGACAATTAGACCTTCAGAACCCATCTGTGTGAGCACTCTGATGTGCTTACTTTTCAGACCAAGTTCGAGAAGAGGTCTCTGACTTAGGTACCTGATTTTATTAGTCAAGTCCAATTTCTTTCCATCCTTTGAAATAAAATCTTCACCCATTTTCTATGACCTCCTCCAGCCCTTGTCTGGGTCCCTTCATGCCAGGTGCCTTTGCTAATCTCCTAAATGGGTGCTTTTGAAAGGACAGTTTCACACCCAAGAGTGGGTGAGTGGATTCAATGTATTATTGGTTCACTAACAGTTTAGACTAGATTCAAACAGAAAATGTTAACATACACTGATTGTAGTAAGAGCAAGTGCTGTTTTGTGAAACATTTGCACATATATTTTGTTGGAAATACATAAAATTCAGTATCATTTATATGTGCTTTGCTCATATTTCCAGTAAATATATATATGTATATGCACAGATCTATACATGTACATATGAAAATGCACAAAACACATTTCTGACCACAAGGAGTCGAGAACATCTGGCACAATTCCCATTCTATCACCCACCAGCTTGTCCCCAGGGCCTATCCTCCAGGATATAACCCAACACGCTCTGGCCTGGAAGAAGTGCATACATGCTTGATATCAGTCCTCCGAACAGGATATCAACTGAGTTTTCAGTCAACTTAACTCCTTTTTACCTTTGCCTAAGAACTCCAAGTGTATCTTTTTTATTAGAATTTCAAGTTTTTCATAAATGGACAGTTTGTTTTCTTTTTTAAAAGGAGATGGGTGGAGGAGGTGACACCATGTGTCACCTTCCACTTCTATAAAATCAAAACTCTATAAAAAAAAAAAAATTAAGGCCAGACCCAGGCGCAGCCATCATGCCCACAATTGCAGCAGCACATTAACTTAATGCGTAGGAGTGAAATTGAGCATACAGACATCCTGACCTTTCTGTAATCAGCTCTAGTTGGGCAACTCCATTTGCATCTAAATTAGCACCAGAATCCTCCCTATAATGGCTGGTTTATGTGTGTCCTGGAAAATAAATTTCCCACCTGCTAATTGTTTTTCGGTGATCCAGTCACATTGCAGCAAACAGATGGATCCTACCTTCTGTCACTCAGGTGGGTGGCAGGCAGTGGGGTTGGGTGACTGTGGCACCCTCTCCAAGTTAGAAGCCACCTTTCCTTGGCTTTTCTTTTGATGTCAGAGGAGAAAACTAGCTAACAGCTGGTTCTGGTGGGTCATCTATGAGTCCTTTACCCCTAGTGGCTTCAACCAAAGTGAGGAAACAGGTGAGACCTAGGAGAATGTGGCTCAGGCACAGCAGCAGAGGGGAAAGGAATGCTGGGGCTGGACCGGCCAAGACAGGGGTGAACCGGTCTGCAGAGAGGACGGGGTGCAAGCCCAAGGCTGGTCCACCCACGCAGGCAAGGGCAGCAGCTTGAGGGACTCCAAGGACACCGAGCGCCCACAGAACATTCAAGTACAGAAAGGGAAGTCGCAGACGCCCTGGCTCTCAGTGGGCAGCCCCTCAGTTGCAGCCAAAAACTCAGGACAGAAAACGTTCAATCATTCAAGGTCTGAAAATAGTCTGCGTTGATGATTCAGGCTTCCTCCCTCCAGGCCCCCTCATGCTTCCCTTCTGCTCCTGGACCTCAAGGCCACAGACTACTGATGCCACCGCCAGAGGCAGGCTGGGGAGGTGAGTGGAGGTGACATTCAAAGTCAATAAGTTTGGTTATTTATTCCCGAAATATCTGAGAACGGAGGAAATGAAAATGAAGGCTACACTGAGGACTTGGGCAACATAAATTGAAAACATACAGTGAAAATAAAGCCAGCGCCTGCCCCTTTCCCGGCATTTCTTCAAAGCATCTGTGATACATCAAACACGGAAGTATAACAAACTATACCTTCAGGGAGAAAAGGGCAACAGGGAACAAATGGCTTTTCAGGGCCCTTCCAGCCCCTGTGTGGAGAAGCCCCTCTCCATCTTCCCAGTGGAAAGTGGGGCTGGGGGTGACCGGGGGGAACCCGGCATTAGAGACACGGGGGGGTGGGGGGCACAGTGCCACCCTTTGTGCCGCAGCAATGGTGGCACTTCCTGGACCAGGAGGCTTCCTCACCAAGCGCATGCTCTCCATGACTGCAGCTGGCCCAAGTGTGATGTGTGTGATTTAACACTGTTCCTACACACCACCCTCCCCAAAGGACACTCCTATAACTTGGGTTTGATTTTTGTAGTTTCCCATTTTGTTCTCAGTAGAGATGGCTTTGCCATGAGTATTGTCAATTGTTACAAATGCTACTCCTTTTGGGGTTCTTAGCTTTTACACTTCCTGGCAATGGGAAGGTAGCAGGGATGGCGCGCTTCAACAGACATTTGTCAAGCCCATGTGAAAGCTCTGTGTTAAATGCCGGGGACAGACAGTGCTTTGCTGTTGTATACAGAAGCCAAAAGCAGTGTGAAATTCCAACATCTAAACCCTCAAGAGTTCTATCCTGGGGTTATGGAGTGATGTTAGCCTTTCAGAGAATATTGCTGTCAGCACAGAGTAGAAAAGGAGATTTGGGAGGAAACAGGGAGTGGAAGATAGGAGAGTGTGGTTTTCAGAAAAGAACACAAGCTTTGTAGCTAGACAGACTCAAGTTCAAGTCCTAACATTCATTACCTGCATGATCTTGATTGTGTCATTTAATCTATTTGGGCCTGCGTCCTCCTCTGTAAAATGAATAGTCCACTATTTACTGAGAGGATTAAAGACAACAGGCATAAATTTCAATACAAAGAGTCTCAGTAAAAGATGACTATTATTTTCTGTTTGGGGGCATTAGTTTAAAATACACCCAATTGGGGCAAAAAAATGACAAATGTAATCTGTGTCTGTCTGTTCATATTTGGGGAGATGTACAATAGCTCTTATAAAAAAATGTGCTTTTTTATTTCCACTCCTCTCCCCCATTCCTCTCAAGCATTTTTCAGAATTAGGAGTATTATGGTTTGGATATGAGGTGTGTCCCCCAAAAGCTCACGTGTGAATCAATGCAAGATGGTTCAGAGGAGAAATGAATGGGTTGTAAGAGTCTTAACCCAATCAGTTATTTAATCCCCTGGTAGGGATTAACTGAGTGGTAACTGAAGTGGTGGGGTGTGGCTGGAGGAGATGGGAATTGGGGTATGGCTTTCTGTATATATATATTGGTATCTGGAGGGTGGAGTCTTTCTCTGCTTTCTGATCCTCATGTGAGTTAGTTCTCTCTGCCACACTCTTCTGCCATTATGTCCTGCCTTACTTTGAGCACCAAGGAATGGAGTTGACCTCTTATGGACTGAGACCTCCGAACCATAAGCCCTCAAATAAACTTTTCCTCCTTTAAAATTGTTCTGGTCAGATCCTTTAGTCACAGCAGCGAAATAGCTGACTAAAACAAAGAGATGCTAACATGGTCACAGGAAACAGGCTGAGACAGTCCCAAGGAATAAGTGTGTCCTAGAACAAGCTGGAGTTAGAGGGGACACAGGAACCCTCTAAAACATTTCTTCTTCTATATTTGCCAATGTGGGCCCATTTAGACCTTGCTCTACTCCCAACAGGTCCAGTTGACCAATATTTGAGAGCAGAAATACAGCTGTCATTGCCAGCAAAAATGGCCTGATGTCCACAGGGTCCACACTGCAACCACAGCTGGCCAAGATGAAGGGTCACTGCTCTCATATATTTTTGTCTCTTGTCCATCATAAACCACTCTCTCTCTCTCTCTCTGAATAGTGAACAAAGGGCTACAGCTTCCTTTTCTGCAGTTGGTATGAGTCATGTGTATCCTATGACTTGATTATAACTCATCAAAGTACAATCAAATATATGATCCACCACAAAGGTCACTTGATTCCCCCATTCCCATTTACTAACTGTTCCAGAAAGCTTCGTTTTGATTCAAACGTCCTAGTTGCAATGTGAAAAACAATAAAAACAGCAAACCCTTGACAGTTGTTGAGCACCTGCTGTTTATTTAGGGGCTCTGCTAAGCATACTGTTTCGGGGCTTTGAGACCACACAATCTGATGGGAACTGATTCCAGATGAACGGAGCAGGAAGGATCCTAACTGAAAGGGCAGGGGGCAAGCTCACAGAATCACCCCAGGCTGGGACCAGCTCAGAGAGGAAAGCAGGGCTGAGGCCAGACAGCTGGGACACAGGCACCCATGCAGCCTCTTCTAAACTCAGAGCAGCTCACGGGGCTTCTTGTGGCAACACAGCTCAGGAGTAGCTCAAAGTCTTTTGAATCAGAAGAATCATTCCTCATTACAAAAGGAGATTCTACCTGCTGCCTTTCAACTGCGCTTTGCCTTGCCCTCCTCCCCTCAAGAAATGGTGATGGAGAAATGCTACTCCCCAAAGTCAACTAGCTTGCTTTCTTTCTTCCTATATATGTAATGTATGTATTTAGTATTGGGGATTGAACCCAGAAGTACTTTACCACTGAGCACCCACTGAGTCCTTTTTATTTTTTAGATAGGGTCTCCCTAAATTACTGAGGCTAGCCTCAAACTTGCAGTCTCCTGTATCTGCCTCCCAAATCACTGGGATTACAGGGATGCACCACTGCACTTGACTCAACTTTCTTTCCTATTCTGGAATTCTTATTAAACCCCTTAGCTTCCAAAGTCTAGGCTAAGTCAATTATCTTTCTCAGTTTTCTTAATGCTTTTAAGAATGTAAACTTTCTTCAGAAACTGCATCTGACCTACAGTGAGTTCTCAAAGGATCTGATGTACCATCAGACACTCAAAGAACAATCAATAAATGTGTTAAGATGGAAATCAGTAGCCCTGTTGCTAGGGGAAAAAAAAAAACAAAACACTTGGTTTTCATGTTGGGGGATGCCTTCATTAACAGGGCAGTTAGTTAATCTGATAATACTTAAACAACAGAGGAAATTTTCTATTTATAGAAAATAACTCTTTATGCAAAATAAAAAGCTTAACTCATGGGACAGTCTTGAATTATGGCAACCTGGAAAAGAGATCCACTGGGAAAAAAGACATGCTTCTGTGGTCTCCCCCATTCCTCTTTCTAATGAATGAGACAGTCCTACTGAATTCAGACGAGAAGGACTTTCAAGCCAACCCTAGAGGGGAAACGGTGTATGGGCCAGAGTCTCCAACAGCAGGTCCCTAGGTGGAAAGGTGGCCTCTCATGCCTGCTGCTCTACCCCCAGCAACTCGGTCGGCCTCTGGACTAAATGCAGCATCCAGAGATGGAATTTTAAATTCAGACCAGCCTTCCTAGTTAGCAAAAGTATAACGAAAGCAAGTTCTGATGATAAAAGACTGTTTTCACTCCTGGATTATGTTCCATGAGCCACAGAAAGACCTCAACACAATGAAAAGACAGAAAACAGGCAGGTGTCTGCCCAACAAATTCAACAATTCTAGTCATTGTGGTCATTTTTCTCTGTTATCCCAAACCTGCTGATCATCTGGCACTGGTTAATCACAGAAGAGCCCTGTCAGAAAGCAAGTCCAACACGGAAATGAGGAGAGAGGGGGCCCTTCAAGTTAGTGTGGGGCGAGGGAAAATTAGAGCAGGAAGGGAGAATAACAGGCTTAACTCCTTTTGCGTTTTCCTTGCTTTTTGGTTTTCTTATGACTACCTGAAGAAAAACTTGCAGGGCATTTGTTGGTGATAAATTTTTAATGTTCTCTTAGGAGAGTACAGGGAGAGAATAAGGGATTCACACCAACTTTCAGACCAGATCTCCCTCCTCTCTCTACACTTGTTTCCGAGGCAAATACCACCTGGCTTCCTTAGATAAGGTGGGGTTTTGTGTGAGTTTCTTTATTTTTTTTTAATTTCTTTGAGTGTCGGGAGGGTGGGGCCTTCCCTATCTTTTCATAGTTCTGATACTTAAGAACCGAATCCTTTGGTACAGCATTATCTCCCTCATGCACTTGTTGAAATTTTTTTTTAAAAGAAAGAAATCTCATTTCCCACTTCAAATCAAAAGTAAATGTAAGCTTAATTTATAACCCTAATTTCCTCTCCTACAATGGGAAAGAAGTGACATGTGGCATTGCAGAGAGGTCAGAGAGGAGGCCGTGCAGCACCGGGCCAAGCGCTACACATTCTGTCTATGTGGTGTGGTAAGACCCTGAATGTCCTCTGTCACCTGCCTTCTACAACTTGAAAAATTATAAAACTAGGTGAGACGAGCTGCAATAGGAGAAGGGGCAGAATCAGGCATGGTGAGGGTCAACACTCATGACCACCTCTAGGCTTCCTGAGACCTTGCCTCTGAGCCAAGGCCAGCCCATGTAGGGCTTTCCACATGTTAGTAAAAAGAGTAGCCCCTAGGCCCACGGTTCGATAAGCAAATGACTTAGCCCGAGCAGAAGGTGACTTCTGCCAATTAAATAAAGGTTCCCCTTTCCTAAGGGTGGACACAGTCCCATGCCAGGGCACAAAGTCTGGCAAGAGAAATGTGAACTCCATCTCTTCTATTCGCAACCTCAGCAGGTGCTGCAGGACTCCATGCAGGGTCCTCCAAGCCTTTCCAAGGATTAGAAAAGAAACTTCTCGCTTCCTATCAAGGAAACAAAACCTGATCAACATGTAAGAAGCCCTGAGGTTTGTGGCAGGCACGATTCAATGTCTTCCCAGTATTCGTTCTCCTGTCCTTCCTTAAGAAGAAACTTTGACTTGATAGCGTAAAAACAAAACCAAAAAAATGCTTGCTTTGCCTCTAGATGTGGCTGTCCATGTCCTGGCCACAACTTAAACAGAAGTGATGTATGGAGCTGGGAAGGACCATTCAGGGGATTTTCCCTACAGCTAACCCTTGTGCAAGCCAACAGGGGGTTTCCCTGAAAACAGGACATTCGCAGTGTAAGTAAATTTTAACAGAGATCTCCTCCCCTTTAGAGCAGTGCCTGGATATAATGGGTATTCAAAATGTCTGCTGAATGAATTCATTAATAAATGAAGGTTTCATAATAAGAGCAGCTAATATGTGCAGTTCATAATAAAGCAGAAGAGAAATGTGAAGATCAATCCAGTAACCATTCTCAATACCCCTCCCAGCACAGCAATGGGGTTTCCAAACTTCTTTTAACCATGATTCATCATCAGAAATAAACTTAACGGTAACACACAATACTTTCCAGTATGGAGTACAGTACATCTGATACTTTCTATTTTATTCTATTTCAAGTGCTAATTGTTATCTGCCAAATTGACTCCCTAATTCATTAACATGATGACTATTTGAAGACACTGATTAAGCTTATATACAATTACACGGATTATATATACATCAATTTTGCTAAATAAGAGTCAATGTCAACAGTTCATATTTTAATTAAAAATCTTAAATTTTTATAATGAAACCACCAAAACACTGTGCTTATTTAGTTGTTAATTCTGCACAAGAGCTAAATGTGACCCTGATGCCCTGAGAACTCTACAATCCAAAGCAACTCACAGAGCCATCCTGGGAAAGGCTGGCCTGGGACACGGGGCCTACAGCCGCTCAGGCGACTTGCCATTCATCTCCCGCCTCCAGTCCACACTGGCAAAGGGCATCGCCATCCTCTCCCAGGACTCATCGGCCCTCCCCCATGCTGGCTCCGCCCCCAGCATCTACCCTGATGGTTCAGCACTCGCCTTCCCTGCTCCTTCCCTTTGCTGATCAGGGAACCACCAATGAGCCTATCTCTAAGCCATGATTCTCTCGGGTCTACAGATAGTCTAAAGACGACAAAGGCATCAAGGGGCGGTAGAAAAGGCTCTGTAGTGGGAATATAAGATACCTGCATTTTCACCCTTAGCATCTGAGGACCACAGCAAGTCATGTGATATGCTTCAGACTCACATCCTCTGCTCCCCACCGCCACAGGGAGACCTGTCATATAGAAGGTCAATGGTGAGAAGTAGTGAAAGCATCTGTGAAAAGTGCCTTCCTGCACAGACTTTGGTGAAAGCAAAAAGAAGGGAGGCTCTGTAAGATAATGGAAAAGCACTATGGGACACTTAAGGACCACCTAATGCGACATGAAGCCACCATCTAAACACTCTACAGCTAAGCTAATGTCAAAGAACTAATTTCCATATGTTGAACCAACCTTGCATCCCTGGGATGAACCCCACTTGATTGTGGTGCACTATCTATTTAATATGTTTTTGTATGCGATTTGCCAGAATTTCACTGAGAATTTTTGTGTCTATGTTCATCAAGGATATTGGTCTTAAGTTTTCTTTCCTTGATGTGTCTCTGCCTGGTTTTGGTATCAGGGTGATGTTAGCCTCATAGAATTTGGAAGGATTCCCTCCTTTTCTATTTCATGGAATAATTTGAGGAGTATTGGTATTAGTTCTTCTTTGAAGGTCTTGTAGAACTCAAGCTGAGAATCCATCTGGTCCTGGGCTTTACTTTGTTGGTAGGCTTTTGATGGCATCTTCTATTCCATTGCTTAAAATTGATCTGTTTAAACTGTGTATGTCCTCCTGATTCAGTTTGGATAGATCATATGTTTCTAGAAATTTGTCAATGTCTTCAAGATTTTTCTATTTTATTGGAGTATAAATTTTCAAAATAATTTCTGATTATCTTATGTATTTCAATAGTGTCCATTGTGATATTTCCTTTTTCATCATGAATTCTAATAATTTGAGTTTTTTCTCTCCTCTTCATTAGCATAGCTACAGGTTTAGCAATTTTATTTATTTTTTTAAAGAACAAACTTTTCATTTTGCAAATTTTTGAATTACTTCTTGCTTTTCAATTTCATTGATTTCAGTTCTGATTTTAATTATTTCCTGTTTTCTACTACTTTGGGTGTTGATTTCTTCTTTTTCTAGGGCTTTGAGATGTAATGGTAGGTCATTTATTTGTACATTTTTTTATTCTTTTAATGAATGAGCTTAATGCAATGAACTTTCCTCTTAGCACTGCTTTCATAGTGTCCCAGAGATTTTGATATGTTGTATTGTTGTTTTCATTTACCTCTAAGAATTTTTTATCTCCTCCCTGATGTCATCTGCTATCCATTGTTCATTCAATATCATATTATTTAGTCTCCAGAAATTGGAGTAGCTTCTATTTTTTATTTTATCATTGATTCCTAATTTTATTCCATTATGATCTACTAGAATACAGGATAGTATCTCTATTTTTTTTTTCTGAGAGTTGCTTTGTGGCATAACATATTGTCTATTTTGGAGAAGGATCCATATGCTGCTGAGAAAAGGTATATTCACTCAATAAAAGATAAAATACCCTATATCTGTCTGTTAAGTCTAAATCATTGATTGTATCATTGATTTCTACAGTTTCTTTGTTTAGTTTTTGTTTGGAAGATCTATCCAGTGGTGAGAGAGGTGTGTTAAAGTCACCCAGTATTATTGTGTTTTGGTCTATTTGCTTCTTGAAATTGAAAAGGGTTTGTATGATATACATAGATGGAAACCCCTGCTTGTTTGCACAGTCCATGTGAGTGATATGTATTTTTACCACCAACTTTTCACCTTCAATCTGTGGCTGTCTTTTCCTGTGAGATGAGTATCTTGAAGACAGTATACTGTTTGTTTGTTTGTTTGTTTGTTAATTCAGTCGATGTCTTTTAATTGATGAATTTAGGGTATTAACATTCAGGGATATTATTACATTTCTGGTTATTTTGGTTTATTTTTGGTTTTTAACTTGACTTGGTTTCTCCTTTGATTGGCTTTTCCTTTAGAGTAGTTTTTCCCTTTGCTGATTTTCATTGTTGTTTTTCATTTCCTCCTCATGGAATATTTTGCCAAGAATGTTCTGTAGTATAGCCTTTCTTAGTATAAGGTTTCATTTTTTCATTATCAAATCTGAAGCTTAATTTTGCTGGATATAAGATTCTTGGTTGGCATCCATTTTCTTTTAGAGCTTGGTATATATTGTTCCAGTATTTCCTAGCTTTGATGGTCTGGGTTGAAAAATCTGCTGAGATTTGAATTGGTTTCCCCCATAAGTAATCTGAAATTTTTCTCTTGCACCTTTTAAAATTCTAGTTTTATTCTGTATGCTAGGCATTTTCATTATAATGTGCTTCAGTGCAAGTCTGTTGTAATTTTGTACATTTGGTGTCCTGATTGCCTCTTGTATTTGATTTTCCAGGAAATTCATGCTTGGAAAATCTTCTGATATTATTTTATTGAAGAGACTGTGCATTCCTTTGGTTTGTATCTCTATACCTTCCTCTATCCCAATAATTCTTAGATTTTTGTCTTTTCCTGTTGTCCCATAATTCTTGGAGGTTCTGTTCATGGTTTCTTATCATCTCCACTGTGTGGTCAAGTTTATTTTCAAGATTATTTACTACCTGTATTTCCTCTCTTTTCTCTTTGTTGGAGTGATCAATTGTTGCCTGTATTTGCTCTCTTAAAATTATGTACATTCTGAACTCCTTCTCTGACGTTTCATCTACTGTGCTATCAATGGATTCTATCATTGTGGCATCTTAGTTTGTTCCAGGTATGTCTTCCCTTGTTTTTTCATGTTGTCTGTGTGTCTTTCTCTCTAGCAGTGCAGATCCAAGGTATTACAGTTTCTAGTGTCCCTGCAGGTTACCAATACCTCTCCTTTAAGGGGGAGATCAATATTTACAGCACCCAATGCAAACACTATGCAGCCTTAAACCAAAAGGCTCCTGTTTAGATTATTACCGTTTTGTCATAATAAAAAGAGATGACATGTTTGGTGAATGTCTACTATACAAATAGTAGGTTTGCATAAGGCTCTACAGTTTCTAATGGTGGACAAAGAGGGTGGGTGTAGGATGTGAGATTTATGAGGTAGGAGGTGAGACTGTAGAGGTATTAGTTCACAGGAAGAGTGAAAGAGGAATCAGGAGAAGTAGGCTAGCAGGGACACCTCTGGTGTCACCAGACCTGCAGGGACCTTGGTGATAGTCTTTCAGGTCCTGATTGTTGTCTCTAGATGGAAGCAGTTTGGGAGAGCCACGTGTTTGTAGATGGGGGGCCATAGCACGGTCACCACTCCTCTTCCTCCTCCTCTCCACCCCCTCCTCCATGCACGGTTGATCCTCCTCCTCTTCCTCCTCCTCCTCCGTGTACACAGTCACTGCTCCTCCTCCTCCCTAATATCAAAGAACTGGAAGACTGTCTGTGCTGTGGCCTTACTTCTCTGACAACCCTGAAGCTTGAAGACTCTGAATTTCTTTCCAAATTGTGAGCCTTCGTTTCTCAGTTGTAAAGTGATAATGAGGAACCAGATGGCATACCTTACTGGCTCCAAAATTCTGAGGTTCTCTTAATTCCATGTTAGCAAAATAAAACTAAAAGGAAATGTTAGCTCTTTGCCTTGGTGATTTTATTTTCCAGGATAACCTACACACTGCTCCATTCTAATGGAGCAAGAAGGGTGCTCACCGCTTTTTTTTTTAGTTGTAGGTGGACACAATACCTTTATTTTATTTATTTTTATGTGGTGCTAAAGATGGAACCCAGTGCCTCACACGTGCTAGGCAAGCACCCTACCACTGAGCCACAGCCCCAGCCCCTCACCACTTCTTTTGCTACATTTATTTAGCCAACTGCATGTTTATGGAGTGCTTTGCATGTGTACTATATAGGAGCAGCTGAGGACAAACTGAAGTACTAGAAGCTTCTGTCCCTCAAGGTACTCTCAGCAGACAGCTGTCAAAGCTCATGTGAGGACACAAAGGCTAAGTTCATGGCATAGGAGAGCTTGGTGGCAGATTAGAGATGAAAGAAATCAGTGTGTGTCTAACTGCAAGGCTTTCGCCAGTGTGGGGCTTGCACAGGGAATTTACAGACAGATCCGTGTTGGACAGACAGTCTGGATAAACAGGGAGTAGAAAGACTGCTCCAGCAGGAACAAGGAAATAAGAAACGGTCTGTGCAGAGAACAATGACTCTGATCTGACTTTGAATTTGCACTGGGAATCATGAGGAGTAGGAAGGGTAATAGGTAGGAAGGAGCCATATTAGATGGGGTTTTCAAAACCAAGTAGAGCATCTGGGTCATCTTCTGCAAGTTCTTTGGTGTGGGAGGGACATTTTGACCACCCTGCTCCTTTTTTCCCCTAAGTATTAATTATTACTTCCAAACTTGCTAGAACCAAGAAAGGCTGGATTTCTTCTTCTTCTTTTTTTTAAAAGACTTGATAGAGGAAAAGGACGTCTCCACTTTTAATGTCTTCTCCCACGTGCAGGACCTCCTAGCCTCTTAGCCTCCCTTGGTCATTCTTCCCAGGATAAGGGAAATAATTTTCATGGTTAGTGAGCTGGGGTGGAGCCTGTCCCTCCTCTCTGCTCTGGAAGCCAGGATCCTGGAAGGAAGAATACATTATTCTCTCTAGTCATCCACACTACAGCTCTATGGTGCCTCTAACTCTAGGGTTTAATAGAGTAGAATCTTGTCCACATGGGCAAACCCTATTCTCCACCATTGGGTTGTTTGTTTGTTTGTTTGTTTGTCTTTTTACTTGAGTTACATTTATAGATTAATTTGCTAATAAATGACAACTTTAAGATATTGAGTGTTACCCCCCAAAATACATAAGTTTTATATTTTTATTAATTTTATTTTTTGATGCAAATGGAGCACAACTTTTCATTTCTCTGGTTGTACATGCCGCAGAGTCACACCATTCACACAATCACACCCATACATAGAAGTAATAATGTCTATCTCATTCTACCATCTTCCTCCTCACCCACACCCCCCTCCTCTCCCTTCCCTCTGCTCAATCCAAAGTTCCTCCATTCTTCCCTTGCCCCTTCCCCCAACTATAGATCAGTATCCACTTATCAGAGAAAACATTTGACTTTTGGTGTTTTGGGATTGGCTTATTTCACTTAGCATGAGATTCTCCAACTCCATCCATTTACCTGGAAATGCTAATATTTCATTCTTCTTTAATGCTGAGTAATATTCCATTGTGTATATGTATCATAGTTTCTATGTCCATTCATCTGTTGAGGGGCATCTAGGCTGTTCCCACAGTTTAGCTATTGTGAATTGAGATGCTATAAACATTGAGGTGGCTGTACCACTGTAGCATTCCAGCATTGGTTTTACTGGTAATAAAGATGCTATCTGATTGGTCCATCAGCCTGACTCATGTTTCATATTTCTCCATCTCTTTCTTTGGGAAGGAGGGCCCTTAATACCTTGATCAGACTGTACTGACTTTTCTTTTCTTTTTTCTTTAATTTTTTAGTTGTAGTTGGACACAACACCTTTATTTCACTTGTTTATTTTTGTATGTGGTGCTGAGAATCGAACTCAGGGTCTCACATGTGCAAGGCGAGTGCTCTACCGCTGAGCCACAACCCCAGCCCCAACTGTACTGACTTCTCTGAAACTGCACTGCACGTCCCTCAGTTACTCAAACTCAAGTTTGCATTGATTTTCACATAAATGGTTTCTTTATAATCCAGGCTCAGCGTCCCTATAATAGAGCACTGCAAGTGACGAGGTGGCTCATTGCAACACACAAGCAATCCTAACAGGAAACCCCATTCAGCAATGCAACATTCATGGCTATTGTATTTGGGCCCCCACCACTCTAAAGTCACCCATTCTGGCCTCTCCTGTGCTCAGCTTCCCAGTGGTCCAACCTTTCCTGCATCCGAAGCCCATGCTACCCATGGCACCAGGTGTGACTTACACCAGAATAATCACACTTCCTCCCTTGCCCATTAAGCCTCTTCCACACTGTTTAAGTGAAAATCTATATCCTATTCCCTCTGAGTGTAAGAGCAGGATGTACACAAGATGAGTGATCACTAAACTTACTTCTTCTAGGAGAGTAACTATGTTTTAAGCCGTTGGTGTGATGAGACTCCAAATGATAACAAATTAACTATATGGAGGGAAAATGCCAAATGCGCCTTTCCAAGCTGGGCTCGGTCAACACCCCACTGTCATCCCCACCAGAAAGACAAGTGGACACACAGGTCATGAAGCTACCATTTCCAAAGGAAGGGAGGGAAGGAGTTGTTGATGACCATCATCATTAATTACTTCTACTAATGGCAGTTTCAAAAGTAGCTACTACTTTCAAAGTCTTGGCTCTGTGCCAACCATTGTATTAGGCACTTTACACTCATTGTCTAAGTTAATTCACTGTGGCCTATCAACGTAGTTATGAGGTATATCAGTCAACTTTTTGTTGCTATAGCCAAAACATCTGACAACTACAACTTCAAGAGGAAAAATGTAATTTGAACTCTCAGTTTCAGAGGTTCGGTCCATGGTTGGTCAACTCCAGCACTTTGGGCATAAAGCGAGGTAAAACATCATGGCAGAAGATGGCAGATGATCACAGTAGAGGAAAACTGCTCCCCTCAAGGTAGCCAAGAGCAAAGAGAGAGAGAGGGCGGAGCCAGGGAAAAGATACAATCCCCAAGGGCATGACCCTAGTGACCTTCTTATCCAGCCATGTCCCACCTGCCAAGTATTGCTACCCAACACAGCAGTCCTTCCAAGTTATTAATCCATCAAATAGATTCATCCACCAATTAGGTCACAGCTCTCATAATCATTTCACCTCTGAACACTGCCACACTGTCTCCCAAGTGAGCTTCTGGGGGACACCGCATAGTCAAACCATAACATTAGGGCTCTCATACATAAGAAAATAGAGAGCTGGGCATGGTGGCACACACCTGTAATCCCACCAGTTCAGAGGCCAAGGCAGAAGGATGGCAAGTCTGATGTCAGCCTCAGCAACCTAGCAAGCCCCTGTCCCTGACTCAAAATAAAAAATAAAAGGGCTCAGGATGTAACTCAGTGGTAAAGCACCCCAGGTTCAATCCCCAAAGACAGATGGGGAGGGAGGGAAGGAGGGAGGGGCTGGCGACAGAGAGACAGAGAGACAGAGAGAGAAAGGAAGGGAAGAAGAAAATGGAGATTTGAAAAGTTGCCCTGAAAGTACAAAATAAGTGGCAGAGACCAGATTCCAACTCAAGTCCACTTGATACCAAGAGTCACCTTCTTCATACTATTTTGAGAAGATGCATCAACCATCTGGACCATGTAGGTAAAGACCCAGTTTTCCATGGGTGCTCCATCCAGTTGCAGGGCTTTAGAAGACTTGCCCTGCTCCTTCCCAACCCACCGACCCTTTTCAACCAATTCAGCTACGTTTTCTGGAAAGAGCTGCCCCCAGGGACAGATCAGGAACTGAACTCCAGAAAACAGCCTGCCAAAGAACTTGCTGGGCACCCCACCCACCTTCCTACTGTCACTGGGATAAGGGTGACATGGAACCAGTGCTCTCCTGAGGACCACTGTAACAACACCCTGAGCTGCCACTGACTGCAGCACTAACCTCAGGCCTCACTGCTCCTGGCTGGCCCTGAACCCCTCTCAGCCTCAGACCTGAGTCCTGCACGGGGACTCACCCCTGCGGCACCTCTGACAGATGGAAAATCACAGGCAGTGCAGGTCCTGCTCCCTGGCCCCCAGGGGAACGCTGGAGAGCAAACACAGGTCCCCGATGCTGACATCACTTAAAAGTCATAAAACACACAACTCTACCAAACTCAATTTGGAATCCAATGCTTCATGACACATTTTTTAAATATTTTATTAGTTGTAGTTGGACACAATACACAAATTTTTATTTGTTTTTATTTTTATGTGGTGCTGAGGATGGAACCCAGCGCCTCACTCATGCTAGGCGAGTGCTCTACCGCTGAGCCACAACCTCATCCGCTTCATGACACATTTTTAATGATTCCATACAACAGTGGTTTGCCAGCCTGGCTCCATGTGAGAACTACCCGGGAAGCTATTCAAAAATACCCATGCTCATGGCCTATTCTGATCTAGTTAAATCAAAACCTCCAGGGAGGGTTGGGTTTCCCTTGCAGGTTCTGACATGGGCAGGCCGTGAACTGTGACCACAAAGTCTCCTGGAGGTCAACAGGGCCACCAACTACATCTATACTACACAAGTGCTGTTTAAGGTACTGCTGAGGGTTAACAAAAACATTCTTAAAACCTGATTTGGGCTGAGCAGTGCTTTGTGAACATAAAAATGACCAAATATGCTCTTTTCAAAGAAAATGAGGAGCTAGGACTAGACAATCCCTGGAATTAAATTCAGAATTAAAATTCTACAAGTGATACATAACAGCCTCTGGACCCAAGAGGCTGACGGGCATTGCAGCTCACAGAGCCAATCAGAACTGAGAGCCCTGGCCCTCCACTGCCCACCCAGTCATCAAGTTCTCCGATTGACGATACCGTCTCCTACCACCTGCAACATGAGACTCATATTTTCCAGAGCCTGTGAAAAGACTTAATATCTCTATTGAAGGAAAACAAAGGAATAATTTGGAAGCTTCCAAAAACTTCATTTATCCAATTGGGTAGGAGAATACTGTACATTCTTGAGTAAGTTAATTGTTCAAATGAGCACTAGAGGAACTCCCAGGAATAATAGGATTTGACTAATTCCCTGCTATGATGGGGAGGCTATAATTGGAAGAACGGATGTTTTGAATTAATGAGTAAAAGAATCTAAGCACCGAGCACTGGCTGAAGAGACAGGGTTGATGTATTCACCCACTGCCTGACCTTCCTTCCACCGCCACGGAACAAGCAGCGCGGTCGATACTGTGCCTTGTATTTTGCATTGTGAGGCATGGAGTGACTCTGCCTTCATTCTGGGTTGCCAACACCATTCTCATGACATTGGGTTTCCACAAAAGAATCTGCAGATTCGTTACATAAAAAAATATTGCTCCTTTCTTCTTTTTAAAGGAGGGCCACCAAAAAATTAAACCCGAGAGCCTCTTGTTAGCTCCACTAGATGGTGCAAGCTCTCCTTTCCAAGCACTCTTACCAGCAGGAAAGGACATTTAAAAATTAGTGCTGGTGCACCCAAGCAGCCCCTGAGATGGGCAGGGTGTCTGCTCTGGCAGAATCTTGAAGAATGCAATTAATAAAAGCATGAGGATTTTTTTCCCTAAATTCTGCTTTGGAAGCTCAGGAGTTAAATTTATGCCATAGAAGGAATCATGGATCTAGAATTTAGCTCAAAAGGGCTCCTGGAAAGAGACGGAATTGAAGCCTCAAGATCTGGGATTGGCTGGAGGTAGCCGGTCACCAGCTACATAAGCTTCTCATAGCCTCTCTGGTCCTTGGTGTCTTTCTCTGATAAAATGATGAGCTAGGACTAGACAATCTCTGGAATTAAGTCCAGAATTAAAATTCACAAGTGAAACATAACAGACTACATTTCTATCTCCAATTTAATCTCTCCATTTAGATTTAGCAAGAACTTTAAACACAAAGGATATGTTTCATGAAATTCATAGTCTGTGAAATTTCTATGAACTAACATGTTATTAATTCATTTACTGAAAAATGTTCACACAAAGCTTACTAGGTAACTGTCCCTGGGCCAACACCACACCAGGCAATAAGGACACAAACACAAGCAGAAGACCCTCAGCTCTTCCCCACACATAGCTCCTCTATGAAATTGGAAACTAATGAATTTCAAGCTCTCAACTCTTAAATTCTCAAACAAAACCCTTTACTGAAGGAAACTGGACAGTGACATCTACACTTGGGTAACCTTCAAGAGAAGGCAGTCTTGGATTTCAGGGCACACTGGATTTTCAGATCAGGGGTGCCCAACCTACAGTCACAGTGAAGCACTTAACATGAGCATGGAGAACACAGGGGCTTATTCAGACAGTGTGACATCTGGATAAACAGCCATGGCAATGACTTATTATTTTTTAACTCAATATTTCATAGGCAACTCACACCAGAAACAGTAAAGTTTAACCACCTCATATAATTTTATTTCTGCAAATGGAGAGCCCACTTCAAACAGGATTCTTAGAGTCATCACTGATTCTTCGGGAATGTTTTTTGTTCATTTTCTCTCTGCTTCTTACTATAAAACATCTAATCTTCCTTGGTACTTTTTCTAGCAATATGTGTTTTAAGTCTGGCTCCCTGTGGACTTTCACAGCAGTTAGGAGTTGTCTCCCTTTCAGCACAGCCACCTCTCATCTGCAGCCAGTCCTCAACACGCTCCCCTCACCTCACTCTTCTCCCACTCCAGGTGGCCCAGAGGGCCAGCCATCGGTGCACACAACCCCTTCCCTCGTCACCATGTCTACACTCACACAGGTGTTTACTTTATTCAAGAGCCATCATAGCACCTAGCATATTCGCGGCAACACGCTAGGTGTACTGCAGTAATGTTCATTTAATGAATGGGCAAGTAAACCAGCAGGTGCAGGCCCTGCTCTCAAGGTGCGTTCCGCCCAGTGGGAGAGGTCAGCCATAGGTTCATGGGGGGCAGCCTTCCAGTGCCACCTGAGTGGTACCAAACAAACTCCAGAGAAGTGCTCAGGGATTGCCTCTGCCTGCACTGACCAGGACGGAGTTCCAGAAGGAGGTGGCCTGAGGTCTGTGCACTGGAGGGTGAGGAAGATTTGGATGCCCAGGGGAAAAGGGAGAGTGTCTCAAGTGGAGGGAAGGCGTAAGCACAGGCCTTCAACCAGCGGGCTGATGTGCGCTCAGACCAGAGCCAACAGGCCAAGGCAGCTGGAGAAGGGAGCCTACAGGGAGGGAGCAGGAGGAGGGGTTAGCCTTGGAAAAGATTCAAACAGTGGGTTGTACCACATCTATGCTTCTCAATTATTTCTCCTAGTATCTTCATATCTACAGTTCTCTATTTCCTCTTGGCAATAAGCCAAATTTTATTAATTATAGATCAATGAAAGAGCTATTTAGTCATCTGAAACTATAAGTTTTCCAACAATAAAACAAAAACAGTCAAAAATCTGCAATAGCTCTGTAATATAAGCTGGATGGCCTCTCAAAACTGTATTAATTCAACGTAATGCACCAAATGAAAGCAGTATATGACACACACTTCTAGTTTCCAATTAATAAATCAAGTATTTCCAAGTCAAACCCTCTCACACTTGTCGCTAAAATCTTCTAGCTCTGTTTAACAGCTCGCTCTCACTGGATAGAGCAATTATTAATTTAGTATGTCTAGAGCTGGCCTGCTTAATATGATTTCTTGGGTCTGGGTTTAATAGTGCTACTGCCGCTCCATGTTACATAGCTGCGGGCCCACAACAGGCCTGGGCCTCTTAATTACATTATTCAACTGCAATTACTGACCAACTACAGTGATCTTTACATCTGGCCGCCCTGCTTCCAGGGGACTCTGCTTGTCTAAGTCCAGGGTCACCGAGGAAACAGAACAATGGTTTGGACCCCACCACTCCCACTGCAAGCTGGGCCAGGCTCCTTAGTGATGGCTCCTCAGTCACAGCGGGACCCCAGCATTGGACATGAAGCACAACGCAATACAGGAGGGATGGCCAGGCACACTGGGCTTTCCTGCTGAGCCCAAGCACCAACAACTAGCTCAGCTTCCCAATCTGCTAGATGGCCCTAAAGGGAATGCCTGCCTGTCCTGAAGCCAGCCAGACGCTGTAGAGACGACAGCAGCAACTTATAAGACAGATCTCACTGCCCCAGGACACCACTGAGACCACCTGCACAGTGCACCAGGCCAGTGATCCAGCACCAGTGTGAGCATGGGGGACCTTTCTGCACAGTGGAGGACAGAAACTTTTTAAGTAACTGATTGACTCCAGGCATGGCTAAAAGCAGACAAAGTTCCATGTAAACAAATACAATTCAACATTATTACAGGAACAGAAACAGTACTTTGCAAAAAATAATACAAGACAACATGATTCAGGAGTCTTCAGTGATTAAAAACTATGGGTCAGTGTTTTAGTCAGCTTTTTTGCTGCTGTGACTATAAAGGACCTGACCAGCACAACTGTAGAGGAGGACAA
Organism: Marmota monax; assembly: GCF_021218885.2. Taxonomy (NCBI): domain Eukaryota; kingdom Metazoa; phylum Chordata; class Mammalia; order Rodentia; family Sciuridae; genus Marmota; species Marmota monax. The sequence continues at coordinate 39,305,052 of NW_026693571.1, forward strand.
GTTTATTTGAGGGCTCAGGGTTTCAGAGGTCTCAGTCCATAGAAGGCCAGCTCCATTCCTTGGGGCTCAAGGTGAGGCTGAACATCATGGCAGAAGAGTGTGGCAGAGGGAAGCAGCTCACATCATGATCAGAAAAGCAGAGAGGCACTCCACTCGGCAGACACAAATATATACCCAAAGCCACCCCAATTCCCACCTCCTCCAGCCACACCCCACCACTTCAATTACCACTCAGTTCATCCCTATCAGGGGATTAAATCACAGATTGCATTAAGACTCTTACAACCCAATCATTTTTCCTTGGAGCCTTCTTGCATTGACTCACATGTGAGCTTCTGAGGGACACCTCATATCCAAACCATAACAGTCAGTAACATAGAGAATACGCTTTAAAAATTGAATTACTGAAATGCATAAATAAAAATATGGTTAAGCAGCGGCTGCTCTGCTCACTCCTCACCCTGACATAAGGGATCAGGGCGCTCCTCCTGCAAACTCCACACCCAATTATAGCCCATTAATATTTTATTATAACAGTAATAAAAATTTGAAGATAGTACTTAATTGCTCTTAAAAATCTTCAGTCGTGACTCTCAGTGGGCATAAAAGTCCACAACATGCCCAGTCAGTGAGAGCTGAACTAGCCTCTGGTGGAGTCCCAGCTGCCCTGCCCACATGCACACTACCAGCAAGCTAGGGGACAACTCACAGGTGGCTATTCCCAGCCTCTCGAAATTTTCATCTTTTTTCTAAAGTCCCCCCAAAACTTACATCCATCAGTTGAAGTCAATAAGCTATGAATTACTGAGCCTGCAGGATACAGATCATGAATATGTATGTGCATGTTTGGAAGACAAGGCTGTAAACAATGGGCACCACAAAAGCCTACATGCACCTAAGACAGGTCTTCAAGGACATGTCTGAAATTATTCTACCCAGGTACGCTGTTCAAGCCTGAATTTAGCACACAGGAGACGGTGGGGAAATTGGTTTTTCTGGGAGATTTTTTTGCTTCTGTTTTTCCAAGCACACTTATGGAATTATCTGCCGAATGAAATACAGAAACACACCCGGCTACTCTTTGCAAAAGCCAAAGGCGCAGGCTTTTTTCTTTTTTTTTTTTTTTTTTTTTTGAGGTCATGGTTTTCACCACTAATGCCTCTGAGCTGCAGAAAAGGACTGCGTGTAATTATTTCCCCTTCAACCCACCTCTTACTTCAGCACAGTCCCCTTGGGGTCTCTGCCTCCATCTACCAGAGAAAGTACCAAACTTCTGTCGTCATTTCCCAACAACTTATAAATGAAGGATCCAAAATAACCCACAAGACTAAAGACTTCCCTAGCTCACAAGACCCTTGACTGAATACCAGGAGCAAGCCCAGAGGGCATCTGGACAACCCAGTCCCATCCAAATACCCTGCAGCGCTCTCCTCACCCTGCTAGAGCCAGGACAAGCGCTGAAGCCACCTTCAGCTGCACTGCCAACCCCAGCTGCACGGTCAGCCCTGGACCCCCACCTGGGCAGATTCTCTGACTGCCAGTCAGGCTATTTCACTGGTTTTTAATCTGCTGCCCTTCAGCCTGATCACTGCTTTCAAATAAAAAGTATGTGATGATCCTTTCAATAGGTTCTCTCCATCCTTCTAGAGAGTAGCTTCTACTATTATTATTTTTGAACATTTACTGATCACCTAAAATATGCAGAATTCCATGTTACCCTGTGCATTAGAGGCTGGCCATCTTTCTCTGTCAAGATCCAGAAAGCAAATATTTTAGGTTTTGCAGATCTAGTGTCTATGGTGTATTCATTTTGTTTGTTTGTTTTGAAGATTTTTTTTTTTTTTGGTACCGGCACTGAACTCAGGGGCACTCGGCCACTGAGCCATATCCCCAGCCCTATTTTGTATTCTACTTAGAGACAGGGTCTCACTGAGTTACTTAGCGCCTCACTTTTGCTGAGGCTGGCTTTGAACTCATGATTCTCCTGCCTCAAGCCTTCTGAGCCGCTGGGATTACAGGCATGCGCCACCACGCCTGGCTCCTGCTGACCGTTTTTTAAGTGTACAGCTCAGTAGTGTGAAGTACATTTATACGGTTGTGCAATCAACTCCAGAACTTTTTTCATCTTGCCAGACTGAAAATCTGTCCCAATAAAACAAGAATTCTCCATTCTCCCCATCCTCCTGCCCTTGGTAAACACACTTCTACTTTCTGTCTCTGTGAATTTGACCTTGAATCATGTGGTCCTTGTCCTTCTGTGACTGGTTTATCTCACCTAAAACATCCTCAAGGTTCCATCAATGTTGTACCAGGTGCAGAGATTCCTTCCTGTTTAAGGCTGAATAAATTCCACTGTAGGTGCCTACCACATTTTGCTTATCCACATATCTACTGATAGATGTGAAACCCATCCTTTTATTCTGAGGACACAGAAAAACAAGCCATGGGCTACATGTGGCCCATGGACTGAGGTTTGTCAAACCCTGACCTAGAGGCACAAAAAAGCAAACAGCATGGACCTAAGATACTAAGCTCCTTAATCCAGGGCATCTCCAATGTATCAGGTTCTTCCCAGAATCCCTACACCAAAGAAACACCCACCAAGCACCCATTGATCCAAGTATTTAGATCCAGACAACAGTGAAGTCCTAACAATGCGACCTGACATGCACTCAAACCTGGAATCTGCACACCAGAATCTGCACACCTCATTCCCAGCTCCACAGCAATTCTCCTGTGACACTAGCTTTTAAGTTCCGCACTCACCAAGAATTCCCTGCAAAGGCTTAGCTACATTGAAGGGAACCGATACCATTTAACACTGAAACTGCAAGTGATTCTGATCGAGAAGTTCCCCTGGTGTCCAACAGATGTCACTGTGTTTCCCTAACTACCTGGGAACATGCCGGCCCCTGGGGGTGTGCTGAAAAGCCCAGGGAACCTTGGCACTTGCTTGGGAACCCAGATACGGGCCTTCCAGGGTTTCAGAGGAGTGGCCAGGCAGGGTCAAAGTCAATATGTGGCTAATGTCAGGCACACAAGCTCAGTGCTCAGTGCTCAGTGCTCAGTGACAGACTCAGGCTCCTGACCCCCCCCCTGCTTCCTTCTGTTGGCCACCACACCTCCCAGACCCCATACCACAATTGCTGCCTTGTTTTGTTCCTGAGCCCCTCATCATCTGCTGCCCCCTGCACTGCTCATGAGAGACGCAGGCATTCACCTGCCTCAGGAATTGAAGCAGCCTCTCCCCTGGTCTCCATTCCCCTACGGCCTTTGCAAGCCACAGTGCTGCTGGGAAACTTTTGGGCAAATGTGCCCCTCCTGGCATCACCAGCCCAGCCCTCCTCCCACCAGCCCTCCTCCCACCAGCCCTCCTCCAGCCTGCTCGCCTTCCAGCTGTGTACACGGTCACCCTCCCCACTCTTACCCCCTCACGACCCCTGTCCACCCTGGCCTCTTTCTCTGTGGCAACACTTATTCTCGTCCTTGCTTTTTAACATGTCAGTCTCCCGGGTACCAGATAAAAGCTCATGTTGCGGGGGAGTCTGGTGGAGTGCTTCGCACGTGGACATGGCCTCAGAACAATGATAGTACCCTTTCACTTCAAAGGAGATGGCAGGGTTGGTCCTGGAACAAACATGGGGATTCCTTTACACATCAGAGTATAGGATTTTTTCAGAATGTGCTCATGTTTGATCTTCACAACCTCTACAGAGGAAAGAGGAGTATTAGTATCTTCACTGGGACTCAGAGAGGTAAAAAATTTTGCACAAGGTCACACAGCAGCAAACAGAAGAGCCAGAATTAGAACCCAGATCTTCTGACTCATAGTCTAGTGCTCTCCTGTGACACACCGGGCCTCTGCATGAATTCACGTAATAACAGCCCGAGCTGACGTTGGTTACCTGTGCTTTAGTGTATTATCACTGCATTCCACATCTGATATGTAGCAGGCATTTCCACGTGCCACATTAAGACATCACTATGATTTTAGGTTACTGAGGACAAAGGTCAATACACAGAATTAGACACTAACTACAAACTACAAATAGTAAATATTAAAATGTATTTTTAGGAAAGTTTATATTGCAATATACTGAAGCACTAAGTGCAGGCACTCCCTTCAGGTGCCAGCCATACCTGCTCATTAGTGCTCTCAGGTGTCCCTCAGAATCTACTCTGCATCTTCCCACCCTGCTCTGCACCCCAGTGTGCGCCAGCTCTTTCCACGGTTCCCTTGCCATCTGACCTCCACTTGGACTAGTGCAAAGGGGTTCCAAAAGGAGACCAGAGGAGGGAAGGGAGAGAAGCTGGGAGGATAATCCTGACCCCTTCTGAGGGCTGCCTCAGGCTGGTGGTGACTCATGACTGAAGTTCAGGCTCCTATCAGATGGCCCTGTCCACACAGGAAAGGGCCCTTTCTCTGACTCATTACATACACGTTCAGACCTAGGGGTGGTAGCCATGGTAAACCTGCCCAGAAGATGGTTACAAATTCTTTAACACTCTTACCATCATGAGGTGGGGTCTAGGTCCCCTCCCTGGAAAGTGGGTAGATTCTGTGCTACTATGAACAAAACAAAAAAATTGGGAGAAGTGATCTGTTCCAGGTTCCGAAGCCAAGTCTTGGGGGGATTGGCAGCTTCTACCACTCCCTCTTGGAGTCCCTGGACTTCGACATGGGAAGCCCAACCCGCAAGGCTGCCGGGCTGGGAGGAAGCCTGTTACTCTCAGGGTTTCATTGCTGTGACCAAAAAACCTGACAAGGACAAGCGAGGAGAGGAAAGATTTGTTTTGGCTCGTGGATTCAGAGGATTGAGCCACGGTCAGCCGGCTCCAAGGCAGAGACGCCAAGGCAGAAGGGCTGAGGGGGGGAAGCTGTCAGCTCCTGGCAGCCAGGAAGTGGGGGGCATGCCCCCGATGGCCCACTTCCCCAACCACGCCCCACCTGTCTCCAATTCTTATCACCTCCCAGAAAGTCCATCCAATGATGAATCCACAAGTGAGTTAACCCACTGATGGGGTCAGAGCCCTCATGACCCATCCATCACACCTCTGAACACTGCCGTGGCTTGACACAGGAGCTCTGGAGGACACTCCAGATCCCAGTCACAACAAAGGAAAGAGGAGAGTGGCCTCCAGCAGGCCTGAAGCTGCTTGGGCTGCAGACATCACAGAGCAGAAGCGAGCTTCCCCACTGTGCCCAACTGAAATCCTGAACCAGAACTGTGACATAGACCAATAGTCCACGACTGTTATAGTCACCAAGTTTGGGGATTGTTTATTACACAGCAATAAATCACTGAAGCACCACTCTCTTCTAACTAAGCAGTCCACTTACTAAGGTCCCTCACTACCCAAATTGAATTCCACCTGTTCCTACAGGGCTCTGACAAAATACAAATGACAGTCCTTAGAGCTGTTAATCACATTCTAGGCTTCTGAGAGAACGGCAGGACTGCACTCCCCTGGTGACAATGAAAGTGAACAGAAATGACATGAGTCACTCCCAGACAAAAGCTTCATGAGCCACTGGGCCATTCCTTAAGCTCTCTCCCCTCTGACATTTCAGGGGGTGATATTAGTTCCAGATGATGAGGTTTTTATCAACCCAGATCCCCATGGGAGGATCACATGAAGAGAAGCTACCCACAAATTCTTCATCTCACACCCAAGATGAAAACAAGAAAAAAACGTCTGTGACTTCAGCACCTAAGATTTGGACCTTGTTATAATCATCCTAACTGACATGAGAAGCTCCTTTGTTAATACTGACGGAATGACCATTAGGGGTCCATGTGGCCTCCTGAATATTCTGCACACCAGGAAGGAGGTCTATAAACTTACATTTGCATGCCCATATTTTTCACATCTACAATCAGGAAACCCCTCTCGAACCTCCACCCACAGGGAGCACTGCTGACCACCTGGGGTCAGTGAACAAGTGAACAAGGCAGCCCATTCCCAGCTGGCTGCCCGGGCCTCCTCTGACACAGTCTGGCCCTTCCAGCCCACCTCCTCTCACTGGCTCCTTCACTTGGAGTCAAACAGAGTCCCAGGCCGGCTTCTCCCAGCCCTCCCCATCTCCACTCCTGTTTCCTCTCACATCTGAAATAAAATCCTGGTGAACTTCATCCTGTCTGCTTCTCTGAGAACCCAGGCTAATGCCAGTGCGCATTCAGCTTCAAAATATTAGCTTTGACAAACTAAACACTGACACAAGAAAAGTGGCTCTTATTGAATAAAGTCCGTCCCATTAATCTGAAGTAAAAAGTAACCAGTTTTTCAGAATGTGATACCCCTATCTATGGCTGAGTCTAATTCCTTATTGCCTGTAATAATTCAACATTGTTTTCTTCATGTGACTTTTACAAAGTATAACTTCAACCTATCTGAAAAATTCCCCCTTTTCCAAATGTCCAGAATAGTCTTCCAATCCCTTTTCAAAAACCCTGGAGACGATGTATATTTTGAAATTCAAAACTTTTAGAAATAAGTGCATCTGCCACATTTGATATAACATCCCCAGGAGATCTTGGAATATAAAGAAATAGTGATATTTCTTCCACAAAATATATAAGTGTTAGCCAGGCACAGTGGCGCACGCCCATAATCCCAATGGCTAGGATGGCTGAGGCAGGAGGATCTCCAGTTCAAAGTCAGCCTCAAGGTGCTAAGCAACTCAGTGAGACCTTGTCTCTAAATAAAATACAAAATAAGGCTGGGGATGTGGCTCAGTGGTCGAGTGCCCCTGAGTTCAATCCCTGGTACCAAAAAAATATGTGTGTGTGTGTGTGTGTGTGTGTGTGTGTGTATTAATGCAAGTGGATGAAAGTAAACAGTCTTGAGATGGTTCAGGTAGAGCTGGACAAAAACTGAGTTCAATAAAGGTTAGATTGTATGCCAAATGAATTAGAAGAAAACATTCCATTTAAGTTCAGGTTGTAGATGAGGAATTGTGAACCCGTATGTCCACATTTCAGAAAACTATGCAGCCCTTTAAAACAAAACAGAAAACAAACAAACAGAAAACCAGGTCCACCTTTGTGTTAACGCAGCAGAATAAGTGGCCACCCACAGTGTTGGATGAGGAAAAGCACAAACAGAACAGCCTGCGGTATGGGGCTGGGGATGTGGCTCAAGCGGTAGCACGCTTGCCTGGCATGCGCGCCGCACTGGGTTCGATCCTCAGCACCACATACAAAAAAATAAAAATTAAAATTAAAGATGTTGTGTCCGCCAAAAACTAAAAAAAAAATAAATATTAAAATTCTCTAAAAAAAAAAAAAAAAGAACAGCCTGCGGAGACGAGACGGCCTGCAGCACAGACACAGAGCGGGAAAGGAGAGAGGACCAACCTTCACTCAGGAGCACCCCGCTCCGCACCTTCTACCACCCGCGATGTTTCGTAGTGACTTGTCTCTAGTTAAGAAATGCTATGGGGATGCTGTGTGTGGGTACCGATGGCGATGTGGGGACATTTTAAAATGTGAACTTATTTACATTATTTAGGAGACAGACTGAGTTCGCCTCTGTCAGCTGCCCAGGCTGATGGCAGGTAACTAACATGTCAAGTATAAATTAGGGACTGAGTGCACAAAGATTTATTTAGACACCTAACTAAGGTGCACGTGTCAGGGCAGTGGACCAGAGCCCCTACAGAAGACCTGAGCCCAAACTGTAGGCGTCCCTTCTCCTGTCCAAGGAGCTGATGCAGGAAATAGGCTACAGCTGCTCCCACTGGGGACCCCCCAAGAGCCGCCCGGTTCTGGGCAGTTGCTCCTCTCCCCATCCTGCCGCTCATGAAAGGTGGTGAGCCTTCCCCAGCCCACTGCCTTCCCAGCCTTTTTAATTCTAAATGACAAAAACACAAACAAAATGATGGAGAACAGGAAGAAAAATTAATTGAGGAGGGAAAAACTCAGTCTTTGTTCTCCCTAGGTGCTTAAACAACCCTGGGAGAAATTGTCTGCCGTGGATAAAAGTTGAAGAATCTTAATTAGGGAGCTGCAAATTCAAATCCAATACAATTTCATTCATTTTCTACAGTCATTATTGGCTCTAGGTGGGTTTTTTTTCCCACAACATGTATAGCTCCATAGTTTTGAAATATTCATTATTTTAATTATGGACATAATTGAGAATAATAACAGATAATATATAAAGAGCTATGTAAAATTTGAGTTAGCTATTTGTCTTTTACAAAGCACTGTCCAGGAAGGTACCAAGGGCCAGCACTCTGTTGGCACTTAAGAAAGATCTCACTCACGTATTGTTTTTTCAACCCTAGGCTACCCAGTGAACAGCACTCATGGGAACCCTGCCCACAGAAAGCATGCATGTCCCTGTGTGGGCAGAAGCATAGTTAAGGAGGGGATTCACCTGTGCCTGGTGCTGTGAGGAAGAAGGGCAGTGGGGTGTGGCCAGCAAGATCCTCACCAAGGCGCTGTGGGGCAGAGCTCATCCTCGGCTGTGGATGAGGAACTGTCACTATACTGAGTTATAATTAGCTAAGAGCAAGAAGTCCTGGTGTGCCACCGCAAGGTACGGTGGACACAGATAACAATAATGAACTGTACATTTCAAAAAGCTAGCAGAAAGATTTTGAAAGTTTTCACTAAAGAAATGATAAATGAGGGCTGCATTGTGGCTCAGCGGTAGTGCGTTTGCCTAGCATGTGTGAGGCACTGGGTTCGATTCTCAGCACCGAGTATAAATAAATAAAGACCTATCAACAACAAAAAAAATTTTTTTAAAAAAGAAAGAAATGAGAAGATATCTGAGGAATATGTTTAACCTGATGTAAACATTATGCAATGTACACATCTATCAAAACATTTCATGGAACTCCACTAATGCATTAAAAAGAGTTGTCATTATTTGTAACATTAAAATATGCTAATTATAATAACATGAATTGTCCTGAGCAAATAGTAATTATAATAATTGTCACTATTATAGTAATTATTTTGTCAACAGGTCAATGAGGAAAAGGACAGGAATAAATGAGGAAGAAAGTCCAATTGTGTGAGGAGGCCTATGAATAATTACTGCAAAGAATTTCAATAGCACTGTTGTATTCCTCTGACGTGGGAAGTTCCTCCACACAGGGGCTCAGAGACCGTCAGTGTCATACACTTACCCCATCCCCCAAACAACCACATACAGACTAACAGAAAGACAGCCTCAAAACAAATGCAAGGTTTGTATTTTCCAAAGATATTGTTTATATTTTCTAAGACACATCCAATTTCACAGACTTGGTCCCTTTGTGTCCATAAACAACTAAAAATCTCAGTGTTTTGATATTTAAACCATATCCAAGATTACCTCTTGAACCTAGAAGCAACACAAAAATCCTAGTCAGATCAAGTACTCTATTTGTTTTGGAAAACATGGCTCTGAGGCTCAAAAGGGCCTGCACTTGATAAGAGAGAAACATCTTCCATCAAGACCAGTGCTCTACGTCAGAAACCCTTTGGCATGTAAAGTAAGGCTGCAGAGCCGCTGCAGTCAGGTATTCTTGGCTTCTGTAAAATAAGAGCCCATAGCATGGAACTCCAGCAGGGAGAAAGGTGAGCATTTCATCAAAACAATATACAAGTTGCTTCTGGCTTCTCTTCCTACCAGCAGTGGTAATTCCAGAAACCTGACAAAAATCCTATGAACTAAATATGACACAAGGCTCTTCACTTGGCAAAGAAAAAAAAAATTAGAATTCTAGGTCCCCGAGTGTCTCATAACAGCTCACAATGGAAAAGATATCAGTTGATTTATTATGTAAAATGAGAGTCATAAGGAATTCAGAGCCGTGCTAATGAGACAGCCAACCTTTGATGGGACCTTAACTTGGCTTCACTTTAATTTTTGCTGTCACAAAATTGTTATAATAGAAAATCATGTTCTATTAAGGAGACGGCAAATCCACGACACTCAGGCTACACTGCCCCTCTCTAGGCAACTCATATCCGCTGTGACAGACTCGTCCTCAGTGGACAGCTTAACAGGGTCCAAGCAGCCTCCACCCACAAACTGAATAGGCACAAGATCCAGGGGCCACCTGCCAAAGCTCCTCTAGACTGACGACCTTACTTGACATCCACCAGGCTGGATTCCACTACTCCAAACACAGGGGCTATTTTTAAGACCTGTGCTTGATATTACTGAGAAGTATGGACGCAATGAGAAGGCAAATGGGGTTCAAGCCACCGTGGAGTCAGTTACACTGTGTCTACCCTCTTCGGTGCCCATCAGTTTACTATAAACAGACAGAAGATTTCATTAGCCAATCACTGACCTTGTGGAGAGCAGGGGCCAAGACAGGCACCAGGAATCCGTTGTAAATGTAACTGACAAGCTGATTGCGAATCAAGGGGTGAGCCACCTGGGACACAAACAGGCAGGCAAAGAAAGTTCAATCTTCAGGTCTTAAAATCAAACATTTCTGTATATGTGCTCAATGCAAAAAGGAAATCCAAATTTGGTTCATTTATACAGTATATAAAGAATAATTCAGAACTGCTGTGTGATTTTTTTTTCAAATGGTTTAACCTAGTATAAACAGCTTAGCTAAATCTGGATTTTCAAATTTAAAAAACAACGGTAATTTTCAAGAGTCTATGGAGGGGGACAAAAGACTGAATATATATAAGGATTCATAAATTAAAATTAACAAACTGGTAAGTATGAATTTTACCCCTTAACTTCCTCTAGAGCCCATCTTAACTTGTAACTAATTTCAAAAGACATAACTGTCAAACAGATAATTAAATATACTTATTTTGCTAGCAGAAAGAATTTTCTCATTCTGAAATACACTTTCTGATAGTCATTTATGTTAAAGAGAAAGGGATTTGGAAAATATTTTCAGGGGCTACAGTTGTAGCTCAGTGGTAGAGTGCTTGCCTAGTTTGTGTGAGGCACTGGGTTCAATCTTCAACATCAATAAAAATAAATGAATTTTTTTAAATAAAAAAATTTTTTTCATTAAAACATAGACAATGTTCAAAACCAGAAAACACTGAGAGTACTAACACTTCCCATATTTGACTGTCAAAATATACCCAGCATGATACTTTACCAGTATCTATGAGAAGTAACCTTTCCAGTTGAATCCCCAAACAAAAATTCTTAAAAGCATATGGCAGGCTGGGGATTCAGCTCATTGTGTGCTTATCAGCAGGATCAAGGCCCTGGGTACCACACCAAGGAAGAAGGAGAAGGGGGAGGAGGAGGAGGAGGAGGAGGAGGAGGAGGAGGAGGAGGAGGAGGAGGAGGAGGAGGAGGAGGAGGAGGAGGAGGAGGAGGAGGAGGAGGAGGAGGAGGAGGAGGAGGAGGAGGAGGAGGAGGAGGAGGAGGAGGAGGAGGAGGAGGAGGAGGAGGAGGAGGAGGAGGAGGAGGAGGAGGAGGAGGAGGAGGAGGAGGAGGAGGAGGAGGAGGAGGAGGAGGAGGAGGAGGAGGAGGAGGAGGAGGAGGAGGAGGAGGAGGAGGAGGAGGAGGAGGAGGAGGAGGAGGAGGAGGAGGAGGAGGAGGAGGAGGAGGAGGAGGAGGAGGAGGAGGAGGAGGAGGAGGAGGAGGAGGAGGAGGAGGAGGAGGAGGAGGAGGAGGAGGAGGAGGAGGAGGAGGAGGAGGAGGAGGAGGAGGAGGAGGAGGAGGAGGAGGAGGAGGAGGAGGAGGAGGAGGAGGAGGAGGAGGAGGAGGAGGAGGAGGAGGAGGAGGAGGAGGAGGAGGAGGAGGAGGAGGAGGAGGAGGAGGAGGAGGAGGAGGAGGAGGAGGAGGAGGAGGAAGAAGAAAAAGAATAAAGAAAGAAAACAGACACACACACACGTACTTATGGCTTCAATTTCAAAATATACTGCCCACTAGTGAAGGAAGGAAGGAAGGAAGGAAGGAAGGAAGGAAGGAAGGAAGGAAGGAAGGAAGGAAAAAAAACTGAAAAGCAATTCTAGATAAGTAAGGCTAGATATTTAAATTACGGATAATGTCTGTGTCTCCCCTCCCCCACATTTGGAAAGGAATTTTTATTTCCAGACACTTCTGCAAGAAAATCTTGATAGGCTATACTATTAAAAAATAATTGAAGATGTGATCCATTTGTCTTACATATAAATAAAACCTCCTTCGACTTAACGATAAAAACAAAATGGAACTAAAGTAATTTACTTGCATTTTCTTCCAGAAGCTATTTCTTTATTTGGTAAATAAACAGATAAACTTAACATTTTTCACCCTCCAATCACCATTAAAAAAAAATTTCATAATAAATCCAATATTAAGGTAATATTTATGCTGTATAAAAGTAAAATATTTTTATGAAAATCTACTACATCCTTAAATATATATAAAATCTGATTTTTATTGAAAACAGTAACAAGGAATCTGAAGGTAAAAATCTAATCAAGAAGCCAAATATACAAGAGTTCAGTGGCTGGTTTTTTCCCCTAAGCAGACCAATTTCAAAGCAAATTTAATTTGTGTTGCTAAGAAGATGGTTAACTTCTTCTAAATTCAATTGGGATAACAATATTCTTTATGTGGTATGCACCATTAAGCAAAATAAAGTGTTTTCCTTTGTAGACTCCCAAGAAGACCTTGAAGTAAAAGTGTTATAATTTGGAATACTTAAAAGCCTAAAAATACCTATTTAATGAGTCAGGCACTGAACTTATTTTGATGGGTAAGTGGATGTGGATAATCAAAACAGAATTAACACAATCTATAGAGGATATAATCTACTCATTTTTTTCTCAATTGAGACTTCCCAGAATCTTACAAAACAAACACTTTCGCTCATTCCAGAGCATTTGGTGGGCTTGAAGTAGAGCACCCATATTCCATGAACGTGATTAAGATTAGAAGGGACCCCAGCAAAGGGACGCACCTGGATGACGGCGTTGCAGAACTCCAGGGAGTTCATGAACTGCACGAGGGGCGGCAGCAGGAGCCAGTCGTCCTTCAGCAGGCAGTGCCATTCCTCGCCCTTCTCCTCCAGCTTGGTGGGCAGGGAAGAGTAGAGCCCGCTGAGCCCGGTGGCAAGCACCTGTGTGCAGAAATAAAAACAGAACAGTCTTCTCCAAAGCTCTGAGGCTGCTACTAGAAGCTCCTGAGTGGTACCTATTTTCTAGGCCAAAGACTAAACTTGAAGGAGCAAGGTGGAGGATCAGCTGGTGAGGAAGCATTCTGCAAGTGGAGGGAGCAAAAGGACCAGAGCTACTGGGCCACGGCATGGGTGGGTGGCAGCGGTTGATGGTCCCTTAGTGCCAGGCACCATGCTGGGCTGGAAGGGAGAGAAGTGAGAGGGGTGAACACAGATGAATAAAAAGGACTCCTGTCCCCAGGAAGCTCAGGAAAGGGACAATATGGTGTAGTTGGATACATTGAGCACAAACACCCCAGTCTATGGCGGCAAGCCTGGGGTTGGGGGGACCCAGGACAGAGGGCTGCACAGGTAGGAACCATGAGGGACTCTATGAGAAGGATTCCTTGCAAATCCCCACACACTGAAGGTCGTGATTGACACACATTTCCAGGTTAGAAAGTACTTTAGTGCAAATTATCTCATCTGATCTTCACAAGCAATAGCAAGGAGAAAGCTGGGGGTGGGGTCAGTGAGCTGTGACGAGAGTTCAAATGGAGGGGCAGGAGTTGTAGCTCAGTGGTAGAGCTCTTGCCTTGCATGTGTGAGGCACTGTATAAATAAGTAATAAAATAAAGGTTCATCAACAACTGAAATAAAAATGAAAGAAAGAAAACAGTGCTGGGGATATGGAGAAAGAAAAGACGGTATCTCCAGGCCTAGGAGAGGCGCAGTGCTGTGTGGGTGTAGAGTTACAGGTAGACAGAGGCAGCTAGCTAAATAAGCACCAGCTCCTGCAGGAGTGCACAGGCCAGCAGGGAGAGCCCAAGGGACAGGGGGTCTAAGGCTTGAAGGAGTGCTCTGGGCTGGACATGGCCATCTGAAGCCATCTGAAGCCCAGTTGTGGCCAGCACCTCAAGCCACACAAACCTGAGAGAGAAAAAAAGGGAGACTTAGACAGGAGAGACATGACAAAACAGCCCACAGCAGCTGACACTAGAAACAGGAAAACAGGAGGAGACACTGGCCTAGGTGTGCTAAAGCACGGGAAATGACTTCCACAGGCCTGCTGTGGCCTCGCCCTTCCCCTTGTGCTGCCCCCTCCCTGGGGCACTCTCTGTATCTCCCCGCTCACCGGATCTGACCTGTTCACCCAGTCCACACCAGAAGCATGAATGATTTGTCAAAGGTGTTGAGTGTCAGAGTCCTTCCCAGGAGGAGCACACCAAATGTAACAGTAAGAGTACAGACCTGGGAGGTTTTCCGCCAGAGAAACCAGATGAAGCTGCGGGAGGGACTGGGAAGTGGGCGGAGGACATCGTATAGGATCTACAGTGCAGAATATAGGGCAGCACAAGAAATGGATAACCCATTCCAATGCTGGAGAAATCAAAGGTTCATATATCATTTCTCTGTTCCACTTTCTAGTAACCTTTATTCACTCATCTACTCACTCACACATTTAAAACAAACAAAATACTGAGCAGTTAAAACTTCAGGCCAGGTACTACATTAAGTACAGGAAAATCAACAGTAAGCAAGATCACAGCTTTATCTATTTTTCAAAATTAGGGCATTTGTGCCCAAAGGAAAATGTCACCTATTTAAAATACTTAGCTCCTTGTCAACATATCCAAACAAATCCCTTTAATTCTGATTTTGAATGTGACCCAGATGAGTTGCCTGTTGTAAATTAGAAATCTCTGGCAAAACAGAACAGAGCCCAAAAGTTCTCCTTGAAGAGAAATCTAATCTTGATGCCACATTTTAAAAATCAATTACATTTGCTAACTCATGCTAAATTAACCACAGAACAAAGGCTTTAATTCTGTGTACTCCTGATTTCTTAACCACTTTGAGGCTTTGAAGATGAATTCATAAAGACAGGCTTAATTTGTCTGACTAAAAAGCTGGGAATAACTATTCAGTATATCAATATAATTACAGCAACATTAATTTTCAAATTACATACATCAGTGACAGTAATTAAAAATAACACATACCTAATACTCACTTTTTAAAATGAGTATTCTGAAAAGGGCATAGCTGAGATGTGAACAGAAGGAAGCCGTCCAGATGGAAGGACGATCCATGCAGGACACGCCCTGCACAGAAGTGGCAGCTGGGTGGGGAATCCTGCCATGTTCCTGCCACTACCAGGTGGGGCAGGGTGACAGCCTGCTATCTTCTTCAGAGTGCCAAAGATACTCGGGAGGAAATGTTCTGCAGAATAGAGAATCATCAGTCTTGAGAAGGAGATTCCACACCTTTCCTGCTATTTATAGCCTCCCTTCTGGGGCTTTGCTCAGAGTTCGATTCGTTCACCCAGATCACACGCAGTTCCAGAACCCAGCCGTGGGCCTGGCACGGGCAAGGTGAAAGAGCGGGGAACAGTCAGAGCAGGCGAGCTGGAGAAGAGCACCCACCAACTAAATAACCCAGCACGGAAGATCCACTCGCCACCTGAGGAACTCAAGAGTGCTGTGGGACCAGAACCAGAAAAAGGAGAGGCAACAATGGGTTCTAGGTATTTTCCAGATTCGAGGGTTTAAAAACACAATCTATCTACGTTAAAATTTTTTGAACTTTGAAATTATAAAAAAAAGAATATATACATATAATCACTAATTAAAAATAAAAAGCCCATCCACTATTTTAACCTTTTATTGACTCAGAACACATACACACACCAAAAAAAAAACAAAAAACCCTGAAAGCACTATATTTATTCCCAACACAGTAAGTATTAACTCAATAGTTTTCATTTATCTCCCTTCAAGAGTATCCTTAAAAGAAACTAACAGCCATATGAAACCATACAGGTAAAGACAGACAAAAGACACAGCTCCCTGGCAGCTGGGTGGCCCGGCCAGCACTGAGACCAATCTGGTTTTGAGACAAATTCTGTGGTTGTTGGGCAGTTACTAAAGCTCTCTAAATCTCAGTTTCCTCACTGAGCTCTTGCAAGGATTAAAGAAAATAACCCATGTGACGAGATTAGCAGAACGGTTTCCGCATAGCAATGTTTTCATAGTGATGTTTCCACATAGTAAAGGAAAGATGACCTGGAAGATGACAGGCACAGGGCACTGAACAAGTCACGCGATTTCCATCTCTAAACATCTAATGGTACCCAGTTAATTCTAGAAAAACAAAGATTTTCAGCAGATGGCTATAGTCTGAAGCTGGCAGCAAAACACCTGGTGGAGACCATTTGCTACAACTTCCGAAAATAAAAAGCCTCATAAATTTTGGATATGGGATAAATAACTTTCTACCTGCGGCTGTGTACCTAAAGGTCACTTACTTCAATTTGCATTTCTTGATTTATGTATATATGGGCTGTTTTCCACATTGGCCAACTTGTAACAAATGGCATGGGCTTAACCATCAATATTCAGTGTTTTTTTTGTTTTTGTTTTTTTTTTAAGTGATAGGGTTATTTTGTCCCCAAGCATTTGTTGGCACCAAATTGTTCTCTTGAGTGTTCTTACTCTCCTGGTTTTCTTGGGAAAGCACTTTTCCAGATAAACAGCTACAGGACCGGCCAGCTCTCCATATCAGCTACAAGCTTCCAAAAGGGGTCCAATTTCCTCAAAGAGTCATTACCTCCCAACAGCCTGATCCTAACACGCTTTGACAATCATACTAATTAGAGAAAGCTTTTTGTCAACTATGGCCCGTAGCTGGACAGTTAATAGAGTGTGCTTTTATCTTCAACATAAAGGGGCCTTTTTTTTTTTAATTATGTTGTCAGATGTAATTATAGAAAACTGGGTACAAAAGAGATTATGGGATCTATCCTGAGGGGCAACTTAACACAACGAAGCTTGTCTTCCCTTCTAGCAAACAAGGTCAGCTGTTTTCCCTGCAACTTTAATGGACTGTACAACATTGTGAAACACATTTTTATAAAAGCAACAGTCACTCAGTGAAATCTGCTGGTAATACAGTTAGTGAAAAATCTAAATGTTAAAAACATGCCCCATTCTTCTCCCAGTATATTTTAATTTTTAAATTATGAAATGTTACAAACATACAAAACATAATAGAATTGAAACCCATCACCAAGACCAGATTTTAACATTCTGCGGTATGTTTTTTCAAAGCACTCTACTCTCCCCACACAAAATAAAGCATTACAGCCTGGGAGAGAACCACAGTGGCAGAGTGTGTGCTCAGCATGTACAAGGACCTGGGTTCGATCCCCAGCACCAAAATATAAAATAGATCAAACATTACCAATAGAACTAAACCCTACTCTAACTCTTTCTTCTCCCTTCATCCCCCAAAAGCAACTATAATCTTGAACTTAGTAAATATTTTTCTGTGCTTGTTTTTGTAATTTTACTGTAGATAGATAGATACAAAAAAAGTAGGCATTATAATTTTGAGTTCTAAAACTTTATGTAAATTTTCTGTAAAAGCCAACATACTATATGTACCCTTTTGCTATTACTTATTTTACTCAACATGTTTAGATTCCTGGTCTTCACACATGTAGATGAGGTTACATGCTAAAACATGTGATTCATTCATTTTGAATGTTGAATAGTATTGCATTGATGTATGAATAAACCAGTTTATCTTTTCTTTTATAATTTATATTTTTCTTTTTTTCAAATCACTGTTCTAACATGTGCTAGGTTTCTCTTGGGCAAATACCCATAAGGTGAAGGGTCACAGGGTATTCACATATTTAATCTTACTAAATACTGTTACACTGCTTTCCTAAAATTTGTAGTCTTAAGTCACTCGTTGTTAGTAGATGTCTAGTTAACCTCCATGCTGAGTGTTGGCCGCTGTCCCCTTGTGTATTCAATTTGCACTCCCCTGACTCCAAGGAAAGAATGAGAGCATACTCTCATATGTCACTGGCTTTGGTGTCTTCTGAGGGTCATACATTCATATCCTTTGCTCATTTTTCAAACAGGCTGTTTCACCTTTTTCTTCTTAATTTGTTGCATTACAAATATTTTTATATATTATGGGTACCAATCATTTGTAATTATGTTCATTGTAAATATTTTCTCCTAGTATGTGTTTTTGTTCTTAATTCCAATCTTTTTTTTAAACATGTGTGTGTGTGTGTGTGTGTGTGTTGTATTAGAGGTAGACACAATACCTTTATTTTATTTATTTATTTTTATGTGGCTTGAATGGTGGATCTAACCTAGTGCCTCAAACGTGCCAGGTGAGAGCTCTACCACCGAGCCACAACCCCAGATCCCAATCTTTTCTTTATGGTTGGATACTCTGTAAGATATCTTGAAATTTCATTGTTTATGCATATGGGTTCTTGAGTCACAATGCCCAGGTGCAAACCCTGACTATCATACTAGCCCTGTGGGCTTGTAAAATTTACTTGATGTCTTCCACTATAAAAAAGGGAATGACGACACCGGAACCTACAGCTATGAGGAGTTAATGAATTAATACGTGGAGAGCACTGAGAACAACACCTAGCACCTGGAAAGCACCCCCAAAATACAGGATATCATTGTTGCCCTAATTCATAATTATCTCAGCAATTCTTGCCCTTAAACACTTTAAAGCAATTTCTAACGTCATTTGTTGCATTCATTTAAAAAAAAAAAAAAAAACCCTACTTGGATTTTTATTCAAATCACATTAACATCACACAAACTACACCTAGCAAAGGGAAAGTTGTTCCTTCATACTGTACAGATCCAAGAGTCACCACCTTAGCCAATGGAGCACCATTGGGTGGGACAACCCAACAACCTGATTTAATCAAGTACATGGACTAACTTCAATTTGTAGGAAAACAGGGGAGAGGAACAAGTCAAACTATACAAAAAACATCAAACCCAGGATGTGGGGTGTTCTATAAGACAATGGTTGGTCCCTTCAAAAGTCTGTGTAGGGGGGAAGAAAAGTGGCAGCTGTTGTTTATTATTAGAGGTTAAAGAGACACAGGGTATGATGGAGGTTTGGGTATTAGATCATATTAAGGAACTGAATAATTTTCTTAGGCACAATAACGGTATTGTGCTTATATAGGAGAATGTCATTTGTAGGAAAACATACTAAATTATTTGATTTCTGCAAGTTAATTTCAAATGACACAGCAAAATAAATGAAAAGCACAGATGAAAATACACCACTGAATACCAAAGTATTAACAAATATGGTGTTCATTTTAGTATTCTCCCAAATTTTCATTTTACTTTTTTTATAATATATAGTTATAAAACATAAATTGCATTAACTTTCACAAATTGATTTTGCAAGAATGTTCCACTGTACATTATCTATGAATGACAGAGCTTTCCATTTATTTACATCTTTTTTAATGCCCTTCAATAAGGTTTTATAATTTTCTCCATAAAGGCCTTTCCTATATTTGTTAGATTTATTTTGAGATACTTTTTGATCATCTTGCTTTTGTAAATGTTGACTTTTTAAACCTGCATTTTGCATTCTTATCAAGTGAACCATCTGATATTCTGTGATTTGTTTCAATGCCTGCTCTCCTTTAAGAGCAGAACTATTGGAAACAATTCAAGTAAACCCAACACCAAACCTGGGAGCATTCCACCCACCCCGCCCCCACCTGCCAGAAAATATCTGCCCTTTCCTTAAGTCTCTCTTTACAGCAGCTTAAAGTTTACAATAAAGTTGAAAGGGAGGCACAGAGGTGTTCCATATACTCCCACTCCCTGCTTATGCACAGTCTCCCCATTATCAACACCCCCCACTGACAACTCAGAGCCACCCAGAGCCCATCCATCAAGTTAGAGTTCACTCTTGGTGTTGTGCACTGAGGGTTTGGACAATGTGTGATGGCTGTACCCACCATTACAGTAACATATACAGTGCTTTTGTTGCCCTAAAAAGTCCTCTGTGCTTCACCTGTTCATCCTTCACCCAGTCCTGATTTGGAAAAACTAATCATTTTATTGTCATCATAGTTTTGTCTTTTCCAGAATGTCCTATAGTTAGAATCATGTATAGCCTGTTCAGATGGGTTTCTTTGATTTCATTATATGCATTTAAGATTCTTTCATGTCTTTTCATGGCTTGATAGCTCATTTCTTTTTAGTTAAATAATGGTCATTGTCTGTATGTACCACAGTTTTTATTCACCTGCTGAAGGACATCTTGGTTACTTCTAAGTTTGGGAAATCACAATAAAGCTGCTATAAATAGCCATGTGCAGGTTTTTGTGAGGACATAAGTTTTTCTTTTGAGTAAATACCAAGGAGTGCAATTGATGTATCATATGTCAGTTTCTGTTTCATTTTATAAAACACAGCCCACTGTCTTCCAAAGTGGCTGTATCATTTTGCATTCCCACCAGTAATAAATGAGTTTCTGTTGCTCCACATCCTTCCCATCATTTGGTATGGCTGGTGTGGCCCCTGTACACCAAATGCCAATTTAACCACCTCCCTACCACCTTAGCTTCCTATAATATGCAACCAAACACACCCCACATACATTTCTAAATGCCCTCTGGGTAGTGAACCACCCTGGTCAAAACCACCCATACAGTATTAATTAACAAGGACTCTAACCTACCTTTGGCAATTTGCCTGACCTATTCTAACAAAACTCACTGAGAGCCTTACAAACTATTCCACACATCTGAGGCAATACAGTTTATAAAGACTGGTTAAAAAAAAAGAAAAGAGAGAGAGAGAGAGAGAGAGAGAGAGAGAGAGAGAGAACCAGTGAGTCAGGTGCAGTGACACATGCCTGTAATTTCAGCAACTTGGGAGGCTGAGGTAGGAGGATCAGAGGTTCAAGGCTAGCTTCAGCAATTTAGCAAGATCCTGTCTCAAAAAATAAAAAGGGCTATGGATATAGCTCAGTGGTAAAGTGCCCCTGGGTTCAATCCATACTACTACTACTACTACTACTACTAATAATAATAATAATAATAATAATAATAGACAATGGAACTAAAATGGAAATGTTCACAGAACTGGGAAAGTACGGATAGTTGTTGCCCAATCAACAGAAGACACAAACCTAAAAAGCTGTCATTTATGTCCCCCTTCCAAAGACAGCACCAACACCAAAAAATACTCAGAGATCTAAGACCTCCCATGAGTTCCATATCATTCCCATGGTTTTCTGAAATGACTGGACCTGGGCTACTCCAATATCTGTAAAGAACCTTGTACTTTATTTCTCACCATACCATGGAATAAGAAACTAATCAGAGTATTTCTCGTTATCAGATCTGCAAGTACATATTCGTTTTTTAAATAAAATCAATGCTTCAGTTCTATAATTAAGAGAAATAATTAATTTGTGAAACCAACTGAGAGGGGTCCTGCCACATCCTTTGATTCACTGGAGCAAAATCAACCTGAAAAGATAAGAATTTAGAAAGAGATATGTTCTTGGGGGAAAAAAAACTAAAATTGTTCCCAATCCAATAAAAATGAACCTGCAATGGCAGCACTTCTCATTTCCTCTGTTGGCTTATTTTGAGCTGACATTGCTCAGCCAAAAAGCATCTAAACTTAGATTTCTCTCCCCCCTCCCAAGATTTCCTCTAAACATTTTCCCATAGGAGGTACAACTTGGGTGCGGAGGAAAGGAATAAAAAGTATTTATCATTAACACAGGAGAGACAGAGGGGAGGGGAAGGAAAATATGCCAAGGAGGGGAACTTACTGGACAAAAGTAGGTGTTCTCCACGATGTGGTGGGCCACCATGCTGTTCTCAGCAGAGAGGGACATGATAAAGAGCAAAGCATCCCGCGCTTGTTGGCCTACTGTCCCCTCACGATGAATGAAGGGGATCAGAAGGGAGAAGATGAGGAAGTTGGCAGCCCCCTGGTCCTCACTGGTGTGGAAAAAGAGTTCCAGGATGGACGGGTCTTTGGCCAGGATGCAGCAGAGCTGATTGAGCAGGACCACCAGCTTCCCCTCCACGGCGGGGGTGGCCGTGCCTGAACAAGAGCTCAGCAGCATCATCAGAGGCTTCAGAATGGGCTTGTGGTGCAGCAGGGGCTGGTGCGACTGGGTGACCAGCATTTCATACATCTTCAGCTGCTCCATTTTAGTCTCATCGGTAAACTCCCGTCTCAGGCTCCACAGGAAAAGCTTCTCCATGATGTTCTCAGAGACCACGAATTCCAGAATCGGCCCCATCGCCGCATCCTTGGCTTGCTCTTCAATTAGCAAGAACAGCATGTGCTCTACATAGTTCTGCACGGCGCTGGCCTCATCCGGGGGGATGGACCCATATTTTGCCTGGGTGTTCTTCAAGGGGTCATGCTTCTCTAAGATTTTCACAACCTGTAACCAAACCGAACATTCATTATCTATCTGGGTTTATCATAATCACAAAAACATACCACCCTTGATTTGACCAAGTCATCACTCAAGATGCAGGAACCCGTAGTAAGATCAATGTGATATGTCTGTGTGTGTGTGTGTGTGTGTGTGTGTGTCTGCCCATCTGTCTCTGTCTCTTTCATAAAATGAAAGGGTTAAACTATGAAAGAAGATGTTTGAAGATGCTTATTTATAACAGTTAAAAATTACAGCAACCTAAATGTCAAAGAAAACAGTATGGTCATGCAAATTGAGATTACCTGAATTCCTTGGCTTACTATTGTGAAGACTATTAGAGCAAAAAAAAAAAAAAAAAAACTGTAGTCATATTTAGATGAAAAAAAAAGCTAGCTATGTGTGTGAGATCCATAATTATCAAATATGTCAAAAACACACAGGTGAAAAAGGAGTGAAAAGAAATACAGGAAAATAATAATAGCGTTTGTGTTCAAAAGGAATGACAAGTTCCTAATTTTTTTTCTAAACTGTCAACAACACAATGTTGCCTTTTTAACTTTAAAATACAATAAACAAGTAAAAGGAAATCTGACTAACCATATCTTCCTATAAATGGAGTTGCTTTGGAGATTTCATCAGAGGAACACAGCCACTCATCTGCCCTTGACAAAACAATATCCTCCCTCCTCTACCCGGATGGGCAGCCTCTTCAGGCAAGGTAGGAAAGATGAAAGGAAACTGATGAACAGACGTATAACCAGCAGAATCCACCTGGATGGCATATGATGAAACTCAAAAAAAAAAAGGCTTTCAATGCTCCATTTCTTTGAGAAAAAAAAAATTCTGAGGTAACTAATTATAAATTAAGTCCCTAAATTTTAGAGTGATGAAAAAGTTTTGGAAATAATAGTAATGACTATGAATGTAATTAATGGTGCTGAATGGTTTTTAAAAAATGGTTCAGATGGTATACTTTGTCAAATATACTTCACTACAAAAACAATCAACTAATAGTAGAAACTAAATACATACGTAAGTGGGTCAATCACAGCCCTGCTCTATTCCTCTCCCTCACCCCTGCAGGCATTCCAATGCTTCCTACCTACCTTTCTCTACCCATTGATACTCCTACTTTGAGACTTAGAAATCTGAAAAATTTTATACCACAATTTCCATTTAACTTCATGACTTGGGATGTCTACAATAATCCCATATAATTTGCTCCCTTAAAGTGCATATGCATGGGCTAAGGACGTGGCTCAATGGTAGAGTACTGCTTGTCTAGCACATGGAAGGTCCTGGATTCTACCCCAGTACTGGGTGGGGGTGAGGGGGTATAGACACACATTTTTAAACAACCAAACATCTTAGCAAAGACTTTATTTTTGCTCCTTTTTGCCTTTCTGAGTTGCATGCAATATGCATCTCTGCAGTACCTTCCTGGCCCAGTTCTACGATGTGCTGTTACATATTCTGCATTTAGGTTATAGAATTTTTGCAAGTCACTGGGGAAGCTGGAAAATACACAATGCTCTGTCAGCAAGCATAAGCAATGAGGCAAATGTACTTCTCAGGGAAAGGTCTAAGTTTCTCCCTGTCAGAAGCAGGGGAAAGGGATCTTTGTGGACCAGGCAAGCGCATCCTGACAGAAATGAGTGGATTTCCACAGAATCTATAATTTCTATCAACTTCCATTATAAAATTGATAGTGCTTTGTCACAAAGGAAAAAGTCACCCAATACCCTTGAGTTGATATTTTTAATGAGAAAGGCCTTCGGTGAGCAGCTACACAGGAGATGCGTGGCCCAGTGACGGGTGGCCACAGTGCAGCCACGGGGCAGACATTGGTTATCCTCTGCTTTGTCACAGTCCTGCCTCCAGAGTGTGCCCCAAGCCTACTGCCTCCACCAAGTCCTCCAAATTCCTCACCAGCCCGAAGACCTCACTGGCAGCAGGGCCCCAGGACCTGGGTCTCCCCCTTTCCCTTTGGCTCTGAGCCTTGACAACATCCACAGAGTAGAATCACAGTACCACACTAGTCCCAAGGGGCCTCCACTTCAACACCTCACGCTCTCCAGCCCCAAAAGTTCCTCCCTTTGTGGTTCCACATTATAGAATAGATTAGCTATATGCTTTATCAGTTCCATAATTTCAAAGTCCACATATTGAGTTTACTCATGAGAGCTATCTTTACAGCTCAGTCACCACAGTTAGAAATGTAATTATACTTCTCAGGGGTGCTGAGACTGCCCAAGATGTCTAAAACTGGAATTGTGCCTTCACATTGATAATAGCATGGCGAATTACCTCAGCCTTTCTGGACAACAATCTGGTAATAAGTAACAGAAGTTATGAAATTGTTTTTGCCCTCTGACTTGCAAATCTGACTTCGGGAAAAACGTCCCAAGGAAACAATCCAAAAGTAATTTATTAAAAAATTTTAATATCAATAGTATTTTCCAATAATAAAAAATAAAATATTTTGACCCAAATGGTCAAGAATAAGAGAATTATAATCAAAAGGTTATATCACCATATAATACAACTATTGTTACATATCATTACATGTACCTCTATACATGAAATAATTTAAGTTAAAAAGCAAATATATTGACAAATGTATAATTAGAATTGATCTGAAGAGACATAAGTGATATTTTAAGGTTAATTAGTTCTTTCCTATAAGTTGCTCTAATTTCATAATATAAATTAAAAATAAAAGTAGACAAAGCAATTTATACTAATATCTTTAAAAAGGACCAAAACATTAAGTTTGAAATGATTATTGGACATCTCCTAAGCAATATACATTCATAAATCTGCATATATTTGTACATCTGATATTTATCATGTGTCTCCTATGTAGGTAATACAAAGCAAAATTCCTTATTTACAGGACCATAAATCACATTTTTTCATGAATTAACCTTCACTTATAATATTTATTCCAATGTATTCCTTTGCAAACTCTTCCTTCCCCAGCAGTGCTGGGGACTGAACCCAGGCCTCACTCATGGTAGGCAAGTGCTCCACCCTGAGCCACATCCCCAGTCCTGCCAGGAGGACTCTTATAAAGAGAACTGGGATTTTTATAGAGTGCTGATTGTTGAGCAGAAGCATATTAACTTTCTCTTGGCGTCTCCTCTATTCTGCCCCTGGGTTAATGGGCAGGGAAGCATGAGAATGGGGTTACAACCACCCACCCAGGTAGAAGGCTTGTTGATCTCCTGCAGTGAAGCAGGCAGCTTAAAACCCCTTTCCTCACTCCCAGCCCTCACCTGGGGTTATGGCGGAGAAGTGGGCTGTGTTGCAACCAAGGCCCTTTGTGTCATGGGCTGAGAAGTGCTGATCAGGCCTGCTTTGCCACATTTCCCTTAACCTCCATGCTCAGGCGGCAGGTCCCTCCCAGGCTTCCTCCTGCCCCCTACCAGGCAGACACACCCATAACCTGCTTTCCACACACCCTGGGAGTGATTCGCAGGGCAGGGGTGCCTAAGCCGCTTCTGGGCTGAGCCATACTGAGATGCCAAGAACCTTCACCCCAAGGTCCCACCTCTGCTGCCCAAATGGTGTCATGGTTCTTTCAGTTTCTGGAGACTGATTGCTGATGTGACCTGGACTTCCCTGACCTTTCCCTTGGGTGCCCTCTTCTCACATCAACTCCAACACTCTGGCCTCCCTGATTTCTACTTGCTGCACAGAGCAACTTAGCAACTCTGACCTTCCAGGTCAATGGATGCCACAATTCCAGTGGCTCACAGTGCCTTCCAGTGCCTGGCCAGCTACCTCAGACTCTCAACCTGGCCTTAGATTGCCCACCCCTAGCTCTGACTTAGTCCCACACTATCAATCTCGGGGATAATGTGGGTTCAGGGGGAAGCACTACCAATGAGGCCAAAGGCATCACAGTAGGTGAGAAAGTGAAAGCAAGCAAGACTGTGCTTTGCAAATAGCCCCTCTGCAAAAGAAGTTTACTTCCTTAGGCTGAAAAAACTTTTAGTAGACTGATCTACACCTAACTAAACCCATGCTCACAACTAAAGTAAACCAGCAGAGATCAGAAATTATAATGTAAATGTTTTGCTGATCATAACCAGGCTTTGTTGATTTGAAAACTTTTTAAAATATATAGGCATGTATGTGTGTGTGTGTGTGTGTGTGTGTGAGAGAGAGAGAGAGAGAGAGAGAGAGAGAGAGAGAGACAATTGTGAGCCTGGATCACATTTAGATCCACATGTAAATTATCGCAAGTCTAAAAAGAAAACAAAAATCGGGGGCTGGGGTTGTGGCTCAGCGGCAGAGCGCTCACCTAGCACGTACAAGGCCCTCAGCACCACATAAAAATAAATAAATATCGGGCTGGGGATGTGGCTCAAGCGGTAGCGCGCTCGCCTGGCATGCATGCGGCCTGGGTTCGATCCTCAGCACCACATACAAACAAAGATGTTGTGTCCGCCGAAAACTAAAAAATAAACATTAAAAAAATTCTCTCTAAAAAAAATTTAAAAATAAATAAATAAAATAAAGATACTGTGTCCAACTAAAAAATAAAAATTAAAAAAAAGAAAACAAAAATCAACAGTGTTGTACCTTCCTTGACCGAGGACCACCGCCTAATGCAGAACACTGGATTGTGTAAAACATGGGTCCAATCTAATCTAACATTTCTTGTGTTGCCTTTTAACCCATATATCACTGTCCAGGAAATAAAATGTAATCATTAAAAAAAAATCAGCAGTATGAACATGGTATTCAAATTATCAATCAGATAAAAATAGCCAAATTTAACCCAATTTCAAAGCTATTTGACCTACACATATGAGGTCTGCTGGGGCTAAATAAAATTAACAAATAGCATCTTTTTTTTTAATGAGGAACATCAGATGTTCCTACTCTTGTCCCTATGATGGCCCCATTAGTTGGTGACAGTGGGCCTGATTTTTTTACTTCAGCATTTTTATTCAGACATATATAAAAACAAAACCAAAGACTTTAATGATATAACAGGTATTTTCCTCCAATTTGGTTCACACAAAGACGTCCAGTTACTTCTCCTTCTGACCCTGCCTCCCACTTTGAGAGATCAGAAGCCTGTGCGAAGGAGGCAGCTGTGCTGTTGTGCCCAAACAAGAAAACAAGGCCTCTTGCAAGGGCTCTGACTTATGTCAGTTTTACCTGACACCTTTCAGTATAAAGCACATGCACTGGAATTGGGAAGATTTTAAATCCTGGGCCCTGTCGCTTCATTTGTTTAATTTCTTCCATGCTCAGTACCCCCTCATCATGTTTTGCTTTCCACAATTTCTGCTGCCTGTGGTCAACCACAGTCTGAAAATATTAAATGGAAAAATCCAGAGTGGGCCTGAATTGTAAACAGTTACAAAGTCTAAACAGGCAGTTTAAATGCTTTCAGAATGGAAGATCTACATTAATCACATAATCACACCTCAAGCTAACATATAATTTTCCCTCATGGTAAACACAAGTATTTCTGAGTCGATTCCAGCTTAATATTACTCTGCGTCTTAGATACATGCCTATATCAACAGGTGATTGTTTTTGCTACTCTAGTTAGAGCCTGGTTATTTCAAGAAAGTCATACTTCCAAACTCTTTGGAATGCTAATTTAAAATGGGAGTATGGAAAAAAAACAAGTTACCAGGCAACATTTTCCATCACACAGAAGAAACGCAGGATTTAGCCGTCATACACCAAAATCCACTTAATACCAAATAACTAACAAAATAAGTTTCCATCCAGTTTTTGCTCCTTACTTTTGCTCAGTCTTTCCCTTGCATACCTATCGCCACAGGGGTAGGAGCCTTCACCAAGTCACTTCTTGTATTACGTGCACAGTGGCAGCTCTAGGCCTGAGTCCCAGGGACCTGTCTAAACCCGAGATAGGAACAGGATAGGTAGGAGCTACGGAAAGGACTTAAGAGAAAGGGTCTAAGTAACGATAGACCAGAAAATGATAATTTCAACCACAGCAAAAATCAGACTCTGCAATGAGCGCACAGCGGGGCTCCAACAGCTCCTCCACTCCAGGTCAGGTGGAAGGACAAGCTCACTCCTCAGCCCTGTCTTGAGAAGCACAGGTTTCCTTTGCTTTATTTTCTACTGTCTACTGTTGAGTTTGGAGCTACTGGTAAAACTGGGAAGAGAGGCCTTAGTTCTTAAAATGCTAACAAACATCAACTTACTAAGATGTCCAGAAGATTAACTAGAGTTCTTCAATACTTCCCAACTTCTCATCTCTCAAAGGCTTTAATTTCTCTGACATTTAGTCTACAACACGTCATGCACCAAAGGACACACATCAAAGGACAGAGCAAGTGAACAAGATTCAAATGCATGTGTTGAAGGCACCTATAGATGCTCTGTATTTCTTTAATAGATCTTGGCTACTTAGAGCTCTACACAAGAAACTATGCATAGTCGGATGCACATTTGTAATCCCAGAGGCTCAAGAGGCTGAAGTAGGAGGATCATAAGTTCAAAGCCAGCCTCAGCAATTCAGTGAGGCCCTAAGCAACTCAGTGAGACCCTGTCTCTAAACAAAATAGTTTTTAAAATGGCTGGAAATACGGCTCTGTGATTAAGTGACTCTGAGTTCAATTTCTGGTACCCCCCCCCAAAAAAATGATACTACACCTAAAATATATGATCTATTTTTCATTACTGTGGAAAGAAATTTAACTTAACAAATCTGGTTGGGTCCATTTCTTCCCATCCCCATCCATCCCTTCCAAGATGAAAAATTTTAACCCTGTTCACCAGCTCTTCCTCAACTGTTACCATTACTATATTTGAGCTCTGTCATTTTCTTATCTAAACACAAAATGGTAAAACAGTTTATTTTTGGAGGCTGAAGATGGTATGAAGAGATATGAACTGTAAGACTAGAAAAACGCCGCACCACACGACACAGATTACCAAAGAGTTTTTCCACTTTATTACAAAAGGCTGTGTGTTTATATAGGTCTAAGGAGAGGTCACAGGGCTGAGGTAGATAACAGGTCGCCCGTTTATTGGCAAGCTCTTCCATATGTCAGTTCCAGAGCCCAAGAAGTTAATTCAAATTGGGGCTAAGGCTTCCCACCAGCAGGGTTTGAACACTGGCGCCGGCAGGAAGGTTTTGCGCCAGTGAAAGAAACAAAGAGGAGAAGGAGGGTCATTAGACGCCTTGCTGGGGTTTTTCTCTGGGATGCGGCTGCCGTTATGTTTTCCCAACATGAACCAACTAAAAGTAAAGGCAGAAATGCATATTTCTTATGGATCTTTTTTAAACCTACACTCCTCTGCTCTCCTGGCTCTAAGGAGAAACACAATTTGGTATCCAATGCTTGAACGAAACAGACAGTGAATACAGCAAGGTCCATGAAGTCACAAAGTCACAAAGTACAACTAGGCCATGAAAAATAACTAGTATAGGGGGTTAATTCACACGGTAGTTGAACTGAACAGTTTATTATCTGGTGGGTCAATGCTTCTCTCCACTTTTGCCCTCTTCCATTTGGTAAGAGATAAACTTCACAATCTACTAGGTTATAAAACTGTTCTTGCAGATGACTATAAAAACTTAAACAAACTCAAGCTTCCTGATCACTCAATGCAAGTCCAAATATCTTGCTAGAAGTAAATTATACAATGTTTAAAATTAGTGTACATTCAAAACTGTTTCCTAAATTCCTGAAGTCTTCTAAAGTTGTATATTTCCTGCCTTTCTTCAGCAGTTTACTGAATATCTACAATATCCCATGCTCTGTTCTGGGCACTGGGAACACAAATTAACCTCAAATGGTCTCTGATCTTGAAACACATGCAAAAAGTCAAGAAGGTACTGTACATGTAATTGTAATAAAAGGGAGTTGGCATAACGGTGAAAGAAAACAGGGTGTGATGTTGGAACATGGAGTGGGAACAGGAAAGAGAGCAGGGAAGGATTCCTGGAAGAAATGCTGTCCCAGATGAGTCCTAGAGAAGAAGAGGTATTTATTCAGGGGAAGGAATGTTCTAGACAAAAAGAAGGGCAAATGCCTAAGGCACAGAGGCATGAACTGCATGACGGACACTTGCCCAGGGGTGAGGGTGGATAGGAGCACATGAAGAACCCCACGTGCTATCCTGGCGTGCGTGTGTGTGCGCGCGCGCGCGCACGCGCGCGCACGCGCGGAGGAGGGGGGGGTGTCGGATCCACTGAAGGGTCCTACTAGGGGGTAACCCAGACAGATCTGGTGTTAGATTCACCACTCTAGAAACTTAAGGTACAAGAAAGCCATTCAGAAGGTGGGAGGAGCACAGGCAGGGCCATTTCCTAATTCCAGATGGATCACTATTAGGAATGCACCGATTCCTAAATATCTCCTCTAGAACCACTGTAGGGTTGCCATGAACAGATCGCTGGGCCCAGGGGACAGTCTGGAAACTCACGCACACCACTGGCCATTCACAGTCTCTCCTCTGGCGTGCCCCTGAATCACAGACTGTCCTGGACCCCTGCTGGCTGTACACCAAGCTGTCCCTGACAAACCATAAGGTGAGAGTGGGCAAGTGGATATCCTCCTCCATCCACATTTGCTTTGTAATTCAAGTTCTGGAACCAAAGCTACTAATACATCGTAGAACAGAGCCCGCCAAATACATGTCAGGTATGTTGCACCTGTGCTGAAGGACGGGAACAAAGAGAGAAACGAGACACTGCACTTCTATTGCCTCTGCTTTTCCTAAGTGGTGAAAGCACTGTACTGCAGGTCCTGTTCCCAACCACACACGTGAGCCCTCGTCTCTGCTTCACCCTGAATCTTTTGCCTCCTCCACCCTCTATTCATCATCCAAAAAAGCCAAAACTGTGTTCCAAATATCCTTCTATAAAATGCTCTCTTTTTCTGTCATCAAAACCTTCTTCACAGCCACGTTGCCAAAATGTCACTTCCTCTCTTTCCCAGGCCATTTCCTTCCATAATAGCCTCTTCTCATGCCTTAATTCCTATAATCATCATTATTCACTTTGCTGTTATATTCCTTGCACTGCCATTCAGATCAGCTGGAACATCCTTTAAGCCCAGGCCAAGGTGCTGCACTCTCCAGTCCCACTGGGATGCTCACAACAGGGCGCCTGAAGTGTGGGTGAAATCAACCTCTCAGGAACAACAACCCCTTGGATGCCCAGTGAATTTCCCAACAGGTGTTTTCATCCGGGTAAGAGAAAGGCCCCAAAGGCCTTCTGTAAACAGACTGAGGACAGGTTCCAGATTGAAGAGGAAAATTACGCCTCAAGAGGGAGGAAGGGGAGGAAGGAGAGAGAGAGGTAAGGAAGGACAAAAAGAAGAATGGAAAGATGGAAGGATGGAAGGAAGAGGGAAGCAAGGAAGGCCCAGGTGAAGTTCAAGAAATGGCAGAGCCAACAATACGACTGACCCCCACATTACCAATGACTGAACTCCATTCCCTCTGACAAAGAATTCTCACCTTCAACTCAATACTTTTCTTTGCTAAAAGGAGGGCTAGCTGCCTGCACTGTATTTCAATAACCCAGAATGCCTGGTAACGCTGAAGTCCTTCCTGCTGAACGGGAAACTGAATCACAGGAGCCTGAGACCAATACTTCTCCTCTCAGCAATGCGCAAGAGCAGCACTGGTGCACCACTAAGGCAGGTCAGGCTGACAGCACCCAGCAGCCCTGGAGAAGGTCTGCCCCGGAGGGAGTCAGACAGCAGGTGACCCACCCCCACACAGCCAAGGCGTACCACATCCTCAAGAGTGACACAGAACACCGGGCAGAGCACATCGCAGTTACCCCAGGAGGAAGGGTTATGATCAAAAACAATATACACAAATTAACCAAAGGGGCCCCGGCACGAAGACGATGTGTTAGAATGACAGATGTGGTCAGCCAAGTGAAATGAACGACTGAAGCTAAAGAAGGTTCCTAACAGTTAAAAATGAGCATAAATAATTAAATACTTTAATATACACATACTAATCCATGATAATACCATGTACCTTATGAACACAAAATAATAGAGAAACTTAAAAGGTAAAGAGAGGAGTCAGGCCTTCTAAAACACTACTGCCAGCCACATCCAGTGGCTTCTCCTCTCAGCAATGCACAAGAGCAGCACTGGTGCGCCACTAAGGCAGGTCAGGCTGACAGCACCCAGCAGCACCCAGCACCACTAGGCACACAGATCCTTCTCGGGCTCATGACCCTAATTTGGAGCCACCATTATAAAAGGCTTTAAAAAGTGCAAAGCCAATCCCAGCAGCTCAGGAGGCTGAGCCGAGAGGATTGAGAGTTCAAAGCCAGCCTCAACAAAAGCAAGGCCCTAAAAACTTCAGTGGGACCCTGTCTCAAATAAAATACAAAACAGAACTGGGGATGGCTCAGTGGTCGAGTGCCCCTGAGTTCAATTCCTGGTACCAAAAAAGA
Source organism: Marmota monax (assembly GCF_021218885.2). Lineage (NCBI taxonomy): Eukaryota > Metazoa > Chordata > Mammalia > Rodentia > Sciuridae > Marmota > Marmota monax. Next base: position 39,337,835 of record NW_026693571.1, read on the forward strand.
AAAGAAAAGGTGCAAAGCCAAAAGCAATTACTCTAATTATCTGGGAAAACTCCTAAATTACTTCCACCCTTTACTAAAGCAGATGTATCCTCAATGTCCACAGCAAATCCATGAAAATCTCAGATTTGAAAAGAGAATGGAAAACACACAAAAATAAAAAACCTTGCCAGCGTTACACTGGACAACAGAAGGAGCTGCACAGCGTGTCGATCCAGAAGCAGAATTGGTTTTGTTGCTTTTTGATCTAAACCATGTCCCCTATAATTGCTGTGATTTACAGGCTCAGTGCCTTAACCGTGTGTTGTTTCCAGCCACAGGAAGGAACTGGATAGTCATTAAAAAAATTGTCACATAAATAGCCACTTACCAGCTCACCTGCGGAGTGTGATGCTGGACACTTGGAGTAAAGAATGCCAACTTTGTTTATTTTACTACCTGTGAACTCCCTAAGGAAAGGAGCAGGCTGGTAAATCTTCTCAACATTCAACCCTTTATTAACCACATTAGCAGATCAGGGAAAAGTCAGAGAAGAAAAAATAAATCATGGGGTAAAAAAAAACTTTTTATAATCAACTTTGGGATGAAGGAGACAGATATTCAAGACATCTCCCTTCCTTAAAAGTACATGGGATTTGGGGCTGGGGTTATGGCTCAGAGGTAGAGCATTTGCCTAGCATGTGTGAGGCACTGGATCCTCAACACTACATAAAAATAAATAAATAAAGGTATTGTGTCCATCTACAACTAAAAATATTAATTTTTTTAATGGAATTTAAATTGCCTGAAACTGGTAGAACACTGAGGTCACATCCATGGGCTCTGGAGTCAAGGAACAAAGGTCCAGGCACTGCCTGGGTACCTCACTAGTTGTACATGTTATTTAACCTCTGTAATCTTCCATTCCCTCGTCTGTAAAACAAGGAAGTTAATACCACCTACCTTAGAGGTTTGTGAGTATTAAATGATATAAGTACTCAGTAAATTCTTAAGAAAAGTGTACTTTAGTATTACCAGAGTTTAAAGACTGGATGGAAATCAGCAGGGAAGTGGGAAAGGGAGGGGAAGTTATTATGATCAAGCATATTGCAAAGTGATGTAAAAGTCACTGTAAGAAACATCTGTTTTTCCAAAAACATCTAAGGAATGTGCATGTTCTTTAAATGCTTTTGTAAAAACCAGAGTCTTTAACAGAGACCTGTTCCAAGTAAGCAAGATGAGAGGTTCCTTTTCTTCCCATCTGAAAGGTTTCCCTCCCTCTGCTTTTGGAAACCCAGTTATCTGTCACAGACATAGGAAACCCTGGTTTGGGGTCATGGTGGCTCTGGGGTCACTGAGGCCAGAAGGGAAGGTCCAGCTCATCCTTACCTGTGCCCAGTGGTTCTTAAATACGATCATGCATGTTTCCGGGTCAACTCCCTGCAGACTCACAGCCTGCTGGAGTTTGCTTTCTGTTGAAACCGATGACATCATAAGCCTTCGAAGCCTCTAAGTCATATTTTATTTTCATGAAAATGTGGGAAGCAGTCACTAACTTCCAAGTGTCATATTAGAAATGTAACTTCTTCACTTTTTTATGGTCACCTTCTGAAACCTGTGAAGACAAGACAAAAGGTGCATCTCATTATGTTGACCTATTTAGGATGCTATGATGTTTAAGACCAGTGGATAGACATCCTCAAAGTCCAACACAGAAAAATATGTATAAAATATATTTATACTCAATCCCAGGGCTTTCCTATTTTCCTTACCCTTGCTACTCAAAATATTAAATGATGGCATATAAACCATACGCATGAATTAAACAATTTGGAGATTTCTTCTCTCTACTACAACCAACCACAAACCCCAAGTTATTATTCTAAATCACTCAAGTTTCTATAAGCAAGAAATTATGATAGAAATGTTTATGGAGTCTCAAACACTATTAAAAGGCAAACTATGAGTTAACAGTGATAGAAATAAATGACTTAATGCAGCATCCAGACTCCCAGGCCTAACATGACCACATATTTTTTTAATCAATGCCTGTCATAATGAAGTTAAAAATATTCACATTTTATGGCTCCAAACTAAGTGAAGGTTTCTAATTTGTCTGAAAAACAACAGAATTCCAAGTAACCTTGGCAAATGAGAGATAGAAATGATCCATCAAAAACATGATGGTGCTTATTAGCTGTGAGAACAAGGTAGTGCACTTACAAATGAAGAATGAATTATGTGGATAAAACACAAAGAAATCCTGACTACAACAGGGGCAGGAGGGGGAGAAGATATTGAGGTCAGCGTGTACCCTGAATATGATCCAGCTGTGTGGTGCTTTTCGATAAAAGCAATAACATAGGAGTATTATCTCACCAGCTTGATCAGCCCAGGAAAGGACCAGGTAGAGTTCAGAATATTATTTCCTTTATTGTAGAGACTGGAAAGAGTTCAGGGGGGAAAAAAGGGTAATTGCAATTACAGAGCACTGGAAAATAAATGCATGATAAGAGTTAAGTTTGCAGACTTATGCCAAAGCAAGAGGAAAAAACGGTATTTTCCACTGAGTAATATGAAGGGTGTTACCAGAAGATCAGCCACGCCTCTAACAGTAAAATGCAAAAAGCAAGCGGGCTGGAGGCTAAGACCCGGGTTAGACTTGGGGTTAGGTTCTTTGCGGGGAATAGAATCCCACACTGGAAAATTCAGAACAAGTTCTTCTGGGAGTGAGGAATGAACACTGAAGGACCTTTAAAAAGACTTTTAGGACATAAGAACAGGAAACTTGCAAGAATTAACATATCTCGGGAAGAAATATTGGCTTCAGAAGAAGATTAAGGTGTACAGAGAGGAGGGCCTGCTGGAAGACCAGGCAAACCACACACTTGAGGAAAATGGCTTTCGTGTATTTTATTATTAAAATTGGCAAATTCCCCCACCTAGCATTCCTAATAATACAAACATGCTGTTCTCAATAAGACACTGTTTATTGCCAACCATGCCTTTTGCCACTGAGAGGAATATTTTATTGGGTTCCTGTGGTGTTCTGCAAATCAGGAGTGCCCCTGACCCCATGCACAGGTTACGCCTTCTCCCATCCCCTCAGTCGCTGCCACTCCCCATGATCCTGCTGCCAGTCTCCCACCTCACTTAGGTTACCTGGCCAGCCTTGACATGAATTTAAGTCCACAGCCCTGTTTTAAATGGTAAGAGATAAAACAAGACTCTTGAATCAGTTTCCTCGTGGTCCTAAACACTGTGTTTCTGCAAAAATGCCAACGCCTTTTATTCCGACAACATCGCCATAATAATAAGGAAAATCAAAGTGTTTTAGTTTTTCTCAGAGGTTGAAAAGTACAAGACTTCCTGAGAGGCTTTCCAGCTTCAGGATTCTGATTTGTCTTCAAAGGTAGGAGAGGAACATGCATCACACCAATTGCTTCTAAATCAAAAACAGAAAAAGATGCCCCCTAAGATCCTTTGAGTTAGTTCTCAAGGAGAATTTACCTGCAACCTTTTCAGGGATGTAAGAATGTAGTTAAGACAGGACAAATATCTCAGCCAATATCATGAGCTTTGATGAAAAAAGAATGTTAACTTTCGGGATTCCCTATCCTGGGGAATCTCTTTCTTGGAAATTATATTCTTCTATGTGCTGGCTATAACACAATCTCTAGCCCTGTTCCCTTAAGAAACATGTTTTTAGTTTTTTTTGTTTGAAATCCTGGGGAATGAACCCAGTGGCACTCTACCACTAAGCTACAACCCTAGTCCTTTTTATTTTGAGACAGGATCTTGCTAAATTGCCTACAATGGCCTTGAATTATCAATCCTCCTACTTCAGCCTCCCGAGCAGCAGAGGTTATGAGTATATACCACCTGAAATCAGCATATTTTCTACCAAAAAGGCATCTTGTTTGGTTTATGCTTATCCAATCATACTTCAGAGACTTGTACCTGAAGAATCAAATGTGCCATGAATACAGAACTACAGCATAAAGAAGACTTGGGAGAGAATGGACGAATGAAGCAAGTCAAGCTAAATGTGAGAAAGAACAGTGCCGGAGATCCTACCAGTGGAAATACTACTGAACACACCCTGGCACCAAAACGTTGGGTGTTTCCATTCCTTCTCTCATTCCCACCTTAGAGCATGGGAACTCTGGCAAGGCCCCAGGGCAACAGAGAACTAAAAGAGGGAGCTGCACATTCCTAAGGGATAGGAAGGAGGACGCCACCTCGTCAAGCGCCAAGGCTTTCCACGCATAGTCTGCGATCTTATCAGTCTTTACTTCTGTCCTTTTTGCACCCATTCCAGGTATTTATTAAGCTCTCAGATCACAGCTAAAGAACCAAGTGAAGTATGGAGCACAGACCTGAGCAAAAGGCTGACAGCAGGTAAAAGAGGTGGCAACCCCCAGAGTCCCAAGTGTGGCCATTCTCAGACCTTCTCCCTCTTGGCCCCTTCTCTCTCCAGTGACTGCGGCCAGGAATGTTCAGAGCGATGCCTGCTACTGGGGGCACACATCCAGCCTGTTCCTCCCCTCCTGGTTCCTCCTGGTAATACTGGGTTTACAGCACTCAACTGTGCTGGGTTCACAGGACTAAGCCCCAGTACTATCAGGGTGGGTTTACAAAAACGGCTAGAGAATTTAGGCAGAGTTAGAAGCCAGGGACAAAGGGTAAGGGCTAAGTGAGCAGCTCAGTTCTCCAAGCCTGCAAGTTCCAACTTGGGAACCTGATCTCTGACCTGACGATGCCCCAGGGATCCAGTTCTACCTGTGGTTCCAAGGAGCTGTGAGGTCTTGAGCAAAACTCACTTGGAGAAGGAATTAGAACTAAGTCACCATTTCTTGGGTCTCTTATGGCTCAACCTGTTATTTTATGTACTTTATTGAAACTGTTACATGGTTGGGGAGGGGTCATTACACAGACATTCAAGAAGAATAAGAGCCTTTGTCCACAAATCTTCCACTGTAAATGAGAGATATCTGTATTCTTTTTACACTTCCCTTAAGAAATCCACAGCACAGAAATCAACTACCTCAACAGAATTCTGTGATGGTTGTGGCTTCCCATACACACCCCATTTCTTTCTTTTTTCTCTCCCGTGGGTTGAAAACCTCATTGTTTTACCATGCACACTGGATGCCCTGAGCTGGTGCGACTGAGGGCTGAAAAGCTTATTACTGTAAATGTGCTTACCATGTGCAATGCCATCTAGGGTGAAGACTCTTCAAATACTGGGACACCTGAAGAGAAGTGAACCTTGTGCCTTCAATTACAAATAATTGGGGGGGATTCATTTTGGGTCAAACTACCTCACACAACCTCTTCTTAGAGCCCAACGAAATCTTATTAAACCTAAATCCTCACTGTGCTCTAGTCCCCTGGCCCAGTTTCCTTCCCTCTCTTGCCTTAACATCACATGGCAACGCTGGGCAGTGTGACAAATGGAGCCAGCATCTACCAACCCCCGACTCCTAGGCCTCTCTCAATGCACCACCGTAGGACTCTGGTCCATTCATTGTTCCAGTGAAGCAGAACCTCCTTCAGTTCCATTGACTTGTAAGTCATTGGTTAACACACGGTGTGTGCACAAAGAAAATCCTCTCACTACACCCATTCCAAGTGGTTTTAAGCTTTGACAGATGCATGCCTCAAAGTAGGAACAAGACTGCAGAACACTGTTAATGCCATGAAAGCACCCCACCAGGTTTACACCTTCATTTCACAAGAGCAGATGGCCAACAGACCATACCCATGCTCTGGGCAACTGAATGATAAGCAGAGCACATGGAGAAGGGAAAATCAAACTGAGCATCCAGATTCACTCCTGAAATTTTGGGGGGACATAATTTTTAAGGCTATTTAAGAAAGTAAGCATATCAACTGCTCTCCTTCAAGAAAGTTTTGAAAGCCACCTCAAAGATGCATTACAGATTTTTTTTTTTAAATTAAGAGTCCAAAACAAAGGCTAATGGCCATTGCAGATCCTAAAATATTACTGAAGAGATGGATGTGGAATTTTGTGACTTTCATGATAACAAAGAGCCAAAGGAACATGTTTAATCAGGGTCATATGGATGTGGGGATCTCACAGTCTATCAGGACAGACCCTAGGCACATCCTGATAACCACTGGTGCTCTCTAACTCCGTGCTGTCTTTGGAAGCAGTGTTTAAATAGTACAGTTGCAAAGCTCCTACATATTCATCAACAATGGTTTTATGGTTATATAAATTATGGCAATTCCAATAAGAGGCAGTTCTTAATGGAAAGATGGCCAGGAGGCACATGGAACAGCACACAAAGTACAGCCACTGTTCGTATAAGAAGCCAGTGTCTTACTGTAACTATGTGCTTATAAACACAGAGTGGCCTCCACGAAGACTCAGCAAGGCTAAGGGTGCTGCCTCAGCACAGGGGCACTAGGTGGCCAGGGGACAGCAGGGGGACAGAGGCTCACTTTTCACTGTTTAAATTTTGTACCAAGTTTATGTACTACTTAGCAAAACAAAATTCTTTGATTTGACAACATAAAAGCAAAAGAACATCCTAAACAATAGGGAAAGTCCCTAAGTCCAACTTAAGTACAGCCATTATCTGTCCTTGAAGTCTCTTCTTAGTCCTATATAAAAGGAATGTGGCTGCAGGATGAGCGTGATCTGACAGGTGCAGATAGGGAGAGAAGGGTCACTTAGTGGAAGATGCTATTTGACTCAATTATAACGACCACAAGATGTTTGAAAGGTATTTAATACAAAACCTACAAAGGAAAATAACTACAGTTGTCCCTGGTATCCCTGGGGGACCAGTTTCAGGATCCCGCAGATAGCAAAATCTGCAGATGACCAAGTCCTACTTGTATGCTTTAGATCATCTCTAGATCACTTATAATACCTAATGCAATTTAAATACATGGAAATCATTACACCATATTGCTTAGGGATGGGAAAATCTTTATGTATTCAGTAGATGCAACTTTTTTTTTCTCAAATATTTTTAATTTGCAGTTGGTTGAATCTGCAGGTGTGGGACTTGCAGATACAGAGGGCCAGCTGCATATCTGTAATTATACAAGTTGTCAACTTCCAATGGAGTGAATATGAAGGGAAATAATGCATCAGGAAAGTGTAAGGAATTCAGAAGGATGGTAGTCTTATTTTTAATGAGCACTGTTTTCAATGGTTATTTTAATATTATTTTCCAATAGTGCTTGTTAAATTAAATTCATATAATTTTGGGCTGGGGCTATAGCTTAGTGGTAGAGCGCCTGCCTCACACACATGAGACACTGGGTTCTATCCTCAGCACCACATAAAAATAAATAAAATATATTTTTAAAAATATTTATATAATTTACCTTTGGCTTATGAGGTTAATATCTCTAGGAATTTGTAAAGTTAATATTTTGCCAAACTCTTTGTCAGACTACGTCAGTGGTTCTCCAAATAAGATCTGAGGGATGCCGAGGCTCCCCCTATTTACAGGGGTCACCAAGGGTTCTCTCTTTTTTTTTTTTAACCAAGGGTTCTCAATAATTTTTTCAAGATCCTCTTTCTAAGAAAAAACAAAATCAGTCAAAGTAAATGTAGCTTACAACAAAGATTGCTCAGATGAAAGAAAAAAAAAAAACTTTCTGCATTGCAACTTACTGTAGCTACACTTGAGTTTCACTAGTCACAAACCTTAAAATTGGCATTTCTTTTTAGGATATTTTATATTAACATGGCAAAACCTATTCCTTCAGACCAAGATTTTCTCTAAAAACCAAACATCAATATGCACCTATAAATAAGTTTCTTAAACTTTCTCTTTTAAAAATATTACACTCACTGTAGGCACAGTGACTCAGGAGGCTGAGGCAGAAGGATCACAGGTTCAAGGGCAGCCTGGACAACTTAGTAAGACCCTGTCTCAAAAAATAAAAAGGGCTGGGGATATGGCTCAGTGGTAGAGAACCCCTGGGTTCAATCCCTAGTATCACAAATAAAATATTTATATATATTACATTCATCAGCTACAGATCTGACTGCTGTAAGCCTTCAAGCATCATTTTGTGGAATTCTGAAATAGAATTTGGCAAGAGACTGGTTACCACTGAACAGAGTGGTACTGTACCTCACTGAGGGGTACACACTCTTCCCCTTGTACAGAGAGATGTGCACATTGTTACAAGCCCAAATCTATCTCTGCACACAGATGTTAAGTATTAATTATCAGTGGCTTCCTTCAGAGACCCCACAAGAGAAAGAGCTCTGAGAACTTGCCATTAACAGTTATGGAGGCTCCAACTCTGCTTGGGGATCCAGGATTAAGGCTTCCCACCTGCTGTTCCAAAAAAATAAAGTAAAACAGAAACGATTCCTATCAGGCAATTCCTTCGCGGCAGCAGGGATGGCTTATTGACGGCCGCCACCACCCAGCCAAGCAGACCTGCCAAGACTCTCCTTGTGGAGAGGGAGGATTAGTTTATCCAGAAGCTCCAGAAGCAACTGGGTAGATCACAATTCTTCCACCTCCCATCTACACTTGCCCCTGGAGTGACGGGCACAGACCTGAATGGCGTCAAGCCATCTACACTTCTGAATTAAAAACTCTTCTCCACTATATTAACGTGTGTGTATCAATGTCTTTTGTACATGGGCAGGGGCAGCAAAAGCAAGCAAAGAAAATCAAAGACAGTGTTCTAAATTAAGTTTTCCTCTAGACAGATTTTGCATTTGGTGCTATTTCTCCCTGGAGTTGGTGCTTCAGGTAAAACACAAGGAGCACGAATGCATAGGGGTTCCTGCTCCCCATAAAAGCAAGCTGCATTTAGAGGTAACGAACTGCCACAAGCAAAGGAGTTGTCAGGAAGGTGTGCAAGTGAAAGAGGAAGCTGAGTACCTCCCTTTATTCAGCAAAAAGTGATTTTATATAATACTAACACATAGTTCCATAATAATTCGCCTCCATTCTGTGTCCTAGGGTATTACCAAACATTGATGATCTGACCCCTTACTATCAGAGTGTAGCTGCAACTTATCTGGGGGTTGGTTCTAACATCAGTGTCTAAGATAAGGCATGAAAAGGTTCAAAATAACTCCCAAACACCCCTTAGCAAAGCACTTGCTAGAAACCAACAGACATCTTTTTAAGTTGCAAAAACAGTTGTAAATCCAACAAAACAGCATGTATTTCGGTCAGGCTGTACGAAAGCAATGTGTGTTTTCAAATCCAAGACTCAGAGATACCCACACAACCAGAGGTGGCTGGAAAGTGGACTAAGCAAGAACACAGCAGAGCGCACATGTACACTACCTAAGAATAACCCCTGCACCTGTGAACCACTATCCTCCCTCCCTTTCAATCCCTGATTTTTTTTTTGCGGGGGAGGGGGATGCAGGAGTCAAGGACATATATATAAGTCATTACACAAGACTGGCGCTTTCTTCAGAATTACCACCCTGAGGGAGCTTCACAAACATTAATAACACCAAAATCTGCATAAAGTGCCAAGTACATTATGTTTCCTGCTTTCATATCAAAAGGAATCTAATACAGGCAAACCATCCAAGAGACAACTCAAGTAATATTAAAGAGAGATGTTTCCATTAAGTAAACATGCCTCTGTTTCTAAAATATTTTAAGTTTACACTCACAAACAGAGCACACAAACACTGCCAATCGGCAGCTCAGTAATAAATATCATGCTCTGCAGAACGATTTTCACAAGTAAAAGAAGGCATAATGATAGAATAGGAGCCAAGAAAATGTAAGCACCTGGGCTTCAGATACAGCTGGTCATGCTGACGTTAACCTTTATCTAATCAGCCCACATGGATACCAGCAGCAGCGGCTTCCAGCCACTTCTGGGTTCCTTCTGTGACAAATCTAAAGAGAATTTTTACTTTAAATCTGACCATTTTTGCTTCTAGGGGCTTCCAAAAATACATTTAATCATAATTAAGTTACATTTAAAATACTAGAGTACTTACTTAGCACCAGAGAATATCTCACACATTATATGTTGTTCATTGATAATCAAGTGATTAAAAGTTGCCATGGCCTTTTTTGTCATGTTTTGAGAATTTAAGCCACAAAATAAGAAAAAGGTAAGAGGACTGCTATGATGTTGGAATTAAATATTTTACATAATTATTTCACAATAACATCTTTAGTCTAACACCATCAGTATTCTATATTTATTGCCTACACAAAACCATAATTACTTGTTGATTGATCAAAATTACTAGTTGACTTGAGCAATTCAGCCAGCAGCAGCCTTCAAGGTAATTAGTCAAATCAGCAGTCTATCAAAGTGACTAATAAGTTTCTGAATCACAGATTAGACTCTAGAACATCACCATAATTTGTAGATTCAGTTTCAAAACCGTGATTCATCTTGTTAAACTCAAAGAGTATTTTCCTCATAATTTAATTTACTCTGTATACCTTTGAGGTTTTTCTTCCCCTTTAAGGAAAAAAAGAAAAGTGACAACAAAAACCAAAGCACAAAATTCACTGAAATCAAATCTTGTTTCAATAAAATAAGAAGACCAGGAAGACAGGCGGGAGCTGTTTATGTTATTGTTTTGAGGGTGGACAGAAAGAAACAAAAATGGATTCTCACCAATCAAACCACTCCTCGGTGCCTCAAATTCCATTAAAGACCACAATTCTCTTGATTTGATGCCAATGCCTCTAAAACACTCTTACCCAAGAAGACTGTTTTTTGAAAGAACAAGGAAAGCAATACACTTAAAGTCTGGAGAAAATTTTCTTCCATTTACTAGGGTCAGTGAAACATCCATCATACTGAGACGCAAACACCTTACAGAATAAAAGATCAGAGGAGCTACACAAGTAGGAGATCAAAGCACCAGTGCCTCTGGGGGACCAGCAAGTAACAGTCTGAACAGGTCCCCCTGCGATTTCTCTCCTAAATCTAGCTTAGGAGGCCAGGGGAAGAAAGGCAAAGCAGAACATGCTATCCCCCCAAAATACTGTGATTAAAAAATAATTGATTCTAGTTTGGTGCTCTGTCTCTCTCTCTCTCTCTCTCTCTCTCTCTCAATAATCTTTTCGAAGTCCTTAAACAGAAAAACCATATAATAAAAGTTTTACAAAAGCAAAAGTGTTCCAATTAGCTACACACACTAACTATAACTAGGCACACGAAATTATCTACTCAGCATAATGGTACATCCAGTGGAAAGAAGTTACAACCATACTCAGCAAATGCTTGCGAATATGTCTCAAGGAGCTGGAATGCACTTAACTAACACCCTCCCTCGGCTCTAATTCCTCCTGCTCAGGCTAACAGACACCACTCTGTCCAGGCGTGCCTCACATGCAAAAAGCACGTTGTCACCAAAAGTTGAAGGGGATAAAAGGCAAAATGGAAATAAAACATGCCCAATATAATATTAACAAAACTTTTTTTCACTAGTTGCCATGATCAAAGACATTATCCTGAACTAAGTGCCCACTAAACCCCTGCCTTGAATCTGACTGCTAATGCCTTTCTTCTCTAGATCTCTTGGTTTAACTCCTCTCCCCACGGTGACACGGGCTCTGATGTACTTATTTGAGGACCAGCTTCGGTGTTCTTGAGAGGAGGAATCCCGTCTTTTGCTACTCATGAGGTGATTCAATAGGCATTTAATCCAAGTGCCCACGATGTGCAGAGCGGGATGTATGGTTAACATCCATTCGAAGGCATCAGGGACTGATCCGCTCACTGGGTGAGATCTGCCTCAGCAAGCAGCGCCCTCAACCAGGAGAGAAGAGGGAGGCCATTTTTTTGAGCACCACCCTGAGCCAGGCACCACACACCCTGTGTGTTCACACACCCTGTGTGTTCACACCCCCAGCGAGGCAGGGACTGCCATCCCATTTTACAGAAGAAACTCAAACTTAGAGAAAAGGGACTGGTCACATGGCTGGCATTCTAGAAGCAGAGTCGGGAGGCCTGGGCAGAGGGAGGAAACAGATCAGGAAGAGTTGGGAAGGACTTCAAGGAGCAGTTCCCTCACCACATCTGTGTAAGTAGATTTCTGAGAGTGACAAAAGGAAGCACTTCAGCTAAGAGAAGAGTTGGTAATGTAGGATCTGATTCCCTGCAGTGCAGCTCCCCACAGAACAGTGCTGTAGGACAAATCCAACTTGCAAGGAGACTAGAAGACTGAGAACAGGAAAAACCACTAGTCAGTAACCACTAGTCAGCCAGTACTGCTACCACCACAAAGTATCAAACAGTCTAGAACACACATTGCTGGAGGGACTGCAAATTGGTGCAATCACTATGGAAAGCACTATGGAGATTCCTCAGAAAACTTGGAATGAAACCACCACCTGACCCAGTTATTCCACTCCTTGGTTTACCCAAAGGACTTAAGATCAGCATACCACAGTGACACAGCCACATCAATGTTTACAGCAGCTTAATTCACAATAGCTAAACTATGGACCTAGGTGACCTCAACAGATGAATAGATAAAGAAAATGTCGTGTATATACACAATGTAATATTACTCAGCCATAAAAAAGAATGAAATTATGGCATTTGTTGGTAAACGGATGGAACTGGAGACTACCATTCTAAGTGAAATAAGACAATCCCAAAAAAACCAAAGGCTGAATGTTCTCTCTGGTATGTGAATGCTAACACACAATAATGGTGGAGGGGTGGTGGAGGGAAATTCACTGGACAAAGAGGAATGAAAAGAAGGAAGGAAGGGGGACTAGGAAGGACAGTCGAATGAATCAGACATAACTTTCCTATGTTCATGTATAAATACACAACCAGTGTAACTTCACATCATGTACAACCACAAGAATGGGATCCTAGTTAGGATGTTATACTCCATGTATGTATAATATGTTAAAATATACTCCATTATCATGTATATCTAAAAAGAACAAATTAAAAATAGTCTAGAAAACTTGGGTTTTGGCCACTACAGAAGTTGCATTTTTCTGCTCATGGTAAGGTCTAGCTATAGAGTCTAACTAGTTAGCAATTCTAATAGATATTAGAAAGATGAGAAAAACTGATGAGCAAAACTTTAAAAAAAAAACACTAACCATTAACTATTTATTATATTCTCATGTCACTTTATTCTGAGAGGAATTTATTAACTAAACTCCATTAAGAGATGTTATTACCCAAAATGCCAGTTCAAAAACTTGGTTTTCCCTTTCATTTGGCACCTACTGATCAGCATGAAGAATACTTGTATACACTCTGTAGTTCTCTGTATACAACTAAAATTAGCAAGTTAAAACATAACTATATGTGCCTTTCTATCAGTTTTTATAAAATGTAAGACCATGCAAAATTTTAAATACAAATTCAGGTCATTAATCACGTTTATCCTCACATTACATCCCTGTGGAACAGATTCTGCAATTTGGCTCATGGTTTCCTAAAATTTCTGCAGACCATGCTTATATCCCATACAAGATGGTCCCAGACTTACCTTCTTTCCTTTGGATAATTACAATACAAAGCACATTCCTCTGTGTGTAGTTTGGGCACCTGTGACTTGGCCAGGTTTCGAATTTAATACTAGAATAAATCACATCATGTATCAAGCAAATTATATAAGAAACTTGGTTCTACTTTTACAAGTTATGTACCAAACCTTCTATGTACATACACACATACACACTCTCTCTCTTTCTTTCTCTCACATGCACATGCGAGCGCACACAGTCTCTCACACACAGGATAATGAATTTGTTAGTGGACTACTTCTTGCACAGCTAGAAGACTATGTCTACCTGAAGACTATATTCATCACTCAGAGATTACCTAGTAGCCTCCTTCCCACACTCCCCTATCCTTTTACTGAATTTCAAGAGTTACAAGCACTGAAATAGATGCTCAAATATCCCCGCCCCCCGAGTTCCCTGCTAACTAGTTAGACTTTATAGCTAGACCTTACCATGAGCAGACCTTATTCTCCCAGCTGCAAGGAGTACCAGTGGACCTCAGCCCTTTTCAGAAACTGCTCTCTACTGAAGAGAGCCGCTTTGCCTAGAGTTACACCCTCCTTGAGGGGAGCACACATTCATAACTAAGGGTGGGTGGGACCCCCTCACTTCAACTCAGGACAACTCTTGAGGGGCCATCATATCTCCCTGGAGGGTTGACACAAGCCTTGGATGAGCTTTGGTGGCAGGCCATCATCACCTCTGTGAAGACCATGCCCCTTTCTTTCCACCCAAGATGATTCAGAGAGCAGACCTTAACAGAGTCCCCCTTCATGCAAGTGTCCATATCAGAGCCTGCACTCAGGAGGACCTGCAACAAGTACCACCAGTCAACGAAGACACTGCACATCTAAGATAATTAGACACATTTAGGAAAGAAAATAATTTTTAAAATAACATTTTTTGCGTGTGGTGCTGGGGATTTGAACCCATGGCCTTTTGGCATGCAATGCAAGCACTCTACCAACTGAGCTAAATCCCCAGCCTCAATAACTTTTTTTTTTAAACGTTACAAGACTTTGATCACCAAAATACTCCAATGCTGCGTCAGTATGCTCAACCCATATTTTCCAATATTCAGCCCTTTATAATTCTGATCCCCAGACCAATCTTAAAAGAATTAACACCAAAAAATGGCTTTTCCTATTATATAAATTGTAAACCTCTATGTACTTACATTACATTGAAAAGCATTTACCCTTCATGTTAGGCTGTTGGCAATTTAGCTAATTTAAAAATAAATAAGTATCAACAATCTGGAGAACAAGGAAAATAAATTAGCCCAGTCACTCACTTGTTTCTCTTAAAAATAAGCTGTTTGGGGCTGGGGTTGTAGCTCAGTTGGTACAGCGTTTGCCTTGCATGTGTGAGGCACTGAGTTTGATCCTCAGCACCATACAAAAACAAATAAATAAAATAAAGATATTGTATATGTCTATAACTTAAAAACTATTTTAAATAAATTAATTAATTAACTGTTTTGAGGGGTTGGGGGTGTAGCTCAGTGGTACAGCTTGTCTTAGCATGCATGAGGCCCTGGGTCTGATCCCCTGTACCAAATCATAAAATTTAAGAAAAGCCCTTTTCAAAGATTTTCTAAGAGGACTCTAATCATAAAAAGCAGAGAGTAAGAAGGAAGAAGAGTCCTTTACTCGACTTTAACATCCACTCATCTCCCTTACAAAAAGGCTATTCGTAAGCTATGTGAAAAGGACATGTGTCCTATACTACCTTGTGAGGAACTATGTTTCTGGGGAACTGTCTTGCCTATTAAACATCTCTCTGATATTTCCAAAATAGTTATCACTATAGTGCAACACAAAGAACACCGGACCAGGGGTCAGAATTCCCGGGTCCCAGTGCTGGTGCAGCCACTGACCTGTGGCACCTAGTGATTCCACCAGATTAATAATTCAGGGATCAGCAAGGCATGGTGGTGCACATCTACAATCTCAGTGGCTTGGGAGGCTGAGGCAGGAGGATTGTGAGTTCAAAGCCAGCCTTAGTAATAGTGATGCGCTAAGCAACTCGGCGAGATCCTGTCTATAAATAAAATACAAAATAGGGCGGGAGATGTGGCTCAAGGGTTGAGTGCCAGAGTTCAATCCCTGGTACCAATAATAATAATAATAATAATTCAGGGGTTGGCCGGTCAGTCAGGCAGCCCAGATTCCAGTACTAGCTTCATCCCTTACTAGGCCACATGACCTTGGGCATGACATTAAACCTCTCTAAGCCCAATGCCTCATCAACAAAATACAGATGACCATAATGTCACACCTCACGGGACAGTAAGGAGATTTGCGACACTGTAGGTGAGCGCTCAGCACAGTGTCTTCCTCATTAGGAGCACTAATAAAAGTGAGCTATCACTATTAACTAGCTTCCATCCAGGTCTACCAGAACCAGAGCTTTGGGGAGAAGCAGTGCTTCAGGCATTTAAAAAATAATGAATATTAATACTTTTTAAGATGTCAACTCGTTGCTTTTATCAGTCTTATATCCTAAATTTCCACAGGAGATTTTGCTCAAAAAAAGAAAGGAAGGAAAATGTCTAAGAAAGTTCAAACCCACTGGACTAGAAGATCTTAGAGCTTAAGCCTTATCTGCCTGGGCCCACTCCAAAGGGCAGCCTTCCCCTCGGAGCTGCCATTTATGCAGTGAAGTAGAGAGGTGTGTCCAGACTGTTGCAGAGAATTCCTGAATCTGCACTGTATCTGTAGGTATTTCTGCCACTTCTCACACACACAGGATGAAATTGATGGTCTCCAGCCCTTGATGACAACTCTTCAGGAGACAAGACAGAGCCAACCACAAAAGACTGCACAAAAGCATGTCACACTATTCTTTCCTGGTTTCAGAACAGAAATATTCCACTCTAATCAGAACTGCCAACCTAGAGAAAGAACTGCCACACCATTTCCGAACTAAGGAACAAGTGGCGAGGCAGAGACCGGCTGCTAGAACTAAAAAATGGGACCAAAGGGAATGTCTCATAACTGGAACCTGAGAATCTGAATTTCCCTTGGCTCTTGAGGCCCGGCCACAGGCAGAAACAAAGTCTGGGCTCTGCAAGAGCAGAAAGTCTGGGGGTGTAGCTCAGTGGTACAGCGTTTGCCTAGCATGTCCAAGGCCTTGGGTCCCAACCCCAGCACTTAATGAATGAATGAATGAATGGGCAAGCAAGTGAACAGCAAATGGTTTTGCTTTTGAGACAAAGCCTCTGTTATCAAACCTGGATATTTCCAGGGTTCTCCTCCTTTTTCAACATGCTTTATGTATATGTCCATGGTACTGGTCAAGTCAAGTACTCGCTTCCTCATGGCATTTCCAGATGCAGTAATGGAAAGGGAGTCTTTAGTCCTGGGTAATTTCTTACTTCTCAGATCTTGGCCTAGACCTCCACCACTAGGAAGCATTCCCAGAGGAGCTCATCTTCTGCCCAAGATTACAAACTCCATGATGACAATGTTGACCTTATTTCACTGTTTTATTTTGGTTTGTTTTTGTGGTGCTGGGAATTGAACTCAGGGCCTAGTGCATGCACAGCGAGCACTCTACCAAAAGAGCTATATCCCCAGCCCCTGCTGTGTTTTTAATTCCTTACATAAATGCTTGCCACTTGATAGGCCCGTAAGAAATATTTGTTGAGTAAATTGATGAATGAATGAACAAATGAATAAGTAAGAGATGGTAGTTGTGCCAAAAATTTAAGCCCAGATTAATCTAGCATTTCCAAGATATTTAAACAACTGCAAGATATCCCCAAAAGATAAATGGGACAATTAAAGTTCTTCTCCTAAGCCTCTCAACCACAAACACATTAAATAGTATTAAAGCATTCACTCTTCCCAAAATGTGAGAGGTTTTTCAGGGCAGGTTTCCTTTCTTTTCTCAGTACTGAGGACTAAGTCCAAGGGGTGCTCTACCACTGAGCTATGTCTCCAGCCTCTTTCACTTTTTATTTTGAGTCAGGGTATCACTAAGTTGCTAAAGCTGATCTCACACATGTGTGTACCACCACACCAATAGTTTTCTTTTGGAATTATTTAATTTTATTTGGAAATTTTAATTTGTCAAGATAATTCTTATAATCAACTGATAACACCATTGTTCTTGGTTAAGGATAGGTGATAAAGGTAGGTTCTGAAACTAAGAAAAGGAAATATTTTGCCTTGGTTCATTTTAGCCAATCTCACTGGCAATAAAGGTGAGATATGAATTTCTTCTGTACTTCTGGCCTTGAAACTGCTAACCTTTTTATAGCTTAATAATCACAATATCAAAAAACAAACTGAATTATAAAAAGCATTTACTTTTCATTCCATATTACTGATAAACAGAAATATTAATCCATGTTCCTCAGACCTTCCTGGGAAGCCAAGTACTCCTCAGGGAAACGTAAAGCACACTGAGGACTTGTATGCTGCCAAACCTGGAAGAGGGTGGCTCAGAGAACGGTTCCAGGGGCAAGAGGCAGTCAAGCTGAGCCAGTCTCCGTGGGTTAGCTGGATACCAAACCTCTTCTCACTCCCATGACAGAAGAGGAAAAGAACCACACAGCCAGACACTGTGGTCACCTCCTAAACCCCTGACCCCAAGGAACCCTGTTAGCACAAGGCCCTGAACAACCTCAAAGAGTCTGAGACCGCCGTGTGTGAAAGGCAGGCCACATTCCAGGTCCCCATCTGCACACTCTTTCCCTGTGATCTGTTACACACTGGCACCTGCGAGGCCCTGTGGGGAGGGAGGATTTATGTAGTGGGCTGTCTGATTAGCGTCGTCAGCATCCCTTTACCTTAGCTCCAGAGAGTTTGGGAACATTGCTTATTTCACCATAAGCTTTACCTCCAAACTTGGTGAGCTGTGTTTCACTATAGGTGAAGCAGATGGAGGTGTGTGGATGGATTAAGATGAGAAACAGGAAGACACAGTGAAAAATCAATGAGTTTGAAAACTGGAAACCAAATCCTCATTCTACTCTCAACCAGCTACCAAGCTTGGACAAGTGACTGACTCTCTCTGTGTCTCACTTTCTTTACCATTGAGTCCTGGGGCTACAGTAAATGCTTTGCAGTCTCCTCCAGGTCCTAAATCTAAGAAGTATTTGAAGCCCATCAAGTCACTACTGAAAATCAACCACATAAGTCTCTCAAAGTGCCAGGCCTTTTAAAGTACTTTGGATTCAATGCAATTCAAACCATGACCCACACCCTGTATCATCCATCCCATGAGCAAAGACTTACCAAAATATTAGTACTCAACAAGCACCGTGAAACACGTTGGAGGGTCCCAAGTTAGAAAAAGTAATAAAATGGTACAGTTTTGGTTCGGTTTGGTTTGGTGGCTTTTTTGTTGTTGTTTTGGGTTTTTTTGTTTGTTTGTTTGTTTTTTTTGGTGTATGTGTATATCAGGGATTGAACCCATGGGCACTGAACCACTAAGCCCCAGCCCCAGCCCTTTTATTTTATTTTCTATTTTAAGACAGGGTCTCATTAAGTTGCTTAGGGCCTCAACAAGTGGCTAAGCCTAGGTTTGAATTTGTGATCCTCCTGTCTCAGCCTCTTGAGTCACTGGGATTACAGGTGTGTGCCACCGCACCCAACTTGGTACAGTCTTTTGAAAGGTAATTTTTGCATATATATCAAGTCTTTTTAAGGTCACAATCTTTTATCTTTTTTTTCTGGTTTTTTTTTTTTTTAGTTGTAAATGGACAGAATGCCTTTATTTTATTTGTTTATTTTTATGTGGTGCTTGAACCCAGCGCCAGGAAAGTGCTCTGCCACTGAGCTACAGTGGCAATCTTTGACACACTTCACTACACAAACAGTAGTAGTCATTAAAAAATTGGAAGTAAGCAATATGTCCATTATAGACACGCTAAGTGAGCAAATGAAATTGTCTACATTCATTGTAATGGTGACTTATAATAATATTTAATAGCACAGGCATACTTTCACACTATAATATTAAGTAAGGAAAGCAATAGGAAAAATTAAATATATGGCATGACATTATGTACAACACATACATTATTACGCATTATTATACAATGCTATGTATAGTTTTTTTGTTTTTGGTTTTGGTTTTTTTTGGTATCAGGAATTGAACTCAGGAGAATTCGACACTGAGCCACATCCCCAGCCCTATTTTGTATTTTATTGAGAGACAGGGTCTGAGTTGCTTAGCACCTTGCTTTTGCTGAGGCTGGCTTTGAACTCAGGATTCTCTTATCTCAGTCTCCTGAGCCACTGGGATTACAGGCATGTGCCACTGCACCTGGCGGTTATGTATAGTATTTATAAATAAGACTAGGAGGCTAGATAAACTGAATAGTAGCTACTCCCAAGTGTATGTCATTTCTTCTTTTGTGTCCGTATTCTAAATTCCCTATCACAGCATGTAATCATTATAATCAAAGAATTTTCTAGTTTATATACAGAACTGAAGGACACAAAACAAGGAAGGTTTTAGCAATTACTACCTTATGCTGCCTATTAAATGCATTTAGTGTTCAGACAGAGAAATGTCACTTTGGGCTGGGGTGGCCAAGGATAGAGCCCGGGGTGGGGGGTGGGAGGGTTCCTTTGATAGAGTCTCACCAGCACAAATATCAAGAGCACAGAATCTAGGGCTGGGTGTCCTAGGTGCCATCCTCACCCTGCTGCTTTCCTTGCTGTCCGAGTGTAGACAAGTCTCTCCAACACTCTTTATTCCTCGGCTTTGTCATCTGAAATATGGGGCTGTTATCAATTTTTTCCTCATAAAGCTCTTAGATTCTGCCTGCCTCATGAGAAGCACTACTCCCCATGCTAACCGTCATTAGAAGGGCATTTTAGGCAACATAAAAACGGTAATATTTCACTCTCTTTTGCTAACCTCTTATTATGTATCAGGTAACACACAGTGCCCATCTCCCAAGTCCAGGAAGGAAAGACTAACATATCCAACGTGTAGATGAGCAATCTCAGGCACAGGGAGGGGTCTGGAGCTGAGCTAGTATCAGATGCCAAGCAAATCTGACTGCAGGGCCCATGCTCTTAATCACGGCACCATCCTGCAGGGGCAGTAAACACCCGCACCTGGGCACACCATTTACTCTTGAAAAGGACAGGAACTGGGTAAAGAAAGCCAGGCAAGAGAGCTCAGCTCTAATTCATTAGGTGACTGAAAGCTCATAAGACATTCTGGGCAAAGTAGTTACAGGACAAAAGATGAATGTAAGGAAATCGGTCTAGCACAGATAAGCGTGGGATAAGCTGGCATGAGGCAAAAAAGAGAGTGGGGAGAGAGAGAATACATTATAAACAAAGCAGGTGTTGTGCTGGTGAGAGACTGTGCCAGGTGATAGCAAAGAGAATACAGAGGGGCAAATAAAAAATGTTTGTGCGTGCGTGTGTGTGGGGGTGGTGTAGCACTGAGCCACATCCCAAGCCCTTTTTGTAAAGGCAGCGGTTCACTGAATTGCTGAGGCTGGCTCAGAACTTGTCCTCCTGAGTCACGGGATCACAGGCAGGTGCCACCACACCCAGCTCCAAGACACTGGGAAGGGAAAATTAAGAGAACTTTACCAACAATGAGTCTTGGGAGAGACAAATCACATCTCACAATCCACTGAGGATATTTTGATTTCTGTAGGTTTTGTCAATTATTTTGTGCAGTTACTTAATTTTAAAGCATTTTTTTAAAAGATCAACAGCAGCACAAAGCAAAGCCTCACACAGCATCGTCTCCATCCAAGCAACTCCTGGGGACTGAAAAGGTGTACCTCAGCAGATGACCAAAGTGACCAACGGGGAAGCAGAGAACATGAACGTTCATTGTGTGAAGGAGGCGGCTATTTACAAAATCAAGATAAAGAACCCACTAATGGCTAATAGGACAGAGCCCAAGTGTGATAGCATCTCCCAGCACAAGGCAGGGCTGATTTACCTCTTGTTTTCCAGAGCTTGCCAACACAAATGTGTGACTGGTCTAATTAGCTCACTCAGCCAAGGAAAAGACATGGCCCAAACCATGCGTCACCCATCACTCCTCCCTGGATGGGGCAATGTCTCACAGAAGCCTATCCTTCAGCCCCACGTTGCCCTCATTAGAGAGAATGAAGCCTGCCAGCACCCGGCACCGAGGCGCTTAAAGAATATCATTGGATGGTGATGACAGACACGAGTCTCAGAAGAATGAGCTCTTATGGTGGAAAAGAAGAAGAGGCATAATGGACTGCAAAAATGTCCGTGCCCTGGCTGAAGTCCCATTACGAGCTCCAGCAGGGCCACCGACTGCACGGCGCCCACCTTCCATCGCGCTCTCAGGCTCCAGGAAGGCAGTGTAGCGCCCCCTCCACCCGGGTCCTGAGCACACACATCTGTAGAGCCTGGCCAACTACTGGATTTGCTCAACAAATATTCTTGGGCACTTAACCATTCACAGGTAATAAAGGATTATCTAGTCTTTTGTTGCTAATGCAAGAGAAGATCTAAAATCAGTCGGTGTGCTTTAAAAAAAAAAAAAAAACTTAAAGGGAAGAGAAGACAATCCAGAGAAAAAAGAAGTGAGGACTTCAAACTTCATCCAACAGTCTGATGGCGGCAAAGGGCAGCTGCTGGCTGGATACCTTTAGGGGGTACATACACGTTCAAAAAGCAAATATTCTTTACGGGGGCAGGGAGGAGGTTATGTAATTGCGCCCACCTCGTGAATGCAGGCCAAATCAGAATGGCAGAAAGAAAATTTCAAATAGTCATTTATCCAAATTGTCCTGCCTGCTCTACCTTCACCATCACTGCCTGGAGGAAACTCAGTCGGGAGGCCCTGGAGAAGCTGGGAACACCCAGGGCAGCAGCGCCACCAGAACCAGGGAATCCAGACACTTGGGACGCGGAGCCAGTGGAGTCTGACACATAAGCACAGTTCACATCTTTAATTTTCTAAACTTCTTATTGTCACCACTAAGATTTCTTTATAAGACTATCTGTTCATGTGTAAAGTCAGGATAGTTTATTATCCCGATTTTATGTCTATAGAGAATTTTGAACATCCTGGAACTTGAAAAATGAATCATCTGGTATCACTTGATACTGAACAACAGCCACCATGAAAGTAAGAAATTTTTCACAGGAAAACAAAATGTTGATTTTTACCATTTTACTAAGTGTATATTACTTATATTTGAAGTATTTGAAAAACAAAACTAGATAGAACTATGCTATAAAATGAGAGTCAAACAAAATTTTTCTTTTTTTTTTTTCTTGTACCCTCAGGGGCATTTACCACGAACCAACATCCCCAGCCCCCCCCCTTTTTTTTTTCCACTTTGAGACAGGGTCTTGCTAAGTTGCTTAAGGCCTTGCTAATTTGTTGAGGCTAGCCTCAAACTTGCAATCCTCCTGCCCCAGCCTCCTGAGTTGCTGGGATTATAGTCATGTGCCACCACATCCAAACAAAATTTCATTAAGAATTGTTTAAAAGTATTTATGAATACCTTCCTTTTAAAGTATGTTTTCTTTAAAATACCCTCTCCCCAACTTGGGTGCAGAAAAGTCTTGGTCAACTATTCAATTTTGTTGCATACAGCACTGTGGGAAAGAATGACTGCAGAAATCCTACTTGCAATTGAGATGGATGGATAGATAGAATACGTCATTTAAGGTACAGAATCATAAAAAATGACATATACATTTCTTAAATATTTTATCATGAAACATAAAAATCAAATTTATTTGCTATCATTTCCATATAGATCAAGGCTAGTTCTTCAACTACATATCTACTGACAGAAGTTCAAATTTGTCTTTTATGCATGAACTGTACTCATGAAATGCATCATCTGTAATTTCCTGTTTGGGCTACCGGAAGTTGAAAAAAACTTTAGTGTGACTCTATCTCAGTGTGGAATCCTTCCATATTTTAAACATCTTTCCCAACCATTTAGAGTTCTGTCTCCACATCCAATTTGACAGTTGCAACATTTTATGGCAACCTACCTTTATTCCTTCCCCAAAAATTCAACTTCCTGGGGCTGGGGTTGTGGCTCAGCAGTAGAGTGCTCACCTAGCACGTGTGAGACGCTGGGTTCGATCCTCAGCACCATATAAAAATAAATAAAATAAAGGTATTGTGTCCAACTACAACTAAATTTTTTTTAAAATTCAACTTCCTTTTCACATACATTTCCTGTTTCTATGTCATATGATGAAACTGTGTAATTACTATAACAATGCTTGCTGCTGGCAATGGGAGACATTTGCAGCTTTGAGAGCTCACTAGAAATAGTCTGTGTTTTTTCAGACAGAATGGAAAGCACTGACAATCCAGGAAAGCACTCAGATAGGTAAAGAGAACTTCCATTGTATTATTAAAAGAAGCCAGCTGCATTCTCAAAAGCTAGCCTCTAACATGAAAGGGTATCCGCAGGCAAGATTATTCTTGTTTGGAAAAAATATGAGTTAAGTCTCTCAGGGAGGGAACTTTGTCTTTCCGCCACATCCCTTGGGGGAGAAATGCTATAGAGTCAATTGCTTTCCAGAAGGCGAGTACAGCGCTATGCTCTATGTAGCTCAAGGTCATCCCCATACTTTAATTTGCAGGATTTACACTGGGAGATAATCCCTAATAGATAGGCGGGTAGAAAAATTACCTGCCTTGAGCAGTTAGCCCATTTCTAAGAAAACTGAGAGATCTGCAAATAAACTTTCCCTCTTCACCCCACCCCCACAAAATAGACACTACTCTATACCTATCAAAGGCCTTCTCAAATAAGCAGTGATAATACTGAGGCCAGCCCACAGCCTCATGTTTGATTACTAGCCTCACTGGAGACCTTTGGGCACAACATCTAAGCTCTAGACTCCACCACTCCCCATGGTCTCCCATGACTGGTCCTCATGGGCAAGCCACTGAACCAGCTGGATGGCCAGATGTCCCATAACACAACTCTGTACAGAAATGTAGATTAGTCCTGGTAAGGAAATAGGAGAGACACTAACATTCATAAAGCTTGCAGGTGATCACAAATACAAACACATGTGTGCACACACGTTTACACACACATACTATAAAAAAAAAGATATCATCCAAAATGTCAACAGTGGTTTCTTCTGGAAAGTGAGACTGCATGTGTGTTTAATTTTATTGGTTTTATCAATTAATTTTATTGGTATATTCTAAATTTCTAAAACTAACAAGTGTCACTAGTATTATTTGTTTTTCATCATCGGAGGGAAAAAGCCTGGTTCATAGGAAGTACTTTTTTTTTTCCTTAAAAATATGTGTCATTTTAGTGACATATCATTTACTGACATATTTAATGATATACTGTGTTCATTCGATCAATCTGCTAATGGGTAGATGTTTAGTTTGTCTGCAGATTTTGAATGTCACTGTGTGCAGGGGACATTCCTTAAACATTTGGCACACCCATGATTCTGTCCTTCAGTTAAAATCTGAGGAGGGGAAGTACCAGCTCACAGGGTCAAGGCATCTGAAGGCCGAGGGTGCAAGCAGACTCCCCGGAGCTGTCCTGCTACATGTGACCGATCATTAAGAACCCATTCTCCTCACTAGTGCTGCTCATAACAGGGGATTCACTTGCTCTTGAATTCTCTAGACTTTGGATTTTTAACAGCAGATTAAAATATAGGAATAATTTGGTTGTCTGTTCAATTAGAAAATTTGGCAATCTTATTTATATTGCAAAATTTTGTTAGAGCCACTAAGACAAATAAAAAAATAAAATGAAATAAACCTCTGTAGGACTCTATATTCAACTCAGTACTTTTGGTGAAGCTAATCATAACATCTTCAAACCATTAGCCTGTGGGATTCGGCCTCCCCACCAAGAACTCCCTGGCTAAGGACTGAGGGGGTCTTTTCATAGTAATTACCTTGTAAAGGGAAATGGAGTGAGTGAGAGAATGTGGGCTCCATGTGCTGCTGCAAGGAACAAGTGCCTAGTACAGAGTTAGCTGTCCCAAGACATTTATTGACAGCATTTCTGTGATAACTTTAATACAGCATAATGAGAACTTCAATGGCAGGTGTTTCAATCCAGTTTTTGTGTTCATTTGTTTGTTTTTGGTAGTAGGAACTGAACTCATGGGTACTTTGTCACTGAGTCACATCCCCAGTCCTTTTTATTTTTTATTTTTAATATGGTCTGACTAAGTTGCTGAGGCTGGCCTCAAACTGTGATCCTTCTGCCTCAGCCTCCTGAGTTGCTGGGATGACAGGCATGTGCCACAGCACCCAGCTGCCCAATCTGCTTCATTTTACAGATGAAGCAATGGGTTTACAAAGCTAGACTGAGAACTCAGGTCTCCCTGATGCAAGACTCATGCTTTTCCTCTAAAACTAATTTGTCTGTTGGTGGGTTTTCCACATACAGATTGGAAGCCAGCGACACCTTAATTCTCACAATTACATTTAATCAGAGCAATCTGCAATTTGAGATTTAAGTCAAGATGCTCAAAATATACTTGGTTTACAGATTTCTACGTAGTTACATAATACTTCCCTGTAGCAGATATTTTAAGTTACAGACTAAAAGCAAATAGGTTTATACACACCTCAGAAGATGATGAATGATTGATTATAAATCCCTATCCTGATACGGGGTTTCTGATTGCATTAGACAGAGGGCATGAAGACTAATTAAAAATGCTCATACATTCATCACAGTTGATTGTACATAATCTACTGCTGAATGTACAAGTGTGGCACCTTCTCCAAAGTGACAGAGAAAACAGATGAATTTCCACTCAAAACTCCCACAGGCTATTTGTCTTGATTTCGGGGTAAATGGGCTTTCCCTAATAACCTAAATCACAAACAGAGTGACAGTTAGAAAACCCTAGGCCAAATTTCACTCCCCTCTGGAAGCAGGGACTGGCCCGGCCGGTTACGCCGCACATGATCAATAAATAATTATGGATGGACTGGTAAACAGGTCTACAGGCATACTTCACGGATTTTCAAAACTAATTTTTCTGGATGCCTACATAATTGGAAGTCATAGTGTGTGTTCCAGGGAGCTAAAGGAAATACACCCCGTATGCCACCACACACAGCCCCTAACCAGCTCCCTCACATTCACGTGCCAGCCCTACGGTGACGGCTCTTGCTCTTGCTCCTCTCTCCCCGTGCCTTCCGGGTGACAACTGCTATCTGATAGTCACATGCCAAAACACCACCAAGGTACACTGCGGAAGGGCCCTTGCCAACAAGGAAAGGGGGGCACCCTCACCTCCACCTGCCAGGGAAACGGCCGCGCACCACAATCATCAGCAGATGGCCCTCAGCTCCAACGGGAGGGATGGGGGGAGGCTGATGGCCCTCTGTGCTCTCCAAGAACCCTTGTTCCCGCCCCCTCCTTCCTGGTCCCAGAAAGCCACTACCACCAACTTCCTCTCTGACCTGATCTAGCATCGAGATGTGAGGGTAGGAGAAGCCACTCATTGTATGCCTGAAAGTCCCACTGTGTGGGAGCGACGAGGAGTGGAAGAGGAAGAGCATCTAGCCCACAGAATCCGCTCATCAGACAGCATGTTTGGAGAACTGACGTAAAATTCAAAACCCAGGCTGGCGGGGGCTGGGGGTAGCTCAGTGGTAAAGCACTTGCCCAGCATGCAGGAGGCCCCCGGGTTATCTCCAGCACCACTAAAAAGCAAAAACAATAATCAGATAGGTGTAGTAGTGCAGACCAGTAATACCAGCAATTCAGGAGGCAGGAACTGGAAGTTCACAAATTCAAAGCCAGTCTGGGCAGATTAGTGAGATCCTAACTCAAAATAAAATAGAGCTGGGGTTGTGGCTCAGTGGTAGAGCACTTACCTAGCACATGTGAGGCACTGGGTTTGATCCTCAGCTCCACATAAAAACAATTAAACAAAACAAAGGCATTGTGTCCATCTACAACTAAAAAAATCAAAAAATATATTTAAAATAAATAAATAAAACACTTGGGATATAGCTCAGTAGTAGAGCAACTCTGGGATCCATCCCCAGTACCACAAAGGGAAAAAAAATCAAAATTATATTCAATGAAGGCATCTGAAGTTCTACTTTTTGATTCATTCAATGTACAAAAGATTTGACAAATGCAAGCAGATTAGAAATTATATAATCTGCATCATAGCAAAAAAAAAAATTTTAATTTTTTTCCACAACAATTATAAAGCTAAGCTGAAAAGGGAGAAAATTAATAAAGACTTGGCTGGGAAAGTCATTCTGGTTTAAGCAATAAAGTGACAAAACCAAGAAAAGATAACAGCTTGAACAATGGCAAGATGGTTACACAGTTACTCTCTGAAAAATTACTACTTTCTGAGAAAACAATCAAATAGCAGTGCAGGATTAAGCAAGGCTACACAGACTCCTTCCATATGAATCACTAGTGAACCAAATTTATATCTTCCATTATGAAACTTTCTTATATATTCCTTAAATAGTTCTGTTTTGATTTCACACACACACACACACACACACACACACACACACACACACAAATTCTTGCCTTTTTTACCCTCTGCTTTCTTCATACATCTCTTCGTGGGCCCAGGAGATCCAGACTCTGACCCAAGCTCTGCCCCTATAGATACTAATGTAATTTACACAATATTAGTGAGCCTCCGTTCACTCATCCATGTATCCAGCCAATTCACTCGGCACCAAATTGAGTGCCAGGTGGGAGGAAGAAACTGAATGAGACAAGCATGGTCCCTGTTCTTGTGGAGCTTGGCCCATAAAAATGAGGGGTAGAGAAGAAATTCTGTTACTGGTGGTAGCTTTGCTTTATTTATCTGTGGTCCTGGGGATCAAACACAGGGCCTTGCAGATGCTAGACCATAGCTCTACCCTGGCCCAGGTTTCAAGTTTTCAACTTTACTCTTCTCCCTCTGTCTTCTGATTCTCATGGTACAAACTTTATTTTTTCCTTTCATTTTAACAACCTCTAACACCCACAAATGGTACCACATGAAAACTGTACTAACAAAGAGACTTGGCCAAACAGGTTCATGTGACAAAAAAAAGGAAGAAAATGTGATGGAGGGATTCTACAGAAATCAAGATCTCAAAAAAAAAATGCACAAAAGTTTCATTTTAGAAAAACAAGATGTGAGTTAAAGTTATCACTGGCAGGGGAGAAGAACAGAGAGCAGAGCCCGCTCTTCCACCTGAAAAATTGGAACCTGATCCCATGAAAAGCTGGTCACTGGGTCATTCAATCCTGATTGCTTAATGAAAGTGTGCAAATCAGCAGATATTATGCTGGAACGTTCCAAGTGTCCCTAATTATGACCGAGTAGATAAAGGCTTTAAAAATCATACTTCACCCTATTTGAAAGGGTGTCTGGCACATCATTAATTAAAACACCTCGGCTCCCAATTACATTAGAAGCATGGTAATTATCTTCATACAAAATATGCTTTATAACACTCAAAATGCTTCAAACCCTGGGGTGACAACAGAATATAAACAAAAAGACCCTGCATTAGGGCTCCTGTCCATTACCACGCTGCTGCAGATCCAAGTGAAGAGCTCCCCCTTTGGGAACAAGGAGCACTAACAGGCCTGAGAAAGACGCAGTGACTACTCAGATCATTATTAGTGTTAGCAGCACCTAACTTCTCCTGGGCCACTACCTTGGGCCCCATGCTGCGCTGAGTGCTTTTTCACATACCCCAAGCTCAGAGGGACTGAGCAACTTGTCAAAGGTGCCCCAGCCAGAAAGTGCTAGAGGAGAATAGGTCTGTTTGGCTCCAAAGTCTATACTGTTAATCGTGACAGCCACCAAAGCCCTAAGGTGAAAAGAGGGCAGGGGCCGTCGGCTGCACATACTTCTCCCCAGAGGAGATTAAACACACAGCCAGAGAAGCCAACGCTGAACCCGAAAGAAGTCCAGATAGGCATCAGAAAACCAGCCTCCCGTCCCAGGGCTGGTAAAATCTGAACGAAGAGCAGTGGGAAGGCTGCTGTGCCAGGAGGGCGAGGTTCGTGGAGGCTTCTGAGCAGGTGGAGTCATCCAGTTACGCAGACTGTGCTGCACACCTCCTGTCAGCTGCCACGGCAACGCCTGGCCTCCAGGCAGGGCGCCAGAGACCCCATGAGGAACAGAGCAAAGAAGGGACCCGGCAGCACCCCAGGCCCTTTTGGGAAGCCCCCTCCAGAGCAGGTCCCCCAGATGGAGACCTCTCCACCTGAGAACTCCCCCTACGTGCCCCCGAATCCAGCTGTGCTGTAGGGAGGCCAGTGCTGACTCCAAGAACTGAGTGTCAGCCGCTGTCCTTCAATGCCTGACAACTCAGAAGGAAGGACCTCTAAAAAGAGTCTGAGTTTTCAGCCACTGAAGAGAAGTCATTAAAACTCAGTGCCTGGGAATCAGATTGAAGAGGAAACTCAGAAGCTGTGGTGGTTACCGGGCACTGGGAACACAGCTCTGCAATCTTACAGGCCTGTCCCTCCAAGAATAAGGAAGGGGCAGCTCTACTCATGACGCTTCCTGCCTCATTAAAATTTAAAAACACATTATGGCCTAGTGGAGTCAAATAAACCTGGCTTTAAATCCCAGCTCTGCTCCCTACTCAGTCTATAGCTTTAGGCAAAGTACTTAACCTATTTTGGCCCCAATTTCCTCAGTTTCAAAACAGGGATAATGCCTTCTGCCCTGCTGGTATCTTATGAGTATCTCTGGGAGTGCACTCCGCACACCAGTGCAGGTGATGCCCTGCCCTACCGCCCCTCCTCAGGAAACTGGTAATATTCCCAACGGCTGCTTGGGGGCAGTCTCCGACAATGATTTTCTGTACTTAAGCGTGCAAGTGTGTGTGTGTGTGTATACACTAACACACACACACACATGCACAACATCAACCTGCTAGTCCAGTGGAACTACATAGTCCTCACAGAACCAACGGTGGGAACCTGGCCTGAAAGCAACGTATCCCTGGGTTGGCCACCAACCTGTGACATGCCTAAATGTCAACTGTGGTATTCCAGGAGCTCAGCCATTCAAATTCCCAGTTCAAATCCAGAAAATAAAGCTGGCCAGCAGCAGGCAGGAAAGCAGACAGGCCGGAGACAGAGGAGCAACTCAGAGAGCAGCTGGGTTGGAGTGAGGGCGCACTCCCAGAACTAGTGGGCCTCCAAGCAGCCTCTGATTTCCCTCCCTCTAGGTGTCCCCTTTCCCCCGCCCTGGTCCTTCCTGGAGCTGAATGCTCTTTCCCCAGGATGGAACAATAAGCTTCCTACTCCTGAGGTCACAGGATGCTGTGTCTGTTCTCTGCAGCCAGAAATAAGGCGGGTGGGAAGCCAACACCGCCTGCGAGAGAGGCCGGGAGGGGCTGAGAAGCACTCAGGCTGCTCTGTGAGCCTCGCGAACAGGTGGAAGGAGAAAGGCCTTGACCCCTCTAGCTGAGAAAGGCCAGCCCCTCACAGAGGCAGGCCACCAAAGGAAAGGCTGGGGTGCGGGGGACACCCACTATAAACAAATAATGGCTTTAAGAAGTTCCGTGAAGTACAATACCAAAGTCGGGAGCCCTACCTTCACCACCATTTATAGGTTCCTTGGGGAGGGGTTTGCTCTCGTTTTTGTTTTTTACTCTAACATTTCTTGAGAATGAAACAAAGCTGGGTTTCTTTTTTTTTTTTTAATATTTTTAGTTGTAGGTGGACATAATAAACTTTATTTTTTTCATGGTGCGGAGGATGGAACCCAGTGCCTCACGCATGCTAGGCAAGCGCTCTCCCACTGAGCCCCAACCCCAGCCCTGAATTTATCTTTGAGGTGAAGCTTTGATTAAGCAACGAAAATCAAAGACTTTCTAACGTCCTCAAAATAAAACCAAACAACAAAACCGACAAGCAAAGCTTCCCTCTACCCCACCCAAAGACATGAACTTGGGAAAGGAGTCCGAGGAGGAAGCGGCACCAAGCCCGCAGGGGACACACATGGGCCTCCCTAGCACCCACCGCCCCTGACCTGGCCTCCCATCCTCCACCAGGTTTTCTGCAGCACTTCTGGGGTCTCTTTCTGTTCATCATTTACTTTATTACCAGGCTTGCAACCCAATTTGTTCCACTCCAGGTCTTCCGGCTTAAATGTGTGAGTTCTATATTTCAACAGAATGGACATCAGGCTTCGGCAGACACCCCTGATGTACATTTCAGAGCCACCTGCTTCAATGCCTCTCTCAAATCTGCATAGGACAGAGAATTTGTTTACTGTTTATTTAAAAGCAGAAGCAGAAAAGTACTGCTGCATACATCAAACCCAGCGAGGGAGACAGGGGGACTCTAGCAGGCCACAGCATAATTTATCCAGATTTACTTTTTGTCAGACCACTGCTCAACTGGGCTTGAAATCTGTTGTTCCCGTTAGCTTTTCCTTCAGCCAGCAAAAGAACCAGCCTTGAGAGCAGCTGCTGTAATTGACAAAAGTATTCCCTTCCCACAGGGGTGGGAGTGGGCAGAAAAGCTCAGATCTAAAGCCACTGGCCTGGGTCCACTCAATATGTGACGAGAAATGCCTGCAATAGCAACCCTTGGGCTTCTGTTTGGAGCTACAGGGTTTTTATTCAGTCCTCTTGCTATCTGCGATTCAGTACCTTTCTAGCATTGAGTGGCAACAGCTCAAGGTGATGAGCAGTGAATCACAACAAATTTCATTGGGTGTTTGGTTGTTGTTTTTTTTTTTCTTTTTGCAGCCTTATAAATAAAATCAGAATCTTGGAAGCGAGTAAACCTTCTGAGGTATGCGTATCTCAAGGTTATTCATTTCTACACTTCTATGGCAGGAGTATAAATACAATCAAAAGAAATGTGGTTTACGATTAACAAATTTCTCCATACGTGAAAACTCACATTTTAATTGTCGAGGCACTGTACTAAAGCACGACAGACCTTTAACTTCTCAATGCTTATATTGCAAAATAAATAAATAAATGGAAAGCTAATTTTCCAGCAGGGCAGAGGAGTGCAGAGGTGAGCAGAAACCGCCAGCTTCAATGCAAAGCTCCAGATCGGAACGGTTTTTATGTGATGCAATTAGCAAAATGGACAGAATAAATCTAATTCCTCATGATGCCTCAGAGAGATTTCAAAATGTTAGTAAAACAATGGCACACAACTTTTCAGGAATCTGGGCAACTTTAAGTGGGGATTTTCAATTTGTCAGGGGTATCTGCTCAGATTATCTTCTCTGGCCCCCAGTGCCTCAAATTCAGGGTTGGGATTTGGAAGCCGTCTGGGCATGTGGAGCCTGGCCATCTCGCCTCTCACCTGTGTTGACTCAAATGAACGGGGCTGAGCCCATCAAATGGTCTCCCCCAAGAATTTAGGATCAGAAAATGCTCAAAGTGTTTTTCTAGTTATTTCAACAACTGGAACATAAATTCAGCAGAAGCTTGAAGAAGCCTACCTCAATTACGTGGAGTAAAAGCCAGTTGAGTGAAAGAAAATAGAAAAGAGTGCTAGCTGGCATTCCAAATCCTGACTTGAGTCCTAGCTTTGCCTGACTTCCAGAATCCTTGCAATAAATGTCCCTTTTTATTGAATCTAGTAGGTGTCTCTTAATATCCAACCTATTTAAATCAGGACTAGAGCAGCATAAGCATGGGATAAAGGTCAAGCTATGTTGGAATGATCCTTCAGCAAGGGAAAATAAGATAATCATCAAAATTCAGAGCCAGAAAGCCCACTTTGATCAAAAGAGATGGCACTGACATGAGAATCTGATTCCTATTTCTGTCATGTATTTATTATGGCATCTCAGTTCAAAATCAAAGAGCCCTGAGTCTCTCTGTGTCAGATGGGTAAGACTTCCCTTCCAAGGGCACCTCTAGCTGTCCTCCCTGCCCCCAACCACGTGAACACATGGCAGCAAGTGCTTCTTTTATCTTCCCTGGAGTGTTCATTTGTTCACATTAAGCATCTTCTCAGAAGCCCACAGTGACTTCCAAAGCTTGATGTGTCTAATTGAAACTCCTGACTAAGTGCTGCATCCCCTCGCTCTATGATACCTAAACACTGTCATAACCCATAATGCCTAAGGTCACAGCCAGCCCCAAAGGTCGGCCCGCTTGATGGCCATCCACAGTCACGAGACTCCCACGCCAGGTGGAGAACATTGCACTTGCCGGCTCTTCCTCCTAGAAATGGCCAAGGAGAATAAGGGGGGGTGGGATGGATCTCAGGGTCTGGATGCTGGAGTATCATTCTGACTTTTTTTAAATAACCAATTATGATTTCATTTCTACAGGTATGACTCTACAAAATAAAGGTGCTGAGGCTTCACATTGGCTTTAGCTTTTTTCTTCTACCCCAGCACTTCTAAGAGGTGTGGAAAGATGACATAAAAGATAAGTAATAACATTTAAGAAAAAACAGGGCAACGTGTGGGACATTGAATGAACTGTCCAGAGAGCGCGTGCTGTTGGTGCCAATGGCACCATGACAGAGGCAGAACTGGAGGCTGCACATCAAGGACAGGAAGGACGTGGATCCACAGAAGGACCGGAGCTTCGGCCACCACAGTGTTCATTTGCCTTCATGTTGGTTGTTGACAAATGATATTAATAAGCCACCTGGAGAAACATTAAAAAACTATTCTGGGAAGAAAAAAACTGTTGTAAAAACTTACTAAATATGCAGGGAGATTTCTCCATAATGGAAAGGACAGTGCTAGAGGGACACTGCCCACCAGAGCCTTCCTGATGTGAGGGCAGGGAGCACAACTGCTGGGCTGGCACAGTATCCAGTCCCTAAGAGCCCCTGGCTGAAGGCTCAATAAACAGTTGTTGAAAGCATACATAAGCAAAGCCTCTACATTTAAGAACCTATGATTTTTTTATTAAAATAAAGAATAAAAGTAGAGAATATGTTGTCCTTTCCCTTTGGCGTCCCTAATAAACAGGGCATCAGAAACCCTCCTTGGGATGATAGAAGGAAGAAGCAAACCTCACACAATTACCATTTTGTACAATAAATGATCAAATCCCACCGTGTTAGCAAGTAAACAAATCTGTCACTTGACTCATTCTCTACACTGACATATTAGCTGAAAATGAGCCTTTCAATAATAAAAAAGGTAAGTTACTCTACAATTGTGAGTCCAAACACTCTCTGAAATACATATTAATTTGCTTAAAAATGCCACCTCTTCTTAAGTTGATTTTGTCTTCCAACCACCTCAACCACAGGCGATTATGTCCCATGTGCCAGATCCATGTGGTCCAAATGATGGACAGCCCCCTAACCAAATGTATTGCCATGGCAACAAAGGGACTGCATTGCTGCTCTCTACCTACCATGGCCCAATCAATTATTAAACATGCCTACACTACAGTGACACAGTATAAATGATCATGTTCATTAGCAGCAAGAGTCAACCGGGAGAAAATCACAAACACCAGAGAGCCACATTGATCACAAAACCAAACACACTCTCCATGAGGGCGAGTGTTAAAGACCAAGTGTAAAGGAGGAGGGAGAAGAAACGGTTCTTAATTTTAAGCTTCCACTTTAGAATTACACGAGCATACAGTCTCCCACCTCTTATTTAGAAAGGGAGAGAGGAAGGAAAGAGATGGAAAGAAAAAGACCTATAAAATGACTTTATATATGTGACACATTTTATCAAAAGCTACCGAAATAGAATTAGATAAGATGGTTCAAGAGCCAAAGGATAAAATCCATCTTAACCTTGTTTTATGGTTTGGGCTTGGTTTCGATTCTGGATCATTTTCTGGTTTATTTCTCATTAGGAGAACAGGCAGGGGACTGGAAAATTGGACCCTGGAGGGGATGGACAGCAGTTGGCAGCCAGCTGTGACCAGCCTGTCATCCAACCTGGTTGAATCTCCACTCACTTCCCACGGGGAGATTTCCGAACAGAGAAAGTCAGACTAAGGATGTCCAGCAGGTTTAATGGGAAAAGAGAAATTTTGCCCCACCAAGAGTAACCAGGAATTAAGTTCATTCTGGGGCTCCTGCAATTCACTCTGGGACATAGCTCAAAATGCAATTAAAACTAACTGTTGTATCTTGAACCATCTCACAGTGAACTGGGCCGGGTCTGGGTTAGAGGGTTCCCCTGTCTTATACTCACAATGATTCAGAAACTGCGTCGGCAGTGAAGGCTGGAGTCAATACTGGGGCTGGATAAATGGCTCTTTGATTCACTTTACTCATGTCGCCCAGTAGAAAAGAGAAGAAAGGGAAAAAGGAAGTAGCCCTCCAAAAGATTCTAATTTATTTATAAGAGATCATAGTCTAATAACGAAAGTTTCAGGCAGAAAAGAGTTTTTACTTGGTTAAAAATAACTGACATGGCCCCAAAAGGAAGTCTCTAATTTACTGACAAATTAAAAGGCATCTGTGAAAGTCTGAAGAACCCGTTCGCACACAGCGTTCCTCTGATACTGCTCTGGATACAGTCCTCTGTCTTTCTGCTTTGCCAAAATCTGGCTTGCTACAAGTTGCAGCTATCAAACCCTGATTGGACTGCAGAGATGACTAAATAATTTACGAAAGCTGTAGTTTTCCAGTACAGTGATCCTTCCACCAGAGATATTAATTTTTATTACAGCAAACATAAGAAAACCTCTTAAAAGATAATGATGTACAATTATTTCACTGTTTGTATGGGAGAGAATGTGAAAAAAAAATATTAAATATTTACCCAAAATAATTCTTTCCCCTTAAAACCATCTTCCCCCGAGAAAAGCATCACAAATACTTAAAATGAAATCCAGGGTGGCCTTTCCACTGCAAATTACTCCTCTTAAGAGGAAAAATGATCACATAAAGAAGCTGAGCGTTTACAAACACTTCACACAGTAGTATTTTATTTATATACCCACATAAAATAAAAAACATGTACCTTGGGGATCATTTACACAAGTAAATGTCTTTCTGATTACCATATAAAAAAGCTTAAGAAAGATAACCTCTCACATCTGACAGTACGCACGAGATGAGTTATAACTGCCATTCTGTTTCCATAATTGAGCAAAAGCCTTTAGACAACTGGTCAAATATCTGCTTCTCATTTTTGATCTGCTGACCTGCATGCAAATACATGCTCGCAATCTATTATGAGATCCATGGAGAACAACGTGTTCTAGGAAAGACCTTTTGAAGTCTTTAGTTTTTATATTTCTTTAATAACTTTCATTGAGAGTATAATATATACAATCCATAAAAGACATTTAGAAGTTGCTATGGCTTAGATAAGTATTCCTCAAAGGCCCACTGTAGCCCAGTGGTTAAGCACCCACTGGCTTCAACCCCTGGTTCCAAAATAAAGCTTGCTTCCCAGGGTGGCACTGCTGGGAGGTGGGAAAACCTTGAAGAGGTATAGCCAAAGCCAGGCATGGTGGCACACACCTGTCCCATCTACTCAGGAGACTGAGGCCAGAGGACTGCAAGTTCAAAGCCAGCCTCAGCAACTTAGTGAGCCCCTAAGCAACTTGGAAAAACCCTGTCTCAAAATAAAAATAAAAAGGGCTAGGGATGTGGCTCAGTGATTAAGCGCCTATGGGTTTAATTTCCAGTATCAGTACAGCCAAATGGGTGGTCTTTGGCTCTGGGGTTACTGGGGGCATAACCTCAAAGGGGACTGTGAGGAGTGGTCTCTTCCTCTCTCTCTCCATGGATTAGCTTCCTGGCTCTTGATGTGAGCACCTGGCTCCACCATTGCCATCCAGCACTCCTACCAGAGGTCTAAAGCAATGGGTCTGCCCAGTCTTGAACTGATACATCTAAAACCATAAGACAAATAAACCGTTTCTCTAAGTTAATTTTCTCAGGTACTTCATTATAGTGACAGAAAGTTGGCTAAGCAAAATGAATATTCTTCTCCCAGTTGACAAGAACTTCATGGGTACCGGTCATAGTATTCAGTCTACTTTCTTATAAATAGCAGGCACTCTCATTCGTCACAGAAATAAAAAATTAGAATATACTATATAAAACTAAACAGTAACATTACTCTTGTAAATATTCTCCTTGAATTTTATTCATAAATCACTTCTACCACTTCCACTTAGATAAACAGAGATTGAACAGATATAACGTATATGTCTCAGTACTGCTTTTCATAGCAAAACACAGTGAACTTCAAAATGTCCGACAATGGCACAGTGATTCCACATGACTTATGGAACATCTATACAATATACAACTATTAAGAAGGATGCAACACTAATCAAAGTAACTACAAGACAGAACACAGTGCTCCTGAAGTGGACTCCCACATTCACAGCCATGATTTCCAACAAAGGAACCAACACAGTCCAACAATGCGGGGGGGTGGGGGGGCTTTTCCAACAAACTGTGCTGGAATAACTGGATATCTGTACAGAGGACATTAACCTTGACCCCTACTTCACAAAAATCACAAAAACTGACTTGAGGTATGTTGAGAGCCACAGCCGAAGGGGCCCCAGCAAACTTCCAGCT
The DNA here is from genome assembly GCF_021218885.2 of Marmota monax. NCBI lineage: Eukaryota > Metazoa > Chordata > Mammalia > Rodentia > Sciuridae > Marmota > Marmota monax. The sequence goes on from NW_026693571.1 coordinate 39,375,752, forward strand.
GCCAGCAAACTTCCAGCTGCCGGCTGATGATTGGCTCACAGCGGCCCCAGCAACATCTAGCTGATTGGCTCCTCTGCGGTGATGCTCATTGGGCTGTTTCCCTGCCCTTTCAGACCATGGAGCTGCTCATTGGGGGACTTTTTTGGCTCTGCCCACGTGACCCAGCCAATCGGCCTCAAGAGCAGGAGGATTGTGGGAGGTGGAGAGAAGCTTGTGTGGGAGAGAGAGGCTTGTGGAAAGCCGGTGGTGGCAGTTGAGGCTCTGAGGGTTTTTCCTGAGAGGCTGTTTTGTTTGGCGTGTGTGGTTCTAAAAATAAAGTTAGTTTCTTTTGACAAGTGGCTCCTGACTGTGCCCAGCCAGACTGCGGCATTTCGTGGCTCGCATGGGGAGCGACTGAGGGTAAGTGAACTGCTCGCCCCTGAGGGCAGGGTGAGAGGATGGGTAGCCATTTTAAGATTCTTCTTTTGTTATTTTGTTTCACTTGTGTTTTAAGTTGCCTGTCCCTGGAGATGTGTAAGATGGAAGAAAAAACGCTCACATCTGAGGAACAGATAGGGAGAAAGGACGGATGGACATTTCAGGAGGCTATTATAATGATTTTGTGTTGTTCCAATTTTGTTTCACTCAGTTTCAGTTTTGTTAGGCATTATCTTGTTGGGTTGTATTATAGTAGAAATACGGGATCAGAAATTAGTAAAAAACAAACTGAAAGAGTGTTAAGTAAATTGTTAGAGGAAGGAGGCATCAGTAAAATCAAGAACAATCAGGGCATACGTTGATACAATACAAAAATGTAGCCCATGGCTTTTTAAGGAGGAGTTGTTAAATATATCACAATGGAACCATCATGGTGAAGATTTAAAAAGAATAGAAAAGAAAAGCCCAGGGACTCTGCCAGTTGGCACATTGCCATTGTGGACGTTCGTATCTTGTTTGCTTAGTCCAAAGCCTTCAGTTCAGACAATGGTAGAGGAAGAAGAAGACATAATGATTCAAGTAAAAGAGAAGGTCTCTCAAGTTAGTCAGACAGAGGAAAAGATTCAAGTAAAAGAGAAGGCCTCTCAAGCTAGTCAGACAGAGAAAGAAAGTGTAAAACAGAAAAAGCCATCAGGGGGAAAGTTACAACAGGAGACTGCTACTAACACCTTTCTATCACCAGAGGGTGTAAGTGTCCAACCAACAGCACTACCTCTACAGGAGACTGCTACTAACACCTTTCTATCACCAGAGGACGTAAGTGTCCAACTAACAAGGCCACCTCCATATGCTGGGAGGTCCCCAACCCCCGCAGTTGATAGTTGGGATCCTGAGACAAGATCTCAAATATTAACATGCCCTGTATTTGAGGCAGGAGGGCAGCGATTTTACCAAGTTTTAAATTTCAAAACAGTGAAGCAGCTAAAAGAGGCTGTAACAACCTATGGTCCTCAAGCACCCTTCACTGTAAGCATGGTCGAATCCATTAACAACTTGAACATGATGCCAGCAGATTGGGCTAATATGTGTAAAGCTGTGCTAAATGGAGGACAATACCTGTTATGGAAGGTTGCCAATGAGGAATTTTGCAAGGAGACGGCTAGGCGTCTCAGAGAAATCTAGGTATGTTGTTAGGAAAGGGACCTTATGAGGATCAGCAGCAACAAACTGCATATGATCCTGGCGTATACGCACAAATTGCTGCAGATGCAATTAAGGCATGGAAGACTTTACAAGGACATGGAGGTTTACAAGGTCAATTATCTAAGGTAATACAAGGAGCTAATGAACCTTATGCTGAATTTGTAGATAGGCTTATTCAAACAGCTACCAGAGTTTTTGGGAATACAGAACAAGCAATGCCATTACTAAAACACCTGGCTTATGAGCAAGCGAATCATTGGTGCAGAGATATCATTAGACCATGGAAACATGAAGATTTAAACACATATATTAAATTATGTAGAGACATTAATGAACAAGAGCAAGTCGTGGCAGCTGCAGTAAAACAGGCTTTAGATGCCAGAGACATTAATGAACAAGGGCAAATTGTGGCAGCTGCAGTAAAACAGGCTTTAGATGCCAGGCCAAGAACATGCTACAATTGTGAACAAACAGGACATTTTAAAAGGAATTGCCCCATTGGAGGAGGGTTTAACAAAACTAGGTATCAAAGGAGTAGAATACCAGGTATTTGCCCACGATGCCGTAGAGGGAGACATTGGGCTAATGAATGCCGTTCTCAAACCACCATAGAGGGTACTCCATTATCAAAAAACGAACAAGGACCAGGTGTTTATCCACGATATCGTGGAGAAAGGCATCGGGCTCCATTGCCAAAAAATGGACAGGGGGGCCCAATGCTCCGGGGCCCAAAACCACAAATATACGGAGCACTGGAGGAACCCAGCAACCCCATCAGGGTAGTGCCCAGGACACAGTGTCCATCAGATCCCTCATCAGACAAACCAGAGGGAGCGCAGGGTTGGACATCTGCGCCTCCGCCAGAGCAGTACTAACTCCAGAGATGGGAGTTCAAATCATTCCCACAGGGGTGAAAGGACCTCTTCCCAAAGGAACAGTAGGCTTATTATTGGGACGCAGCTCTTCTACTCTAAAAGGACTTATGATAAGTCCTGGGGTAATTGATCCCGATTATGAAGGTGAAATAAAAATTATAGCCAGTTCTCCAAAGGGTATATCAGTAATTTCACCAGGAGATAGAATAGCACAGTTACTAATAATACCCAGCCTACATGATAAATTTTCCAGTCGTACTGTAGAAAGAGGTTCCAAGGGATTAGGCTCCACAGGTGTAGATTGGGCTATGCTTTCTTTAAATTTAGATTCTCGCCCCATGCTAAAACTAAATATTCAAGGACATGAATTTAATGGGCTACTGGATACAGGTGCAGACCTTAGCATCATCTCTCGTCAAGAATGGCCAAAACATTGGCCATTACAACAAGCCACTCAAACGCTTCGAGGCCTAGGAGTGGCGACTAATCCCCATAGAAGTGCAATGGTATTAGATTGGAAGGATCCTGAAGGATGTGAAGGAACTATACAGCCATATGTATTGGATCATCTTCCCGTAAATTTATGGGGACGAGATGTCCTAGATCAATTAGGTTTGACATTAACAAATAACATCAACCAAAATGCACCCACTATTATGACTAGACAAGGTTTTAGGAAAGGAAAAAGATTAGAAAAACAAGAACAAGGTATAGCAGCACCAATACAAATAGATCAAGGAACAGACAGACATGGGTTGGATTTTCAGAAAGGGCCACTGAGACAATAAAAATTACTTGGAAATCAGAAAGACCAGTATGGGTTCCTCAGTGGCCCCTGACTAAAGAAAAGATACAAGCAGCCCATGACCTGGTCAAACAACAATTAGCGGAAGGACATATACAACCTTCTGTATCTCCCCATAATACTCCCATTTTTGTCATCAAAAAGAAATCTGGTAAATGGAGATTATTGCAAGATTTAAGAGCCATTAATAATGAGATGGTTATTATGGGACCTGCTCAATCAGGGATTCCTCAGTTGTCTGCTTTGCCAAAAACCTGGTATGTTTTAGTTATAGATATTAAAGATTGTTTTTTTTCAATTCCAATTCATCCTGAGGATAGTCCACGTTTTGCATTTACTATCCCTGCACTGAATCATGAAGGTCCTGATCAGAGATATGAATGGAAAGTACTCCCTCAAGGGATGGCTAACAGCCCAACTATGTGTCAAATTTATGTTAACAAAGTAATCCAGCCACTTAGAAATCAAAATCCTGAACTACAAATATTTCACTATATGGATGATGTATTATTAGCACACAAAGATAAAAACACATTGCTAGAATGTTATGCCACACTTACAAACTTATTAAAAAATTATAATCTAGAGATAGCAATAGATAAAGTACAATTAAATTTCCCAATTAATTATTTAGGAGTTCTATTATCCTCAACCATGGTCCGTCCACCAAAAATTCAAATACGAGTAGATCAACTCAAATCACTTAATGACTTTCAAAAGTTATTAGGAGACATAAATTGGATAAGGCCTTATCTAGGTATACCAACAGGAGAGTTGGGACCTTTATTTGATATCCTAAAAGGTCCATCAGATCCAAATTCACCCCGAATGTTAACGTTTGAAGCAAGAAAGGCATTAAAAATCATTGAAACATATATGGAAAATATGCATTTGGATAGAATTGATGTAAGTTTGCCTTTATTATTGTACTACCAAAAAAAATATTCCTACAGGAGTATTTTGGCAAGAAGGTCCATTATTATGGATACATTTATCTTATTCTCCTAACACTATTCTTACTAGGTATCCTGAGGCTGTAGGACAATTAATACTCAAAGGAATAAAAGCAGCAAAGGGAGTGTTTGGAATTTCTCCCAATAAAATTATTACTCCATATACTATGAATCAAATTGATGAGTTAACTAATGAGTTAAATACTTGGGCAATAATCATGTGCAAATCTAATGTTTCATTTGATAACCACTTACCATCTAATCCTTTATTGTCTTTTTGGTCATTGCATCCTGTAATTTTTCCAAAAATGACAAGAAAAACACCTATCATGAATGCTCCAAATATATTCACTGATGGGTCAAATAATGGTACAGCAGCAGTAATTACCCCTGATCAAACTTTTACATTTTTAGTACCCAAACAATCAGCTCAAAAGGTAGAGCTTAATGCAGTTTTACAAGCTTTTATGATGTTTAAAGATTCTGTATTTAATTTATTTTCTGATAGTCAGTATGTAGTTAATGCTATAGTATCTCTTGAAGATGCTGGTAGGATTTCCCCTTCTTCTACTGTTTTCTCTTTGCTTTCCACTATACAAAGTCTAATCTGGGACAGAAAAGATCCATTCTTTATAGGACATATCAGGGCACATACAGGATTGCCTGGAGCCCTTAGTTTGGGCAATGATTTAGCAGATAAAACTACACATGACATACATATTTTCTCTACACTAGAAGCTGCTATAAATTTTCATAAAAAGTTCCATGTCAATGCTAATACTTTACAAAAGCGTTTTAAAATAACTAAGGAACAAGCTAGACAAATAATAAAACAATGTCAAAATTGTGTGACCTTTTTACCACAAGTTAATCTTGGAGTCAATCCTAGAGGATTGATACCTAACCATATTTGGCAGATGGACGTCACACACTTGCCAGAATTTGGAAAATTAAAATATTTGCATGTTACAGTTGATACTTCTTCTGGATTTTTGATGGGCTCCCTTCATGCCGGAGAAAAAACTAAAGATGTTATAGCTCATTGCTTACAAAATTTTGCCACTGTGGGTGTTCCAAAACAGTTAAAAACAGATAATGCCCCTGGTTATACTTCTACCTCTTTTAAACAATTTTGCTCAACATTTGGCATTACTCATATAACAGGAATCCCATACAATCCACAGGGACAAGGCATAGTTGAAAGAGCTCATCAAACTATTAAAATGTACTTATTAAAGCAAAAAGAAGGAATTGGGAAGGGGTATATATTCCCCAAAGATAAACTTAAAATAACCCTTTTTACTCTAAACTTTTTAAATTTGGATTCATCAGGACTTAGTGCTGCGGAAAGGCATATGTATCCAAAAATGTGCATAAGCCCAAGGTACTTTGGAAGGATATTCTAACAGGACAATGGAAAGGTCCTGACCCAGTAATTGTCTGGAGTCGGGGGTCTGTTTGTGTGTTTCCACAGGGAGAACAGCAGCCGATTTGGATTCCAGAGAGATTAACCAAGGTCCTGACCCAGTGATTGTCTGGAGTCGGGGGTCTGTTTATGTGTTTCCACAGGGAGAACAGCAGCCGATTTGGATTCCAGAAAGATTAACTAAAGCGATTTCTACAGACCAAAAAGAAGATGATTTGGCTCAAATCCATAACAACTGATATCCAAAACTCCAGTTTGGCTATTCTTACATCTGCAACAGAACCAGGATGCTTTTTTCAATATCTATTTTATTATTGCCCTTTGCCATATCATGAAGTTCTATTTTGTTTTTTGAGCTCATACAGACCTAGGTTAATGTTTTGCTGATCAGTTCTATTTTTTGACTACAGAGTTTTTAAACATTGCAATGGAGATTTCACCTGTAAAAAGTTATAAGGCCTTTACTATAATGTTATGTGTTGTATGTATTATATTATGTGTGCACACTTGTGTTTTGTGTTATATGTTTGAATGTACGTATGTCCATATATCATATATGATGAGCGCTCATGATAAAATGGATCCAAATTTTTTTTTCACGTGATTTATATGGTTTAATTTAAATTGGGTAAACAACTGTTGAGGATTGTTTTAACATGTAAACAAAAAAGAAGGTTAACAGATCTGTTTGTTTACTTTCACCTTTCCTTTTCATTATATTTAATAATTCTCTTTAAGACAATGTAAATTGTTAAGAAAATTGTTTTCTTTTAGTGCCTTCTGTAATGTTACATAATTTTTTCTTTAGCCATTATTGCCAGAATTCCTATCTTCATCCCAGTGCCAGTGAAGACAATGTAAATTGTTAAGAAAATTGTTTTCTTTTAGTGCCTTCTGGAATGTTACATAATTTTTTCTTTAGCCATTATTGCCAGAATTCCTATCTTCATCCCAGTGCTGGTGAAGTCAAAGATAAAACCAATCTACAGCTTCTACAATAGCCATCACTGAACTGCTTGCAGAACTTGCCTGGACACATTGTGAGCTCACCTGTATGCATTGTGAACTATCTGTTGGTGCAGCGACTTGTGGTAGTGTTGGGGTATTTTTGCTGATGATGTCATTGGTGGTACAATTTTTCCAAAAGGAGCCGTCAATTGGCTTGGTGTATCTTCCTCCCTTCTGCTTGTCATGATCGTCCAGCTAAAATTTGGGGGCCAACAGAGGTGAGGCAAAGAACCTCACCCCCCCGCTGGTACAAAGACCTCTCCACAGGTGTGGCTGTATACTGGACCGGTAGTCAGTGACGGGTAAGATCCAATTGCAATGGTACCAACCTAAGGACCATATGTACTATTGGACAACCTAAGGCAGGCACGGTCCCTAAGCCACATGCTTGTTGTTTAAACAGAGAGGGGGAGATGTTGAGAGCCACAGCCAAAGGGGCCCCAGCAAACTTCCAGCTGCCAGCAAACTTCCAGCTGCCGGCTGATGATTGGCTCACAGCGGCCCCAGCAACATCTAGCTGATTGGCTCCTCTGCGGTGATGCTCATTGGGCTGTTTCCCTGACCTTTCAGACCACGGAGCTGCTCATTGGGGGACTTTTTTGGCTCCGCCCACGTGACCCAGCCAATCGGCCTCAAGAGCAGGAGGATTATGGGAGGTGGAGAGAAGCTTGTGTGGGAGAGAGAGGCTTGTGGAAAGCCGGTGGTGGCAGTTGAGGCTCTGAGGGTTTTTCCTGAGAGGCTGTTTTGTTTGGCATGTGTGGTTCTAAAAATAAAGTTAGTTTCTTTTGACAAGTGGCTCCTGATTGTGCCCAGCCAGACTGCGGCAGAGGTATAATACAGATGCGAATGTAAGAGATACAACCATAAAGTTTTAGAGGAGAACAGCATCATGAGTTGGGAGTGGGGGAAGGTTTCTTAGGGTACAGAAAACAATAATAGGAAAAATAATGACTGTCTCATTTTTTGGGTGGAGTGGCACATGCCTGTGATCCCAGCTATACATGGAAGACTGAGACAGGAGAACTACAAGTTCAAGATCAGACTCAACAACTTAGTGAGAGCCCTCACCACCTCAAAAAGACAAAACATAAAGAAATAAATAAAAATGCTCATCAAAGACACAATTAAGAAAATGAACAAGCAGGTCCCAGCATGGGAGTAAAGAGCTACAGAGCATGTCTGCAAAAGACGGTTTCCAAATACTCCAACAGCTCAGACGGTGTTAAAAATGAAAACGAGGTCAGAGTTTCACAAAAGATATACAAACAGCCAATAAGCACACAATAAGTACTAAACCTCATCATGACACTGCACACCAACCAGAATCACCAAGGTGAAAAGAATGAACAACCCAAGGATGTGGAGCCGCAGGAATTCACGTATGTTATTAGTGGAAAAGTAAAACCAGCAGCCACTTTTGAAACAGCCCTGGTGATTGCTCATGAAGGTAAACATATGTCCATCCTATGATCAAGTCAGTCTATCCCTAGAAACAGAGCGCATGCACACAAATCTATACACACACACATTCATTCATATATATCCACTTTAAAGACTTGGAAAAGAATGTTCACAGCAAATTTGTTCATAATCATTAAAAAATGAAAATATCCAAATGTCCATCAATAGGGAAACTGTATATTCATACAATGGAATACTACTCTGCAATTTTTTTAAACAAAGTTGGTGTTATTTTATTTGGACCTTTATTTTGTTTATTTATATGCAGTGCTGAAGATCGAACCCAGTGCCTCACACACGCTAGGCAAGTGCTCTACCACTGAGTCACAACCCCAGCCCTACTCTGCAATTTTTTTAAAAAAAGAACTAAAATATAAACAACCTGATGATTCTTAAAAACTATGTCAAAGGAAATAAGCACTACACACAAAAAAAATGCATATATTGTGTGATTCCATTTATTTGAAATTGGACAACAGACAAATACATTTATGATGCAAAAAAAAAAAAAAAAAAAAGAACAGTGCCAGGGGTAATGGCATACTCCTATACTCCCTGTGGCTCAGGAGGCTAAGGCAGGAGGATCACAAGTTCAAAGCCAGCCTCAGCAACTTAGCAAGGTCACAGCAACTTAGTTAGACTCTGTCTTTAAACAAAATATAAAAAGGGATGGAGGAGTGGCTCAACGGTTAAGTATCCCTGGGTTTAATCCCCAGTACCACAAAAGACAAAAGAAAAAAATTAGAAGAGTAGTAGCCTCTGGAAAGAGGGAGGTGGGGATTGACTGGGAAGGGTCACAAAGGAACTTTCTATAGAGGGTGATGATGATAGATGACGTTGTATATTTTCTATATCATGATGACGTCTGGGTTACACAGGTACATGTGTTCAAAACTCAGGAAATACACACTTAAGATGCATGCATTTCACTGAGCACAAATTTTGTACCAAAAGAAAAACTGCAAACAAATATTTAATTTTTATGACAGGTATACTGAAGTACTTAGAGGCTATTTCATGATTTACTTTAAACATATCAAAAGAATTAAGACAGATTAATAAGGGAATGATGGATAAATGAACAGATGTGTGATAAGCCAAGAATAAATGTTTGTTAGAAAGTCTAAATGATGGGTCTACTGCAAAATTATTCCAACTTTATGTTTAAAAATCTCTCATAACAAAAGTTTTCATGATAAAATATTGAAAAACAGGGTGTAAGAATATTTATTGAAGTCAATTTTTATATGTGTACACATATACATTCACATATGTGTATTACTGGGTATATACATATATATCTATAAAAGTCCACATTTTTAATTTCACAGAAAAGAGTCAGGAAGATGACACTCATCCAGGTCCCTGCTGGCACTACGTTTCACAACCAGTATGACAATGAAGTCACTGTTTGGCAGAGTTTATACAACTGAATATTCAACGGAAGCTGTTAAACAAGGTTCAGCCACAGTTGGTCTGAAATCGAAATTGCATGCAGAGCTGGCTGCATTGAAAAGGGTATAGTCCGAATTTGCTGCTCACCAGGAAAAATTCTCCACGCTGACAACCATATTGGTATCTCAACTTGGGGGTTTACTGCTGATGCTAGACTGTTATGTAATTTTATGTTCCATGAGTTGTTTGGAAATCAGACTTTATTTGACAAGACCACTCCCTGGGTCTCATCTTGCACCTCTAACTAGAAGCAAGACCCGGATACCAACACAGTGGTAAGGCTGGAGACCATATGGTGTCAGCTGCTTGCTGCTGGCTATGATGATATGGGCATTCACATTTTCCAAACCTACCTGTCTGCCATTAACTATTTTGACTGCAGAGTTCTGTCCATGTGAGCCCTTTCTCCATCAATTCACACTTCCTCAGAGAGACATATGTCTGTGTTTATGGAATGGAACTCAAATGAACAGGTTAAACATGGGCTCTGTACCTTCAATGAGACATGTTCTACCAATTAGGACTGTTGGTAAGGACTTGGAATTTATGATCTACTAGAATAATAATGTGTCTCCTTTCCTGGAAGGTCCTTGAGAAGGATCATGGAGAAAGGCACGACCTGCACAATCTGCTGACAAACCTGCAAAACAGGCTGACAAACCAACGGAAGGCTAGGTGATGAGAACGTAGGAGCACACACTGATGACAGCGACCCACACTGTGAACTAGGTGACGCAGTTGTGGGACGGAGTCTTAGAGTCATTGGTCCAAACGCGAATTTTTCCTAACAACCTTATTGAAACCATATGATGGGTTATATTTTTCTTTGGGGTGGTCTTATATAATCTTTTTCTATAAAGTACAGGTATCTATACTAATGTTTTTGTTTTGTGATCTGGGGATTAAATTCAGGGCCCCATGCATGCTAGACAAGCACTCTGCCCCAGTCCTTCTCTATTTTATTTTTCAGATGCTGAGAGCCATAGCCAAGTAGGAATGACGCATGGCATTTTGGGTTGAAAGGTGACCCTGCTCAGGAATTAGGGTAGCTCGGGGGTTTAGGGTGGATCCTGCTGGGAATAGGGTGGCTCCAGGATTAGGGCGGATCCTGCTGGGATTAGGGCATATCCTGCTGCCTCAGGCACCTGCTCCTTTGGAGTTCTCGCAGGGTTCTGAGAGATTTGGCACGCGAGCCAGGTGGAGGAGTGTGTTCACGGAAAGTGTGGGTAGAGTGTCAGTGAGAGTTCGGGAATAAAGAGTTGCTGTTTGAATCTACAAGGCGTTGTGGTGGCTCGGTTATTTTGTGCCCAGCCAGACTGCAGCATTCAGACAAGATCTCTCACTAAATTGCCCAGGCTCTCCTGGAACTTGCAATATTCCTGTCTCAGTCCCCCAAGTAGCTGGGTTACAGTTATGCGCCACTGAACCCAATTGTAGTAATGTCTTTATATGAAAGAAAAAAGTGTCTTTTCAGTTTTAAAGACAATTGTGAAATAAAACTGTTTCACCTTCTTGGGGGGACGATAACCACAATCAGCATACTGGTGCATTTAATAATTATTTCAACTCTACTTCATGGGCAGCAATGTATTATCCATTTATAAAAAAAACAAAGCACTGACAGTCCCCTGAATTTACCTAAACCATCTTAATGTAAGTTTGCCTGGACAGAACCATATTATTTCACAGTCCCCATGTGTTCTTTCTGGGTGGAGCAGCTTAATGAGGATTAGTCAGATTGGGCTAGATCTTCCCTGCATTCCCACCACACCCTGTATGTATCTCCACCATATTTCCATTGTTTTGTAACTGTTTTGATCACTCTACAAGTTAATCAGCTTTTGTTACTATAAGCAAAAAATTGACAAGAACAACTTAGGAAAAGTTTACTTTGGCTCATGGTTTCAAAGGCTCGGTTTGCAGTTAGTCAACTCCATTGCTCTAGGCAGGCCTGGGGTGAGACAGAACAACATGGCAGATGAAGGCTGATCAATTCATGGCAGCCACAAAGCGGGGGTGGGGGATCAGGAGTGTGCAAGCCCATCCAAGGAACCAGGGACAAGGTATCATCCCCAGGGACATGCTCACCAGTGACCTACTACTTCCTCTAGCCATGTCCTTCCTACCTACAGTCACCATCTAGTAATCCATTCAAATCACTAATCCATCAGAAGGATTAATCCACTCATTAGGACACATCTTGTAATCTAATCATTTCACCTCTGAACATTCTTGCATTGCCAAGAATGTTCAGAGGTGAAATGAGCTTTTCGGGGGACATCTTGTAAGGGTAAAAGAAATTGAAGTTAAAGTGTAAAAGACAGGGCATTGTAAAGTTTCTAAGCTGCAAGGCCTGAGTTAAAATGTAAAGGACCAGGTATTGTTAAGTTCCTATGCTACACACAAAACCTGAAATTCCTGTAGCTGTTAAGACAATACTTGGAACCGCCCAGTAAATATTTCCCCTGATAGCCTGGTTGTTTGATAACCTAGGACCCTGTGTGACTTTGCACGTAGACATCACAGGGCCTAAACCAATCAGTTTGAATGTACCTCCCCCCTTAGAACTGACCTATCACTCCCGCCCGACCTGTTCCCGCCAATGAATGAACTAATCATGTTTAGGAGTTGTTGTTTGATTTTCCCACGGTGTATGATGATTTGTTAAAGGAGACTGTGATGTATATAAAGTCCCCACCCTCCCCAAAAAGTGTACTTAAGCAGTGCTCAGCCCCTGCTCGGGGCTCTGGGCTGCTCTCCCTTCTTGAGTGAGCACGGAGCCCCAGCGCGCTGGAATGGATCCTCAATAAACCCCACTTGCTTTTGCATGAGCTGGTCTCTTGGTGGTCTCTTCCTCCGACGCTTCGCCGGACCCTTACAATCTCACATCCAAACCATAGCCCTAGATCAAATTTCTTAAATGCAAGAGCTATATCATAAAGTTTAATTTGGTTATCTCCAGAGACTAGGAAAGTACTTGGCACTTACAGGGCAGTAACTAATACTAAATGAACAGAAGAATAAATAAATAAACAGCAATTTCAAGATCCCAGCGTGGACTCGAGTCAAAAGGACCTACTCACCAGATTCTACTGTAGCTTACATTCAATTACTAGAAACTGTTATCTGTACATTCCCCACTGCCATTTTTGGAACAGTTTAATAAAAATTCATATGGGAAGACAAAGTCTTAAGTCATCAAAACCCACTCCTAGATTGCTGACTCCTTAAGGTAAGAGAAAGAGGAAGGAACCAAGTCATCTCTGTACCCTGACAACAGCAAGGTCCCTAGGATAAGAGGTTTAAAATATATGCACTCCAAGGACATTACCTTGGAACTATTGGCATGGTAAATAAGAGGTCGGCATTCAGGAAAATGAATAAAGGGGACACAGGAGCTCTCCATACTATTTTTTGCAACTTTTCTGTAAATATAAAATTATATCCAATTTTTAAACTTTTTTTTTCTTTTAAATGCTGACAGGGAAGGTCCCCAGGCCATGTGAGACAAGAAGGAGCTAAAAGAAGCAGAAGGTATGCAGGGGCACAGAAAAGAACAAGGCCAGAGAAGGGAGAACAAAGACAATCTTCCTAGTTCCCATCCTTGTCTAGGACCAGCCAGGTTTTAATGATATTTTCAGTTGTGAGAAAAACAAAAGTTCCTGCCAGAGAAAGGAAAATCATTCCTCAACCAAATTCAGGCTTCCAATGCAGATCTGAACCTTCCAGATGAAGCAAGTCAAGGGAGGGAAAATACATCCCTTTAAAGGTACTTACACTACACATACGGAACAGAAGGGCAACTGTAGCAAACAGGCATTTTAAAGGTACTGTCAGCAGCTCAAAGGAAAAGGACCCTGGAACAACAAAGGAGGGGGGAGGGCACCTGCAGGCTTTCTGCTGGCCACCATCATTCCTTGGACCAACCACCATTCACCTGTTTTGTCAGCTGAGAATGACAAGGGAGGTAAATTTCACACTTCACAAACAAGTCCCTGAGGGCAGAAGTCACATCTGCTAATGTATTTTGTACCATCGCTGGCTCAGCACCCCATGAAGGTAAAGAGCTTATTAATCAACGCTTCCAGTGATGCCAATGGCTGGGAGAGCCAATTTGCTTCCCAGCTCATTCACTCTCTGGGAGTAGTATTTATTAAGTATTCATTGTACAATGTCAGACCCATGCTAGGGCTGTCTGTATTCTTCCCCCAAAATGCTAAATGCCTGCCTACAGAGAATTTCACACACACCCAGAAGGAGGAAAAACTATCATTTTAAGTGTTTCCTATATTTGTTCTGGGCAGAAGTTTTAATAAGAATGTTCCTGGAAAGTTATGGGTAGTTTTAAAGAGGGCTGGTTGGGAAGGGGAGGCTGGTGGGAAATGGACTTTTCCTACCTTTGAGCTGCCCTATTGCTCTGCGCGCGCTCGCTCGCTCTCTCTCTCTCTCTCTCTCAGCAGGTCAAGCTGATCCTGAGACATGGAAATTAACTGGTCCCAGGACTCAGTTTGTTCCAATTCCAAGTAACTATTTTGGGGTTGGTCTATGATTCTAAGCCTTGTAAGAGTGAAAAAAAAAATCAAATCTTAATCCCAAGAATCTTTCTCTGCAAGGATACAGCTGAATTTTGGGTTCAACCAGAAGTTGTAGATCAATGCTGTGCTCTGCTCACTGAGAGGGCATGTCAGAAAAAGAGCAGTCTGTTCTTTCCACCCTCCATCCCTTCACCTATAGCTCTGGCCTGGGGCCACCCACAGACACTATTTATTTTTAGTTCCTGGGCTCTGATGAGGAACCTCTAGATGGGCCTCAGGAAAAGGCTACCGACTCCAGAGCCAGCAACCAAAGGAGACAACACTGGCCAGAATCAGACCTCAGTACACTGCACGCAGACAGGTCCCCAGAGTCCTTTACCCCTAAACTAATGTGCTCTTTGTTGTTCTGAGATCTTAAGTTCTCAAGAGGTTGTTCTTCATTTGTAAATGCTGAATGTCTCTGAGATATTCTAAAATTAATCCATTTTCTCTCCCTGTCTCAATTGTGGACACCTAAATTGAATAACACATACGCTACACGACAAGTGGTGCGGCCCAGGACAATATGGCTGCATTTCGGTCCTTGGAATGAGCTTTACAGCAAACGACACGGACTTCTTTTTATCCCGGGGTGGAAGGCACAGGCTCCAACTGCTGCTGGTGCCCTCTCAGAGCTAAACGATATCTACTTACAGATAATATCATGAAATTAAAAGAATTTCAACATAAGAAGTTGGCTGTTGCATATAATTTTCCTGACACCAAAGAAACTTATTTTAGAAACTTGGAAGAGAAACTGACCCAGAACAAACTCATCTTAAAGGACGAGTTGAGAACTTTGCTTCATTTGAGTCAGACTCAGGATGATGTGGAGCTGGCTAAAAATGTCATGTACAGGTACCATACAGAGAACAGAAATGTCACTTTGGCGGAATAGAAGTTTGGACCTGTTTTCATGAGGCTGTGTTATGAGTTGGGTCTTGAGGAGTCTGCAATGGAGCTCATCAAAGACCAGCATTTACACAGTTTCTTCTCAGACTCCACATCATTCAATATTTTGATGGATATGTTATTTATCAAAGGCAAATATAAAAATGCCTTGGAAGTGTTGATAGAGATGAAAAACAAAGATGTGAAGTTCACCAAAGATACCTATGTCCTTGCTTTTTTAAAAATCTGTACTACATTAAGAGAAGAAGCTTTAATCAAGGAGACATTCTTTCCAGGAGAGCCTGCTGCTTTTCAGTGGCGTTAGCTCTGAACCAAAACCAGGTAGCAAAAGCTGCATCCATTTTTTCTCAAATCATGAATCCAGAGAGCATAACTTGCACAAATTTAAATATTATAATCCATATCCAGTCAAATATGTTGGAAACCCTGATAGATATACTAACGAATACTGCAGAAGGAAATTTATCAAGATTTGTGAAAAAACATGAGTTCTCAGAGGAAGTGTTGGTCAAGGTTAGGGAAAAAGTGAAGGATGCACCCAACCTTCTGGCCAAATTTGACGAGATCTATGGGAAACTGCACATAAATGGCCAGGTCACCACTTACACTTACTCTGCTCTGCCATACCCCCAGGGACAGGAAGTCCTATACATTGCTGAAACTGAAGATTATCAAACTGTTACACATTTTTAGAATCCCCAATGCCAGTCCCTGTTGGCTGAGTAACCTCATTTTCAGGCTTCCTCGGGTCTAAGGGGCCTGCTTCAAGTGAATGGTTGGCTTTTCTGAGATGTCAGGCATGTAACTTTGGTTGACGCTGTGCTAACACCAAGTCTTCTCCCTGAGTTCATTGAGTGGTGACGTACTGAGCAGAGAAATTATTATGCTATACCACTGTGAAGACCCAGATTAGGCAGAGAAAGCTCCGCACCCTCAAAAAGGAGACTTCCCCTGTGCAAGATGCTGGGGGAAGAACGTGGCCATGCTCACCCTGACAATCGCCCTGAAAAATGGCCTTCGCTAAAAGTGGTCAATTCAGACTGATTTTTTTCAGGGAATAGTTACTTGCAAATTATACCCTTGCTGAATTTAAGAGATCTAAAGCCCTATCCTACCGTATTGGAAAACATGGATTTTCTTACTGCCCTGCCATCATTTTAGCTCTGTGACCCTGAAAAGGTATTTGAGGCTCATTTTATCATCTCCAAATAGTGCTTACATGTGATTGCATAATAATTTGAAATTTTTATTTAAATTCAGTAGAGTCATATTTTCTCAAAAATAAGAGAAATAAAAACACACCTGCGTAAAAAAAAAAAAAAAGTCACACTTATGGTAACTTTGAAATAGTATTTAAGCATTTATTATGCTTGCAGAATTGAAAATTCAGGACTTATTGGGTTACTCGAATGCTCTGAGCCATGTAAAATCATACAACCCTGTTATATAACCCCTACGTTATCTCCCTAATTCCATCTCTGTGTCTCTTCCCAACCATCTGTATACCTGCCCTGGAGAGGCCTGCCTGACAGATCAGTCTTCCTACACCACCTCCTCCAGTCTTTACCTCAAAATAGCCTCTTCGGTTTTTATTTCTACATTCTGTCTTCTTCAGAATCCTACAGACTTAAAATATCTTAGAAAAGAAATTCTAAGTTCAGTCCTACTCCTGCTTCCAAGGTCAGCAACAGTCAACTTCTGTCTAAATATATATAATGCAAAATCTCGGATGAGCCCTAGCCCATGCTGTTCTTCTCATCTCCTCCTGATGCCCTGTATCCCTGGGAGTATCTTCATCTCTCTCCCAGAGACAGAAGTGTCATTCTCAGAGTATCTTTGAACTCATGGGGGAGGCCTGGCTGATTGCTCACCTAGCATGAGCAAGGCTCATGATCAGTACCAAAAAAAAGTTCTGAACTCATGCTGGGGGAGGGGATTCTCTAGGTCATTATAACTCAAAGTAAATAAAGGGCTGGGATGTAGTTCAGTGATAGAGCTCTTGCCTAGCAATGCGAAAAGCCCTGGGTTTACGGCCCAACACCACAATAAATAAATAAATAAATAATCATAGTGCCCCCCTGCTCACTTGATAGCTTTTTCCTACAAAATATAACATCAAATCCCAGAAGTGGTACATATCTATAATCCCAGGTACCTGGGAACTTGAGACAGGAGGATCACTTGAATCTAGGAGTCAAGGCCAGCCCAGGCAACACAGTGAGACCTTGTCTCAAGAAAATACATACATAGTTATTGAGTTACTCAAATGCACTGAGCCATGTAAAAAGTATATGATTCTATTACAAAACCCCTACTTTATCCCTAATTCCATCTCTGTGCCTCTGTGACATATATATATGACATAAATCTAAGATCATCTGCCAAACCATTTGACAATATATGATACGAAATTAAAGATACTCTAGATAACCCTTCATTATAAAATACTAATTAATGCACATATTGGATGTAAAGAGATAATAAATGGATAATTAGGGTTACAAATAATACATATTTGATTTCTCTTTTGTAAAGGTGGGTAGAGTTGTCCTCTGTCTCAGGAAGCAAAGTTGATTTGCAAATAAATTTTAAAAATAATTACCACCATTCCAAATCTCTTCTCATATTACATGAATGGTTTCATATTATTATGTTCTGAAATTCAATACACTTTGAAGATATATCCTTTTTTTTTTTTTTTTTTTTTGGTATGTGTGAAAATACTTCCCTGACAAAGGTCAAAAAAATACAGCAGAGCCTTGCAGTCACAGTAAATATTTTATTAACTATCCAGTCCAAAAAAAAAAAAAAAAAAAAAATCACCCTTCTCTACAACTCTCCACCCAGGTCACTTCCCTTACCCTGTTTCCCACAACCCCCTCTGAATTCTACCCATAAACTATGGGTAGCACCTGTACTGGTTCAAGAACATGATTTATTAATGCACATGTGCTAGACTCTGAGACCTGATCTTTAGCTTTCTGAGAAAACCATATGGCAAAGCATCTTTAAATAAAATTCGCTGACCAAGTCTTGGCAGACCATCAGTCTCAGAGGTGTAGCATAATCTGTCCTACTTTATCAAAAGAGCCTTTTCAAGTCTGACTACTGATCCCTTCCACAGCTAACTCTAGGCAAACAAAATTGGTTTGCAGATGGTTTAAAGCTCTGAAGATTATCAAACTGTTACACATTTTTAGAATCCCCAAATTATTTAGTGCTAGCCACTGGGTATGAAAGGAAGGTTTTTGTTGTTGGTGGTGGTTTGTTGTTAATGTCCCTGAATAGCACATGATGTAGCTGTCAGTCCACAGCCTGCTGGGACAACACTACCCCACTGTGCACACCAGGGAGAGCCAGGGTTATGTCATTTTCCTGTCGTGACACAGTCATTACATGGTTGGTGTCAGCCCATGTTTTCAATGTAGTTAAAGAATTCTTATGATGCCACACTGAAACATTTGTTCTACTAAATGAACTTCATATTCTTGTTCTGCAATTGCACTGGGCCCATTCTGTTTCTCTGCATTTGTCCCTTACTTTTCTTGGAGGAAACTAATAAGAGTTACAACTCCATCAAAGTCCCACAGACAGAAAAACTAAATTCTTCTAGCAAGCTTATTCCTTGCAGGTTCCCAGGTGGTGGAGTGCTTCTCCCCAGTGCAAGAGGGCACACTAAACTCCAAAGACCTAAGTATTTCACTATGAGAATGCCAAACTTTCTCTCCAACAGACTGCTTTGGGGCACATGCTAACCTTAAACCCTCTGCCTCAGATTCCCAGTCAATTTAGTTCCTGCCCTCCATCCTTACTAATTAGAATTCCACTCAGATTTGTTTGGAATGCAGAACAACAGGACTGTCCCCTGTACATGAATCCCAACCATAGAGGACCCAAAGGGAAGTGTCAGCCACACTGGTCAGATGATTCTATTTTCACAAACTATGAAGAGTCTAAAAAGACAAGTACTGATATCAAGTCAGCCTCACCAACAGTAATGCAAATTCAACTATTCTTACACCTTTCCGTTTAGTGATTCTTTTCAAATATTTTTTAAGTCTGTATCTCCCCACATTTAACTGGAATAACATTTCTCAGGAAAAACCTTTGCAACTCACTTATCCTGAAGCATTTATGAGTAACCAGCCATGGTGCTTAAATTGGCCACTGATCGTTTCCAAGTTGATTTTTCCCCTCTATGGCCTTGATAGGCAATTAGTAATACCAGCTTTGGAAGAACTCTGGGCTAGACTAACATGAGTGCGCCCTCCAGCAAGAACGCTGGGGCCTCCCTCGGTGGTTCATTAAGCACTGTAAGTATTAAAGTAAATATTCTATGGAAAATCATGACTCTATCCTGAGATAATTCCCCAGACAGTGTATTAATCGGGATGCTGGAAGTTACAGGTGACAGAAAACCAACTCAAAGTTGCTTAAGCAAAATGGAAAATACATTAGCTCATCTAGATGAGAAGACATCTTGGATAACTCACAAAATGGAAGAAAACTAGAATCAGGACTCTACTGTCAAGAAACGCATTTGCTCTCACCCACTGCCCACCTCAGCCTCTGTTACCCTGTATGTCTGTGCCTAAAGGCTTCCCTCTCTTCTACTCCATGTGTGTCCCCCTGTGACCCAGGAAATAAGCTCCAGGCTATCATTTGTCCAGCATTTCCACCCTAAAAACAAAAATGCCTTACCCACTAACCACATCACAAAAATCCAAGGGAGGATTCCCACTTGATCCATCAGCGCCTTTCCCTGAACCATCACTGCAGCCTGGAAGACAGGGATCTCTTATTAGCCAGGCCAAGGTCGCGTGCCCACTTTCATGGCTAGGAGTGGGAGGCAGGAAATGGGGAGGTCATAAATGAACATGATTATCATCATTATCAAAACCACAGGAGGTGGAAAAGCACACCCTAGGTGAAGAGGCTGCTATTACCACACGGCAGGGAGAGCAAATCATCCTGGACAGCCATAAGCACTAGGGACTAGTCACCACTGACTCCTGCCACGCAAAGGTGTGGTGGCCATCTATTCAGGTGTCATTGCTAGACTTCTTTAAATCTTTCAGAAGGGTAAGGCAACCGGCCAATCAGTGGATGACCACTATGAAGCATATTAATACATTCTTGAACAACAATTTTGAATAGCCGAACTCTGAATGCTCACAAAAAGAGAATATCCTCAAATTCTCTGCTAAGTTCTTATCAAAAGCTTAGTAAAAATAAATAGCATTCAAGGAAGATTACATGAGGAATTTGCTGTCCATCTAGAACTAGTCATTACCAGCCGAACAGCCAATTTGTTATTTGTTTGTTTTTGTTGTTGTTAGCAGTATTTGGTTTCACTTACGTATTAGCCTCCACCTTCTTTGAGGTTAAAACATCTGCTGGGTCCTTGCTAGGGGTTGGTGCAGGCAGTCTAAGGAGGGGGTCTGGGTTAAGCTTCTCTGCTCCTATCATAGGGACAGAAGAATGGACGGAACTCTGTACCTCTGTACACACTGCAGCCACTCTGCAATCTTGACAGTGGGTCGCCCAAAGAAAAACACATTGAAGAAAGAGGGAAAGAGAGAAAGCTTACTGATGACAACATGAAGATATCTATCATAGAAATATCTGTTATGTGAGATAAAATTCCTTGCTGTTAAATTGAATTAGGGGTGCAATGCTCTGGATTTAGAGAAAGAGATATGGCAAAAATTCTCTTTACCCATCATGCTCAGATTTGGATACTGAATTGTTCATTTAAAAAGTTAACCAGTTGATAGAATGGTAAAAAGTATATAACTGTTATTTTCACTTCATCATATGAATCTGCATTAAGCATTCATCCACGAAGCTTTTCGGTAGGAAGTGTTTTGTGTAGACACTCTGCTTTTTGGCATCCTACACCTCCTTTCTAGCATAAGACTCCCTTTAATGTATACTTTCATCATTTTTCCATTTGGGTCTCTGAGTTTGGTGGTTTTGTTTTGTTTTGTTTGTCGTACTTGGAACCAAACTCAGTGGTACTCCACCACTGAGCTATACCCTCAGTCTATTTTATTTTTTATTTTGAGATAGGGTTTCGCTAAATTGCCCAGGCTGCCCTTGAACCTGAGATCTTCCTGCCTCAGCCTCCTGAATCACTGGGATTGTAGGCATGCACCACCAAACCCAGCCAGTTTGAGTTTCTTTAATGTAAATTAATAATTTTAATGAAGATTAATAAAGACACTATGACACTTTCTAAACAAGCCAAGCAGAGAATTTTTAAGGAACTTTTACATTTTTTCACAACCATTTACAGCTGTGTCACCCATTCACAATTAAAAGATAATTTTTTTCTTGACACAC
Source organism: Marmota monax (assembly GCF_021218885.2). Taxonomy (NCBI): domain Eukaryota; kingdom Metazoa; phylum Chordata; class Mammalia; order Rodentia; family Sciuridae; genus Marmota; species Marmota monax. The sequence goes on from NW_026693571.1 coordinate 39,397,186, forward strand.
TCTCATCAAGTTCTTCTAAAGCATTAAACTTGCTTTTCTGAGAAACAAACATCTTCTTGAACTCATATTTAACTGGTTCTTATGATGCTTAACTAAATTTTTTAATCATAGTAAAAAATAAATATAATTTGCACAAACACACAGCGGGCTGCTGGTAGGCAAAATTCAACTGGAGGCAGCACAGGTCCCAGGTCAAGGTTAACATCCAGGAGGTGCTACTGTCCTAGCATGCTGTGGATGGCAGTTCTCACTTACAGGGAGAACATGGAGAGCTGGATGACCACGGAATCTGGGGAAGTTAAGGTAGGTGAAGACGCTTCCATCTCAGCAGATACCTGATTGTTAAACATTTTCTCCTGTTAATAATGTCTTTTTTTAGTTGTAGATGATCATAATACCTTTATTTATCTTTATGTGGTGCTGAGGATTGAACCCAGTGCCTCACACGTGCTAGGCAAGCACTCTACCACTGAGTCATAACCCCAGCCCAATAATGTCTTTTGATAGACAAAAGTTTTCAATTTTTATGAAGTCCAATTTCATTTTTCTTTTGTTGTTCATATGGTGCCAAATCTAAGAACTCATTGCCAAATTCAAGGTCATGAAGCTTTAACCCTGAGTTGTCTTCTAAAAACTTTTACAGCTTTAACTCAGATTTATTTAGATCTGTAAACCATTTTGAATTCATTTTTGAATATATTGTATGGTTTTACCTTTGTTCTTCTACATATGGTTATCTAGTTGCCCCAGTGCTGCTTGTTAAAGAAACAATTCTTTACCCATTAAATGTTCTTTTAACTCTTATTTAAAAAAACCAAAGGGTCATAAATGTCCAGGTTTATTTCTGACTCTCGATTCAATTCTATTGGTCTGTATGTCTATCCTTATGCCAGTACCACAGTGTTTGGGGAAGAGGGGGAGCACTGGATGTTCTGTTTCATCCTATGGTGCCGGGGATCAAACCTAGGGCCTCACACATGGCAGGCACCACACCTCCAGCCCTGCCACACTGTTTTATCACTGCAGTTGTGAAATATGCTTCCAAATCAAGAAGTGTTAACTTCTGCAACTTTGTTCTTCTTCTTTGTTATTATTTTGACTAATCAGGGACCCCTTGGAATTAATTCCATATAAATTTGAAGACTGACTCTACAGATCACTTTGGGAAATACTACCAATAACAATATCAAGTCTTTTGATCCATACTGGAAAATCTTTTTACTTATTTCAGCCAGGTTCTGTAATTTCTGTTGCATGAGTCTATCACCTCCTTAGTTAAGTTTATTCCTAGATATTTTATTCTTTTGGGTGCTATTATAAATAGAATTATTTTTATTAATTTCCTTTAGATTGCCTCATTGCTGGAATTGTTTCTAAACGTTGATCTTATACCCTGTGACTTTGCTGAATTCATTTATTAGCTCTAAGAGATTTTGTGCATGGGAATTTGGGGTAATTTTCTATATACAGAATTATGTCATTTGCAAACAGAATTAGTTTTATTTTTTCCTTTCCAGTGTGGATGTCTTTGATTTCCTTTCCTTGCTTACTGGCTCTTAATGTTCAAATGCTATTTGAACAGACATCCTTATCTCGTTCCAGATCTTAGAGGGAATGTTTTCAGTCCTTCTACATTGAGCATGTCATCAGTTGTGAGCTTTGCACAAATTCCCTTTATTGTGTAAAGGTAGTTCCATTCTATTCCTAGTTTACTGGGTGTTTTAATCATGAATGGGTATTGAATTTCATCAAACGCTTTTTCTTTGTTTCCTGAGATAATGATGAAGTGGGCTTTTGTCCCTATTAATGTGGTGTATTACATTGATTTTCCTTGGAGTTATATGGGGATTACAGTTAACATCCTAAATTTGTAACAATCTGGTTTGAATTGATGCCAACTGAGCAACAACAGCATTCACAAACTATCCTCATTCAGCTCTGACCCTTCCCTGAATTTATATTGGAGTTGTCAAAAATTAAACCTTTATATACCATATGCCCCACTAAAATAGATTTATAATTATTGTTTCATGCGTGTCTTTCAAATATATTTGTTCAAACAACTTCCATTATTGTACCTTTCAGCTCCAGAATTTCTCACTGGTTCTATTTTATAATCTGATCTCTTTATTGATACTACTTGGTCATACAGTGTCCTCCAGATTTTCCTCTGTCCTCTCCCCTCACTTCCTCAAGCCCTTTCAGCTCACTTATGCAATTACATATAAGGTCTTCATCTAGTAAGTCAAACACCTGGGCTTCCTCAAACACAGGATCTATCAGTTTCTCCCTTTCCTATGGATGGGCCATACTTTCCTGCTCTTTAGATGCTTTGTGATTTTTTTTTCTTTGTGAACCAGGTGTTCTAATAAGGATTTCAAATCCAGAATATATAAGAATTCTTAAAATTCTACAATAAAAAGACAAACAACCCAATTCAAACGAGGCAAAGGACCTTAAATAGATATTTCTCCAAAGCAGATATATAAGTGGCCAACACACAGATGAAAAAATGTTCAAATTCATCAAAGGAAAACACAATGAGATCCACTTCACATCTACCAGAATGCCGGTAACAAAAAAAAAATTTAATTAAGCAAATCAGAAAGTAACAACTCAACTGTTGGTAAGGATATGGGGGAAGAGAAGCTCTCAAACATTGCTAGTGAGAGAATAAAACAATATAATCACTGTGGAAAAGTCTGGCAGTTCCTCATAAAGGTAAAACGGAATTACCACATAGCCTAGCAATCCTTCTTATACACTACCAGAACTGAATACAGCTATTCAAACAAATACTTGTGAATATACATAAACACATACTTCATGAATTTTCACAACAGCGTGATTCACAATAACCAAAAGGTGGTTACTCACAATAACCATCAACAGATGAATAAACAAATTGTTAGCTGGTGGTGTTGCACACCACCCAGCAACTTGGGATGTTGAAGAGGAGGATCTTAAGTTTGAGGCCAGTCTGGGCAACTTAGCAGGACTCTGTCTTAAAATGAAAAGGGCAGAGGATATAATTCAGTGGTAGAGTACCCCTGGGTTCAAACCCAGTACTGCAAAAAGAAAAAAAAAAGTGATATATGTATCTAATGGAATATTATTCAGACATAAAAAGAAATAAAGTATTGATGAATGTTTTATAACTTAAATGAACTTCAAAAACATGACGGTAAGTGAAAGAACCAGACACAAAAGGTCTTTTTTTTTTTAACACAAAAGGCAAATCCATAGACACAGAAAGCAGATCTCTGGATGGCAGGGGACTGGGGGAGAGGAAATGGACAATGATCATTTAAAGGGCACAGAGGTTCTTGTGGAGAGATGAAAAGGCTTGAAATTAGGGGCAGCAGTTGCACAAAATTATAAGTTACTAAATGCCTGTGAGTTTTACCTTTTAAAGTGGTTCACTGCACACTGTGTGAATTTTACCTCAATCAAAAAAGGAAAGAGAGGGGCTGGGGATGTGGCTCAAGCGGTAGCGCGCTTGCCTGGCATGCGTGCGGCTCGGGTTCGATCCTCAGCACCACATACAAAGATGTTGTGTCTTTCGAAAACTAAAAAAAAATAAATAAATATTAAAAAAAAAAAGGAAAGAGAAAACTTCTGTCACTTAAACTTTATCTCTAAGTCAACCCTAAGCAGCAGAGCTTCGTGCTTCAACCTCACTGCTTTACATCCTGAAAAGATGGCTTCTACTAAACCACACTCTGACGTCATGAGCTTGGCTTAAGCTGAGGGACTCTCAAGCACACAGCTACGTGAAAAAACACATGGCAGCTTGTGTAGGGAAGCTGCTGAGAGAATGTGGTGTCTCTGGTCCCCCACTGCCCTCTGCTCAAGGACCCTCAAGAGGAATTTCTTGGATCCCCATTCCTTAAAAGGCTCCTGGGTGACTAGTGTGTCATGCTCAAGATGCTGTGTGACTGGTAAATGGGTGCATTAGAGGCATTTGGGGAGGTGCCCTATCCATGCCACCTTCCACCTTCCCCCTTCCCCCTTCCAGCTGCATATTTGATATTACTGGGGAAGACATACACGGGGCAGCCAGCAAATTATGACTTGTGTAGCCCGACTTAAAAAGAACAAATTGAATCCGGGCATCTCCTTCTCAAGTATTTGAATAGTAAAAGATAAATCAGAAAAAGTAAACCAAATTAAGTCACACTGACAGCAGAAGCCTGGAACAAGATCCTCAAACTCTGGAGCTAAGGTCTATATCTTACAAGACCCACAACTTACTAATGAACAAAAAAGGGTATGATGCGAAAAACACACTTGTACGTAACACATGATCAAAGAAGAAATCCCAAGGGAAAAATTTAAATATTTTAAACTAAGAAAAGTAAAAAAGACAATAGAACTTGAGATGCAGTAAAAGGAGTGCTTAGGAGGAGACGTATGCCACTGAATGCACACATTGGAAAAGAAATATCCAAAGTCAATAACCTAAGCTTTGACCTCAGGAAACAGTAAAAAGAAGGACAAATTGGATCCTAAGTAAACAGAAGAAAAACTAGAGCAGAATCAATGATTGAAATAGAGAATTAACTGAGAAAGTCAACTAAACCAGGAGCTACTTCTCTGAAAAGATCGATGAAACTGATCATTCTTTAGCCAGGTTAACTAAGACGAAAAGATAGAAAATACAAATTATTAATATTAGAAATGAAGGTTGTGCCATCACCACTGACTCCCAGGACACCATAAGAAAAATAAAAGGATGATCATAGCACAGCTCAAGTCCCTGAACCTTACTGTATCATAATTGACAACTGCCTACCTACTGCATAGCACTGAAGAAATCAAGTGAGAAAAAAATTCGTAAAAGTACATCAAATTATACTGTTACCTCATTGTAGAACCATTAATTTAATTAACACTGCCCTGAGTGACTAGATAACCAAGAGTTCACAAAATCAAAACAACAGATTTAATCTTGGATTTTGTTGCATTTTCACACTGGTATTAATGGTAACAGACTGCAGCTCCAAGCCTCAGAAGCCACCTCAATGCACAGGCACTAAAGACCCCCAGAGAAATGACTTAAAGGTTCAGCTTCTGCAGACAGCAGCAGGACCCCACATCTCTCAATACCACTAAATACCTGACAATGTTGCCATTCTACATTTTTGTAGAAGATGAATTTATTTTCCAAAGTTTTCTGCCAGACTCTTTTATAGGAACCTATTTACCTAGCTACCAATTTATTTGAAAAGTTAGGAAAACAGAAACATACCCCAAAGATTCTTAATCTATGAGATATGTCACAGTTAATGGTAACAAATCGGACTTTTCTCCTCATGTAGAAATCCAGCCATATCAATAACCATATTGCAAATCAATAGAGCATCTGCTTCATCTTTTTTTTATTTGTAGATGGACACAATACCTGTATTTATTTGTTTATTTTTATGTAGTGCTGGGGATCGAACCCAGTGCCTCATACATGCTAGGCAAGCGCTCAACCACTGAGCCACAAGCCCAGCCCTCGCTTCATCTTTAAAAAAGAAAAAAAAAAGTCAATTGGCAGGGGCTGGTGCAGCTTGTGGGAGAGCACCTACCTGCCTGGTTGTGTGAGGCCCTGGGTTCCTTCCCTTCCACAGCAAAAGGAAAAGCCAATCCAACCAGCAAAACACTGCTTAAGTTTTTGGGTGTGCCTAAAGAAAGACCACTCTCAAAGAAAGAAGCTGTATTCTTATGTATTCTTATCCATAATCTCTTTCCTTAATTTGTTTTCTATCATAATTACATTGGCTTACATAGTGCACGTACATATTAACACAGCTGCACTTAATTATAAATGCACATAACAAAAAATAGAGGCTATGTTGACGATAAACACAAAGATAAAGCTTTAGGAACATCCTCTGAAATTTTAGGAAAGTAAATTTCACTTGGGAGTGTTTCTGTCCATCTAAATAGCACAAGTATATGTATTAAAAATTCATAATCTTCTGAACTTGTGTCTATTGACCAAATTGAAGGAAAACTGCCCCCTCTACATACAGCCACTTTATTTTATGAAATAATTTAAATTTGGTGTTTATTCTGCTATATTGCTGCTGATCTCACTGAAATTTAAATTCTATGTATTTTGCTAACCACACCAAAACTAAACCCCATAGGGGGCTTTATTCCTATGCTCTTCAGCAAATCGATATTTGCACAGTGAAACTTGAATTTAACTGAGTGCCATTCTAACCCATATCCCTGAGAGTCCCACAACCCAGGACAGTGGCAGCATACTTTCCAGGGCCTAGGCAATTTCTGTCAGCTAAAAATACTTTCAACATAAAGGTATACACTAGTGTGTCCATTGGAGAAATACATAATTTAATACCTCCAACAATTTCATTTATCTTCCTGACAAGGTATTTCAAAGAACTGGGTTTAGAGTTTTGTTCTGGAAATGTCTGAACTTACCTCCTTGAAGACCTAAAATTATCTTTGGCTAGTTAGGTCCTTAACTCCAAGGCCACTAATACCAATTAAAGTTTCAATAGTAGTCACAGTGTGGCCTGCACTGCTTTAAGTACTTTACATGTAAACCAAAAGAGTCCTCACAACAATCCTATAATACAGGTAAGTATACTATTATTTTCCCTGTTTTACAGTTTGGGAAACTGAGGCAGAGAGTAGTTAAATAACTTGCCCCAAATGACTTGGGGCAGAACCAGTATTCCAACCCATGCAGATGATTCCCAAAGGCAGTACTCTTTTTTTATAGTATTCCTTAGGTCCCAGAGTAGTTAAAATTTTTCTTTAACTGAAAGGATTTTACTTGAAGAGAATGGATGGTCTCAATCCAATCCAGGGGCAGTAGTGAGGGCAGATTTTTCTATGTCAATTATTAACAAATAATAAATTAGTAGGTTATACCCCATTACTTAACAGAAAGTTGTCTCTTTTATTGAGTTGCTTGCATATCAAATAGTCCTTCTGGAACCTAAAGAAATGAAAAGTGGTCATAAAGTTCCCTTAGCTGCTAATTAAAAATCTCTATGTGTGGTCCCGCGTTTCTCTGCATAAATTTTTAAATTTTTCCATGTCCTCCTGGACATTTCTATATCGGCAATTACAAGTCATTAAAGCAGTCACTTGTAATGATCTCATAGTAGCCATAAATTAACTTTGCGAAGATTCTACCTGAAAATAGTTGAACCTCTCAACGGTAGCAAGGTTTGCTCTACTGACTTCAATCTTCACAATGAAAAAGTTCTAGAAGAAAATGGAGGGAAAACTGAACTCAAAGAGAACAGAGGGGAATGCAGAGCTAAGTTCCAACTGGCTTGCACAAGGACTCCATGGTCACTCTGTAGCTGTGCTTACTCTATAAGGTCACATTCTAGAGCATGGCCAAAGAAAACTAGGGCCTTAAGGAAAACCAGAGGTGTAGAACCTCCAGGAACACAAGCAGTAGGGATGGTTAAGTCAGCCAGGCAGGACTCGAACTGAGCACAGCTGGCTTCAGGGAAAAGAGCAAGATCTTTTAAGTAGGGAAGCCACAAGACGCAGAGTTTCCTGCCCAGAGAAGGAAGCAGAAGCTGATATCAAAGCCACTAGGGTTCCAGTTCTTAGGAAACAAGCTGGCAGAAGAAAAGCAGATCTGAGCTGGGCATAGTGGTACACGCCTGTAATCCAACAACTGAAGAAACAGAGATAGGAGGATCGCAAGTTCAAGGCCAGCCTTGGCAACTTAGCAGACTCTGTCTCAAATAAAAAATAAACTAAAAAGGAAGGGGAAGTAGTTCAGCGGTAAAAGCACCTCAAGGTTCAATCCCCAGCAAGAGGAAGAGAAAGAGGAAGAGGAGGAAGAGGAGGAGTGGTGGTAATGGTGGTGATGGTGGTGGGTGGTAGTGGTGGTGGTTGTTGGTGGTACTGGTAGTTGGTGGTGGTTGGTGGTGGGTAGTGGTGGGTTGTGGTGGTGGTGCTGGTGTTGGTGGTTGGTGGTGGTTGGTGGTTGGTGGTGGTGGGTGGTGGTGGTAGGTGGTGGTGGTGGTGGTCCGGGGTCCAGATACACAAGAAGAGTGAGTCAGATGGCAGCTTTGGAGGTTTTACTGTCTTCAGCCTTTTTTTTTTTTTTTTGTCTCCTACCCACCAGTGAATATTCTAACCTCATTAACTTCTACCCCAAAATATAAGTACACATTTTCAGCCCCCACATGCACTCTTGTTCTCCTCCAACACATGCAAAATGAGAACCAGGAAAGGGATAGTTATCCCTTCTATTTATTGCTTAATAACTTTCTGAATCTGTCTAAAGAAGCTCACACATTTGCTTGTTAACATTTTACTTTTAAGATTGTAAGGCTTCATCTTTTAATGAAGCTACCAACAGATAGGAAAAACATTAGGGAGGAAGGGAGCTCCATAAGACATCCCTAGACAGACAGTCAACACTATTTCACTTTCAAGGATACCAGGGCCAAACACAGCACAGCCTCCCCTATACAGACTGCCCTCCCCTACTCTAGATACGGGAGGCTGTTTGTTTGTTTTGGTACTAGAAATTGGATCCATGGTGTCTCACATGTTATGCATAAGCTGTACCACTGAGCTACATACCTAGACCCATGGACCAAATCTGACCAGCCACCTCTATTTTTTTTTTAATGGCCCACCAGCTAAGAATAGTTTTTGCATTTTAAAATAGCTGAGTAAATTAAAAAGACACAGAAAAATAGACACAGAAAGTGTATATACAAATGTATGCATGTTGCAAAGCCTAAAATATCTTTAAAATATACTTACAAATGGACTCTTTCAAGTCCTTGAGACAACTGTTCTTAGGACATATTTGTGCTGGCTGCTCACCCTTCCCTATCAAACAATCCCCAGAGGGGAAGAGGTTGCTGCAGAGTCCTCTATAGAAGTAACCCCTAAATTTATATGTGTACCAAACACTAGGGTTTCTCAACCTTTGCATTATTGACATTATTGAAGAAGAAAAAAAGCAGACTTTTTTTTTAAGTTGGTAAGGAAGATTTTGTTCATCATTATTACAATAAGAATCAAGATTATCACAACAAAGGAGAGAGATCAGGCCCAACTCTGAAAACAACCAGACGGGTAGGGATTAGAATCAATGGGCAGAATGAGAGGCCAGTGGACAGAAAAGGACTAAGACACTTCAGGGCTAGGGGTATTCTCAATGAAGGCAGGCCAGAGTCATCAAATAACCAGGGCAGAAAATGAGAAATGTAATCAGACATCCAGGCTGGGGGCTTCTCACTAGCAGGACTCTTGCTGAAGCTTGGCTGAGCAGGCTGAAGTCAGGCCAAGTCAAGAAAAGGAAGCAGAGGAGCCTAACTCAAATTTGGTGAAGGTGAAAGTTTACACTTAGGATCATATAATTCTTTGTTCGGGGACCATTTTGCCTGTCCTAGGAAGTTGAGCAACATATCCAGCCTCTGCCCACTCACGGCCAACAGCACGCACACGCATGCACGCACGTGTACAAACACACGCACACACAAGTTGTAACAATCAAAAAAGCCTCGAGACAGGGGCAAATATTCCCTGGAAGCAAACACTGCCCCAGTTGAGGACCACTGCTTTAGGCCTGGGGCTGGCAAGCTTTTTCGGCAATGGGCCACAGAGAAAATACTCTTGGCTTTGCGATATGTGCGCACTTTCTGTGCTTATTCTTCTCTGTCCCTTCTTTTTTTTTCCAACCACGTAAAAAGTGATAATTTTTCTGAGCTAATAGACCATTAAAAAAGGATGGGGATGGCTGGCCAGCTTTGGTCCATGGGCAATAATCTGTCATATTCTATTTTAGACCAAGTACCACTTTTCAAATAGATACCAATGGCACGCAGATAATATCATACTTGACAAAATATATATTTATTAAAATTATGACTAGAGGTCTAATAACTTTCTATCAATATTGTTTACTCAACTGGGGGATACTAGAGGCAGGACCCACAGCACGTTTTTACAGTAGGAAGGCATGCTTGTTCTCAAAGCACTGCTTTAAAATGTTCCCACAAATCTGCCCTTTGCCCATAAATCCTAAACCTGACATTCTTATTCTTAAATACCAAAACTCTCAATTCCTCAATGCTGACTTAGGGGTTTGGTTTCGTCATTACTATTGTTTTTATTTGAGAGTGTTTTGGTTTATACTTAACATGTTGTTCATATTCTCTCTCCTTATCTAACATTCTGAAATGCATTTCTAAAATTAATCTATTCCTGGCCTGAATGAAATAAGTCATTGGGATACCTTATCTTCGTTAGGGGCCCATCACATGAAACCTACCACGACTCTCTCAGCTTTTGCCTCTAAAAGCATATATGTACTTCTATATTAATAACAGGATTACGCTGGAAATGACGACAGGCTAAAACTGACCATGGGCTTAATGGTGTACCACGATACAGTTACTGAGTGTGAGAATCTCAGCTCTCTGTGCTTTTGTTTCTAACAGCTTCAACATTCACCATTGGGGCAGCAGAAGGGGAACCAGAAACTTTCATTTATTTCAATTTACTAGATTCCATAAGGTAAAGTATGAACTATGGCAGGGCGGGGCCAGAGAAGGTCATCTAAACCAATGCAGGAAAACATGTCTAATATGTAGATCCCAAATCGTATATATCTGCTATGGGCTTATTCCTCTTTGATGAAAATATCAACATTAAAATTTCAGCTTTTGTTGATGTGATGGCACACGCCTGTAGTTCAGCTCTCAGGAGACTGTGGGGAGAGGATGGCGTGAGCCCAGAAGTTTGAAAGCAGCCTGCAAAATCCCAACACACAGAAACACAAAATCAGCTCTGATACTGAGACCTTCAATTGCAAAGCAACTGCTTCTCATCAAAACAGCAGACATACTTTTTATTTTTAATTTAACTCACTTTTTAAAATATTTTTTTAGTTATACGTGGACACAATGTCTTTATTTATTTTTATGTGGTGCTGAGGATCAAACTCAGTGCCTCATATGTGCAAGGCAAGTGTGCTGCCACTGAGCCACAGCCCCAACCCAATTTAACTCATTTTTAAATCATAAAAACAATATATAGTTACTGCAAGAAAGTATAGAAAATATATAAGACAGTAAAAATCTCTCATAGCACCATATGAGAGATAAACTATTTTTAAAGCTTTAATATATTTCTTTATAGTCTTTCTTTTATACTTTCTAAAAAATTGCATCAATTTTATAAAATCAAGAGCATAATGTGTTTGTGTGTATACAATGTTGATTTTTGTTTCTTCCATTTACTATTCTCCAGTATTAACCCAAGTCATTAAATTCTTCCCCAAATCCCATTTTAATAGTAGTTCATTCTCTACTATAACTCTTCCCTGATTATTGAACTCAGCTTATTACAATTTTTCACTATCAGAAATGCTCTTCAGTGAACAAATTAATACAAATAATTTGGGGAGGTCTGGCTTTTTATGATGGATCTGTACAGAAGAATGACCAGAAGAAATTACAGATTCCTTATTTCTTGACATGTATTGTCAAATCTTTTGCCAAGTGTTCTAGCACCTTACACTGCCATCAGCAGATTCTTGGGTACATTTCAATAAAACCTAAAGAAGCTATATCCTTAAACCAATAAGTACAAATATCCAGAAAAATTATATCCATAGAGTCATCACTTAGATTTTGTTAGATGCCTAAAATAGTCAGATTGTTAATTATATATAAGATCACCAGAAAATCTCCCCCCCCCAATAAAAAAGGAAAAAAGGGGGGGATAGCTTCCAAAGAAATAGACCTCAAAGAAATAAAGAATAGAATAGAAATATGATTTATTTAATAGGTAAATGGTGCAGTTGGATAGGAACAATAACTACCAATGTTCTATAGAGCATAGTAGGATTATAATGATTAATAACAATTAACTGAGTATATCAAAGTAGCTAGTACAGTAGATTTTACAAAACAAAAAAAAAGTTAAGAAGAAAACAGGCAGGCAGGCAGGCTGGTCAGTCAAACTGTTTGCAAAATATATGACATTTATGATATCAACTAAAATCAAAATATATATTTTTAAAAGGTAGCTTTCTTTCAAATGCATTTTTTAAAAAACAAGGTACTTAATCTGCAACATAATACATTTTTTAAAAAACAAGGTACTTAATCTGCAACATACTTATCTGCAAACTATTCACTAAAGCCATCTGTAAGCACAGGCTGGAAATCATCCCAACCTGTGCTGCAGAGATGCTGGTTCCCACTCCAGTCTTCCTTGCCTTAGTAACAGACCCAACCTCACAAGCACAGCAAAGAGCCAGACAAAAACCTCCACCTCCCAGCCTCCCTGTGGCCAGAAGTGATGTGGGATGCCCTCTGCCTGGTGAGGACAGGGAAATCACTTCTAAGGCCTTTAGGAGAGCTGCAGAGAGACGGTGGGCAGGATGTGAACTGTGCCAAGCTCTGCTACCTTCTGACCTTTCCTTTCTCTCCTGTAGTAGGCCCTGCAGAGGCCAGAGTCAGGCACTAGAGAGGAAGACAGGAGGACAAGGTTCACACTGCAACACGGTGGAACAGAGGCAGAGGGAACCCGGGTCGCTGACAACCACAGAACCACTCTGCTCCCTGGAGAGCCTAGTTCCATACTTACTTTACTAAAAAAATAATAATAATTTCCTAATTTGCTCAATCCATTGTTTGTGATGGTGACCAAACCCTATCCACCAGGGTTAGGGTTCAGGTTCAGTCATGAACATAACCCTTTCCAATATATCACCTTTTAGAGAAAGCACATGACACCAGCAGACATTTTTTGGCTCACCAAAATACTCACAGACTCTTTCATATTATCAGTACCTATTGAACACCTATGTTGGGTAACAGAAACACAGGAATGAATTAAGATGCAGCTTACGGTATAAAGGAGATGGACAGGTGATTAAGACAAAGTTTAATGAGTCATACAGAACTAAAAGAATGGTGTGCTTGCTGTGGTAGCATATCAGAAAAGCACTGAACCTAACCTGTGGAAAAGTGAGCAGGATCACAGAAGGTTTCTCAGGTGATATGAGCTTTAAACTGAGACATGAAAGACGAGATACTTGTGTGTACTCAGGCAAAAGGAGCAATGAGGAAGGAGGAATTCAGGTAGTAGGACAAGCATGTGCAAAGGCCCAGGAGTAGAGAAAGTTCATGATGCCCTTATGGAAGGAAAGAGGTCGGATATGGCCAGAGCGTAATTCCGGAGTGGGATGGAGGAAGCACTCTTCTGGGCCTTCCAGAGTTACATAGGCTCCTCCTCGCAGGGCCAGATTAGACACTGATTTTTTTTTATTGTTCTTTTATCACAATAAATAGAGGCCCAGGCCCAAAAGAGGCAAAGACTATGCACCAAAATGTCAGGCATCTCCCAGGAATTACCTGACCCCTGCCAGCTCTTTGCCTTCCAGTGAGACTCCTCAACTGTTTGAACATTCCTGGCCCCAGGATTGGCTGGGCTTGTTCAACAGCAAGGTGGATAAGGAAGGGCTGCCTGACAGGTGACTGGTGGAACAGGGGCTGAGCTGGTGAATGCAGAGGACTGTCATGATCAGATTTACCACTGGGGAGAGCAACACTCCAGCCATAAAATAAAGAAGTGAATGGAAAAAGGACACCAATTACAGTAAAGGAAATATGAGATGACGGAGGACCGGACTAGAATTCTTATGATGGATTGCAGAGAAGTGAAGTATAGTTTGAAGAGAGAGTTCACAGGCAAACTCAAGAAACCCAACCACATACACCGAGAGGAAGAGAGTGGTGAATAAAGGGTAATACTGGGCTTCTGGCCTTGGCAATTGAGAATGGCAGGCAGCAGAGCACAACAACGGGGACTACACACGCTGTGGAAACAGCCTGCTTACCCGTCTCCACCAACTAAGAGTGTGGGGACCTGGGTAAATTACTTGTGATCTATGTGCTTCAGTTTCCTCATCTGTGGAATAATGGCAAAAATAACAGAATCTGTCTCAAAGGGTTTTGTGATCGATGCAGGAAAGCTCACAGAATGGTATCTGGCACGCAGGAAATACCTGTGGTTAATGGCAGCTGAGGACGCCATTTGCCACGACAGGGAGCACAATGGGAAGCATAGATTCCAGGGGAGAAGAATGACAAGTTCAGTTTCAGGTCTGTTTACCTGACCTGACTATGGGACATCCAGGAGACCACTGTGGGAGTTAGGTGCACCCACACAAACAGTGGTGTCAAGGTGACATCTCAGCAAGGGCCTGGCAGACAGAAGAAGCTGGCCTATGGGAAGAACAGGCAAGTGAGATGTGGCGCAAGAAAAGGGCTGGGAGAACCACAGTGTGGCTCAGTGACACAGCATGCACTTCACAGCTGTGAGTCCCCAGTTCAGTTCCCAGCATCAAAGGGAAAAGACCTGGGAATTTCCTCCACTCATAAGAGACAGTGGAAAAGGACGGAGGAGACAAAAGACGAGAGGAAGACACACAAACAAGTGTGCTGACAAAGAAGGACCATAAAAACTAAAGGAAAAACCAAAGACATGAATGACATTGAGATGGAGGAATGGGCCATCATTCATAGGGAACAAACTTAGAGCCCAGAAAATAAAAGACAGGGGCAAAAAAATACATTTAATAAAAAGTGGCATTCCCTAGAATCCATGTTTAAAGTTTATATTTTATGAATTACCTACAAGAATTGCATGTGAAATCTCTTAAGTTCACAAGGGTCAGAATGCTCTATTAGTGAGTGAACTGTCTTACCAAAGAGGATAAGCCTCAGAAAAATATATAGTAATCTGAGTAGATAAGGAAAAAATCCTATTTTTCAAAGAAAGAAATCAGAACATAACTTGGCTTCAGTGAAAAGAATCCAAACTGCGGTTTACAAATGAAGTTCTAGCCTCAAGCTTTCAGTTACTAATCCCCCAAAAAAGCCATTTTAAATCACATTAACTTGAGACTTGAAAGAAACTGAGAGATACTCATCTAATCTAGATCCTAGATATGAGAACTATTTTGGAGAGCTTGTTGAAATGCAGGTACCCCAGTCTACCTAAGACCTATGGAATCAGACTCTCAGACTCTTCCTAGGAAAAAGTCAGGAGAAATTCACTGCTTCTTGAAATGTTTTTAAACAAACTTACCAGGTGATTCCTGTGCACACAAGATTTGAGAACCCCTAATCTACTTGCTCAGGGGATCAAAAGCTAGAGAAAAAAGAATGATCTAAAGAAAAGCACGAAGAAGCTAAAGAATACACCAGGAACAGTTGTCAAACTTCAACAGGCATCAGAATCACCTGGAGGGCTTGTCATACACACGCTTCTGAGCTCTATCCCAAAATTTACATTTCTCACAAGTTCCCAAATGAGGCTGAGGCCATTTCTCTAGGGACCACACTTTGAGAACCTCTGCCTTGACAAGAGCTATTCAAGGGTCTCAGGGCTGGGGTTGTGTCTCAGCTCTCAGAGTGTGGTCCTGTAAACTTAAAGACAGAGATGAGGCAAGCTATTTCAGAAATGATGTTAAAAATTAATAGAAAACTAACAACACATAAATTATTTACACACACACACACACACACACACACACACACACTTTCTGATCAATTAGAAAAGACAAAAATCTAACATCAAGACTGGTTTGGAACAAATGTCTTCTGAGTTAATAATAAAAAAGGATACCCAAAAATGACTGTGCTCATCTAAACTAAGAATGAAATTATAAGAGTTATGAGATAAGCAGAGTCAAAAATGACTGAATAAACAAAATTACTAAATCTGCAAAAGAAAGAAGATTACTAAGTCTATGAAAGTAGGTTTTTAAGTCAATGAAATTGTGAAAAGAGCTGTTCATACAAAATGAACAAATTTCATATTTACATGGTTATGTAGCTGATTTAACTATTGGACCCTAAGTCATGTGGGGGCCATTCTTTCATATTTACTCAGAAAACCTGGTCCCCAACCAGTCTTGAGGCTGGACTGTCACTCTAAACCACCTCTGGAAAAGGTTTCGCAGGGGTTCCACACAGCCAGCGGTGCACAGAGGAGCACACGCTGGGCCCCCCTCTGCACAAGGCACATTCCCAGCATCCAGGAGAAAGAGGGCGCTGGTGCTGCTGTAACCGCTGTGCTTCTCTCATGGGGACGGCTCCTAACCCTGGAACAGTACATTAGACACATAACTCCCAACAGCTCCGAAAATCTGCAGTTGCCTCCACCTCCCTGCTATTTGTGGCACATCCCAAATTCACAGCGATGCATTCCACACAGCATCTCCTCAGGACCGTCGCTCACACTGTATCACACTGTCTCCACCCTTCAGGCTCCATTTTCAAAGCCATTTTCCACTCGTGGTTCTTGCTGCGCTACCTCCAGTATCCACTATCATTTCCTCCAAGACAGTAACAGGCCTGACATTAGAGCCTGTCATTATCCAAGCTGCAACTATGGGCACCTCTGCTGCTCCCTCTCTCCCTGCTCCCCCCCTCCTTCCCTCCCTCCCTCCTTCCTTCCTTCCTTCCTTCCTTCCTTCCTTTCTTCTTTTCATCAGAGGATTAAAATCAGGGCCATCACTTTACCACCCCCAGTCCTTTTTATTTTTTTATTTTGAAATAGGGTCTCAGAGCTAGGGTTGTGTCTCAGCTGTAGAGCGTTCACCCAACACATGTGAGGCATTGGGTTCGATTCTCAGCACCACATATAAATAAATTAATTAAACAAAGGTATTGTGTCCATCTACAACTAAAAAAATAATAATTAAAAAAAAAAGAGGGCTGGGTTGTGGCTCAGCAGTAGAGTGCTTGCCCAGTACATGCTAGGCGCTGAGTTCAACACCACATAAAAATAAATAAATAAAATAAAGGTATTGTGTCAAACTATAACTAAAAATAATTTTTTTAAAAAATAGGGTCTTGCTGAGTTGCTGAGGCTGGATTTTGAACTTGTGATCCTCTTGCCTGAGCCTAAATCAGGGATTATAAGCATGGGTCCCCACCAGGCTACCTCCTTAGTATTCCTGACCTGGCTTTCCCCTTCATTATGTACATTTTCTTTTACATCCTTCACACCACATTCCCAACACCCTCCTGCCTGTCCCAACATAACTTAATTCTTAAGGACACAATATTTGGGTTGTGACCTTTTCAAAACCAGTGTATCATCAGGTCAACACACACAAACTTTCTGGAGCTAAGAGGTAAACACGCATTTCAAACAGCTTGTGCCATGAAGACATGTGAATGGTTTGAAACTGCAGACTTTTGCCCCAGGAATCATTATTGGCTGTTCTTTACCATCAAAATGTTGATTCTGCTTAGGGCCTTGAAACAAATGCTCCCTAAAACTGTCACTAGTCAGAGTTCACTGGGAAAAGATCTGTAACAGGGGATACACACATACACACACACACACACACACACACACACACCCTACTTTAAGACCAAACCTCAGAGTTCAACAAAATCAAATCCAAAATTTAATTTGGGATTAAATTACCTGGCCAGGTGCAATGGTGCACACCTATAATCCCAGCAGCTCTGGAGGCCCAGACAGGAGGATCACAAGTTTAAAACCAGCCTCAGCAACTTGGTGAGGCCCTAAGCAACTTAGCGAGACCCTGTCTCAAAATTAAAAAATTAAAAGAGCTGGGCATGTGGCTCAGTGGTTGAACATCCCTGGGTTCAATCCCCCATAACAAAAATAAATAAATAAAAAGTGTCATGACCCACCATATAACTAAGATAAAACTTAATGCCATACCTACTTATAGTTATTAAATCTCAGTCTAAGGTAAGCTTCAAATTTGTGCAATACCCTTTTATTTCTGATATGCCTTCTTAATTAGAAACAGAGGGATTCATGGGAATTTCTGCATAGACATACTATAGATATTTATAATTATCTGCTTTTCTTTTCCTTACCCTAAACTGTCTTTGAAGGTATGAACTTCTCTTTAACAAATAATGCTAGGAAAATGGCATTTTTACATGTAAAAGCATGAGTTGTACCCTCAACTTATACCATATACAAAAATTACCTCAAAATGGATCTCAGAAATAAAACAATAAAACTCTTAGAAGAAAACATACAGAGAAAGCTTTGTGACACTGGATTTGATAATAATTTGTTCAATATGACACCAAAAGTACAACCAACAAGTAAAAGTAAGTAAATTGGGGCTGGGGTTGTAGCTCAGTGATACACCACTTGCCTCACGTGAGTGGGGCCCTGTGTTCAATCCTCAGCACCACATAAAAATAAATAAGTAAAAATAAAGATATTGTGTCCATCTACAACTAAAAATAAAAATTTTTTAAAAATTAGTAAATTGGACTATATCAAAATTTTAAAACTCTAAAAAAACGTAAAACTTCTGTGCATCAGAGGATGCAAGTAATGGATTGCAAAGGCAACTTATGGGACAGGAGGACATCTATGCAAACCATGTCTGATAAGGGAAATATCCACATAGAAAACTCAACAATAACAACAAAAAGATTTTTTTTAAATGTCAAAGAACTTGAACAGATATTAAATGACCAACAAACAGATCAAAAAATATTCAACACCATAAAGCATTGGGGAAATGAAAACGAAAACCTCAAGTTATCACCCATGCCCATGAGAATGTCTACTGTCAAGTAAAGAGAAAACAACAAGTACTGGCAAAGACATGGAGAAACTGGGACTCTTCTGCACTGTTGGTGGGAATATAAAATGGTAAACAGGACAGAGATTCCCCAAAAACCAAAGCCATATGATCCAGCAATTCTCTTCTAGATACCCAGAAGAAATGACAGTGGGGACTCAAAGACCTATTTGTACATCCATATTCATAGCAGCATTATTCACCACAACCAAAGGGTGGAAGAGACCCATATGCCCATGGATGGATAAATGGATAAACAAAATGTAATATACGGGGGCTGGGGTTATAACCCAGGAGCAGCGCATTTGTCTAGCAAATGTGAGGCACTGGGTTTGATCCTCAGCACCACATAAAAATAAGTAAATAAATAAAATAAAGATTAAAAAAAGAATGCTTTTTTTTTTTAAAAAAAGGGGGGGTATACGCTTACAATGGAATATTATTTGGCCTGAAAAAGAAAGGAAATCCTGACGCATGCTATAACATGTGGACCTATACTAAATGAAATGAGCCAGACACAGAAAGAGAAATACTATAGGAGGTATCTAGAATAGTTACATTCAGAGACCAGAGAGTTGAATGTCAGTTCTGCTGATTTTACTGCCCCAAAGGTGTCAATCTTTAGGGATTTCTTACTTATACAATGCTAATTCCCAAGTCCTGGCTTCCATTCTAATTCTGACACAATAGATAGGAATTTCCTTCTTTTTTTTTTTTTTTTTTTTTTTGGTGCTAGGAAATGAACCCAGGACCTTGCTCATACTAAGCATGCTCCCTACCACTAAAGCTATACCCCCAAACCTGTAATTTGAAATTTTTAATGTGAATTTTTAACAAGTACTCTCATTATACTTGGAGAAACACTGCAAAATACCCATGGGGGATCATTTAAAAGAGGCAAATTATAAAGCCTTAAAGGCATACCTCTAAGGAAGTTTAGCTCTCATCCTGTTTGGCCTGAGTAGCCCAGGAATCTTTCTACAACATTGGCAGAGAGAGAGACTGGACTGCCTGACTTTAATAAGAAAGAATATCAACATTTATGCACTCAAATAAGTATGCCTCTATAAACTACACAACATAATCACTTATTTTAATAACATTATCAGTGTTTAAAACTCTGACTCACTCTTAGAACTAATTTTGGGTAGAGGGTGTACACCCTCGAGTACTCACTCAAATTACAAAAAGAATCCTGGCTTCCCTGCGCTACTGCCTTCTTGGTTCTGATCAAATCAGAGTGCCCCGTGCATCGCCCTACCTGTAAATGACTTGAGGCTATTTCCGGGAAACCCCCTTACAGGGCTGAAAGATGCCTCCACAGAAAACGGGGTGCTTAAGAGGATGCTCCCAGAGGACCAAGAGGCACCTCCCAAAGAAATGTTTTCAAAATGCTTTGAGTAGAACATCGAGGTCAGACCGTTCAAAACACTGTTTTGAACATGATGATGTTCACTCGGATGTGAAAGTGCAAGCAGGATTCTTTTCAAGTATATCACTGAACATTCCAGACTCACATTGGTGTGTAATAAAGGCAGGCGTACCTGTGACGGCTCCCTTCAAGAGCCCCCGGCTGGGTGCTGTCTGTTGATCTCCCTCCTCAGAGGAGTGTGGAAGACCTCCCCAACATCTGCTCTCACAGGAACCCACAGAAGGTGACTTTCAGAATCTACAGAAAGGAATAAAAAAGTCCCACGATCATTAACTAAATGAAGAGACTCAGTCCACGGTTCCCCATTTCCCTCCCCCCTCCCATTTTTCACTGTTTGTTGTGCATTGAGTCAATTCTCTCCACACCGCCTTTGCCTTCATCATAAGAAATAAGTGAAAAGCAAATCTTTATTTACAAATCTGAATGCTAGCCAAAAATGAGAAAACCCTGCTGGGTAGGGGAAAGTAACATCTTCTAACAGATGTCAAGTAATTATGCGTTTCTCTCAGAAGAAGATAAAAAATGTGAAACTAAATGAATTCACATCCATGGATGGATAGCATCACATGCAGAGGAGAATGACAATATAAAATAGCGAACAAGTGGCCACAATGACTTTATAAACTACTTTCCAAAAATAGGCAATGCTCCCAAAATATTCCCTGATACCCCTGACCTCTCTACACACCGATGGTTGAAAATGTGGTTTTTGGCCACCCCACTGGCATTTGATTTGAGACAGGCACCTCACGTCATTGGGCCTAGCTGGCAAGCCCAGTTTCACAACACAAACCCACATCTTCATCCTCAGTGAACAACCAAAAAAACATGAGTTTGAGGAGAAGCAAGCTGGGAAATCACCCTGCCTGATAGAAATGCAGTGAGCCAAAGCTAGAAGGGCCCAGGCCAGAAACCAGAACATCTAAAATACTTCATCCCAACAGAGATGTGAGAAGCAGAAGCTAATGTAAATGTGAAGTGAAATCACAAGGATTCACCATCACGACAGGTGCAAGCTAGAGAAAACTTCCAAAAGCTAGAGAAGACTACACTACACCTACAGCATGCCACACTTACATCTGAAAACTGGAATCCACTGAATGCCAGAGGAACGGTCAAGTAAATTTGCCACTAGCACACAATTTACTTAATCACAATTCTGTCTGCTATGAATAAATTTTACAAGTTTATAAAAAAAAATGAGAAAATGTCATTTATAACAAAAAGAGGAAAGAAAAAGCAGAGTACAACAGGGTAATTACATATAATTACAACCATTTCTGCAAAAGCAAAACAAGATGTGATTTCTTTTGATAGAGTTATAAATATTAGGTGAAATATTGCCCCATCCTTTCTACCGGTTAAGGTGGGCAATACAAATCTGAGTCTTATAGAACAAATGAGTCATTCTGGATGGCATAATTTTTCTGCACTGGTCCAATGAAGACAGTTCCACAGGAGTCACCAGAAGAGGTGGTGTGTGTGGCATGTGCACGTTTAACCTATAGATGGCTACAAAAGCATAGAATGTGATAAATTTGATTATGACAAATGTCTCATGAAAGAGCAAAAGAGAATGGGGACACAATGTGACCTTCATCTTCCAAACTGCACAGCAGTGGCACTGACTGGGCATGAGAAGAGTGGGGTGTGAAAATGATGACCTCAATCAGCCTTCTTCACTGTCAGCGATCAATTGCTTATCAAGCACCTGGGAACCAGCAGAGCACCTCCTGATCAACTGTCTGGGCCATGAATTTCGAGAGGATTTGGAAGTAACAGAATTGTATTGCTTCCAGAACCCCACGAACAGTTCTATCACAGGTACTGGAGAGACACTGGCTCTTCTGCCACCTCTTGGCAATTCCAGATCACTTCAGATGCCTCTCGGGTGATTTCAAGGCTTTCCTTGTTCTGTGACTCAGGACTGATGAAAGGACGCCCCTAATTCCAGAGAAGCACTTCTCCCATCTCCATGCCCATCCCCGTATACCCTCCTCTCGTGCTCCACATTGTTAGTCATCGCACACACGCACTTTTACTTGGGTCACAAGACATGGCTGTGGATCACTGAGGGCTTTATCAGGTGCTGCTCAGATGTTACCGTCACAATCCCGCCAGCAGAGATGCTTCCCATCATCAAAGGAAGCCGGGTCCTTTCACAGTATTGTACAGAATGACATGGAAAGCAAGGTTAAATGGAATGCATGTAAGCTGAAGGGGCTTTCTTAAAACTCACTGGGTCTTGATAATTCTCTTGATCACAATCTCATTTAAAAACAAAATATGTCACCTGCAGAAAGTGGGGGCAGTGGAGTTGAGGGGAGAGGGTGGCAGTTAACAGGTCAGTTACACTCAGCTGTCTCCCCAGGTAAGTGCTTGCCTTCTAATACAATGTAATGAAATCAGATTCAGATTCACAGTCCTTCTGTGTAATAACCATGTCACATCCCTAATTTCAACAGAGGAACAAAATTTAAAGCTCATTTCCAAATGGTATAAATTCAGAATTTAGACCTCAAGGGTGCCAAGTGCAGAAATCTGCTGAGGCAGAGAGTGCAAAAAGGCAAGGAAAAACCACCAAGTGAACTCTGTGGTGGTGGTGGTGGGGGGGGGGGGTACATGCTACTGTCCCCATCAGGGATTGCTCCCTATGTGGAGAATCTCATGCAGGGGTGCCAGCACAGGAGGTGTGGATATATCCATGGCACTGTGTTAACAAACCCAAGACATAATCAAGTGCTTTCCTGGAGGCTGATGAATAATCCAACCAACAAGAAAGAAGTGTCAGAGCACTCAACAGTTTTCAAATACATGAGGTGGACCAGCTAATTACTGAATAATTCCATTCTTTAAAAGGCCTGAACTGGCACAGGTGACACATCATAGTCACACGTGGAAACCTGCAGAGAACAGAGCATTCTGCAGAGGCTCAATCTCTGCTGACTCTGTTCAAGGACTCTATTAATAACTTAGGATCCTAACATGGCTGGACCCAACTGGATCACTGAAATCCAGACCCTAAATTCTACAGATGATAAAACTGAAGCACAGGGAGAATCAGTGATCCACGTCCAACCAAGTAGATGGAAAATGGTGAAGACATTTAGGTTTCAGGACGGCTC
This sequence comes from Marmota monax, assembly GCF_021218885.2. Lineage (NCBI taxonomy): Eukaryota > Metazoa > Chordata > Mammalia > Rodentia > Sciuridae > Marmota > Marmota monax. The sequence goes on from NW_026693571.1 coordinate 39,420,365, forward strand.
TGCAGCCTCAAGAATTAAGCTCCTCTGCTGGAGGGCAAGGAGAGCAAGGAAGGCAAGAGGCAAGACACAAGCAAGGGAGCGAGCACACCAGAAACCCCCCTATTTATTGGGGAGAAGCCATTCATAGAACATCCCACGCAAATAAGGCAAGGGGTCAGGTTCCAGGGGGTGGAGTCTAGCTTCCTGATGTCTTGTGGTCAGTAGACTGATTGACATTGTGGCAAGTCACGCCCATCTCAGGTCAGAGCACACAGAGAGTAAAGAGCACACATGCGTCGCACAGCGCAAAGAGCACGCACGACAGGCCAGTCCTCCCATAGGCTCAAATGAGCAGAGCTCACACACAGCCCATGGACGGCTCGCAACACTTTATCATATGCTAAATACGATATTTGATAATACCAATCTTCCAACTATTGTAGCCTTACTATGTTAGGTTTTCATCTCTTTTTCAGAATTGTCCTATTTATTTTTTTGAAGTGAACACAAAATCAGCTTGTTTAGTCCCCCACAAATAACCTGTTGTTATTTTTTACTGGTTTTAAACCTACAGATTAATTTAGAGAGAACTGACATCTTTGTATCTAAGACTATGACAGCTCTTCTAATTTTTTCATGTATTATTTGTGACCCTAAGGAACATTTTTAAATGGCTTCACACACAGCATGCATATTTCTTAAATTCTTAGATATTTTATCTTTTTATATGCTAATGATCTTTTCTTGTATTAAACCTTCTAATCGCTCATTGTTAGTATATATAAAAGCTATGAATGTAGATACATTATTTGTTTTACATGCACATTTACAAGTTATCTTATTCTTAATAATTAGTTTTTCTCTTGATTCTCTTGGATATTCTAATTGCCTACTGCATTATTTGACAACAATCATCTCCTTTCTGATTTTTATGCCTTTATAATTTTTTTCTCTTTCCCAGCTGCACTGACTTGTGATTCCAAAACACCATTAGTAGAGAAAAGTATGGATATCTCTATTTTTGTCCTGATTTAATGGCAGTGTTCTCAAACTTCCTCTTAAGCTTGAGATGGTTTGGGGATTGAGATGAAAGTACCTTACTTTGCTAGGATATATTCCTAGTACATTTTGAGGGTTTTTTAAAAAAAATGAATAATAGACATTGAGTTTTCTCAAATGCCTTTTATATTAAAGTGGTTGTTTTTTTCTACTTATATTTAATAAAATGATGAATATCATTAGTAAATTTCACACTATTGAATCTTCTTGCATTCTAAAATATCAGCCTCAGCTGTCATGGTGTTTTATTCTTTTAATGTGTGCCAAGTACATATTAAACATGATATCTGGCTCAATTTGCTAGGCAGCCCTACAAGGTGGGTGCTCTCCCCTGCCCGCTCTGCCCTTCGCTCCAGCCATTGCATCTCCTTGCTGTTCCGGTCTTGCTTTCACCTCCAAGAATGTTCAGGGCCTACAATGCATGCCATTCCCTGAGTCCTACGTCCCCAGACATCCCCATTCATCCTTTTTCTCTGTCTCTGCTCACATGTGACCTAACTACAGAGACCTTTCCTGTCGACCTCAAATAAAACAGAAACAGTCCTCCATCTGGTCACTCTCAGCCCTGACCCTGTTTTTGCTTGTAGCACCTGTCACCACCTGACATAAATTCACAGATGGAATGAATGTGCAATATTTAATTTCTATTCCATTTAACCCAAAGAATGTAAGCTCCATGAGAGGAGAGATTTGAGAGGAGAGATTCTGCCTGCCTTACTCATCAGAGGATTCCCAATACCGACAACAGGCCTGGATCATGGAAAGTACTTAATATTTGTTAAATGGATAAATGGGAGGGGGGAATGAAACAATGAATACCCATCTTATACACAAGAAAACTGAAGCTTAAAGAGATGACATAAAATCTCAGTGGCAGAGCCAAAATAGGAACTCCAGTCTAACTTTCAATTCCTCACCCTTAACCATCAAAACAAATGACAGGCAATTTTAGGTCACAAAAAAAGCTCACATAATCTTCTGAACAGTAAAGCACAAGTAAATGACACAACTGTATGGAAATCAGAGGAAAACTGTGTAGACAGTCTTTGCACAAAGTGAGTGAAAAATTTAGAAGACAGTCTGTAAGGAATTACATTAAGTTACCCCTCCTTTTTCAACCCACCAGCCCCACAGCAAGCAGCGTGGGGGATCCATCCATGCAATGGATCCTTAAATATTCAGAAGATAAAATCAGATGCTTCAGGATCAAATGGCAATAAATGTGTTTACCACTGGCATCGGCAGACACATACTAGAAGTGCCACTCCCCGGGGGACAAGCCGCTAGGGGACACACACATGAAAGACCTAACTTGAAAACACGATTATGAAAGACGGTGGAATGAATCTGACATCACTTTCCTATGTTCATATATGAATACACCGCAGTGAATCTCACCATCGTGTACATCCACAAGACTGGGGTCCTGATTAGAATAAGTTATACTCCACGTGTGTATAATATGTCAAAATACACTCTACTGTCATGTATATCTAAAAAGAACAAATTAAAAAAAAAAGACTATTTGCTCTTTCCAAATTGAATTTTTTTGTTTGTTTCAACAGACAAGTTACAATTAGGTATTATTCATCAATAGGATACATTCTTTCTTCAAACCAACCTTAAGCTAAAAACGAAATTTCATGAATCTCCATATAGGACATTAAGCGGCCGGCATCTTTAACTGGTTTAATCAAACTCTGTATTTTAGACCCGTGTGGCGGACCCACCATTGCGATGTGTCATACTTCCTCCTATCCTTGTAAAGCATAATGAACAACGACTGAGCTAGTGAGGCAGAACTAAACGTTTTGAACCTGTGAATTTCAAAAGCAAAGCCCCATTTGTGTTATTTCTAAACAGTAAATAATATCATCTTCCAACATTTCACTATCAAATTACAGCCGTTTTCCACACACTAGAGGAAAGCTACAAAAGGACTCTCCTAACAGTTCGTTCTATTATTGCTCATAACCTTCTAAATATTTCTCCTCATTGGCTTCTATTCAAAGGTAAATGGAAGGCAGTAAAATTTATGGAAAATATATTCAACTGCTTAAAATACATCAACCAAAAGGAAAAAGATTTTAGAGCTGTATTATGAATTGTGAAATTACATTGCTTTCACTAAGTCTTCGGTTTCAATGATGGGTAACAAAACTGACAGACAGGTCAGATTCCAAAACACCTCCCACTCCGAGTCTGACTCTTTCATCTCAAATTCTCACCGTGGTCAAAGCCAGAGTAAACACCTGTCCCTCACATTTTTACACAGCATCACTTTGTATGCTGCAAATACAGGCTTTCACACCAAGGAGGAAGCAAATTCCAGGGCACTGGGCAAATTTCCGCCTCTTGAACCACTCTGTTGATTGTTCCCTTGACTTTCTTGGCTGTCAAGACAGTTGGAGGAGGGAAGAGGAAACATATTTTTCTGTAAAACTGTGAAGTGTCACCAGGTAAGTTTGCCTTAAAACTCTGCACACAAGACAGGTAAAATAAAACTCAGGGGCTGGGGTTGTGGCTCAGCGGTGGAGCACTCGCTTCGAACGTTGGAGACCCCAGGTTTGATCCTCAGCACCACATAGAAATAAATAAGTGAAATAAAAGGTGTTGTGTCCAACTACAACTAAAAAAATAAAATATTTTAAAAAATAAAAAATAAGTAAAACTCAGGTCTCAGGTTTTAACTTCAGCTATGAAAATTATATTCTTGCACTTGACTCAAATGTTGCAAGATTTTAATATAATAAGATTATGAAAGTGAAAGTCAACTTAAATCAAGTTTTACAGTTCATGAGCCATGAAAGACACTTAAAGAAGAATTTTTTAGAATAAAATTTTAAAGATACCATACTTAGCCAGGTGCAGTGGCACACGCCTGTAATCCCAGCGGCATGGGAGGCTAAGGCAGGAGGATCACAAGTTCAAAGCTAGCCTCAGGAACTTAACAAGGCCCTAAAAAACATCTCAACGAGACCCTGTCTCAAAAGAAAAACTTAAAAGGGTCAAGGATGTGGTTTATTGGTTAAACTCTCCTGAGTTCAACCCCTAGTACCACCACCAATAAAAAAGAAAATATCACAGTTTATCAAATTAGGGGTGGTGTGACAGTTGTACCAATTCAGCAATACCTTAGAGTAGGAAAGTAAGGGAGTCTAAAGAATATCAACTTTTTTTTTTTTTGGAAGGGAGGCTAGAGTCTTAAAATCAAAAAAAAAAAAAAAAAAACACAGATTAACATTAAGAAAACTTACCTTAATAAAACTCAACTCAGTACAGGAAAGGGATTTATTTATTTTGCTTACTACTATTCCATTTTATTTAATCCTGTCTCTAAGAGTTCTAAAAGATGTTTATACACGTTAATTCCTCATTTACCAGAACAAGACGGAAAGGCACTGCCATTGTCATTTACATGCATGGAACAGAGAGAACAAGTGACTTTCAGGAAACTTCTAAGCAATGAAGTCAGGAAGTACACCCTTATTGGCATAGGCTTTTTGGTGGAGGAGAGAGGTGAAACAAACAACCAAACCGGAAATATATGCAATATTAAGATTGACTTAAGTAAGCCAAGCAGATTTGGAGTTGATTGTGCAACGGTCACGCCACAGACTCACAGGAAACATAGACTTGACAGAATCCCAGTTTATACTCCAACATTCAAAAATACCTTTTTTATTCAAGCCCTAATGTGATGCATGTCCTATAATCCAAACAAACAGACTCGCCTGGGCTCAGCCACTTAGGTTTATATCTGCCCCTGAAATCACGGATGCAAAAAAAAAAAAAATTCCAAAGCATGAAGTGGTTGGCAAAATTCCAACTTCCACATGCAATCCTGAACACAGAAAGCACGGAGACAACCAAGTAAGACAAGCTGCTCTAAAAAGCACAGCAAGAAGGGAAGATTCCACCTCCTTCAGAGGCAGGCTCAACAAGGAGAGTATGAAAAACAATCCCCAGCAGTCACAGGACATCTTGTATGCACCTCTATTAGAATTTGTCTACGTGATCCCCTCCCCAGGAGGCTCTGATCCTTGAAGGCAAAGAGGCAGCTTTAAATTACCCTGGCCTATCAGCCATAGAATTCAACGAAATGAACCAAATGTTGAGTCAATTAACCTTTCTTAAATTCTCCTTGACAAAATAAATAAATAAATAAATATCATTGCATTTATGAGAAATTTTCTTGAAAAAAAAATTTGTTTTGGTGCTGGGGAGGGGACCCAGGGCTTTGCAAATACTGGGCAAGCACTCTACCTACCACTGAACTACACCCTCAGCCCTTGATTTAAAAAAAAAAAAAAAAAAAAAATCATGGCCTGAATACCCATTAAAAACCAAATAACAGGAAAATAACTTTTTTTAATCATGAAGGCAAAGCTATTATTAAGTCAGACCATAACTTCGTGGTAATATGTTTTTCCAATAAACAATTAGCCTTGGAATTACACAAGTATTTCCTAGCTCTATATCTGTCTGCCCAGACAGGTAAGACTTCAACCTCAAATGCCCACTGTAGTTTCTGGGTCTGCTGATTGGCATGTTGTTGTCAAGATTTCCCTTTTTTTTTTTTGAGATGGGGTCTGTGTTACTGAGGCTAGGCTTTGAACCCCTAGGCTCTTACTCAGCTTCCTAAGCAGTTGAATTTACTTTCTTTATTTAGGTGCAAATAGATTTTATAATACTAGATTCAACCACAGGAAGCATAAATTTGGACTCCTGTTTTGGTTTTGTTTGTTTTCTTCTTGGAAAAAATTGCACTAAAGTCAAAAATAGTTTGATGCCAGGAAAGATCCAGAGTTAGAAGAAAATTCAGGGAAATCCAGAGGTCTGCTCTGCTTCAGGCTCTCTCCTAAGCCTTGAAACTTCCTCTGTTCTGTTCCCAAGAAACATTAAGGGCCACCCCTCCAGGTTAGGACCGACTGGTACACAGTCCTAGAACTCCTAAGCCAAACATCTGCCCAGTATCCCCTAATCTCCTCTGCATTTCACTCATTGATCCCCAGACATTCAGATTTCCCTGAGATTAAAACAACAAAAACCTCATTCAAGTAAAATGTGATCTTTGGCATCATGCTGTAATTTTGAAAGGTCAAGTCCACACTAGCCAGCATTTGAGGCAACTGGTTAACATCATGCCCATTGTCTCTGCCCTACAAATTAAAATCACAGAGTAAAAATGCAATGTGGACACAGGCCAAAGAAAGGAAAATAAAAACTTCAGTAGAAGGATGCAGAGGGCAAAGATATTATCAATTACCCAGTCGAAACTCATAATCCTGACATCAATGACTAGAAGAACACAGAGCTATCACATGATCCATCACTAGACAGACAGTAAGAAAGCAGGGCAGAAAGCCTCTTCTCTTTCTTCTTATTACTGTTCAAGAAACCACAGGTGTAAAACCTTAAAATTAATATAGATATTTTATATCCCTCCCCACATACACCAAAAAAAAAGTCTAAATGCCATTAATATGCATATTCCTGATAGAAAGATGGAGTTCCTCTCTCAGAGTTCACTGTCATTATCAAACCTCCGACTTGCTGGCAGAGGAAATCACCACCCACGCTAACTAATACCCACCTGATGGCAGGGAATTGAAATAAATGTTCGATGCCCTTTCCAGTGACCTCACTGGAGTGAAAGAGTAATTCAAGTCAGAATAAGAATCTTTATGAGAGGCTTTCTAAGCACACATATGCCTTGTGGAAAATGCTCTGGCCCCAAGCCTCAGCACAAACACCTTTTATATGCCAGCCTGCCTTAAAACACAGCACTTCTTTACTAACTGAATCACAGACATGGCACGTTTGCAAAATAAAAGTAAATGAAATGTCCACATATACAGCTTTCTTTCCTACACTATTAGGCAAAAAGTACAAGTGGAATAAGTTAAGACACTGACCTCTGGCTTGAGCACAAATGGAATTACCCTGCCACACATTATTTAAAAATGCAAAGCACAATTCCTGAGTTAATTTGTCACTTGGAGAAAGCACTGAGCTTTTATGATGAGAATTCATTTATGAGAAGCTCTTAGCAGCTTTCCCCTTAACCTTCTCAATTTATCTTACATTTGCTACTCTTCCACAGCAAACTTTTATGTGCAATTTTAAGGTTGTATAATGTAAGTTACAAGGGCATTAGTCTTTGAAACCCAAAGAACAATCTAATGAAAATGAGGTGATGCTACCAGCTGCCAATGGTTTGCACTCTCCTGACCCAACATGCTGAAAAATATGATTCCAGAGGATTTTGTAAGATCTTCATAGAGGACAGAAGAGGGACTGGAGCCAGCTTTTCTTTGACTGAGAAATGGGGAAATCATATCTACGTCTACAAAGCTGTGTTTTTTAAAAACCATTAAAATAAAGAACAGCAAAAAAGAAATCCACAATTTTAACATGATCTACTTCCTTTAGAGATAAGAGTGGCTTTAAGCATTCTTGTGAGTAAGCAATCAATCTTTTAGACACAATGAACTTGAGACTTCTCTAGGCATCATCCAAATTGGAGGAGGCTGTTGGTGGTATTGGTAGTGTTTTTTTGCAGTGCTGGAGATGGAACCCAGGTCTTGCACATGCTAAGCACACACTACCACTGAGCTACCCCCTCATACCCAAGCATACTTACAAGCAACTAGAGCATGAGCCTTGGGGTAATGTCCAAAATGCAATGGGACCTAGTCACACCATTTCCCTCTTTTCTCTAAGCCTCAGTGCCACTGTCAATAAATAGGGAGAATACCCTCCAGCTCTACAGACTCACAGGGTTGAATTTGACAAAAGAAACTATACCTGAAATTACAGCACACACTGGGATGCAGTACCCAAGTACTGTTCTGTTGATGACAGCAACAAGGGTATGCCCCTCCCAAACACCAAAATCAGAAAGGCAAGACCGCACAAGAACCAGTTCTGCTCTACTTGATGTGTACAGTAATACCTGCACTGACTAGACTGACTGAAATAGGATCACAGCATCTACTGAAAGCTCTTCTGGTTCGAATGGCTGCAATTTTTATGAACACTTAAAAGTACTACCCAAAAGCAACTTAAACAATGATTAATCAGGGATAGTACTGGGAAGGGAGAGGCAATAGATCCTTTCTAGAATCTGATAAAAACTACAGAACCCTCCACCTACAAAAAAAAAAAAAAAAATCCATATATTTAAGCAAATCCACTCCCTTCACCCCAAAGTGCTCAGATTAAACTCTGGGCTCACTCATGCCAGGCATGTGTTCTACCCCTCAGCTTCATCCCTAGCACAAAGCTTACTTTTCTGATATCAGGGGATCCTGGGCTAGGGATCCCCAGTTGCAGACTGTTGAATGACTATATAGCCAATCATAAAGACACAAGACACAGAAAAAGAAATAGGCTCATAATGATAACTAAGTACCTATGGTTACATGTTTCATAGGTACGGTGCTTAGAAAATCTTCCATCTCCCAGGACACATGAAGTTGAAAGGTCTTCAATTCCCAGGCACCTTAGCAGTATTCAGAGGCCATTCATGAGGCCTTCATCCATCAAGCAGAAAATCACTTCCTTTAATAAACAACCAAACAACCAGACTTGCTGCAACAAAGGTAACAGCTACATAAGTGTGGTTGCTTCAGAATTTCCACATGAAAGGGGCTTGGGAGTGGCAGTGTAACTGGAAGCCCCATTTAGGAGATTTGTTTTGAAGCTGAAGTAGCTTGAGACTGCACATAAGATTGAAAAATGTATCAAATTTCCAATAGCAAGGAAAGAAGCATGCTGTACAAAGGGCACAGGATAAGGCATCCCAACTCTTGGCACCATCATCATCTGTCACTTTAACATGCAACAGAATCACCCAGAAGGTTTATTAAATCAAATTCCTGGGCTTAGGGGGAAAAATGCTGGGTTTTGGCTCAACCCTCAAAGTTTCTAATTCAGCAGTAGTGGAGTGCAGGCCAAGAAGTCACCTTCTAACAAGTTTTAGGGGATACGGATGATATTCCTCAGGGGACCATACTTTGAGAGGCACGGATCAGTATGATTAGAGCCTAATTCTTCTAGGACATCCCAACCTCCTAAGCATTCTCATAGTGCCGTCCAGCTGCCACATCAATCATCGAATTTAAAAATGAACCAGGGCTGGGGTTGTGGCTCAGTGATAGAGCACTTGCCTAGCATGTGTGAGACACTGGGTTTGATTCTCAGTACCACATATAAATAAATGAATAAAATAAAGTTCCATCAACAACTTAAAAAAAAAAATGAACCAGTACCACTGTCACCCAGGCCTGCCTCTTACCCACAGATCCACAAGCGTTGGTTGGGCTGAACATTTGAGACCCGCACTTAGCTTCCTGCTAGCTGGCAGTGTCTGCTGGACACTCACACCAGAGAAACGCAGAGGAAGAAGGTGGAGCAGGTCTGTTTTAACATTCTACCCTCAGGAAGCAATAAACAGCAAATTGGTGCTGGGAGGGTTTACTTCACCTAGGAATCCATCCATGACTCCGGAGCTGTGGTTTCCAGTTGAGCTCCACCAAGGTCCGGACACATCAAGACTTGGGTGGGAGGGGAGCAGAGAAATGACGGAGGCTTTGGCATTTCACCTCTATTGCTCTATGAAACAGAAGGTCCGCTTTTCTCTGATTTATAGACTGGGTTAAATTCCATATTTTAATGGTTTTACTGTCCTCTTGCAGCAAAAAAAGATTTTAAAAACCACTAGATTTGATTATCTCTAAGGATCATCCATTTCTATGATTCTACTACAACACAAGCAAAGGCTCAGTGAAACATTACAAAGATTAAACTATCAAACTGGCCCAAGAGGCTGGCAAAAGGGTGCACATGGCATCAAGAATGGGTGGCTGGCAGTCAGACCATGTGTCTGGCATGGAGGTCTGGACATCAAGCACTGGAGTGTCCAAACTCACTGAGGGTAGCTACTGAGCCCGTGGAAATGGAATACAATACTGACTAACTCCAGTGTAACCATCTTTACTTAATCCTGCCCATTCATGCAGAAACCCAGGTCTTTTCAGTAGGTGTCACGGTGATACTGTAAGATTCAGAACAAGATGCCACATGCTCAGGATAGTTATTGGACAAGGGTACTTACTAAACAGTAAAACATTTCTTCATGACACATATTTGTAAACTACCTGGCAAGCTGTGTATGAAGTGCTAGGATCATTAAGTCCACAACTCCATGACAGTTGAAGGGAAAGAACAGGGGGCGTGGAGGTAGGTGGCCACATTTTTACTAGCTTTTAATTTATAAACCACCCATGATTTCAGAAGTCAGAATGACCTGTGAGGGGCAAACGAGGAAGTAGGACCTTCTATGTGGAACATAACTTCATTCTTGGGATATCAAAACCAAGTGCACTATCAAAGTGTCCTGTCGTGGTATGGGAGATAGAATTTAATATAAAACAGAAAGGCCGGTGAGGGCGTCTATAAGGCCATTGGGGTCCCATGCACACCAGCACTCCAGCTTAAATATACCCACTGCTACCTTTTTGGCCACTGTGGCAACTACAGGAAGAAAAGATGGTCTTAGTAAATCAGTAGCCTGACTCCAGTCCCCACAGACGATCTAAACCACTCAGCAAAATCCATTTCTTATAAACTAAAGCAGCCTGAACGTCCCCATGCTCCAGGGACCATGGGGTAGGGAGAGAGTCAGACAGAGAAAGGTGTTATGCATTCAATATTTCATTCAACAAAAGGGTTTTCTGAGCTCCTGTGGCAATGACAAATAACACACAGTCCCAAGTCTCAAGGAGCTTGCAGGGGCCCTGAAAGACCCCACTCTTGCCCAAGCACCTGGACCAAACGATTCATACCTAATGGTACAGGGAACTGGGTAAGGGTCTAAAGCCAAGCAAAGCAGCAACTGCAAATACAGTCACCCACCACATAACAGATTTCAGCTGATAACAGACCACATATAGGCAGTGGTCCCTTAGGGTTATAACAGAGCTGAAAAACTCCTATTGCCTAGTGATGTCATGGTCATCATAGTGCAATGAGACACCTGAATAGTGCAATGCGACACCTGCTTTGTGGTGATGGTGGGGTAAACAAACCTCCTATGCTGGCTGTGGTACAGAAGCAGAGCACACATAATTACGCACGGTATGTAATGCTTGATAACAACTATGTTGCTGGTTTAGTTTAGTTTTTACTAAACTTTCGTCATTATTTTAGAGTACACTCCTACTTGGTTTGGGGGAGTTGGTTTTTGTTTTGCACTAGGGATTAACCAAGGGGTGTTTAACCACTGAGTTACATCTCTAGTCCTATCTATTTATTCATCTACCTATCTACCCATTTATTTATGAGACAGAGTCTCGCTAAATTGTTGAAGCTGACCTCAAATTTGCAATCCTCCTGCCTCATAATCCCACATCACTGAGATTACAGGCACCCTCCTTTTGTGTGTGTGTGTGTGTGTGTGTGTATTCAAGTTAACTGTAAAACAGACTCAGGCAGGTGTTTCATAAGTATTCCAGAAAAAGGCTCCATGCATGCCCCCAAAGACTTCTAGTAGGACAAGATCTGGGAGCCAAAGACAGGGACACTGATAATCCTTACTCCAGGCTAATGTGTGTTGAGTCTTTGTTTTGAACAAAAAAGTCTAAAAGGTAAAAACAAAATTTAAAATTAAATTTTTAAGGACTGAGGTTGCAGCTCAGTGGTAGAGTGCTTGCCTAGCATATGTGAGGCACTGGGTTTGATCCTCAGCATCACATAAAGATTAATTTAAAAATAAAGATATTGTGTATATCTACAACTAAAAAAATATTTTTTAATTAAATTTCTAAAAATATAACTATAGTGCAAATGTTTATATAGTTATACAACATGTTTGTGTTTTAAGCTAAGTGTTATTACAAAGAGTCAAAAAGTCTTAAAAATTTGGGGGCTGGGGATGTGGCTCAAGCGGTAGCATGCTCACATGGCATGTGTGCAGCCCAGGTTCAATCCTCAGCACCACATACAAACAAAGATGTTGTGTCCACAGAAAACTAAAAAATAAACATTAAAAAAAAAATTCTCTCTCTCTCTCTCTCTCTCTCTCTCAAAAAAAAAAAGTCTTAAAAATTTTTAAGTTTGCAAAGAGTTATAATAAGCTTTGGTTGACTTACTATTAAATAGATAAAGGTATTTTTATAAATTTAGCGTAACCTAAGGGCACAGTGTTACAAAGTACACAGTAGATACAGTAATGTCCTCGGCCTTGGCATTCACTGGCCACTTGCCCAAAGCAACTTCTAGTCCTGCAGACTGTTTATGGTAAGCACCCTGCACAGGTATACCATGCTTTACCTTTTTTAGCATATTTTTACTGTACCTTTTCCATGTTCAAATACACAAATACCTGTCATTGTGTTATACTACCTGCAGTATGAGTACAATAGTGTGCTGTACAAGTTCACAGCCTTGGAGCAGCAGGCTCTCTCACCTAGGTTTGTGTTAGTACACTCTGTGATATTCACACAATGACAAAATCACCTAAAAACCCACTTCGTAGAAAGTCTCCTTGTCCCTAAGTGACACATGGCTGCAGTCAAACCTATTCTTCAAAATTCCTTAAGTTCTTCATCAAATACTATGTCATCTCTCAGCAAGTGCAAGAGAAACAGTTTTTGCTGACTATTGCAAAACACTATTGTCTGTTAAGGTAAATACCAGAGGAAGCAATGGGCTTGCATTTGGGGGGCCAGCCCATGACCCAAAGTGCTCACACCCTGCAAGGAAATTAAATCTCCAAACGAACAGCAGGCTCACCTCTCCCATCTCATGTCATTTCAGGAGAGGTGAGCCTGAATATGGTGAGCTCACCATTTTCAGTTATTTCTTACCCTTTCTTTTTCTTGTAGCCAAGTGCATTCATTGAACTAACACAAACCTAGGTGAGAGCAGAGCCGCCGCCCGCGCCTGCAGGAAAGATACGCAAGCAGTATGAAAAGACAAGGAAAGAAAGGACCACAAGCAATGCAGGTCAACGCAACTTTAGAAGAGGTAACAGCTGCAGCAGATGGAATGTCAGATCAAGAATTCAGGATATACATGCTTCAGATGATCTGGAGTATCAAGGAAGACATTAAACAGCAAAATCAGACAATGAAAGATCACTTCGACAATGAATTACGCAAACAAATCCAGGAAGCAAAGGATCAACTATACAGGGAGATAGAGGTTATAAAAAACAAACAAACAGAAATCCTAGAAATGCAGGAAGCAATAAACCAACTTAAAAACTCAATGGAGAATACTACCAGCAGAGTAGAACACTTAGAAGATAGAACATCAGACAATCAAGACAAAGTATTTCAACTGGAAAAGAACATAGACAGCTCAGCAAGACTGTTAAGAAACCATGAGCAGAACATCCAAGAAATATGGGATAACATCAAGAGACCAAACTTAAGAGTCATTGGGATACAGGAAGGTACAGAGCTCCAAACCAAAGGAATGAGCAGTCTATTCAATGAAATAATACGAGAAAACTTCCCAGACTTGAAGAATGAGACAGAATCCCAAATCCTAGAAGCCTACAGGACGCCGAATGTGCAAAATCATAAGAGATCCACACCTAGACACATTATAATGAAGATGCCCAACATACAGAATAAGGAGAGAATTTTAAAAGCTACAAGAGAAAGGAAGCAGATTACATTTAGGGGTAAGCCAATCAGGATAACAGCTGATCTTTCAACACAGACTCTGAAAGCTAGAAGATCCTGGAATAACATATTTCAAACACTGAAAGAAAATGGGTTCCAACCAAGAATTGTGTATCCAGCGAAATTAAGCTTCAGGATGGAAGATGAAATTAAAACCTTCCACGATAAACAAAAGTTTAAAGAATTTGCAGCTAGAAAACCATCTCTTCAAAACATCCTCGCCAAAGCATTACAGGAAGAGGAAATGGAAAATAACAATGAAAACCAACAGTGGGAGGTAGGACAGTAAAGGGGGGGGAAATAATCAAAGAGGAAAACAAACCATGTTTAGTAACAGAAATAAACAAATATGGCTGGAAGAACAACCCATATCTAAATAATAACCCTAAATGTTAATGGCTTAAACTCACCAATTAAGAGACACAGGCTAGTAGAATGGATCACAAAACAAGACCCAACAATATGCTGCCTACAGGAGACGCATTTGATAGGAAAGAGGTATGAAACTTTTAAATATCAAGACAGAAGTTTAGAAAGAGACTTCGAATTCAAGATTGAGGAAGAGGTGTTGGTAGGAACTAGAGCAGAGACTGACTAGATGTGAGTAGCTATTTTTATCTGCAGGGAATATGTAATATACATTTTTCCTAAATGGTATGCTCTGAAATGTTTCACTAATAGCTTTTTCAGTCTTGGAGAGAGAAAAAAAATTATAATTTCTTTGCTAAAATTTCTCTCTCACAAATATAGACCTAGTATTAGTAAGACCCTCAACCTAGGACCTCTACAAAGAATTTAATTTAGATGTAGAACATGTTAAAAACTCACCCACATTTTAATGTCAGTATTCACATTATCACAATAAGTTATCCTCAAATATAAAAAAGAAATGTAATTTTTTTAAATAAGTACTTTTTGGTTGTAGTTGACACAATACCTGAGGATCGAACCCAGGGCCTCACACGTGCTAGGCAAGCGCTCTACCACTGAGCGACAACCCCAGCCCCAAGAAATGCAATTTTTCACCAGTTATCCACAATTTCAAAAAGAAATGTTTGCCTATAGGAGGGGAAAATTAAATTCATAAGATACAAGAAAAATATCAGAAGCATTCAAAATAGCTATCTTGACATTCCTTGTATTTCATTTGTCCATAAAATGAATGATAATCTGTCATGATACCAAAAAAGGTAAAATGCTGAATTCCAGAGTTGTACAAAAGCTCTTCCCTCACCAACCTGGCAGGGGGCAGCTGCAGTTTGGGGCAGCAGCACAAGGGTGTTGGCATGGAACCACTCAGGCTAGCTGTTGTAGGTCCTTGCTTTAGAAACCTATTTGCAAACCCAACACTCGAGATAAATGAGGGAGATTCACACAGCATTACCTTGAAGAAGCAATTAGAAGAGGCTGAAAAGCTGCAACTAACCCCCCAACCATTTGCTTCTTCACAGTGGGAAGCTGAAGATAATCTTGTTTATTAAACATAAATCACTTGAGAGAGATCTGGCCAAATTCTTAGATAATATTCCAGATGCAACTGCTGCAAAGCCAGGAGCTGCTTACAGATTATTTACCTCCAGCTCAGCAAACAAACTGGACCAGTTTTTCTTGTTGCTTCTAGGAAAGTGACAATTTTAAGCCAATCAAACAATTCAACAGAAGCACTCCTGGGACCCAGGCTTGCTCTATTTTGATCCACCCCTCCTCCTCCTCCTCTCAGTAGTGTTAGGTTTCTCGCATACAAGTTTGCTTCCTGCCCTTTCAGTATCTCTTTTAAAATCTTCAGGCAGCAGAAAGCAAACCCTACCAATCAATCTTATTCTCTCACATATTTCTGTAGGATATTTACATTTTTGGGGCTGGGGAAGATAAGAGTCCTTCATAGGGAGTGTGTGTGAACTTTTTTTTGACAGGCTCTCACAGAGGTAGCTGTTTCCCAGGGTTCATGTTCATGTGCAGCCAGTGAGCAAGTCGGACTCACGGGTTTTAAGAGCCACAAGCACAACAGGTCAGCCGCCCTGTGCCACGTTAACAGTGGAATGTTATTAACTTAACACTATCAATTGATTAGTCAAACAACTGAAGGTTTGAGACTTTCTTCATGACCCTCTTTCTTCTAAAGACCACAGGAAATGCCAATGATTGGATAGGGATCCACTATACCCCAGAAGCAAGAGCTGAACAGATAAAGCAGACAAAAGCCAATCCCTGCACCCAGACTATAAAACCTCATTTTAGTTTTAAAGTCTACTGTAACAGGAAGCCCTGAATTAAATCTCAGACCCCATACATTTCAGTTCTTAATTCCACAAATTCTATGTGCTACACACACCCCATATACATCCTCTGTTCCACACAGAACTATAACTGTTTTAGGCCCCAACACACCAGTGTAGCTCTCTCAAAGCACTCGGTGAAGAATTCTCTAGAACCCGTCCACACCACAAACCTGACCCCGCTGTTTTCTCTTCCTCTTGGAGCCAGCACGCTGCCCTTGCTCCCAGGCTTGGCTGCTTCCTCCAAGGCCACAAAACTGGCCAGTGCCAACCCCTTGAGTAGCTAAACCACTGATTGGTGATGTTTGCCTCTGCAGTGCATTGCAAACTTTTGCGGCCTAACAGCAAAATACATCACAGAGCTCCAGCTCCAGAGTCAGACGAGCCTGGCTTTGACTGTTCCACTCAGTGTCTGACTCGGGCAGTACCCTCAGTTTCAGTTTCCTCTCTAGGTTGGGGGTGACAATAATTTTTACCGGGATTGGGAAGACATGTGCCTGGCATACAGCAGGCTCTCAATAAATGTCAGCTATTTTTATGATTATAATATTCATTAAACTCCTACTCTACTACTGTATTACAATAGGATCTAAATAGGCAAGCTTCAGGACAAATTTGGACTTTCTTTTTTACCCTCAAAATATGTATCTGAGGGCTGGGGTTGTGGCTCAGTGGTAGAGCACTCTAGCCTAGCATGTGTGAGGCACTGGGTTCGATCCTCAGCACCACATAAAAATAAAGGTATTGTGTTCACTTACAACTAAAAAATATACTTAAAAATACAAACACACACTATATATATATATATATATATATATATATATATATATATATATATATATTTGGGTTTGGTTTTGTTTTTAATATGTTGTTGTTGTTACCAGCACATTTGGAGAGAGAAGCATTCTCCATTCTGTTGCCATCTTTACAGCTTCTCCCTAGAATCAACTACGGTTCTTCTTATGCTACCTATCTAATCACCAACAACAAAAAAGGACTTAAAAACAAAGGCAAAAAATAAATAAATAGGGCATATTGGGCTTGGCGTGGTGGCTCATGCCTTCAGTCCCAGCTACTCTGAAGAATGAGGCAGGACAATCCCTTGAGCCCAAGAGTTTGGGCCCAGCCTAAGAAACATAACAAGACCCCTTCAAGAGCTGGGGATGTGGCTCAAGCAGTAACACGCTCACCTGGCACGCACGGGGCGCTAGTTTCAATCCTCAACACCACATAAAAATAAAATAAAGATGTTGTGTCCACCAAAAATTAAAAAATAAATATTAAAAAATTCTCTCTCTCTCTCTCTCTCTAAAAAAAAAGACCCCTACAAAATACACACACACACACACACACATATAAAATAATAAAAACATTATAGAATTAGGGGAGCATACATTATACTTAAAAGGAGTGGAGCTTTCTGAAAACCACAGCAAGGAATCGGTTATTTTCAAAAAGATTAAGACCTCTGAATCAGCTAAAATGTCCAACCTGTATACAGGTAGGAAGAGGAAAGGAAGAAACTCTGCAGTTTTATGGTCAGGAATAACTTCTTAGACATGGAAAAATTTGTGAGGTTCTTATAAAACACAAAACCTGGACTGGGGCTGTAGCTCAGTGGTAGAGCAACTTGCCCAGCACGTGTGAGGCATGGATTCGATCCGAAGCACTACATAAAAATAATAAATAAAACAAAGCCATTGAGTCCATCTATAACTAAAAAAAAAAAATTAAACACAGAACCCCAATATTCCCTTTCCTGGTCTGACACAAAATGGCAAAGTAAATTGAGTAATGACAGATTCAGAAAATAGCCTTCAAATGCTAGGACTCCTCATGCAGAGAGCCACTGCCCAGGCAGTGTTCTACTCCAGATGCACCTGTAAACTCACCTAATATCTTTGCATGTATCAAAAAATTAAACTGATATTTTCTATTTTCATATTCTTCTTAACTTAGCCCACCTAAATAGCTCATTATTTGTTTTTTTCTTTTTTGGAGGGAAGGGCGTGGGTACTAGGGATTGAAACCCGGGACAATTTACCACTGAGCCACATATGCAGCCCTTTTTATGTTTTCATTTTGAGACAGGGTCTCACTAAGTTGCTGAGGCTGGCCTTGAACTTACCATCTTCCTGCCTTAACTTCCTGAGCTTCTGGATTATAGGCATGCTCTATCACACTTGGCTCATTAAAAAAATGAATTACTAATTAAGAAACATGTATACATACCTTCTTAACATATATTACTTCTGGAAATTACATACTTTAAGACTGTAAAGACATTCAACTATTACAGACATTTATCAATATCATAAAATAATTCTTTAATTTATTAGAAAATCTCTATCTTCTTCTATTCCACAAAGTCTATGCATTGAAAATATGCTCTGTAAAAGGTCAGTTGCTTTCAAATACTTAAAAACAAAAACACATGGGCTTCTTTCAAGATACACAAAAATTTTTCAAAATAATTGCAAAGTAAAAGGTAGATAGGACCAAATTATTGTCATAACTAATTAATACAATGATCTTGTATGAGTCCGATTCAGCTATGCTTTTGTGGAACCTGTATATCCTGGTCTGAGAATGCAAAGTAAATATAATCACAGGCATTTCCATGGGAACCAAAGAGTAAGGACGTAACAGTGGTTATTCCCAGGTGACTAGATTGTAAGGTAGGTGATTTATTTTTCTTTTGTTTTATGTGTGTTTTCCAAGTCTTCTGATCTATGAAATTTACTACTTCATTATCAGATGAAAAATGTGTTTATAAATTTTAGCAATACCCTACGGAACCACTACTAGAGGGCCAGAGTATGTTTTTCAAAGGGCCCTTGTTCCATATTGGGAGTGAACATGCAGACGTGGCTCTCCACCTGCTCCTCCTCATTTGTTTTCCCTTGGTTCCATCTTCTCTAAGCTCCATGGTGCTTCAGCTCTGTCCGGCACTTCAAGGTCCTTTGTACAATGCCTCTAATGCTCCAGGCTATTTCGACAGAACTGGGCTTTACATGCCTCTACAGAGCTTAGCCCAGGTCACAGCACACAGCAGACTTCTGATACCTATTTGTTAAACATCAGTGAAACGCATCCATCAATCAACAGTAAAGTAAGCCCATCCTCTGCTTCTCTGGCTTAGACGCATCTCTGTATTCTGTGTAAGGACAACAAACACTGAGATACGACCCCACTGGCCAACTTCAGGCCCACTTACGGCAAGGCTTTCAGAAAACGCTGCAGCACCAAAGGAAGAAGCGGATTCTCCCTGCGCCAGCTCTGAGCCTCTAGTAAGAGGGACAGATCTAGCCGCATGACACCTCAAGAAAGCAATGCAATCAATTTCTGCACCTTCCATCCTTCCTTGGAAAGGCACTCGAGGTTGGCCGGGGACGCCTTCCTGATTGGGCTTTACTATTCCAAGCAAATTAAGTCAGCCAACAGCACGGGTGAGACAGGCGTACCTGATCCCTGCTGGGGGGTGACCTGCCCTCCTTTAATGACAGGGTGGTTATCTCAGTTTACAAAGCCTATAAAGCACTGGCAGGGCTTCCAGGCTGCTGAGACAAGGCACTATTATTGCAGTGACGCTGAAGACAGGGCTAATCATAGGGGAAACATCCTTCTATTCTTCGGCTTCAATCACTTTAATTATATTTTCTGTGAATTCTCAAACCAGTGGGCACACAAATTGCATGAAGAAAAATATGAGTTGTGTGTGTAAAATTAGTGTTACGAGAGGTCCTGTGATGCCACTACTGCTGGTCCTTGGCACTGTGGACTCGTCACTGCTGAAGTAAGCAACCCCAGAGTGGATTATGACCTATACAACCAGAGTTTGGATGGCAGACTAGTGTGGGAAGCAGTCAGTGACCAGGATTTGACAGCCCACGAGATCAGGTGCTTTCTGTCCTAAACCATACCAAGAATGGTTTTTAGTTTGCCAGTCTGAGCCACCAAGAATTGCTGCTGGGATTGGGGGAGTGAACCAGGAAAAAAGTAAGTCACAATCTTTTCCATGTCGTTCACACAGGGGCTAAAAGTTAAGAGGTGTTTTTATAAACATTCCTAACTCAGCTTCTTTGACACTAATCTTTCAGGCAGTGGTAGTACACACTGAAGGTCAGACACACAACGCTCGTGAGTTCAGAAATGCCCTCCAGGAAAGCCCTGTATATTTCCCAGATTTCTGTGTGTGTTTTACTACAACCTCTGCATCAGACTTCTGAGGCCTAATCTGCCTAAACTTGCTCTGTTTTCTTTACGGGACTGTAATGTTTAGATCCATGAGTGATAAAAGCAAACAGAGATGTAAATACTGAAGAATATGAAGTTTTTGCACTGGGGAAAACAGCAACAAATGTCCTCCTAACCTCTTAGTCTGCAAAAGAGCTATTTTACAGTCTTTATGGTGGGAAATGCCTGCATGTTGGCATAGCTGGTCCTGTATCAGGTAAGCAGACCCAATGCGACTTATGGGAACAAAGGCCTTGGTCCAAACAGGAAAAAAAAAAAAAAAAGATGATTTCCAGTCTTCCCCACCAATACCACCAGCTATTCCTGATGCCACCAAGGTACAATGCCCAAATCAGCAGGCAGATGAACAGCCTCTCACAATTCTTAAGAGATCAATCCTCTTTGACTTAACCTAGTGAAAATTTTAAAACCACATTTTATTACCCTTCCCCACAAAAAAATAAATTAAAAAATCAAGGATGCTGCATTTTGCCTGAAAGCCTGGATACCAGCAGTGAGGCATTTCTAGGAAACATACACTCACACATTCTTAGGAAAAGAACCCGGTACAAAGCCAGCTGTGGTGGCGCTCACCTGTAAATCCTGCTACTCTGGTGGCCAATGAAGGGCAACCTCAAGTTCAAGGCTAGCCTGGGCAACTTAACAAGACACCATCTCAAAATAAAAAATTAAAGGATCTGGGGATACCACTCAGTGGTAGAGTGTCCTGGGGTTCAATCACACACACACACACACACACACACACAGAAGAATTCAGCACAAAAGTATTATTCACCACAGCCACAGCACTAAATAATGAACATTTGGTTAAAAAAAAAAAAAGCATCCAATAAATACTACAAAGTATTTATATATCATGTTATTAAATAAGAAAAACACTAACTGAGCACTTAGAATGTGTCAGGCTTGTTTGAAAACAACTTAAATGACAAGTTTGTTGTAAGCATTACATGAATTTACACACATGTAAGGTAGGTATTATCATTATCTCCATCACCGTCCCTATTACAGATAAGAATGTGAGGCACAGAAAGCTTGAGTGACTCATCCAAGGTTGCACAGTTAAGTGGCAGGTAAGTGATACAATATTTAATGACAGAAAAATGCTGATACCATAATAGCAAATGAAAAAAATATATCTAGTACAGACCTAATTTTATAAAATATTGATGTTTGTATATACACATATGCTCAGTGTCTCCATACAGGAAAAAATAAACACTAGAAAGAAATTCAAGAAAATAACCCTAGTTGATGAGATTACAGTGTTTGTTATTTTTTGTATGTCTATATATCCAAGATGTTCTGGAATATATGTGTATTACTTTTATACCAAAAAAAAAAACTATATTTAAAAACTTAAAAGCTTGGTTAAGGCCTAGAAGCACATCTCCTTCAACAGTGAGTTCACATTCTCCCAGCTCAGGCGCTCTGCTCTGCCAGAACCAGCAGGGCAAGCCAAAGCATTTCTCAGAAGCAAGTTTTACACTAAATAAAGTCTCCTTTGAGAACTTTCCTAAGCAGACCATTCCACTGATTTTCAGGAAGCTCAGTAATAACCAAATCCCTGTTAAGGTTTGACATGAAAAATACATCTAACTGGGGGAAAAAAAACTTTTATTATAAAAATGTCATCAATTTGAAAGAATTTTATTGGAATTCGAAATTTAAATTCAACCATGGGCTGGTCAACAGATCAGCAGGAAGAAACTGGCCTCTTGGCTATGTTTTCATAGGTTTATTATGCAAAAATATGAGGCAGGAGTACATTCTGTAAGAGAGAAGAGCACGGCAAAGGCCCAAACGCCAGGAAGAATGGCGAATTCATTACTCAGTCTTCTACTTACAACTACATTTAAAATTTCTAAACCACTATTACACAAAATTATAATGCACAAATAATTTTTTAAAAAAATAAAATAGAATTTCTAAGCTTCTCTTATACCAAAATAAATTCCTCATTGCTCAAGATTCAAACATTAGCAAGAAAGACATCATAAATAATCCTTAGAAAAAAGAGGACCCAAACCCCAGAAACCATAAAAGAAATGGCTAATGCATGTAACTATGTAAAAAGTAAAGCAAGAAGAAAAGTGAAAAGTTAACTGGGAAAACATCAGCATCACATAATGTAAATTGTATTAATGTAAAAGGAGTACTTACAAACCAATAAGAAAAAGATAAAAACCCCAAGGAGAAAAAAAAAACAGGCAAAGCGTACAAAAAGAGAAAAAGAAACGCAAATACCCAATACAGCCATTAAAAGATACCTGACCTCATTCAGATGGAGATCAAAACTCTACTGAAACAAGTGTCAGCAACACATATAAATATTAAAAGTGGCTGGGGCTGTGGGTGAAGAGGAAATCTTTGATACTCCCCCAGTTTAGGTTTTAAATGTCCCCACCACGGAGTAAAGACTTGATCCCCTGGGAGGCCCTCCTGGGAGGTGGAGGAACCTTTGGGAGGGGTGGCTTGGTGGGAGATTCTGCAGGTCACAGAGGGCCTGCAGCCCAGGGGACTGTGGGGATCTGTCCCTCCCCCTCCTCTTTTTCACTTCCCAGCCATGAGAAGCTTTACTCCAACAGGGGATCCGACCAGGATGTGCTACCACTGACCAAAGCAACAGGGCCATTCGTAGACTGGAACTTCCAAAACAATGAGCCAAAATGTGCTGGTCAGCTTTCTATTGCTGTGACCAAAATACCTGACAAGAACAACTTAGAGGAGGAAAGTTTAGTTTGGCTCACAGTTTCAGAGGCTCTGTCCAGAGTCAGCCAACTTCACTGCTCCGGGCCTGAAGTGAGGCAAACCTCATAGCAGAAGGGCCTGCAGGAGGGAAGCTGCCCAGCTCACGGCAGCCAGGAGGCAAAGACAGAGCCTGGGACCAAAAAAATCCCAAAGCCACATCCCCAGTGACCTACTTCAAGCCTACCTGCCTATAAAGTAGACCTTTCAAATTATCAATCCATCAAATAGATTAATCCACTGATTTGGCCACAGCTAATAATCAAATCATTTTATCTGAAAATTCCTGCATTGTCTTACATACAAGCTTTCAGGGGGCACCTCATATTCAAACCATAACACACAAAAAAAATATTTTCTCCTATCAGTTGACTTATCTCAAGTGTTTGTTATAATGACAGTTGACCAATATTATGGTTTAGATGTGAGGTATCCCCCAGAAGCCCATGTGTGAGACAATGCAAGAACATTTAGAGCTGAAATGATTGGCTATGGACCCTTAACCCAATCAGTGAAGTGATCCCCTGATGGGATTAACTGGGTGGTGACTGAAGGTGGGCAGAGTGTGGCTGGAGGAGGTGGGCATTGTGATCATGCCTTTGGGGTATATATTTTGTATCTGGCTAGTAGAGTCTCTTTCTGCTTTTGATCATCATGTGAGCTGCTTCTCTCCACCACACTCTCCCACCATGATATTCTGCTTCACCTAGAGCTCTGAGGAATGAAGCCTGCTGTCGATGGATTAAGACCTCTGAAACCGTGAGCCCTTAAATAAACTTTTACTCCTTAAAATTGATCTTATCAGGTCTTTTAGTCACAGGAGCAAAAAAGTTCACTAAAACAACTAACTTACATTTTTGGTGAAAGTATAAACTAGAATGACATTTTTGGCTAGTAACTCAGCAATACCACTGACAAGTAATTTACACCCTCTAGATACAGCAAGGTAAGAACACCAAGATACATAGGCCAGGATGTTCACTGCAGCATGGTTTGACAGGTGAAATAAATAAGTACACAACCCAAATTTTCATTAGAAGACAGACTGAGTACATTATGGTTTAGCCATACAATAGAACACAAGTCAGTCTTTAAAAATATAGGGTATGTCTATGAGCATTGATAAGGAGAAATATTCAAAAGACCTTAATAAAGGGTCAACACTATTACAACATGATCTAATTTGAGTAAAATGAAAGGGAATATATAACACACTATTAAGTTGAGGCTATAGGTTTCATTTTTACTTTTTATTTTACACTTTCCCATACTTTTGGACTTTTTACAATGTGTGTGCATTGTTTTTTTTTTTTGTTTTTTTTTTAGTTTTCGGTGGACACAACATCCACATTTTATTTTTATGTGGTGCTGAGGATCAAACCCAGCGCCCCGTGCATGCCAGGTGAGCGCGCTATAGCTTGAGCCACATCCCCAGACCAATGTGTCCATTCTTTATATTTATTTTTTTAGAAGCCACTATATGGATTTCATGTTCCCAGCCCATAAACTTACATTTTAAGCCTTTTATGAAATGTTTGCTCATAATACCCTATTAACAAGAAAGCATGTATAATTTGTAAACTCTAAAATTTGGAGGGATTTTTGAGTAAAAGAATAAAGCACTCAATATTTAGGATTAATAACACATGAGATTTCTAAACTCTGAGAACAAAAAGTCACATACAGATGTTTTACAGTCATCCCTGTAAAACACGTGAGGCAGATTCCAAAATTCTCATGGATACAAAATCCAAGGGTGCTCAAGTCCATTATATATGTATAGTATAGTGTTCTCACCCATCCTTCAATATTCTTTAAATCTTCTCTATATTAGTTACAATACATAATGAAATGCTATGTAAATAGTTGTTACACTGTATTATTTCAAGAATAATGACCAAAAAAGTCCATACATATTCATTATAGACACACAATTTTTTCCCCATATATTCTCAACCTGAAGTTGGTTAAATCCAACAATACAGAATCCATGAATATAGAAGACTAAGCATATTTTTAAGACCATCACAGAAAAGCATATTTTTCAATAACATACTACAAGGTTGCAGTTGAAGCTCAGCAGTAGAGCCCTTGCCCAGCAAGTGAGGCCCTCAGTTTAATCCCCACTACTAGAAAAAAAATGCATTATAAATCAAGGATGCAGATCCATGAGTGTGAGAGGCTAACTGTATTTTAAAGACCATCCCAGAAAAGCATGTTTAAACATATATTATGGACTTTCACATATTATGACTCCAACAAAAAGCAAAATACGATACAGCATGATTTAATACTACCTCCACATAGCCCAGTACCTCCCAGCTAAGCAACAGCCAATACTATGGACAGGAGACAAAAGGAAACAGAATCCTAGAAAATTCATTCCAAATTTTTATAAGAACTCCAAAGAAAAGGTACCTTCTAAACAGAACCATCCGGAGGAGGCACAGGCAGCTTATGTAAAGAAGTGCTGCTAGTCACTGGACCTCAGCATTTTGAAGTGACCTTTGGAAAACCTCCCTGCATTCAAAACCAGACACACTACTTAAGAGGCACTCTGCTAGAGTCCTAAGAAGTCTTCCAAAAATTGTGTTGGTTTGGGGATTTGTTTTTGCATACAGTTTTATTTATTGCTGCCTTGAGTTTCATTTAATTATTAGTGTGGTGAAATATGTGAAACATAAAATTCACCATTTTAACCATTTTGCTTTTTGTTTATAGAAATGTCACCACTGAAAAGAAAGTGTTCCTGGGGCTGAGGATATGGCTTAGTGGTAGAGTCCATGCACAAGACCCTGGAGAGAAGGAGGGAAAGGCTATCTTCAGGATAAATGTTAAATGGAGAATAGAATGGTACCCATGAATGCTATTATCCTATTAAGCCAACTTACTTTTCCATTAAATTTCAGAAATGTGTTAACGAGAGTCAAGGAAAACCCTGGAGCTCACGTGGGAGGTGTGGGGCAGCACTCATGCCCACTCCCGCACCTGCCCAAGTACAGGGCAGCCTGTGGGCTGAGGCCCCGGACACCTCGAGCTCTCAGCAGAGCAGCCGCAAGCACAGAGCACTGCAAGCATCAGGAGCCCCGCGACAAGGGGAATGCTACAAGTGGAATGCATCCAAGGAAAGCATTGAGGTACTTGAAGCCAAGGGTATTTTCTCACCTGGAATTGTTTTAACACAAGGTGTAGCAGATTAGGAGGGTGCTGGGGATTGAACCAAGGGGTGTCCTACCACCGAGCCACACTCTCAGCCCTTTTTTTTTTTTTTTTTTTTTCACTTTGAGACAGGGTCTCACTAGGTTGCTAAAGTTGTCCTCAAACTCGTGGTCCAGCCACACTCCTCCACCCCCAGCCCCTCTGTAAGGAAATCTCTATAAAGATCCTGGACAACAGAGTTTGGAAAGCTTCCCGGTAGGTGAACAAGAACACACCCACTTGTGAAAGGGTGTTAGACCCCAAACTCCACAGAGACAAAAAGAAGCTCCTGGGCTCCATCCCCTCCAGACCTGGCTCTCTGTCATCTGACTGCTCAATTTGCATCCTTTAACGTACCCTTCATTTAAAAAACTGACGATAGTAAGTAAACTGTCCCTGGCAGATTACTGAACCTGAGGAGGAGGTCTGGGAACCTCAGCCAGGTGGCCTAGTGGAAGGAAGTCATGGGTAACCTGGGGACCCACTACTTGTGATCAGCATCTGAAGTGGGGACAGAGGTCTGCACTAACTCCAGGCAGTTGGGGCACTGAGTTAAGCTGTAGGACGGTCAGCACCAGCCAAGCACTGAAGACCTGATCTGGAAAATGCATTAATGTGACATCAGAAGTGTCCTGTGTGAGCATAGGAAAAATTGTTTTCCTCTTTTAAAAACATGATTAGAGGGCAGGGGCTGGGGCTCAGCGGTAGAGCACTCGCCTAGTGTGTGTGAGGCACTGGGTTCAATCCTTAGTCTCACATAAAAATAAATAAATAAAATAAAGGTATGCTGTCCATCTATAACGACAAAAACTTTTTTTAAAAAAGATGACGTCTCTCTAGACATCAAAGGATAAAAACATCAGTTAGGAGGAAATAAGTTCAAGAGATCTATAGTATAACATAGTGACTACATTTAATAATACTCTGCATTCTTGAAAAATGCTAGGCTGGGGGTGTAATTCAGTCCATGCACAAGGCCCTGGATTTCATTCCCTTACCATTAAAAAGAAGAAAAATGCCAAGCGAGTCAATATAAAGTGTTCTCGCCACAAAAATAATATAATTCATGGTAATTAGCTAAATTTAGTCATTCTACAATGTAAATCAACTTCAAAACATCATGTTATATGCAGTAAATAAAAATAATTTTAGCTGTCAGCTTTTTTAAAAGATCATTAAATTGTGGTGTATTCTTACAAAACAAAACATCAACAAAATGTAAACAGCAAAAATAAATAAAATATAGCTTCATAAGCCAGGCACAATGACATGTACTTGTAATCCCAGTGACTTAGAAGGCTGAGTCAGGAGGATCAAAAGTTTGAGGCCAGCTTCAGTAACTTAGCAAAATTCTGTCTCAAAATAAAAATAAAAAGGGCTAGGAGTGTAGATCAATGGTAAAGTGCTCCTGGGTTCATTCTTCAGAACCAAAAAATATAGATAATCTATGTATGTACATGTATATGTATATACCTTCATGAATAAGCATGTGTGAATCTCAAAAACATAATCTTGAGTAAAACAGCAAGTTAAGAAGAATACGTGTTATATGATTCTATTGGTAGAAACAGCAAAAGCAGATAAATTTAAACATTATATTGTTTGTAGATAAATACACAAAAAGGCAAATCCATTTTTTAAAAAAGCAAGGAAATGACAGCTGTCATGAAGTTCTTAGCTGGCAGCACGGTTGTCTCTCTGAAGTCCCTAATGAAATAAAAGCACCAAATGACAGAACCGAAGAACTCCATAAAACTGAAAAGAGCAGGTTGGAAGAGAACTTTAAATGGACAAGAGTTTTCAACCAATTTCTGGAAAACAGGGAAGAGGAATGTGATGACAGGTGAAAGAGAGGAGAAAGCTGCCACTCCAGGGCCACCCAGGAGGCACCAGAACTCCCAGAAGGCTCCGGGCTCAGAGTCAACAGGTGTCAGAGAGGGAGGATGACATGGTGCAGGAAATAGGAGGAGGAAGCGCTGACCTTGCTGACACCCCTCCTCCCTCTCCTCTTTCAGCAAAGCCTCAGGCAGTGTGGCCAAGGGTACTGACAGACCAAATCTCTCAGGGTTCACTAAAAACAGTGAACCAACTGTGGCAGGAGGGAGTGAGATGTGAATTTTGGTACTCAGAGTAAATTCCTCACTGGGGCATTGTTAGAGTGAAGCAAATCGGCCAACAGATAACCCAGTGCCATACAAACATACACACATAAAGCTCTACTCAGGTGCAGAGAAAGCCTTCAACAAAACCCAGGACCCGTTCATATTAAAAACACTGAAGAAACTAGGGATAGAAGGAACATACCTCAATATCATAAAAACTATACATGCCAAACCCAAAGCCAACATCATACTAATTGGAAAAACTGATAGCATTTCTACTAAAACCAGTAACAAGACAAAGATGTCCACTCTCACCACTCCTATTCATTATAGATCTTGAAACTCTAGCCAGAGCAATTAGGCAAAAGAAAGAAAATAAAGGGATACAAATAGGAAAAGAAGAAATCACATAATCTGTTTGCTGATGACATGATCCTATACTTAGAAGCACCAAAACTCCACTTCTAGAGCTAATAAATTCAGCAAAGAAGCAGGATATAAGATCATCATACAAAAATCAATAGCTTTCCTAACTTCTAATAATGAATCTGTTGAGAAAGAAATCAGGAAAATAATTCCATTCATAACAGGTTTTTCTCAAAAAAAATTAAATAGTTGGGAATAAATCTAAGGAGGTGAAAGATTTCTACAATGAAACTAAAGACCCAAGAAGATGGAAGAACATCCCATGTTCGTGGATAAGCAGAATTAATATTATCAAAATGGGGGCTGGGGTTGTGGCTCAATGATGGAGTGCTTACTACCATGTGTGAGGCACTCGGTTCGATTCTCAGCACTACATATAAATAAATAAAGTCCATTGACAAATATATATATATATATATATATATATATATATATATATATATACACACACACACACACACACACATATAGTCAAAATGGCCATGATACCAAAAGCAATCTACAGATTCAACGCAATCCCTATCAAAATATGACATTTTTCACAGAAGTAGAAAAGTAGTCCTAAAATTAATACATAAGAAAAGACCCAAAGTAGCCAAAGCAATCAACTTGAGGAGGATCAAAGACCTAGAAATTAGATCAGACACACTAAAACTGCTAGAGGAAAACATGGGGTCAACACTCCAACATTTACGCACAGGCGCCAAATTACTCCTAGAGCTCAAAAAATAAACCAAGAATCAATAAATGTGATGGCGTCAAATTAAAAATCTTCTGCACAGCAAAGGAAACAAAAGCATGAAGGGAGAGCCTACAGAGTGGAAGAAAATCTTTGCCAGCTACTCTTTTGATGGGGGATTAATAGCCGGCATATATAAGAAAACTCAAGGGCTGGGGCTGGGACTCAGTGGTATTGCGCTTGCCTAGCATGTGTGAGGCACTGAGTTCGATCCTCAGCACTGCATATGAGTAAATAAAATAAAGGTTCATTGACAACTAAAACATATTTAAAAATGAAAAAGAGCTCAAAAAAGTTAATATGAAAAAAACCCAATCAGTAAATAGCAAATGATCTAAACAGATATTGCTCAAAATAAAACATGCAAATGGCCAATAAATACATGAAAGAGTGCTCAACATCTTTAGCAATCAAGGAAATGCAAATCAAATCTACACTAAGATTTCACCCCGTTTAGAGTGGCAATCATCAAAAATACGAATAACAGGGACTGGGATTGTGGCTCAGTGGTAGAGCACTTGCCTGGCATGTGTGAGGCCCTGGGTTTGATCCTCGGCACCACATATAAATAAACAAATAAAGTGAAAAATCCACTGGTAACTAAAAAAATATTTTTAAAAAAATATGAATAACAATAACTGCTAGCAAGGATGTGGAGAAAAAGAAACACTCACACCTTGTTGGTGGAACTGTAAAATTAGTATAACCATTTTGGAAAGCAGATGGAGATTCCTCAAAAGACTAGGAATGGAACTACTATATGACCCAGCTATCACACTCCTTGGTATTTACCCAAAAGATCTAAAATCGGCATACCATGTGGTAATATGTGCATACTAAAGACTACAGCAGCATCGTTCACATACCCAAGTTACAGAACCAGCTTAGGTGCCCATAGACAAATGAAGAAATAAATAAGATGTGGTATATATACGCAATGGAGTTTTACTCAGCCATAAAAAAGAATGGGATTATGTCATCTGCAGGTAAATGATGGAACTAGAGAATATCATACTATGAGAAATAAGCCAGACTCCAAAAGTAAAGGGTGGAATATTTTCTCTCGTATGTGGAAGCTGGAGACAGAGGGAGGAAAAAGGAGAGAGGTCGGTCATCTCACAAAAATAGAAGGAAATAGATGCTCAATCAGTGAAGTCTATGTAAATACCCCCAAAGTTTTAAAAATTCAAAAATCTGAAGGAGTTCTGGTCCCAAGCACTCTGGATGAGGGGTATTGAACCCTCTTGTGCTGTAGTCAGTTTCATTTTTATACTACTCCATTAGCAGGGCTCCCAAAACTTAAACAGAGAAGCAAAAAGGCCTCTTCAAGAGAACTTTGTAAAACCCATTCCTCAAGGGCATTTTACACTTCTGTTAAAAATGTCCTAAACTGGGCTGAGGATGTGGCTCAAGCAGTAGCGCGCTTGCCTGGCATGCGTGCGGCCTGGGTTCGATCCTCAGCACCACATACAAACAAAGATGTTGTGTCCGCCAATAACTAAAAATAAATAAATAAATAAATATTTAAAAAAAAAAATGTCCTAAACTTCCAAATTGTAATGGGTAAGCCTCAACAAACGTTCTGAATTGTTAAAATGCCATATTCCATAGTAAAATCTTTTAAGTTAAATGTAACACAAAAGCCTCTAGTGATGTGTTTTTGTACAAAACTCTAACACATAAGAACACATGAACATATTAATTATATTAAACTTTTGTGTAAAATAATAAATATTTATAAAATGTCAAAAAATATCTCACTAACATTGGGAACTAAGAATTTTTTTGTTGTTGTTTTATGTTCTTTGATGATAAATGAATATCTCCCAGTGATCAGGATTCAAATTTATTTATTTATTATTTAGGTACTAGGGATGGAATCAGGGGCCCTTTACCACTGAGCCACACCCCCAGCTCTTTTTCCGTTTTGAGATAGGGTGTTGCTAAGTTGCTGAGTGTCTTGCTAAGTTGCCCAGGTTGACCTCAAACTTGCAATCCTCCTGCCTCAGCCTCCTGAGTCCCTGGGATTGCAGGCATGCACCACTGCACCCAGCAGGACTCAGTTCTTTAGAAATATTTAAATTTTTCACATATTAGGATTCCTAATAAATAATCTACACTTTAATAGAAAAAATACAAATGAAAACAACAGAGTAAAGGAAAAGGATCAAGAGAGAGGGAGAAGGGAAGGGCCTGGGGAACACTAGGAAATGAAAACTACCCAATTCCAATTGTGCTATATTCATGTACAAATATACCACAATGAATCCCACGTATGTGTGTATATGTGTGTGTGTTTATTTTTATATATCTCATAACATACCAATCAAAATAATAATAATAATAATTGTTTGGGATCAGTAGAGTAAGCAGATCAAGGGAGGTAGGAGGGGAGAGAAAGGAAGGTTCTGGGGAATAAGAAAGATTGATCAAATGATGTTAAGTACATGTTAACATGGAATAATAAATCCCATTATCATGTGTAATTATAACACACCAATAACAATAATAAAGTATAAAATGATTCCACTCAGGGAAGAGGTGCAGCTGGGAAAAAGAAAAAAAAAATATATATATATATATATATATATATTTTTTTTTTTTTTTTTCCCCTAAGTAGCAGGGATTGAACCTAGGGGTGCTTAAACACTAAGCCATCTCCCAGCCCTCTTTATTTTTTAATTTTGAGACAGGGTCTTGCTAAGTTGCTGTGAGCCTAAGTTGCTGAGGCTGGCTTTGAACCTGCAGTCCTCCTGCCTTAGCCTTCCGAACCAGTGGGATTCTGGGCCTATGCCACCACCTGGCTACCTACAGATCTTTTTAAGAGTAGAGGAAATGCTATAGTCCTTCATTTTTTATTATGAATAGGCACCAAGCATGTAAGGAGAATCAGGAACACAGGGAGAAAGAAAACTGACCCTGAGGGAAAAAGTTAATTCAGGAAACAGAAGATTAACTTTAAAAAGAAATAACTACAATCCAACTCAAAGTTTAAGGATAGTGCAACCATTACACAAGGCACAATGAAAATAAAATGATTATGGAGAACAATAAAATATGATTGCCAAAATAAAAATTCAATGCAAGTACTATAAGATAACAGTAAGGACGTCTCTCAAAATGTGGTGACAAACAGATAAAAGGACAGGATGCGTGAAGGAATCGATTTAAAATAAAGAACCAATGCAGATGGTGCATGCAGTATCCAACTAAAAGCTGCTCAATTTCCACCAGGTAAATCCTCCACTGTCCCAGCCCCAAAATATCAATGACACCAAGGCAGCTACCTGTCCCAGGGAGTGGATCCCACAGGCTGAATTAAGCCAACCAAATTGTCTCTTTTTCAGAATCTGACTCCTGAAAAACATAGGTTCCAGTAGGTGCCTAAAACCAAAAGGTCATGTGGATACCATCAGGTGTAAGTAAGCTGACCCATGAGGGAAAGAGGGAAGAGAGAAGCAGAGAGAAGGACAAGGGACTAGAATGCTTGGCTTTCTGGCCCATGCCATAGTCCCTGAGGATCTACTAGTGTCACTGAGACTACCCTGCATTTTTAAGGCTCTGGGGGATTTTGAGTTAACTTGAGAGATTCTCTGTTCTTTGCAACCAATAAACTTATTCACACAGCAGGTATCAGATGTCTGGAAGTATAGAGCAAGCAATCCTGTCCTGCTGAACAGGGCTCACCCCCTGTCCCTTGGCTAATCAGCTGTGCAGCACACAGCACTGGCTCCTGCAGGCTGTCATTCTGTCAGCACTCTGTACAAACATGAGCAGTGTGGTCTTGTTGAACATCATTACATTTACATGTAATCAAATGCTCCCTAATAATTAACATGTCAAAATCCAAGGGTAATCATAATAAATTTGATGAAACATTCAATGAAAACTTGAAACTGTGGAACAATCAGGAAAAGGAGGAGATGTTAACTTGCCTTACAACAGGGAACAGGCAAACAAATGGCTCAAGACTGGAAAAGAAAATGAGCACATTAATGTCTTGTGTATCCTCACAGCGTTCTTTAATCAGCCTGAAACGTTAGAAAGCCAGGAGAATTTCTCTTCTACAGAAAGGTGACTCACTTGGAAAGGACACAGAAGGCCACTGCCTAGATTAATCAACACTGAACAAGAAAAAAATGCTCTCTGAAGTTCAAGAAATGGAAGAAAACTCTTTTGCATACAGAGGAGGTAACTCTTTTTGCATATGTGGAAGCTGACATTCTTTTTTTTTTTTTTTTTTTTAGAGAGAGAGAGGGGGAGAGAGAGAGAATTTTAATATTTATTTTTTAGTATTTGGCGGACACAACATCTTTGTATGTGGTGCTGAGGATCGAACCCGGGCCGCACGCATGCCAGGCGAGCGCGCTACCGCTTGAGCCACATCCCCAGCCCCTGGAAGCTGACTTTCAAGCATCTCCTGGATGGATAATGACGGCCAAACCCCAGCATGAAAATCTTAAACCTAAAACACCTTGAACAACAGACAGTGCTGAGGCAGAGCAGGGGAGTGGCCATTGCAGTAAAGGTGCATATGTGTGCTCCTGGGACTCGAAACCACCAACACTTGTCTTTCTCAGTCTCTCTGACCTCATAGATCAGTCAGATTGCCTTAAACCTATGTGTGTGCGCACATACAGACAACAATTCCATTGTCTGTTTTCTATTTTCTATTTTTTCCAAGCACAGGTAATTCATTTGAAGCCACTGCTATTACAAGATAATTATAACTCCTCCTTCTTTTTTCTGTTTTGTCAGATAGGTTCTCTCTAAGTTCTACCAACTACTCTCTAACTCCTGAGCTCAAGTGATCTTCCTGCCTCAGCATCCTGAATAGCCGGGATTACAGTCATGTGCCACCGCACCCAGCTCATCCATTTTTTTTTAAGAAGGGTATTTTAATACCAAAAAAAATGTAGGAAGGATTTGAACTCAGAATATTCTACACCCCATGACTTTGAATATATATTAGATGATTCTGTACCACAGTTCAGCAAGTTTGACTTTAGTTATGATTTGTAATTCAATCACTAATCCCGCCTGCATTACTGCATTTGCCAAAAGGTTATCTTAAATAAGGAAGGCAATAATACACTAGTGAAATAGTTAAGAATAATACAGTGTTTAGGAATCCAAAACATGACAGGGGTAGGTAGGTTCAGGTAAGTAAGAGCTGAAAAGCTTCCCTCAGTTACAAAGCATGGGTCCAACAGGTGACACAGAAGGAAAACAGCAGTGCAGACTATACAATGGCACTTCAAGAAGAAACAAGAATGCTTTAGGAGGCACTCGGGAAGAGGCCTCAGCTGGGTAGAGGAATGCCAAAGGACATTCTTGAGAGACAGAACTGGAAGATTCTAGGGATCCTTTGGATGCCAGCTGCAGAATTGGGACTTTGGAAGCAACAAGGTGTCAGTCTCCAATGGATTTAACATGCCACAGGAAGCATATCAGAATATTAAACCAGCAGAAGCTAACATGTTAGCAATAAGTTTCTTGGACAGTTAGCCAATCACCCCCAGTTCTGGCTTGTAAGGTTCTGTCAGAGAATATTCAGTCCCATCTACCTTGTATGAGAAACTACCATCACTATTTCTGTGTCCAGAGCTATGTGACTAAATGCTCTTGAAAAAAAAGCTCATCTGCAGTCTCAGGTGTGGCTGCCTCTAGGAGTTTGCTCTTTGTAGTATGAAAGTAGCATCACTGGCGGAAATCAGAAAAACATGAATTGTTTTGGAAAAGAATCAGGAGCGGCCAATTGATAGAAATGTTTACTAGAAGATCACCCGTTCATTCATACATTCATCTAACAATATTTCTTGAGCCCCGACCTGGCACCTACCATAGTACATATTTATGATGTAGTTAAACAAAAAGACAAAAATCCCTGCCCTTGTGAAGCTGACATTCAAGCAGGGAGACAGAGATAACAAACACAGTAAGTAAACATACAGTGCAGTGTGTAAAAACTGCTTTGAAAAAAATTTAAAAAAAACAAAGATATAAGATCAAAGAATACACACACACACACACACACACACACACTATAGCTAAAAGAAGAGATGAGTTCTCCAAGGAATGGAGTATTTGCTTAATGCCTCTTCCAGTTCTGAAATTCTACCACCCAGATCAAAGAGTTTGACACAAATAACCCCAACCTTCTTGCTTAAGCAGAAGGAGAGATCAGAGAATCAGTGGTCTGAAGAGATATCAGAGACCTGTCCATCACTCTGAAACTGTCATCTTACAGGTATCATCTTACACTATCATCTTACAGATGAGGAAATGGAGGCCCAAAGAACTTAAATAATTTCATCTTAGAGCAAAAGATGCCTGGGCACAAAAGGGAACTTAGAAACCTCTTTAGATTTTCAGTCACTTCTACCAAAAGCAGAATTCCTTCCACTTGCTTCAGAAGAGGATCACATCCTTTTGAGGGTAATGCAATGAAAAAAAATTTAATTACACAAATAAATGGCTTAAGTCATATAAAAGTAATAATAAAAACAGCAAATATTTATATTACAGTACTTACTTCATGCCAGGCACTATTTTGTCATGAATAATAATCTTAATAATCCCAACAACCCCCTGAGGCAATGCTTGCAACAGCCAAGTCACCCCCTTCATAAAACATGATTTCTATCATTAATTAGAAAACTAAGTTCTTTGTTTGAGTCTAGTTGAATGAGAGCATATTTTTGTACATCAAGAATGTAGATAAACTTCATTTGAAGAAAACTTGCTTTAGAAGAAAACTTGAAACTATATAATCAATGTATTTATGCTAAATACATTGGGATGTCATTAATTCAATAAAGGGTCCTTAAGAATAGGTTTTCAACAACATATTATTACAAAAGATACTCTTTTTCAAGACCCAGATCTTAAATGAAGGGAAAGGAGGGGTATGGGAATAGGAAAGACAGTAGAATGAAGTGGATATACCTTTCTTATGTTCATATATGAATACACGACCATGGTAACTCCACATCATGTACAACCACAGGAATGGGAAGTTATACTCCATGTATGCATAATATGTTAAAATACACTCTGCTGTCATGTATATCTAAACAGAAGAAATTTTTTAAAAGACTCTGATTTGCAAAATTTTTAAAAAATGAAATTATGATAAGGCAAATTTGGGTTTTTGTTGTTTTTAATTAAACAAATATGTTTCAGTTTTTGGAATAGGGGAAAGGAGAAAGAAATATGAAAAAATAATTAAGTTCTTTTTCTGGTATTACTTTAAGCATATGATAAATAAAGTTCTACTATTAGAACCATGATCCTGACCAATAAACATGCAGTGTATGTTAACTGATAAAACTCATAAAATATATTTTTATTCCTAGTTTGTATTCATAATTTTTGTGTACGTGGTGCTGGGGATCAAAACCAAAGGTGAGCTACACCCCCAGCCCGGTTTTATTTTTAATTTCAGACAGGAGCTAAGGAAAATGTATTTTTTTTAGTTTTTTTTTTTTTTTAAGTGGACACAATATCTTTATTTTTTTATGTGGTGCTGAGGATCGGTGAACCCAGTGCCTCATGCATGCCAGGCGAGCGCGCTACCACTTGAGCCACATTCCAAGCCCGGAAAATGCATTTTTAAATTAAAAAAAAAAATACTAAAAGTTACCCTTCTCAACACAGTTGAATATCAACTTTGTAAAATGCATTATTAAAAGTTATTAACTGGGGCTGGGAGCTGGGGCTCAGTGGTAGAGCGCTTGCCTAGCACATGTGCGGCACTAGGTTCATGCCCCAGCACCACATAAAAATAAAGGTATTGGGGCTGGGGATGTGGCTCAAGCGGTAACGCACTGGCCTGGCATGCGTGGGGCGCTGGGTTCAATCCTCAGCACCACATAAAAATAAAATAAAGATGTTGTGTCCACCAAAAACTAACTAACTCACTCTCTCTCTCTCTCTCTCTCCCCCCCATCTCTCTCTCTCTCTCTCTCTCTCTCAAAAAAAAATAAAAAATAATAAATAAATAAAGGTATTGTGTCCACCTACAACTAAAAAAGAAAAGTTATCAACTGTGTTGTCAAAAGTTGATGATCTTTGCTTTCAGTTAAGGAGGTACCTTTTCATTTCAATGGACTTTCCTATTAAAACATTTTGCTTATGTGCCACATGCCATTACAATTAACTCCATGAGCTGGGTGTGGTGGCACATGCCTCTAATCTTAGTGGCTTGGGAGGCTGAGGCAAGAAGAACTCAAAGCCAGCCTCAGCAACTTAGTGAGTCCTAAGCAACTCAGCAAGACCTTGTCTTAAAATAAAATATAAAAAAGGGCTGGGGAACGTAGCTCTGTGGTTAAGTGCACCCAGATTCATTACCCAGTACCAAAAAAAAGAAAAGAAATGAAATGAAATTCACTCCATGGAACTGTCCACCCATGGCTCTGTGCAGTTGTACTGGAATTTAATAATACAGAATAATAACTGAATTCATGGATTATTGGTAGAAATGACACAGAGGAAAATAACCTATGAGGATCCCATTTCATGGTATCATATTTTCAAATACACAATCTTTCTCCTTATCCTTATCATCATGGAGGGCCCAACATGAACATTTGGCACGGGGGCAGTATAGTAGTAGAACCCAGGGCCCCACACATGCTAGGCAAGCTTTCTACCACCATGCTACATCCTGAGCCAAGAAAATACTCTGAATGACTAATACTCAGTTCAGCCATTATTTGAGTACCCAAAACGTGCACTGTAAATAAAGAATATAATAAGGAGTAGTAGAATCCTTGTCTTCAAGCAGCCTTTAAACTAGCTGGATAAAATCTATGTACCAAGAACTATAGCCACAGGTACAGCAAGAGCCAGAAAGGCAGTGTTGTAAAGACCTGGGGGAAGAAGATGGAGCTCCAAGCTTAATGCAGCTGACACGCAGAGGGGAAATGATCTCTTCTAAGATTCAATGTCCACAGGGTAAAAACAAGCCAGTTGCATAGAGAAAGAACAAATATTTTAGATACTGAGATCAGAAGGAAATGTACCCTGTGGTTCCCAATAGAAGATTCTGTTTAATGTAGTAAGAATCCTAAAACGATTTTTTTAAAAAACAAATAGGTAAGATTGAGGGTGAGAAGCTCTAATGAAAACCAAGCAATTTAATATGGAGACACAAAGGGCTTGTCTCTATCGTGGAACTAAGCTTAATGCCTATAGCAAGACAGTGAGATATTGCTGCCACATTCAGAATACGTGCATTTCTTCCTGTGGAATAGTTGTAGAGTCTAAATAAGTAAATGCAATAATGTTATTTCACTTGCTTTTTCTCATACAAACTGAATCACAAAAACATTCTGGGGTCAACATTTTGATACTCCATAGTAAATGGAAATAGGCTGTCAGTCTTTCATCTAGGAATTACTATTTCTAAAAGAAAATGATTTTTGGTTTTGGTTTTAAGTTTTTTGGCACCATTTAGATTTGTGTCAGCTCAGGTTTATATTCTTCTGTGCCATCAGAACTGAAAAGGTGGCCTGAGGGAAAGGATACTTTGTCAAGTTTAAAACTGGGGGAAAATTTTAATAGAGGACAAATCCAGTCACCACAAACATTCTCCTAAATTACTTGTCTATTTTAATTTAAAAGATTTTTTGTTTTAAAGGGATCTGACCACTGAAAGCAGAAGTTTCCTTGTACAGAAGGAAAAAAATCTTTCTTTATAGGACAGACATCTAGACAGCAAGAGGTCAATTCTTTTTACCTAATCAGCTACCTAGTAATTACTCAAAAATAGTAAACAATCTATAAATACTACCCAGTGTTCTGAGGCAGGGTTTGCACAAATTGATTATAAATAAAATCAACTTTAAGCTAATATGATTAATTATGATTAATTATAATATGATTTATTAATAATTAATAAAACCAACTCTAAGTTTCCAAATGGACCAACTATTAGTATTTGTGAACGGTTTACCAAAAAAACTTTTTTATTATTATTGCAGATGCATACACCTAACCAAGAGTCAAGTAGACTTGGTCAATACACAAATATTTACTCATGAACTTGGCTCTCGCTGTTGCATGATTTTTCATTTAGTTTTTACAGTCTGTGGTAACATGTACCACTGGCCCGAAAACTAGCAATGAAGAAAAAGGTCATAGAAAAAATATTTTTAAAATGTAAATTTTAAATATTCCTTGTATTTATGTACTGATCCATAATATTCTGAGAATATCTCATAGAAAGCAGCATGGTGGCATTATTTATTTAACCCACATCTAAGTCTCCAACAAATTTGAAGTGGCTTAGGAAAAATGCATGTATTACAGAAGAAAACTAAAATTCGTGACCCAGGAAAATACAAATTAGAGTGGAAAAGGAAGACTCTGCCCAGGATAAGAGAAACTGGAGTTGAATTCAGATACGAGGACATAAGGTCCTGTTACTGCAGCTGAGTAGAGAATCTGATTCCATGCTTCGTGGCAGTCAAGGGGAAAATGTAAACACAATTAGTTATGATTCCACCAGGAACAAACACTTGCACTCTTCCAGGGAAGCCAAGCTGCTTCCTGTCACTCACTGAGAACGATCTGCTCTAGCAGACAGCACTGAAAGATGGGATGAAAGAAATTCCCAGTGACATCATTAGGATCAAGGTCACAGAGGTGTTTTGTATGCTGTCCTAGAGTCACCTTCTTCTTCCTCTCCCTAATTTTCCATATCCTACCAGGAGACTGCCATCCCCCACCTCACTCTCAGCCCTGGGTCCACATCCACGTCCTAGTTCAGAACTCCATTACCTCGGGCGGTTCACAACTGCCCCCGGCCACCTCTCCCCCCATCCAATCTATTTATACACTGCGGTGAGAATGAAATCCTAGTGCTGTGACAATGTCAATCTACTAAAAAACCTCCACCAAGTCCCTTCCACTTCCTGAGGCAAGCTGGTACTTCATGTCTACTCCCATGGCTTTCTCCCTCCCGCACCCCGAGCTGTAAAACCTGTCCCAGCCATGCCACCATAGGATACCCTTCCCTTCACCTCTGCAGGATACAAGGCCATCTTCCCTGCTCCCCCAGGAGTAACCTAAGCTGACTAGCGCTGTTCCTCCAGAGGGTAAGCCTCGCCTCTCCCCCGTCCCTCTTCTGTCTGGCCTCGCCTGCAGGCTGCTCCCTGTTCCAGCCTAAGCTCTAAGCTGGTCCTGCAAGCACACTGCAGAGTGAGCCCTCCAAGTCCTCCGGAGGACATGAAGCTCCCCACCATCGGCTCCACAGTGCTCTGAGCATAGTAGTACTTGGATCATGGCACCTACAGAACCTCGCACAGTCAGCTTTATGTCTGCCTCCTCCAGGACGAGGACGGAGTCTGGCTATCCCTGCAATGTAATAACCCAGTCACTCTTGATTCTCTGCACGGAAGGTTCTCTGAAGAAGCTGTTCTGTACTGAAGAGCCTTCAGACTGCTGTGGCCGAGGAGAACACTGTCACTGTGGACAGATGGAGACTTATGGGTGGAGAGCCAGAATTATCCAGAGCCCTTTAACAAACAATTACCTTAACTTCTGTATGTGACCTAAGAGCCTCGTGACAGATTCTCAGAACGTATCACTAAGATTAGCAGACCTCTAGCCTCCACTGACCCTAAACCTAAGAATGCTATAAGATTCCGATCATCTGGAACCTACTAAAGAGATCCCCCCCTTCCTGTACCGGCTACCGGAAGTTCCCATCAATGTCACTGAGGATGTATTGACTTAGGACTTTCTTTTGTTCTGTGATTTCAAAGTTCACATAACCTCTTCCATGGTATAACATGTCATTCAGGGTAACTTGAATCTTATGCTCCCGAGCCACGGTCACTCATATTTGGCTCAGAATAAACTATTGCCTTACTCCCTTTAAAGCTAAGTCATTACTTTACATTGACACTGATTTAATAAAAGCTCAAGTAATTTACTAATTTCTAAATTTGAATTTGTCTCACCTTTTCAATAAAGAAGGGCCTGGGTTTTTTGGTTGTTGTTGTTGTTTTCACTTGTTCATGCATATGAGTTGTCTGGGGGTTCTGGTCTCTTGTTTTGTTTTGCTCAGGCTGGGGCTGGGGATGGAACCCAGGAGGGCTCCCATGCTCTAGGCAGAGGCTCTACCCCTGAGCTACAGCCCAGCCCAGCCCAGCCCAGGAGTCAGGATTATTTATTATGGCACACAATGACTCCCTCCCAGAGAAAAGATGGCCCTGAAGAGTAGTCAAAGTCACCAGCTGCACCATTGGGGGTCTGGGCTTTGATCTTATCTCTGTCACCGATTTCTGACATGACACTGAGCAATTATTTAACTTCTCTTCACTACAGCTTCCTCCTCAAAAGATGAGTAAAGCAAACCAGCCTATTTCCTTCTCAGCTAAGTGGTCAGCCCTGAATCCTTTATCATCCCTTTTTTATCAGCTTTAAGTTGTCCAACTCACATGGCCCACCTTGAGAAGGTCGTTATTTGAAACAGCAGTTATGTTTACAAGGCATTAATTCTCCATTAACTTTTCATGACCTCACAGCATCTCAGTGCTCATTCAGGGGGCATAAGTAACCCCGGCACATTCCTGCCATCATTCCCAGCTCTTCCTGGAGCCACAGCAAAATAATTTCCCAAGATGTCACCATGTCACACAGAATAGTGATTCTCTTTCCCTTAACATCCACACAGGAAATAGCCCAACTCTTAGGTAAGGGGTGAGTTCATGAACTACACCTATTAAACACGTTGGGTAATACCGTGGTTGCAGCCTAAGAATGGATGATTGAAAAGAATAATAATAAAGGGCTTAATGCAAATACTAAAAGTGCATCTCATTCAAAATGCATGTGACATTAGTCAAATCCCTCTGGGGAACAATTCCATTTGAGGCAGGGAGTGGCTGGCCAGTACTCATGCATATAAAGGTCAGGTTCAGGTAAGAGGTGGTGACTCAACTTCAGCTGGGTGCATGGAGACTCAGACAGGCAAAGAACACAGTGAGGTTCCCTCACACACAGTAAGAGGTCTTTTTTCCACCAGCCTTATTTACCAAAAAGCAATGACCTGCCAAAGAAGAGATTCGGCAAAGAACCCCCCTTTAAAAGATCAGATTCAAAAGATGGTTTTCTCACAAATATTGATACTATTGCAGGGCACAGAAAAATGCATCTGCAAAAGTAGACACTGTGCGAACTGAAGCAGCTGGAGAATGTAATTCCTACTGGCAAGCAGTAAACGGAAAAAAAGCAAATGCAAGAAGCCTCTGTTGCTCAGGTGCAAATAAGGACACCAGAACGAAAGGTCAGGAGAATTCTTGTCACAGCCACATACCTAAGGCTTCCCACCATGGGAGCTTACTGAGCCCCCGCTATTCTGAATCCTCTAAGTCATGCTGACTAGAGCATGTTTCCTCAAAGGTGAAAAGTGAAAACTATGGTGCCAGCAGTGACCAGTGATCAGAAGGGAGCTGTGACAACTGTCCTGCCTTAAGATAATCTTCAATAGTTGCTTTTGTCAGTTCAGAGTATCTAACAGTGCTCCCGTGCTCCAAAGGATTAAAATGAAGACATATATGTATTATTTCACACTCAGTTACTCCTGCTTAAAAATCAGTGTTGATACATCGGGAGGCTGAGTTAGAAGCCAGCCTCAGAAATTTACCGAGGCCCCAGGCAATTCTGTAAGACCCTGTCTCTAAGTTAAAAATATTAAAAAGTGCTGGGGATATGGCTCAGTGGGTAAGCGTCCGTGGGTTCAGTCCCTGGTACCAAAAAAAAGAAAGAAAAGAAAAAAAAATGTTGATTTAAGCTGCTAAAGAAAAATACTCCACACACTAACTGTCTTCCAAAGTCCGCAGGTAAAAGGACAGCACCTAGCACAAAAGAGGGAAAGA
Organism: Marmota monax; assembly: GCF_021218885.2. Taxonomy (NCBI): domain Eukaryota; kingdom Metazoa; phylum Chordata; class Mammalia; order Rodentia; family Sciuridae; genus Marmota; species Marmota monax. The sequence continues at coordinate 39,463,736 of NW_026693571.1, forward strand.
ACTACTAGCTGAGTCCACAGCAGAACTGAATAAATAACCTTGAATAACAGAACTTGGCAAGAATCCCTTGATGCTTTTCAGTTGAAGAACGTGGCCCCAGTTCTGTGACCTCATACTCACAGGGAATTTTCCTAGACATAGAGCTCAACATCTGAGGAATTTAAAGCACTTTATAATTAACTTGATCCCCTATTACAGTCCTTTCTAGTAAAAAAAAAAAAAAATTCTGTAAGATTTATTTTGCCCACAGAGAACAAAAAGCACAAAGATGAAGTGAATGACTTAAAGCTTAAATGGCATCTCTCCACCCTGTGGCCAAAAGAAAGCTGCAACATCATTTCTGCATGGAGAAGGACTCTGGGACAGATCTGAACAGAAACAGGAAAACCCACACCCCACAGGAGGGATGGTCCCTTCAAAGACCACACACTCATGACCAAAGCACTCGCCAATGCTCAAAATGAGTCCAGAACAGCTCTTTCAGGACCCTCTTCATGTATAAAACATCTTTTAAAAATTTCAACTGTGGTAAATTTTGTTCTTTGAAAGCAAATTTGTTATCTCGGAGTTGAAAGTTCTTTTTGAAAATAAAGAGAACACTCAAGCTGGGTATCATTTTTAATCAAAAGAATAAGTAATTTTCTTAAATGGCTTATAAACCACAGTTGGGCCAGGTGTGGTGGCACACACCTGCAATCCCAGGGACTTGGCAGGCAGGAGTATCGCAAGTTCAAAGCCAGCCTCAGCAACTTAGTGAGGCCCTAGGCAACTTAGCAGGACCCTGACTCAAAATACAACACAAAAAAAGCGTTAGGGATGTAGCTCAGTGCTTAAGCACCCTGGATTCAATCCCTGGTACCAAAAGAATTAACAAACAAATGCAGATGGCTTCCCTAGCCACAGATTTCAAATCAACTAAGCACAGATCAGAAATACTTGGAGGAAAAAAATTTTAAAACCTACAGACCTTTTTTCTTATCACTACTTCCTAAATATTACAACTATTTACATAGTATTTATGTTGCATTGGGTATTATAAGTACTCTACACACAATTTAACTTAAGACAATGTGCATAGGTTATATAAAAATACCATGCCACCTTATATAAGGGACTTGAACATTTGTGGATTTTGGCCTCCTTGATGGGTCCTGGAACTGAGGCCCAGTAGATACTGAGGACAAATGCACTTCTAAAGACATTTTTTCCCCTCCCAATACTGGGGATTAAAACCAGGGGCTCTCTGCCACTGAGCTACATCCCAGCCCTTTTATATTTTGAAATTGGGTCTTGCTAAATTCCTGGCTGGCCTCAAACTTGAGATCCTCCTTCCTCAGCTTCCTAAATTACTGGGGTTACAGGTGTGTGCCATGGCATCCAATCAAAAGACAATTCTTAAGAATTGTTCCAAAATTCCTTTATCGCAACAGCAGCTGTGCGTGAGCAGGAACCCCCCTAGATGACTTCTCTGAAGGGCAAGTTTTATTTTTTACAGTGTCATGGATAGGAGCACTGTTTGTGCACTTAATCAACTGGATAACAGCCAAATCTGATTCTTTCATGTTGTTCATTTGGTCAAATACATACTAGGTGCTGTACTGAGTGCTGGGGATACAATGAAGAGCAAAACCAGGCCCACTACCTGCTGCCTTAAGAAGTCTATAGTCAGGTAGGGAAATAATTTACAAGTATATAAGTTATAACCACTAAGACCAATGAAGGAGAAAAAATAATCAGTGACACAAAGCTTATACTAGTGAAACCCAACTAGTGCAAAGAGCTTCCTGAAGGAAATGAGGTCAAGCTGAAACTAAGCAGGAGCAAACAACCATAGGGGACTACAGTGGGGATATATGCAGAAAGTAATGGGAGAAGTGCTCCAAGCAAAGTGAACAGCATGTGCAAAGGCTCTGTGGCTTTTTAAAAGGTATGATACACTGAAAAATCTTGAAGATAGGCAGTGGTCCTTAAAGATTGAGAGATAGTGACAGGGGGAGATAAACCTGGATAGTTGGAGACCCTTGCCCACAGCCTCTTTGCACGACTTGGGTTTCACTAGTATAGGCTTTTGCATCACTGATTATTTACCCTAAGAGTGATGAGAAGCTCCAGATTTCAAAGGGAAAGGAAAGTAGAGGGGGAGGATATGATGAAATCTACGCTGTTCAACTGTCCCCAACGATGGATGGCAAACCAATGCGAGCAGCCAGGCTGGAAGCAGGAAGACCAGAGGCTACAGTAATAACAAGAAGGGAGGCTGGGCGGGCTTGGGTTGTGGCTCAGTGGTAGAGCACTCGCCTCGCATGTGCAAGACCCTGGGTTCGAATCTCAGCACCACATAAAAATAAATGAGTGAAATAAAGGTATTGTGTCCAACTACAACTAAAAAAATAAACTTTTTTTTTTTTTAAAAAAAAAAAGGGGAGGCTGGGCATGGTGCGGTGCTACACACCTGTAATCCCAGCGGCTTGGGAAGTTGAACCAGGAGGGTGGCAAGTTCAAAGCCAGCCTCAACAAAAGCAAAGAGCTAAGAAATTCAGTGAGACCCCGTCTCTAAATGAAATACAAAATAGGCCTGGGATGTGGCTCAGTGGCTGAGTGTCCCGAGTTCAATCCTTGGTGGAGGAGGAAGAGGAGCGGGGGAGGGTAGAGTTAGCAAAGACATGAGGGACACAAGGGGACATAAAGGCAGTACAGGCTCAGATGGGGGACTCTGCATTCATTATTTGGTTTCGCCTAAGAGTTTCTTAATCACTGGCAAACTGAAAAACATCATGCAAATGTTAGGGCTCTTCCTCAGTCATCCTCTGCATCCTATTATGGTATTTCTGAAACATACTTTAGGGGATGAAGAAAAAGCAAAGAGGAAAAACTTAAGAAGTATTTCATTTTTATGTAAAAATGTGCATTCCTGAAAAATTGAGCAACCTGGGTAATAAAACATTGCATACCTTCAGAAATATTAGTGAGTAAATATTTCTTCCTTGCACAAAAGCATAGATTAAACAGTGCAGAACTGATCATCATGACACATCAAGTGAAAAATAAACCACTAGCTTGACTACTTCCATACACAGCACCTCTCCTTAGGACAGGGTGATTTCTACAACTCTTAAAGGACAGGAGGCTGAGAAATTTAATAATCACCATCAAGCTTCATAATAAACTACTTAGTAAGTAACTAGAATGCCCAAGAAGCTTGCAAGGATTTAGATCTAATCCTTCACCAATTGCTCCAGCCTCAGGGGGAAGTCATTTTTATACCTACATCACAACCTGCTAACTCCCAGGCCACGCCCTCCAAAGAATGCAGCTTTTCCATAAATCTGGGCTTCATGGTACATCTGTGTCACAATGTCACAGCAATGATTAAATCAAAAATTACAGGAAGCCACTGTTTTGGACAAAGCTCCCGATCAGACTAGGGTAAAAATCAAAAGCGAGTCCCTCACACTGGAATCCCCATCACCAAGCTGAACTGGAGGTATTTATCTCACCTTCCCTGACCTTCAAAGAAATCTGGATTAGAGAGCTAACAGCCACAGTCCTCAAACAGGCCAGTTTCAATCGGCATGATAATAAAGTTCTCCCTGCTTTAATCCTTACACGGAAGAAATAACCTGATATGACCCAACGCTAACTATCAGTAATTCTCCTATTATTCTGTCCCCCAGTCCCCATCTTACAAGGAATGAAACTCTGAATTGACCAATCTGCTTTGCGCTTGTCTCTGCTTTAAGCCCTTCTGTCTATAAAGTCAACCTTGGACCATCAGAACAGCTAAATTCTATTTTTTGGAATGAAGTGTTGCCCGAGTTTAGAATTCAAAATAAAGCCAATTACAGAATAAAAAATATTGGGCTAGGTGCAGCGGCAAAAGCCTGTAATCCCAGCGGCTCAGGAGACTGAGGCAGGAGGATGGCAAGTTTCAGGCCAGTCTCAGCAATTTAGTGAGGCCCTAAGTAACTCATCAAGACCCTATCTCTAAATAAAACACAAAAAAGGGCTGGGGATGTGGCTAGTGGTAAAGCACCCCTGGATTTGATCCCCAGTACCAAAAAAAAATAAAAGAATAGAATAACAACTATCAATGTTCTCACTCATACATAGAAACTAAAAGGTGATCTCCGAAAAGTAGAATAGTGATTACTCACAGCTTACGAAAGATGCAGGGGGGAGAAGGGAGAGAGAAAGGTTGGCTAATGAACACCAAAATACAGCTAGATAGGAGGAATAATTGTTGTAGTGTGCTACTGGTGACTATGGAGGGAGACTATGGTCTACAACAATTTATTACATATTTGATAAAGAATATAAAAGAGGAGTCCAAAGGCTCCCAGCACAAAGAAATGATAGAAGTTAAGGAGATGAAAATGCTAATTACCCTGATATGATAATCACACATTATATGCATGTACTAAATTATCAAATAACTATGTACATTTTTAATTGAAAATTAAAAGAAAATAAGCCAATTAAGATTAAAATAAGTTGTAACTTTGCCCTTTGACACATGTAATAACTTCAAAAGATAGTCAGCCTTACAAACTATGAAATCAAGGTTCTCTGAAATAAAGGAGTTGATTAAGCCATTTATAAATGTAGCCAGAAATAGAACCCTGGTCCTAGAACAGGTTCCCACGACCCCCAGCAGACAAGTTAGAGAGCAGCTGGAGATGCATCCACCACCCAAGAGCCAAGAGCAGTTATATAAAAGAGAATTTGAGACAAGAAAGCAAAAATCGTTGATATTAAATCTCACTGGCTATAGATAAGAGGGGTGGGATATTTGTTTTTCTGTAATTGGCTTTATTTTGAATAGTAGACTTGGCAACACTTCATTCCAAAAAATGGAATTTCGGTGTTCTGATGGTCCAAGCAGAGGAGGCTGACTTTATAGACAGAGAAGGGCTTAACGCACAAACAAGCACAAAGCACACTCCTCAAAAGATGAGGAATCTGGGGATGGTTCTTATTTAAGAAGCAGTTCTTGCTGCTCGGTAGGCTGGGGTTCGCCAACTGGACAGCTGAAACATACACAGGGCACGGCAGTGCCCGGAGGAGACTGGCCCGGTGATCATGGCAAGGCTCTAGTCGGGACGGTGAAGCCGCCCAGACGCTGTGAGCTGGTTAACTTCCCTTCTCTCTCCCCCCTCCATCCTCCACTCTGTCATTAAATCTAGGACACCTCGGAGTGTTTTTCTTATAACACAGACACCACAAAAAAGTCGAATTTTATACCGAAATGGCCACCTTTGTGTCTGACTTATACAAAACAAGTTGTACAACAGCTCACCACAAACAAAAGAGGGAGCTGGTTTTTACTAGTCTCATATATCAATAACAAACCACCATCTAAATTCCAATTCCCTAAGATAAAAAGAGTTAGTCTATTTTGAATTTTCAACTAGAGTTTATACCACCCCACCTACAACATGCAGCTTTGGATTTTGAAAGAAATTCAATTTCCAAGCAGAGAATATAAAACCATAGTACCACAGTACTATGTAACCAATATAAAACCATAAAACCACAGTAAGTCAATAAACTGACTTCTAAAGGCTGTGTGTTGCTTTTGGTCATCTAAGTCACAAGTCAGGCATTATTTAAACAGTCATTCTGCATATGAATTTCTGTTTTCCTTCCCCCTCCAAAAAAAATCATAAATACTAATGTATATATGAAATAACTTGACTAGCATATAAGGGTACCATCTTACAATCATTATCATTTATAACATATATGCTTAAGCCTGAATTGGACACACAGTGGTACTGTGAGAAAGATTTTACTTCTGATATGCCACGCTCGGTCTCTGAGAGATGCGGTGCTCTGCGTTGTGTGGCTATATTTAAATTATTCCTTGAAATCTTTCCAGCACAGGGGTGAGAAAATTGGAAAAACACTCAATAGTTGTGGTTTTTAAGGAAAGAAAAAACAATAAAATAGATTGAGTTTAGGAATTAAAATCTCAAGCCCTTTAAGACTATAGAACTATCAAAAGAATAATTTGCAGAAAATTATTGTCACTGAGCTATGCCAGTGGTTGATCTCTGTGTGCCACGCGGCAGCTTACTCAGACACTTCATGATCACGTTAAAACACATGGAAGAGCCCTCCTGATAATGAAAATGTTGACCCTTCCATGATTTCATCTGCTTGACCAAAGTGTTGCCAAGGAGTCTTCAAACACAGTCATGACCACTGCACGCAGTCGCCAATATAGTAAGGAAGAAAAATGGATTATTGTATTAGCCTCAGGTCATTTAACAATTTGAGGCTTCCAAATGAAGGGATTTCCATTCACCCTTCACTTTTCTTGAGAAGCAAAAAGAAATACGCACAAAAAAGCTGGTGAGAACTAGAAAGATTAACCAGGATATTAGAAATATTTTATTTAATTTTTATGAATAGGAAAAAAATGAGTTTTGTATTTATCAGTTGTAAATAAATGAAGTGATAACTAAAGAATCCTGGTATTTGACTTTACCTTTCTTATTTCTGGGCTTTTACTTTTTATTATGGAAATGTTCACACCAATACAAAGTAGAGAGAATCACACACTCAATGGCCATGCCCAGCTCTGTGTGGCCAATCTGGATTCCGCCAGTTACCAACCATTTCCCATTTCTACTCCTTGCCCCTGCTGGACTGTTTTAAAACAAATCTCATAGGTCATACTGGCAATGGGCAAAAACATGCCCCACCCAAAGATATATTCACTTCCTAATTCTTAGAACCTGTGAATACTACTTACAAAAAGGTGTGACTAAATTCAGAATCTTAAGGAAGAGTTTTTCTTGGATTATCCAAGAATGTCCTAAATGCCATCATTGGTAAGAGACAGACAGAGGGCGATCCGCCACAGACCCAGGGAGGAGAACGCAGAGTGAAGGTGGCAGAGAATCTCAGCCACAAGCCAAGGACATCCACCAGAGGCTGGAAGAGGCAGGGATCCTCCTCCAGAGACTCTGCCCTGCCTACACCTTGATTTTAGATTTCTGGCCTCCAGAACAATGAGGGAAAGAAGTTCTGGTTTTTAATCCACCCAGTTTGTGGTAATTTGTTATATCAGCCTTAGAAAGCTGATATGCTATCACATAACCTGAAAAATTTTTTTTCAAGAAATAAGAACTTTTAAAAAAACAAAAACACTACTATCATTCCTTTATCCCCCCAAAATATCACATTCATTTTTGGGTTTTTTGGGGTGTTTTTTTTTCCCCAGCAAGAAATTTCACAGGTTGTTCTGTGTATTTCCTACTGAATCAACTAGGAGGCACGTCATTTGTGCGTCTTTCTCTTTTTATAATAGTAAGATAGATCAGGGGGTAATAAGCCTGACCTGTCAATCATAAAGTCCCCATGAGACTCTGACCTAATAGCTTTTGGGGTTTGGTTTGGTGTTGGGGGGATGCTAAGTATTAAACCCCACTCCTTAACAGTTTCAGCAGCCACTGAAGTCATTCCCTAGAGCTACTATTTCACTAAGGGTGATAAAATGGCAATATTTTATTTCTATCATTCATTGTCCATTTGTTAGAATTCATCTAAAAGCAAGATTGTATCTGAAGCATCTATTTTATTGTTGTTTTTGGCTTACTGGAAAATTAAGATGGCAACTTGCTCATGCACTTCATAGCATCCATTTTTAAGGCAGTGGATATCTGCCTCTTGATGACAAAGACCATCTGTTTACAATCAATCAGTTCAACTACTCAAATGCCCATGTCCTCTGCTTACCAACTCAAATAACTGGCCTACAATATGAAACCTATTTTAAAGAATCGAAGCCAGCACTGGTAGGACAATGACAATCCGATGTTAGTCTCAGGGTTTTTCCACTCCCTCAATAAACTACTTCATGTCATCTGCCCATGCCTACTTTATCCTGTTTCACTAATACAAACCATCTACTCTTCTGGACTCTGCCTTTGGTTCAGTGTTCTGCACACCAGCCCCACAACCAGCTCCAGCTCTCCCCTGTGCCCTCAAGAATAAACACATCTCCAGCTCTTACTGTCCAGCACCTCTCCTCTCCTCTAATAATGGCACAATCTTTCTTTTTAAAACTGTTCCCCTTCGCCAAGACATTCCCACCTGTAATCCCAGCAACTCAGGAGGTTAGGCAAGAGGAACACAAGTTCAAAGCCAGCCTTAGAAACTTATCAAGACCCTGTCTACAAACAATAAATAAAAAACAGGCTGGTCATAGCTCAGTGGTTAAGTGCCCCTGGGTTCAATCACTGGTACCAAAAAAAAAAAAAATCTTGCTCCTCTTCCCCAGCCCAAACAGGTATTTCCAGAGAGGGCTCCAATTACCAGGTACTGAACCTGTGTCCCTGAGCACAAGGACAGGAACGTCGATCAAGTGAGGCCAACCAATCCTGAGATTTTGAGAATTTAAACTAAACAAAGGAGGTCAGGTCCTCTTCTGGCTGCTGCCTGGCTTGCTGCAGCCACACCCCAAGCCACGATGAGAAAACTGACGCAGAGTATGAGACAGAGAATCAGGGTGGTACAGGAGCTCCCAGTTTCGGCTTCCCTGAGACCCACCCCACTTCTCCTATACTTTGGCCATGGGAACCAAGAAGTCTCCCTTCAACACAGTTCCTTCATTGTTCATTTTTGCAGTGCCGGGGATGGAACCCAGGGCCTTGCACACCCCAGGCAGGCGCTCCACCACTGAGCTACACCCAGGCCTACAGTTCAGATTTCTATAATTTGAGAGCTCAGGAATCCCAATACAGCCCCCATAGAGAGTCTTGAAGACTCTACCTTCAAGGTAGTGACCTCTACCTTTCCAGTTTCTTGCACTTCCTTTCTATACAAATAACACTTTATTACACACTGTCCTGATTTTCTGTGCATCAGCTACCCGTCTTTCACGGCTGTGCAGAGATGTATCTTACACACCTTCTGAATCTCCCCATGGTCCCTAAAAGAGTTCAAGTGGAGCCTGAGCATCTTAGTTAACCGTCACAGAGACTCCCTGAGATGCGGATTATCTCTTTTGTTATTTTGCAGCGGTAGAGGTCAAATCTAACACCTCACCCATTCTAGGCAAGCACTATTCCACTGAACTACAACCCCAGGCCAAAAGAGTAATTTTGTATACATGTTTGGTTTTGTTTTATTTTAATAAGATCCAGGGTCTCACTAGGTTGCCAAGACTGTCCTTAAACTCAAGATCCTCCTGCTTCCTGAGCAGCTGGGCCCACAGGCCTGCACCACCACACCTGAGTCTATTTTATAGATGAGGAAGCTAAGGTTCATCAAAGAAAAGCAATTTGTCTGAGGTCACACACTTACTAATTGGTAAGGAGATCAGGGATGTGAACCACATTTGCATCCAAATTGCATCACTATGCCCATGTAGCCTAATACCATAATAAATACTTGCTAATTAACTCACCAGAAGGCATAATAAATCCAAAACCTCCATTTAACCCCTGAATTTCCACTACCCCAAAGTGAATATCCCTCCATCATTAAAAATAATCACAGCAGGGCTGGGTTGTGGCTCCATGATAGAGCACTTGCCTAGGATGTGTGAGGCACTGGGTTCGATTCTCAGCACCACACATAAATAAATAAATAAATAATCACGGTAATCAACTAATGTATAAATAAACGAGCTACATTAAAATCAGTCTCTTGAAAAAGTTATAATACAATTTCTCCAAAATTGCTACTGGCAACCTGAAGACTAAACACTGGCGTTTCTCTTAAAGTAATGGGGAAAAGAAATGAATATTTAAGACCACTCTGTCAGAACACGTTGTATACAACTCCCCTGGCAGTGATATTTCAAAACAGCAAAAAGAGATTTGTGAGCACCTGTCAATGTGTGACACGCCTACAGCTCTCCGAGGGCTCAGAGGAATATCCCTGTGTCATCATTAGACACTAATAGTTACTGAGCACTCCCATGGCTTGCAGGCAAGAACAGAGGTTTTCAGGAAGAAAATGGTTCCGTCTCCATAGCTCATGGAGGAAAGGGCTAGGAAGACAGTGATAGGATTTCACTGGCAAAGAACCTGAAGGCCACCAAGCGCTCATCACCAATGATCATAACCTTGGAGGCAACCTTCTCAGTTCCACTCATGCATCTCCATGGAGCACAGATCTTCATGGAGCTCCTGCTAAAAAATTAACTTGGGGACAACAAGGGTTTTTGTGACACCTAGCCAAGTGCCTTCCATTGAAAAGTATCCATAAATGTTTATTGCCAGTGGTGTTTCTTTCTTCCCACTCCCCTTCTTTATCCATTTTCATCACTTGACTTGAGGACCTTACTGCCTGCCATACAGGCACTCTTTTGGGGAATATGACTGTTCCCAGTAAGCCAGAAGATGCTGTCAAAGCAGCACACTGTCATTCATAATCTGACAACAGCAAAGCCCAGCACATACTGAAAAATGCTTGCTTCCCATGGAAGGAAAAGATTTGGGTAACTCACATACTTTGGAGAAAGGCAGGCCCTAAAGAATACATTCCATTGCAGCCACAGACTAGAGAATATCCCAAATGAGAGATACATGTGAAAGGACTTTGTAGACCATGAACTACCAAGAAAAGGTAAATCACTCTGTTCTCCGTGTGGCTATTACAAAGGCATAGACCTGGAAAGCAAGTAGTTACTATGATTTGAAAAAAATTACACCAGGTATAGTTATGAGGGGTCTTCAGCGACAAGGAAAAGGAAAGTGGTCTGAGAGGTTGCCACAGGAAGCCGAAGCAACAAGGGTATGTGGAGATGGAAGGTCCCCAGGTTATCAAATCCCCATCCAATTCAACAAATAACTTTGAGCACTGGGCACTGGTGTGTGTCTCAAGATATTAAAACCAACTTAGCCAAAGCTAATACAACCAACCATCTCTGTCCTTCAAAGAGTCTATATGTTATATGGTCAATAAAAGAAGATACAGTAAAAAAGTAAACTATAATGTTAAAAGACAAGTGCAAGAGAACAGTGTAAGAGGGATGCGAAGTGCAGAGGGTCTGAGCTTAAAGGCCAATCTGAGGGAAGGAGGTCAGATTCCAAATGATGTTTCTCAAAAACTACGTTCCATTAGGAATGCAGGAAAAACAAAGTCACATTGTGTTTGAAGGAAATTTGCATAAAATTTGACAAATCCAAATTTCCTAGGAACATACAGCTCCCTTTCTACATTTCTTCTCCTTCACCTTTGTTCAAAATTTTTGACCTAAATGTGCTAATGCAGCATATTTAATGGGGATGATAGGAAAAGACTCAGCCGGAGGCAGAGCAACGGGAATTACAAGAGACAAGGGCAAAGTAGATGAGACCAAGAACAGGTGCAAAGCAGTTCCTGGAGAAGGGACAAATTCAACAGGACTTTTTTTTTTTTTTAATTTTTTAATATTTATTTTTTAGTTTTCGGCGGACACAACATCTTTGTTTGTATGTGGTGCTGAGGATCGAACCTGGGCCGCACGCATGCCAGGCGCGCGCGCTACAGCTTGAGCCACATCCCCAGCCTCTCAACAGGACTTTAAATCCAACTCAATTCTTTCCTTGGGAAAAGATGGCTCTAGGTCAAGGACAATATGTAAGTTTCACCTCTAGTAACAACCTCAAGCAACTTGCAGGCCCTCCCTGGAGCACTGCCCCAGCCAAAAGCTCAGGGCCTCATAGTGAATGAAGGAGATGCTTCTGCCATGGCCTCAAAGGGGACAGTGCAGGCACACAAGCCCCTCCTTGGCCTTGCCTGCCCTAGGTGAATCTTAATGCTTTCAAATTATCAGTAAACACACACTGGCCACCTTCTAAGTGAAAGAAAGGCAACACCAGGAACAGCGAGAGCTGAAAGTATAGTTTGGCCCAGATCCTACGGGAGTTTATAATCTAGCTGAGGAGAAGGACAAATGAAAGACAACGCCTGAATACAACCAATGGCTAAGGCCCTAAACTTTCTGTACCAAGATTTGGATGTTAGGAAATTGCTATAGGAAGAGACAGTTGAGAATGAATGAATGAATGGAGGACACGGGCTCTGAACTAGGTTTTATGAATGCACAGCCCTGAAATAACTGGAAAGAGGAAAGACTAGTCCCAACAGAGAAGAGGAAAAGAAAGAGGGAGGGTGTGTTCAGAAATGAGGTTCAGACCAACCCAGCAGCCAAAGCAGAGGACCTGCTCAGGACACTAGGTCATCGATGAGTTGAGCATTAGGGTTCTAGAGAGAAACAGAAGCAGTAGGAGACGTGTCCTTGTTTATGTATATGCGTATAAACAGATTTACTATAAGAAATTGGTCATGAGATTCTAAAGTCTGAGAATTCCCAACATCTGAAGTCAGTAAGCTGGAGATGCAGAAGAACCAAAAACATAAGTTCCCATGTGAGTCTGAAGACAGAAGGCCGATTCCCAACTTATACACAGGAAAGGGAGGAGTGGGAGAGGGAGAGAGAGAATGGGAGCAAAGTCTTGCTTACTCAGCCTTTTTATTCTAGTGAGTTCTTCCACTTATTGAATAAGGCCCACTCACACTGGGGAGGGCAACCTGAATTACTATGCTAATCTCATTCAGAAACTCGCACAGACACACCCAGAATGTTTATCTGGGCAACCTGTAGCCCAGACAAGCTGACACATAAAATTAACCAACACGCCTGAAATTGAGTCACTCCCTAGTAGGCAGGTAAGGCCATTATTGGTGACATAAGCAAAGCTATACTTGATGAAATCAAACTGGGTCTGGGTGTGGCTTGATGGTAGAATGCTTAACAGCACAGACCAACACCTGGGTTCAATCCCCAGCAACACAAAAAAGCAAAATCGAATGTGGCCTGAAAACAGAGTAGGAGAATAAAAAGTTGCAAATAGAAATGAAGGGAAATATTCTAATTAGAATATTTGATAATAGAATATTAGAATATTTGATAATAAGAGAATATTTGATAATAAGAGCCAGAGCATCCACTAGAAACATATACAGGATTCAGTTCAATGTAAGGAACTCAGCTGGGTGATTAAGATGAGGAGTTACTTGTCTCCCTGTCACTTAATTTGATGTCAGGATCTAAACATACACTAAGGAATTGGAGAAGGAAGCCTAGGGTTCTGAAGGTCAGCAATGAGGATGCAGATTTTGGAGTTAAGCACAAGAGTTGATTCCTGGCACACCTGTACTGACAGGAGCCTGGAGAACAGCAGGTTGTGTGAATCAGCCTAGGCAGGACTCCGTCACACCTGCTCATTTTGTGATTCACTGTAAAGGAATGACCACTCCTTGGTGATGACCCAACCCTAAAACATGACCAAGAGGTAGGATTACTTTAAGGAAAAAAGGGGGCGCCAAAACAGCCAGTCCCAAAATGCTGCAAGCTGGTTCTCACTATCTCTAGCAATTCCAGGGTGCAGTTTTCAAATAGGACATGCAAAGTCCTAAACAGTCATATGCTGGTGAGTACAAGAAATTCAGAGGCCAAACTTAATCACACTGATAAAAAATTAACATTAACCATTAAGTTTTTAACACAAGCAGCAGGTAAATATCAATGAGTTTGGTGCTTCCTGAAGCAAATCAAGGTCAGATTTTTCAACAGCATTTAAATTACTACATCTTGCTTAAAATAAGACAAAGGTACAAACATTTTGGAATATGTACAAATTAGATTTAAAATATTCAACTGATCAAAAATGACTTCATGTTAAAGACAATAATCAAGAATAATATATTAGATATGTTGCATTTCTCCACACAAAAGATCTAAATAACCATATATAAACATGTCTTAAGAAATTCTTATTTATTTGATTAATTTATTTATTTATATGTGGTGCAGAGGATCGAAACCAGTGCCTCATACATTAGGCAAGTGCTCTACCGCTGAGCTACAACCCCAGCCCAAAATTCTTATTTTGTTAAGAAAGTTTTTATACTAAAAATATCAGGGGCTGGGGGTTGTGGCTCAGTGGTAGAGCATCAACTGGCACATATAAGGCACTGGGTTTGATCACCACATAAAAATAAATAAAGTAAATGTACTGTGTCCATCTACAACTAAAGAAAAAAATTTTTAAAAATCAGAAACATTTTTCTAATAAAATAAATTGGTCAGATGTCATCCTTATTTTGAGGATGTACAAAGTTTTCCGTTAAATGACCTGCTAAAGATCCTTTTTTTTTTTTTTTTGGCAGTACTAGGGATTGAAATCAAGGGTACTCTATCAGTAAGCTACTTATTATTTTTTATTTTGAAACAAGGTCACTGGGAATTGAACCCAGGGGTGCTTTACCACTGAGCTACACCCAGCTCTATCCATCTATAAATAAACTTATTTTTGAGACAAGATCTCACCAAGTTTCTGAGTCTGGCCTCAAATTTTCCATCCTCCTGCCTCAGCCTTCTCTGTCACTAGGATCACAGGCCTGTGCTACCGTACCCATCTCAAGATCTTATTTTTAAGACAATGTGTTATCTCTACATACTACGCATGTATATAGATACAGGGTGTGGGTAAGTGTGTATACAGATATATATAGATATATATATGTAAAAATATTCTTCCAATTCTGATATGTTACAAAGAAAATGAACCTAAAATGACCAACTCCAAGTCCCATGAACACGCATACCAAAAAAATATCAGAAAATATTTATTTTGAGGAATAAAACATACTGCTTTAATAGAATGGTTATGAAAAAAACTTTAAACTAAGTGAAAATATTAATCAACTCTTTGGTCAGTAAAAATTCTGCCACAGGAATTCCTGAAATGTCCCTCCTCAGTGAGTCTGAGTCATGCAATCTAGCCAACATATCTTATTTCACATTTTCTGCATACAAGAGATGAAAATCAGTTTCTAGCACTTTCTACAAGCTCCCAAATCCTAAAATTGACCTCTGACCAATATTTCCAACAGAAGTAAACTTTAACAATCCAAGGAGAGGAGTTAAAACACACTCCTGGGGCTGGAGTTGTGTCTCAGTGGTAGAGCATTTGCCTCGCAAGTGTGAGGCACTGGGTTTGATCCTAGCACCACATAAAAACAAAGAAAGGCATTGAGTCCATATAGAACTAAAAAAAAAATTTAAAAAAAAAAAACACTCCTGCATTCTGCAAAACCTCATGGATTTTCTGAACTCCTTAATGGCATGTCCTAGAATAATGTTCTTAAGAAAATGTGAAAAAAGAAACTATGCTTCATAAAAACTAATTAGCAGATCATCCAACAACTGCAGAGTATTTTTATAGCTGTTATCAATTACTATCCCCTCTTTGGGGAACACATTAAAGCCAAAAAGAACTTGAAATGTGAAGAAATGAGGTGAGCACCACCTGAAAGCTTAGCGCTATCACGACCTCTCCTGGTTGTGTGCTGATAATTTCGATCTTCAATCTCGGTCGTTAGGAAAAAGGATGCTAACACAACAAGAAGTGAAGTGGCATGACGGTGACATGACTGGCAGAAGTGCAAACTAGAGAAGTGTGACATTTTCACATCTGTGACTTTCACCAACCTTCCTACAGAAAACACTCGCACACGCATACAATGATACTCTTTTCAAGGATGGTTTCTTAAGCATTATTCTTGAGAAATGAGAAATAATCCAAATTCCACGAGAAGGAACTATTTAGCCCATAATAAATCTATTTGACACAGAACTCTATGGCCAGTCAAAAAAGAAAACTAGAGATGATCTATATGTATGAAGAGAGAAACACTTTCAAAACATATTGTCAAGTTAAAAATAAAAACCAAACCAGGTATGGTGATCCATGTGTGTATTTTCAGATACTCAGGAGGCTGAGGCAGGAGGATCACAAGTTTGAGGCCAGTCTCAGCAACTTAGTGAGACTCTGTCTCAAAATAAAGAATAAGAACTGGAAATGTAAATTATTGGTAGAGCACCCCTAAGTTTGATCCCCAGGACCAGAAAAATAAAATTAAATTAAAAAATATAAAAATAAAAAGCAAGAGCTGGGGGCTGGGGCTGTAGCTCAGTGGCAGAGCACTTGCTCATTATGCGTGAGGCACTGGTTTCCATCCTCAGCACCATAGAAAAATAAACAAATAAAATAAAGGCACTCTGTCCATCTACAACTACAAAAAGGAAAAAAAAAAAAAAAAGAAGGGCTGGAGGGTTGAGATTATGGCTCAGTGTTAGAATGCTTGACTAACACGTGAAGCACTGGGTTCCATCCTCAACACCACATAAAAATGAATAAATAACATAAAGGTATTGTGTGCATCTACAACTAAAAAATAAATTTTAATTTAAAAAAAAAAAACAGTGAAGTGGGGCTGGGGCTGGGGTTCAGTGGTAGAGCGCTCGCCTAGCATATGCGAGGCCTTGGGTTCAGTGCTCAGCACCACATAAAAATAAATTAATTAAATAAAGGTATTGTGTCCAACTACATCTAAAAAATAAATATTTAAAAAAAAAAAACAGTGAAGGGCTAGATGTAGCTCAGTGCTCGAACCCTAGGTTTATGAATTCCTACTCCAAAAATAAATTAATACATAAATACCAAGTTGAAAGTTGCATGGTATTATTCTTCTTTGTCATTAACAACCAAAATGATAAATAAATATAGCTTTATATAAAGAAAAATTTTGAGGGGATATATAGCAGTTTCTTCAGAACATAAGATCATAATGCATTTTAACTGTCAACATTATATTTTGGTAATGTTTAGATTTTTAATAATATATATTTATATGTATAATCAGAAAGAAAAAAGTTTCATAAATGGAAGTGGAGTAGGAGTCTTATTCATAAAGAAAAGGGAAAACAAGGTGTTAACTTTTTTATAATAGTGCTGAAATATTATCTGTCTCTACCTCCTTGGGAGACAACAGCATACTCACTCTCAGAACTTCAAAATTAAGTGACACACAAATACTGAAAAAGTCCTTTTAGTGTTCTTTCTTTATTTCTCAAGATAAAAATACATCCCAAATTCCAGTTTATCAAATTCATCTGAGCAGCCGGGCATGGTAGCACACACCTATAATCCCAGAGACTCAGGAGGCTAAGGTAGGAGGATCATAAGTGGGAGACCAGCCTCAGTAACTTAGTGAGGACTTAAGCCACTTAGCAAGACCCTGTCTCAAAATTAAAAGTATTTTTTTAAAAAAAGAAAGAAAGGGGCTGAGGATATAGCTCACTGGTAAAGCACCCCTGGATTCAATCCCCAGTATGAAAATTTTAAAAATTAAATTATTTTCAAAAAATTCAACTGAGCAAACACTGTCAACTTCTAACAGCATGTCTCTAATTCTAAGCAAAAGCAATCACAAAATTAACAACAACAAATGGTTCAGGTTCTGAAGATTCTAAAGATATTTAAGGCATTTTCATAATGGAAATACGAGGAATTAGAGATAAATGTCTTTGGATCCATAGTCCTATAACCTACCCAAACACTGTAAAAACCAGATAGAAGGAAAAGAAAGAATAGCCTAGAGAGGTAAATGAGGAACCACTGGCCTGGGGAAATTCTCAATCTGCCTGGGGAAGAGCGCAAACAAGTGCTAGGGAGACTCTAAAATCCTGACCACAGACCCTTACTCTATCCTCTCTAAAGTTTTTCATAAATACCAAAACACACATACAAAAAATAAAATTTTATCTAAATCAGATACATTGCAAAAAAAAAGATTCCGGCCTGACTCTGCCTCATCTCTAAATTTCATTCCCCACAAAAAAGAAGTCCTTTGACTCTTCTGTTTATTCTGGTAATTACTACCATGTTTGAAAAATCACACATTTACATTGCTGTTTCCTGGTTTGTTTGTTTAATTTTAGACATTACCAATAGTTCATTATTTAATCTATCAGGACATCTATTAATCCCCTCTCCCTGCAGGATTTCCCTTCCAAATGTGATGGACATTAGTTCAGTTTTATTGGATAGTTACACTGTTGAGACTCAGAGAATATAAAGATCATATATATGCATATATATGTATACACACACACACACACACACACACACAAACAGGCACATACACATATTTATATATAGTCCTATTGACCTGTCCATATGAGTCCTCATTTTGGTTAATAAGAAATAAGATCCCAGCTGAGTGCAGTGGTGCACATCTGCAATCCCAGATACCTGGGAGGTCAAGGAAAGTGGATCATAAGTTCAAGGCCTGCCTGGGCAATCCAGCAAGACCCTATCTTAAAGTAAACGATTAAAAGGCCTAGGGATATAGCTTAGTGGCAGAGCAACTGGGTCAATCCCCACACAATAAAAAAGAAAAAAAGATGATTAAAGAAAGAAAGGTGATCCCATTTCATATTCAAATACTTCACAAAATGAAATGGAAAAAATTGAAAGCATGGCCTATAAATCAGAAATCCTGAATGTTGATCTGAGTCCACCAAACAGAGCAAAGTATGCACTTAAAATCCCTTTTTATTGGGTTGGGGTTGTGGCTCAGCAGTAGAACGCTCGCCTAGCACCTGCGAGGCACTAGGTTCAATCCTCAGCACCACATCAACACAAATAAATAAATAAAATAAAGGTATAAAAAATCCCTTTTTATCTCACAATGTTATCTGTTTTCTTCCTGTGTAGTCTAATAGAGTTCGCTATGAAATGATTAAATCACAAGGCATAAATATGATATGTGTGAAATAACTTTGTTAATCATAAGACATTATAGAAATTTTCACTTTTGTTACTGTCTTTACTAAGAGATCCCTTTAAATAAAGTCCCTGGAGTGTTTAGTCACTCTTAAGCATTGTTCCTCTACCTGGGCTAAAACTAAGAATTGGAAGTCACTAGGAAGAAGTGTAAAGTAGATATAAATTGTGTTTCAAGGCCAAGAATAAGGTTCCAGATCCCTATGAGACAAGTGTACATACACATAATAAAGATCAAGTGTCTAAGCAGAAATCAGAGAAAATCAACTTGCTTTATATTTATAGAGAGAAGAGGGACATTATCAAATTTCCTTCTTAAAGGTGCTACAAGATCATAATTTTATTCCTCAGCAGTAAATTTGTTTCTTCTAATATTTACCTTCACATTTCTACACATTTTTACATCTGTTTCTTGAGTTGTAGTCATTATCTGTTAGCTTCCTTTTATAGAAAGAACTTTGCAAAGAAAGTATTTTGAAACTTGGGAGGTCGAATACAGAACTGTCCAGCAATGTGTTACTCTGATTCTGTAAAAACAGAACACCCTTTTCATTCCTTCAAAGTCTTCAAAGGCCTAAACATAGTACCTCTGTGTTCAAAGTAAGAAGAAAGGAGCTGGGCAGTTGGACCTAAATTATTTGGCCCCTCTAAATCATTCCCTGAGTTCATTTGATTATGGCCAGTTTCCCTTGCCCTTTCCATTCACCCGGCACAGTTTAATCCTGTTCCTAAAGCTCTAAGACAAATGACAAATGGGACCCCAAACTTAATTTATTTCAATGCAGGCACAGACACAATTCTTAGAAGCTTTGCAGGAAGAGATTAACCAGAACTAAAAGAAACCAGCCTTTAATTATCTGATAAGTTATTCAAAGCCAACTAATATGCCATAAATTTATGGACTGAATCTCCGGCTCAACTTCTGTCCAAAAAAGACTACTGAAGTTTTCCAAAAGTGGAATTTGGCTGTGGTCCACCATGTTTGGGCAGGTTCAGAGACCATATCCTGACTAGTGCCAGGAGCACAAGTAAACTTGAGGTCAGGCAGGTGACCCTGACAAGCAGGCATGGTGTACCATAAGGAAAGGAAATCTTTTCTCTCTTAATCAACAAGATAAAGGTGATTAAGTGGGAATTATTTTTCAATGACCTATATAATTTCATCAGGGCTGCTATGACTATTAGCAGGGATCAGCTGACTTCCTAATGAGATGAATTTGATAGCAAGGTCTTCCAGAAAAGCAAAGGGAGTAGTAGGCCCAACCCACAGGGAAGCAACAATTGGTAGGCATTGTTTACTCCTCCTCCTCCTCCAGAGGCTGTCTCTCTTTGGTTTGGGGGCTGTTTCCCTCAGGGGGAGTGTAGTGTTCCGGATCCCTGGATGGCTGGGGATGGGGCACCTGAAGAATGGTGGAAACTGGCTCTGTTGTGAAGGTATGGGTCCAGAGGCTGGGACAGACCTGGCATAATTCATCAGACCTGCTCATGTGATTTCCAAAATCCCCAGCAAACAAGGCTGCAGCCGCCACCAATACTCCTCTAAGCAGGCTTGAAATAAAACAAAAGCTAACTCTACTCCCTCGCAGAAGTGGGGTTAACAAGTGAGCTTTGTTAAGGCCAAGGAAAACATGCACACACACTATCAATAACAACCACGACCTGAATAGTTTCATGAGAGAATTTATGAAATTGAGCAACAGCCACCCAACAAGTCCTTAAACCAGCGAAGTGCTACAAACCTGAGTGGCACCACTTATCTGCTGTGTAAGCAAGGAGGTCTGGAGAGGAAAACTGAGAGCCAGATCTCTTTGCCAGTCCCTCACGTAGGATCCAGGCTCCCTGGCCCCAGGGACCAAGGAAAGGGGTGGAGAACCTGATGACATCTTTCTCCGTCAAAACAAGCTGGCCCTCTCTTTCCCGGAGTCAGTCACCGAGTAACGTCCTGTGCCACAGCCTGCAGCTCTAGGAACCACCTCCTTCCCGTCCTGTCCCGGCTGGACCCACCTGCTCCTCCTGCCCAGCTCGCGGAGAACCACTCGGGCTGTCCCCTTTCCTTCGAAGCCCTAAATCAAAGAACCCTTCGAGCGCAAAGCTCAGGTCAGCATGCCACGTACCTGCGGCCACCGCGGCTCCTCGTCACCGCGCAGCGTCCCCGTACAGTCACAAAGTTTGCTCCGCGGTCCCGGAGAGTCGGGCCCCGGAGCCGCCACCCGCGCTGGGCACTGCGAGGAAGGCAGAGCCGGCTCCCCGCCGGGCCCAGGAATCCCGGCCGGCTGCCCTCGCAGGTCCGGGCCCGGGTCCTACAAGCCTCGGTCCAAACTCAGCAGGAGTACTCGTGGAGAAAGTAGCCGGCGACACGGGCTCGGAGCGCAACTTTCCGACCGTGCGTCAGCCGGTGGCGGAGCCGTACGGGTCCAGGGCTCACCCTCGCCCGCCCTCGCCCGCCAGTGCCCTCGGGAGCTGGGCGGGGCGGGGGCGGGACCCAACCTGCCGGCCCAGGGGAGTGCGCAGGCCCCGCCCCGCCGCCGCCGGCCCCGCCTCGCCGCCCGGACGCGCGACCGCCAGGTGCGCCAGAACTCGGCGGCGCGCGCTCCGGCCCGCGCGGTTTCCAAGGTGAAGGGGGCGGGGCCTCGGGGAGAAAGTTTCCACCGAAACTTGAACTGGGGCTCCTAGCAGGACGCGTCACCCTTGGGGGCTCGCCTTTCGCCGGAACTTCACCTCTCCACACACAGGACGTTAAAAAGAAAGGAAGGAAGGGGGAAGCTTGGGACTTAGCAACGTGCGGGACTGGGGCGGAGGTACGGTGGCAGTTTTGTTGTTTTGCTTTTAAGGGATAGTTTTAGCGCTACCGGGCTTGATTGTGGGTTTGTGTGTCAAAGGTTTACTGACAATGACCCTTCTCCAAAAAAAAAAAAAAAAAAAAAGTAGGGCTCTTTACAACACAGATGAAACTTCCCCAACTCAGACCTCCTCGGGGCATGGAAGTGCAGGTGGGTGCAGGTGACCCCCTTCCCAGAGCCCGGCCCTCCCGCCCTGGACTGCCTTTGCCCGTGGACTGCGCGAGCTTGCACACTGTCTTGCTTTCCCTTCTGTCTCCCACGCCCTTTATGCGCTTGGACCGCGAAGTCAAGCCTCTGCTTTCTGGACTTTAAATCCCAGAGGAGGAAATCGAAACCCTTGGTTAGAAGCTCTCTTGGCATTTTCACGGCCCTGCGGTTATGTGGCTGAAACTTAAGGTGAGCCTCAATCTGAGCGGGTGGGGCTGCGCCACAGATTACAGAGGCGGACATGGAGGTTTTCAACTACAGCAGCATCCTACTGACCCTTCGCCAAGTTCTGCTTTGGGGGAAGTATCTTCCTGCCTTCGTTCTCATGAATGGCAATCCGGATATAACCCAAATCGGGTAGATCTAATTTCATGTTCTCTCTTGCACCCACAGAAACTGAAGGGTGAAAACTTCAGTCTTCTATAGCTGCCTATCACCACCGCTGGGCTTGCGGATGGCAGCAGAAACACAGATTAAATTTACCAAGAATATCTTTCAGGATTCATCAGCTTTCACCTGTGACAAGTGCCATCAAGAAGTGGCTCCTAAGTATAAACCCGGGAAGACAAGGGAGTTAGAGATGAGAGAAGAAATCAAGAATTTCTACACAGTTCACCTGGGCCTGCTCTACCCTAGGAATGTGGGGCAATCACTCATTCAACAAGTATCAATTCAGTGCTTTTTTCCATGCTAGGCACTCTTTTAGACGTTGGGGACAAAATAAAGAACAAAAACAAAAGTTCCAACCCTTATGGAACTTAGTTTTCTGATAGAGACAGGTGATAAATAAATAAAATATGTGAAGTGACAGATGATTTTAAATCCTATGGACATAGTTCAGTGATAGAAGGTTTGTCTACCATGCACCAAGCCCTGAGTTGATGCCCATCGACACACACACCTATGCACAATGCCACTGAGAAAAATTCATCAGAGAGGCTACATAAGAAATATGAGGGAGCTGGGGTTGTGGCTCAATGGTAAAGCACTTGCCTAGCAAATGTGAGGACTGGGTTCGATTCTCAGCACCACATAAAAATAAATAAATAAAAGTACATCAACAACTAAAAAAAAAAAATTTTAAAGAAGTATGAGAGGTGCTCTTTTAAAAGAATGATCAAGAAAAAGTATTTGAAGGAGGCAAAGGTCTGCGCAGACAACTTTCTCAGCAGAAAGCATAATGAATACTGAAGGCAGGAGTATGCCTGAGTTACTAGGAGCACCCAAGAGGACATGACAGAAGAATGGAGAATGAAATCAGAGAAACAAGAGCCAGGGGTGATGAAGATCAGGAGCCATTGCAGAACTTTGTATAGAAAAGTGACTTCCCCTGGCCAGTTATAATGGGATCACTTTATAGCTTGGGATAAGTCCCCAAAAGGCCCATGAGTTGAACACTAGGTCCCCAGTACTGGGTACTATTGGGAGGTGGTAGAACATGTAAGAGGAGGGACCTACTGGAAGCCTTCCAATCAGATAGGGACATGCCCTGGAATGGAATAGAGGGATACCGGCCCCTCCTCCCTCTCTCTGTCTCTTCCCCTTCCCCATTTTCCTCTCTTCTGCTCCCTCCCAGCCTTGAGGTGAAAATTTCCTCCACCAGGGCCTCCACCATGATGTCCTGCCTCACCACAAACCATCAAGTCATCCATCCAACCATAGACTGAAACCTCCAAAATGTGAGCTAAAGTAAACCTTTCCGCCTTGTAAGTTAATGATCTGAGTCTTCTGTTATGGACAGCTAACTGACACAGATCACTCTGACTTCTGGGTTGAGAATAGACAGTAAATGGTAAAAGCTAAGCACAGAGACCAGTTAGAAGGCTGTTAAAATAGTCCAGGAACAAGATGCAGTACCTTTGACCAGGGAGATAGTGGTGGAGATGATGATCTGATGGTGTTTCCTCACAGAGTGGATGTGGGTATGAAGGAGAAAAGATAAGGAGGACTCTGAAGCTTGTGGTTTAAGCAGTACCATTTAAAAAAAAAAAAAAACTCACCTTATAAAATGAAGAAAATAATACCTATTTCAACAAATAAGAATCTCATATATACCCATTATGCCTGGAGATATTGTTTTAAAAGGAAGTGTGTCTTACTAAAAGTAAAGGAGGGGAAAATAAAAACAGGAAGAAAGAACAAGAAATAAAAACATGAAAAATGGAATTCCAACCGAAAAAAGCAATGGAAGAAATGAAGTCTAACAGAGGCACCAAGTAACTTGGCCTACTTTCTTCTAAGACATGCTTCCTCCCTAAGACAGAGTATAGCATCTGAATTTGCAAGTTTAAGAGTTTGAAATATGAAAAGTTTGTTATAAAGCAGAAAAAAATCCACAAAGTATGAGACAATGAGTTTTGCTTGCTACTCCTGGCAAATAGAAAATTCTCAAAAAAAAAAGAAAGAAAATGTCCAATATATTTCAAAAGTCCAACTATTGCCTAGCATGGATGGGTCCAGGATTCAACCCCCAGCACAGAAAGAAAAAGAGTTCAACCATACAAATACTAGAATTTATAAATTTTGGATAATATTATACCATGCTGAAGTAAGTATGAATTACAATAATTTTTAGCAGTCTATACTAAATCTTTAAAATGTACTTTTTGAACCATTACTTTCACTTCTAGGAATTTATTCAAATATTTATTTACAATGTATATGTAAGATAGTCATTATACTATTATTTAAAATGTAATGGAAGCCAGGTGCAGTGGCACATGCCTATAATCCCAGCAGCTTGGGAGGCTGAGACAGGAGGATCACAAGTTCAAAGCCATCCTCAGCAAAAGCAAGGCACTAAGCAACTCAGTGAAACTCTGACACTAAATAAAATACAAAATAGGCCTGGGGATGTGGCTCAGTGGCTGAGTGCCCCTGAGTTCAATCCCTGGTTCCAAAAAATAAAATATAGCGGAAAAGTTGCAAATACCCTAAGTATCAAGCAAAACAATTATGAAAAGCACTTTACGGACAATATATTTTTAAACAGCATGCATCCAGTAAACGGCCATTAGTATTAACCTCTGCTTATTATGATAATTAAAGTAAGTACATGGTTGTAAATGTATATATTAGTGCTATCATTTGGATCTGGCTATGGTTTGGATTAGCTCTCACTTTGGCTGCTACTGAGAGGGAATGGTAACATTAAGAGGTGTGGCCCGAGGGAAGAGGCCCTCAAAGGGGAATATGGGTCTCTTCCTCTCTCTTTTTCTTCATTCAGGCTGCTGGGAGATAAACAGTTCCTCAACCTTGCACTACCACTGTGTTGTCCTATGCTGCCACAGGGCCAGAGCAACAGGGTTAATCAGTCCTGAACCAAAAGCTCTAAAACTATGAGCCAAAATAAACCTTTGCTCTTTTTAAGTTTATTTATCCCTGGTATTATATCATAGTAATGGAAAGCTGAGTAACATGATTAGTAACATAATGTTAACTTTTTCCAAATTGTATTTTTCATTATCTAATTTTATTTTTACCCTCTTCAGCAGTGTTGCTATAGTACTTTAAAGCATGAAATTAGACTTCTTTAATGCCGAAGCCAATTAAGGCTCCTCTCTTTCTTACTGCCTTTATTCCCACTTATAAATGTAACTATGTCAAAATTGTATTGTACACTTTTCAAACTGTTAAAAGAATTAAATTTTTTAAAAAAGCTATCTAGGATTATATGAAAAAAAAAAGGAGAACAGTATCTCATCAATAACACACAGACACACACTCTTCTTGCTAGTAGGACTATAGATCTTAACATTCCTGTGAGAAAGTGGACAAAAGGTATCTATCTAAAAAAAAAAAAAAAAAGCAGACACTAAGGTATGGCATAGGGAAGTGAGTGGCCCAAGGTGCAGATGTCAAAGCTGTCCCTCCATTGTGCCAGTACCTTGGAATCTAAACTAAAAAGAACATGAAAACGTTTTCATTTGTAGTCAGATTAAATCTAAATTGAAATTATCTTCTAAAATTGATTCTCTTAAAAAGAGCTCAGAAACGAACAATGTGTAGCCTGTTAGAAAATTAATCATCCTGTCAAGAAATTCTTCTCCCTAACAAATACATTAATAAAACCCCATTGATTTTGAATGGCCTCGTCTCCTATGGAAATCATCAAGTGGTCAGGCTCCACTCCACTGAAGATATGAAGCTTATTTCCTCTTAAAACTCTTCTCACACCTGTCTGTCTTGTCCCTCCAAGTGAATCACTGTGGCAAGTGAGGACCCCAGCCCTGAAGCACTTGCAGCCCCCAAGCATGAATTCAGATCCCCCTCTACTGCTTTCCAGCTTTGTGACCTCAGTCAAGGAACTGCATTTCCCCTGCTTCCGCTTTCTCTCCAAAGAGACATAATAATAGCACCTACATCACTGGAGAGAGAGTGGGAACGAATATCTGGATACAGACCAGGGCGCATAAAAAGTACTCAATAAATTTAATTTTCAAGGCAATTTCTAGGAATTTATCATAGGACAATAATCGTGACTGGGCAGAAAGATTTATGTACATGTGTTATATCGGCAAGATTTTATAACATCAAATTTTTACCCCAGCAATTTAGCAAGATCCTATCTCAAATAAAAATTTTTTGAAGGACTGGAGGGCTAGGAGTGGGAACACGTGGTTGTAATCCCAGCGACTTGGGAGGCTGAGGCCGAAGGATTGAAAGTTCAAGACCAACCTCAGAACTCAAGACCCTGTCTCAAAATAAAACATAAAATAAAAAGGCTGGGGTACATTGCTGGTGGGACAGCATATTGGTGCAACCACTATGAAAAGCAGTGTGGAGATTCCTCAGAAAACTTGGAATGGAACCACCATTTGACCCAATTATCCCACTCCTTGGCATATACCCAAAGGACTTAAAATTAGCATACTACAGTGATGAAGCCACATCAATGTTTTAGCAGCTCAATTCACAATAGGTAAACTATGGAACCAACCTAGATGTCCCTCAACAGATGAATGGATGAAGAAATTGGTAAAGAAGAATGAAATTGGGCTGGGGATGTGGCTCAAGTGGTAGCGCGCACGCCTGGCATGCATGCGGCCCGGGTTCAATCCTCAGCACCACATACAAACAAAGATGTTATGTCTGCCGAAAACCTAAAAAATAAATATTAAAAATTCTCTCTGTCTGTCTGTCTATCTCTCTCTCTCTCTTTAAAAAAAATTTAAAAAAAGAATGAAATTATGGCATTTGCTGGCAAATGGATGGAACTGGAGAATACTATGCTAAGCTAAATAAAGCCAATCCCGAAGAACCAAAGGCCAAATGTTTCTCTGATATTAGGATGTTAATTTCACAATAAGGGGGGCGGGCAGGAAGGGGGGTAGAATAGACGTACTTAGGATTAGACATAGGGGAGTGAAGGGAGGAGAGGGGGCACGAATGATAGCGGGTAGGAATGATAGTAGAATGAATTGGACATTATTATCCTATGTGCATATGTAATTACACGATCTGTGTAACTCTACATTATGTACAATCAGAAGAATGAGAAATTATCCTCCATGTATGTATAATATGTCAAAATGCATTCTACTATCATGTATAACTAATTACAACAAATAAAATTTAAAAATAATAATTTAAAAAAAAAAAAACGGGCTGGGGGGCTGGGGTAATGGCTCAGCAGTAGAGTGCTTGCCTTGCACATGCAAGGCCCTGGGTTCGATCCTCAGCACCACATAGAAATAAATAAATAGAATAAAGATATTGTATTCAACTACAACTAAAAAATAAATATTTTTAAAAAGGGCTAGAGATGTGGCTCAATGGTTAACTTCCCCTGTGTTCAATCCCCAATACCATAAAAAAATTTTTCATTAATAACTGTCTAATAGAAATTAAATAATTTATGCTTTCCCAAACATAGTCTAGCAAATAGTACAGACTCAGTTTTATAAAATGTTCCTTCAGGACTGCAATAGTTATACAGGCTGTTCACAGTACCTGTCCTAGGGGGCAAGTAGGATCTGGGATTTAGTTGTACTTTGCTTATTGAGCAGTACTCCCTGCTTCAGGGTTGTTCAACCCAGAGGATAGGATGTCTTTTCTAACTGTACGAAAGGGCAGTGTGGGCTAGCATCAGCCCTGTGTACAGATAGACAGGATGTAGGACTGAAAAGACCCAGACAGCCATGATAACGCTGATCATCTTGAAGTACCAGGACTCCTGGAGAGATGTAGTGTTTTCATTATAATTTTCTGTATTTTCACAATGTTCTATAGTAAACATGTATTGCTTTCACAATTATAATAAAATAATAAAATTTACTTTTGAAAATAATGGGATAAGAAATACAATCAAAACAACAATGAAAGCCAGGAGTGATAGTACATGCCTGTAATTCCAGTCACTGGGGAGGCTGAGGCAGGAAGATTCAAGTTCAAGGCCACCCTGGGCAACTTAGTGAGACCTTGTCTCAAAATAACAAAAAGGACTGGGTATGTGGCTCAGTGGTAAAGTGCTCCTAGGTTCAATCCTTGGTACCAAAAAGAAAGAAAGAAATCCTTCCCCAATATTCTATTTTTTCTTCTTTACTTTTATTTTTGATCTTTAGATTTTTAACATCTTTTGAATTTATTTTTTATGTAATAAGAGAGGGATCTGATTATATTTTTTCTCCTTATAGTGAGCTGATTTTCCCATTATCATATACCAAATAACACTTTTTTTTCTTTTTCTTTTTCTTTTCTTTCTTTTTTTTTTTTTCCAGGAGATTGAACCCAGAGTCCTCTACCAATGAGCTGTACCTCCTGCCCATTTTACTTTTTTTATTTTGAGACAGTGTCTTGCTAAGTATCCAAGACTGGCCTCAAATTTGCAAGCCTCCTGCCTCAGCCTCCTGATCTATAGGATTACAGGAGTGCACCTCTGCATGCATCCAATAAGCCATCATTTCTTCACCAATTTATGATGTTGTGTCTCTAACAAGTTCCCGTGTTATACACAGGTCTGTATCTTGACTTTCCATCCTGTGCCCTTCATCTGATCTTCTGCACTGGGAATGTGGCTTGGTAGTAGTGTGCAAGGACCTGGGTTGCTCAGTGCTGCAAAAATTTTTAAAAATGGTCTTGGATGATGTTTCCATTGCTTTGGCTTATTTATCAAAATTGACCTTAGACATTCACCAAATATACTTCAGAAACACTTTGTTGATTTCCTTTCAAAAATACTTCTGAAATTTTTATTAGAATTGCATTGCATTTACAGATTTATTTGGGAGGAAATAAATCTTTGATATGCTAAATCATTCCATCAGTTAAAGTATTTTGCTTTTTTAATTTTGGTATTAGAATTGGGTTTTTTGTTGTTCTTTGTTTTGTTTTGGCTTTTTTGCTACTGGGGATTGAACCCATGGGCCCCCTACCACTGAGCTACATATCCAGCCATTTATTTATTTATTTATTTATTTATTTATTTAGAGACACAGTCTCACTCTATTACCAAGGCTGGCCTCAAACTTTTGATCCTCTTGCCTCAGCCTCCCAAGTCACTGGGATTACAGGTGTGCACTACCATGTCCAGCCATACTACTTTTCTATAATGTTTTGTATTCTTGCTTATCTTAATTTATGAATATTATATGGTTTTCATGCTTAAAATGCCATTTTCTAATATGTTAACCTTTCTAATTGATCATTGTTGGTATAGAGAAATTCGATCTATTTTTTATATATTGATTATGTATCCGACTGTTCTGCTGAACTCTCTTTTTAGTTCTAATGGTTAAATTCAGAGAGGTATTCACAAACATGATCAACATCTGAAAGCAATGAGAATTTATGCCTTTTTTCCCAACTTTATATGTTTCAACGGATATTTATCATCCTTCACACTCACCCAGTATCTTTAATCATTCATCTTAGGTATTCAAAGGTTTCTCTTCTTGTAAATCCCCACCTCCTATTTCAAAAACAGAAACCTTCAGACTTCCATGCAGCTAAAACACAGACTTTGAAAGGGAGATTGATAAGTCAAAGAAAACCCCATGGAGAACCATTCTGGTAGAGAGGTAGGGAGAAGAAGAGGATAGCAAGAGATTCCTACAACAGTGCCCAGTGCTCAGGCTGGTGGAGTTGGCAGTGCATGAAGCAGTGTCTTTGTCAAATAGTGATAACAGTGGTGTCTCCACTGGAGCAGATCTATCATATAATTTGGGGTGCTCTTCCTAGTTCCCTAGCCTCCAAGTTGCATCTGGACCACTTTATAGATTCAGTGAGCTACCCAATGCTATTTAATAAGCTGCTTTCTTTAAACCCTCTAGGGATGGCTTCTGCAGTTTTCAGCAGAACCCTAACAGTTATGTGTCCTGTTTATTTTTGTCTTTTAGCAATGGCCAAGGCAGAAGTACTAATTTGCAAGGGATTGATCACAGTTGGGATCACTGTCTTTCTCAAACCTGCAGGGAATATGGAAGCAGGCACTACTAGTAGATTAGACAAATTTCAAGTCTCTATTTTTACCTTCCAATCAGAACCCTAATTTTGTCTGTAGTGGCAAAATGCAGATGTGCTTGTAACTAAAGGCAGCAACACAGTCCAAGCCAAAGGAATGCAAGAAGCCGTCCCTGTACGGGACTTCAGAGAGCCCAGCAGGCTTGTCTCCCGGCCCTTCTCTCCAACCCCTGCATCCTCCTGGACTGAGGTTACCTAGAGAGGCAGAAGCCACCTAAACATGATGGGGAGAAAAGCTGAACACCTGGGCTGGTGATGCAGGAAGCCCAAAGTGGCCTAGAACAGGGCTTTGGGAAGCCACATACCACCACTGTTAACACTGCCACCTCTGAACTTCCTGTCCCCAGATGAAAACAACCCATGTGTGTTTATCCCACTGTTATTATGGTTTCCTTCACACATAGCAAACATTTTCCTAAATAATGGAGCAGCTAGAGTTTTTGTTAAATATGATGTTTATAGTTTGGGGGTTGATGTACTCTGTTGAAAAACTTCCAATCTAATCTTAGAATAACTTAAGATATTTTTACATCATTAGTGGTATTGAACTTTATAAAATGCCCTTTCTGGGTCTGAGATGATCATGTGTTGTTTTAATTTCTGGTGTTCTGTTGCTGTCTCATGATGTGCTGATTTTGTTTTTGGTAGATCTTCTGTTGTTTAATTATATTTACCTTACTAATATGAACTCTATTTGATTATAAGATATTCTTTAGTAGGATATTGGATTCCACTAGCTAACATTTTACTTAGGATGATGTTACACTTCTGTTAGTAGGTAAATAAGTCCTTTTTTTCTTATACTATCATTATGTGACTTGGCATCTGCATTATAATTTAAGTTGGGCACTTTGACCCTTTCCTATTTTTTCTAGAGCAACTTATATAATAGGAATTATCAGGTAATAAGGTTCGGGGAAAATCATCTGAGTACTATACAACTGAAATGTGGATCCATTTTTTCTTTTACCTTTCTTTTTCCTTTTAATACACATACAGATTAGTGCACACATTATAAGTTTACATCTCAGTTTTCACAAACTGAATAGACTCGTGTAATCAGCAGGCATATCAAGAGACAGAATCTGGAAGTTTCCTTGTGCCCCTTCTTGTCACTCTCCTAGATTCTAATGACACAGAGTAGTTTCATCTGATTTAGTATTTTATGTATTTGGAACAATAAAATATATGCTCTTCTGTGTCTGAATACTGATTTATAAGGCTCATCCATGTTGTTAATTTAGTTATGGATGGTTTATTATTTGTCATTTGAAATATTCCTTTGGTTGAGTATTCCATGAATTAGTTATCCATTCTACTGTTGATTGTTGTTTGGGTGACAGATATAACTTGCTATTTTCCTAATCTTTTTATTTTATATTTATTTATTTGGTGCCTGGGATTGAACTCAAGGGCACTTAACCAATGAGCCACATCTCCAGGTCTTTTGTATGTGTGTGTGTGTGTGTGTGTGTATTTTTATTTAGTGACTGGGTCTCACTGAATTGCTTAGGGCCTCACAACGTTGCTGAGGCTGGCTTTGAACTCACGATCCTCATGCCTCAGCCTCCTGAGTCACTGGGATGACAGGTGTGGGCCACCATACCCAGCAATCTTTTAAAATACATTATAAGAAAGTAAGAGAATTGCTTAAGTACCAAAAACTCGTTAAGTGGGGGAGACGTAAAATGGTGCAGTCATGATTGGAAAACGGTGTGATGGCCCCTTAAGTGATTAGACACAGAGGTGTTGTGTGGCCCTGCAAATGCACTAATAGGGATGTACTCAAGGGAAATTAAAATTTGCATCCACACACAACTCATATGTGATTATTCATAACAGCATCAGTAGACAGCCAAACAGCAGAGACAGTGCAGCGTCCACCAGCTGGCAGTTGAACAGGTGGGGTGTGTCCTCACAATAGAATACTATTTGGCTGTAAAATCTGGGATGTATGGATACGTGCTGCAACGTGGATGAATCTTGAAAAGATTATATTACATGGAAGAAGCCAAACACAAAATATATTATTCTTTGATTATATTTATATCAAATACTCAGAATTACAAAAGACCAGACTTGGGGACAGAAAGATACTTAGTGGTTGCCAGGAGCTAGAAAATAAGAGGAACAGGACCTGTCTGCTAATGGATGTGGGTTTTCTTTCTGGTATAAAGAAAAGACTCTGGAATTAGATGGTGGCAAAGGTTATACATTCTTGTGAATATACAATATATTCTGTGACTAAAATTGCTGAATTGCATACTTTAAAAAGATGAATCACAGTTTATGAACAATATATCAAGTTTAAAAAAATGTGAAATAAATGAATGTCAATGCTTGCACTTTTTTTTTAATTATCCACTGATAGAACTGGGTTACAATGGGTTACATATGAAGGAAAAAGGGAAAAACCTCTAGAGGAAGTTAATGGGAGAATAAGGGGGAAAACCCACAGAGGCAGTGTCTTGGTTCATTTTGTTTGTCTGTTAATAAATGCCTTAAGGTGGGTGTTTCATAAAGTAAAGAAGTTTATTTAGCTCAGTGTTGGAGGTCCAGGAACATGGTGCTGGCATCTGTCAGGTTCTGGTGAGGTTCTTCTGGTTACATCACCTATGGGAATGGCATCATGGTAGGAGTGCAAGTGAGAGGCAAGACAGAAAGCAAGAGAGATCCAGGTGCAGTGGCCCACACCTGTAATCCCAGCACCTTGGGACACTGAGGCATGAGAATCACAAGTTCAAGGCCAGCCTAGAAATTTACCAAAAATAATAATAATAATAAAGAAAGAGAGCCCCAGACAGCAGAACTTGCTCTATGCAAACCCATTCTTGAGAGAACTAGCCTGCAAAATCAGCATTAATCTCTCTCAGGGGTAGTGTCCCTGGGACCTGATTACCTCACATTAGGCCCCAACTCTGACTCCACCACCTTTTGACACCAACACACTGAAGACCAAGCTGCCAGCACATGAACCTTTAGGGGACACACTTAAATCATATCCAAATCACAGTAGGAAGACAGTGGAGATACGTGCTTTTTAAGCCTTGACTCTAGATGGAATGATTAAAAGTTAAAAAAAAAAAAAGAAAAGAAAAAGGAAGGAAAGGAAAGGAAACTTTCTCTTGAAAATCACTAGCTCTGCTCCCTCTTTGAGCCAGAATTAATATGATCTGTGTGGTCCCCTTCATCTTTCTGGGCCTCCATTCTCCCATCTGTAAAGCAAGGAGCTGGCAACTGAGGATGGCTGGGATCCCTTCCTGTCCCAGATGTCTTGGTTCAATGCCACAGTCCCTCTGCTGATCCTGCCCACTGGCTGGTGCTACAAGCCACTTCAAATAGAAAATCGGTTTGTCTATAGCATGTGCTCCCTTTGATGGCTTATGAAAGTCCTGTTTGTTATACAGAGCTTTTTCCTTAGTTTTACAAATTTGGTTACTATAAGGATGTTTTTAGCCATGTAACCACAAACACATATTTTCTTGATGTCTCAGTTAATTTGCATTTTATAAAAAGAAAAATATTATCTGTGTGGTACAAAAATACGCCATACCAAAAGTTTAGATAAGATGGATGCTGGATTGGTTGTGCCTGTAGGTTCCCATTAGAGCCAATTCAAATACTGTTGAAGAAAGCATTTTAAATCAGATTTGAAGCCGGGTGCAGTAGTGCACGCCTGCAATCCTGGCATCTCAGGAGGCTGAGGCAGGAGGACTAGAAGTTCAAAATCAGCCTCAGCAACTTAGCAAGGTCCCAAGCAACTTAGCAAGACCCTATCTCAAAATTAAAAAAATAAAAAGGGCTGGGGATGTGGCTCAGTGGTTAAGAGCCCCTGGGTTCAGTCCCCAGGACCAAAATAAAAGAATAAATAAAACCAGGTTTGAAACAATTACAACAGGTAAATATTCAAAGAAATTGATTATAATTTCTCTTTTGATCCCTCACCACCACCACCATACTGGGGTTTGAACCTAGGAGTGCTCTACCATTATATCTCCTGCCACTTTTATTTTTATTTTGAGACAGGATCTCCCTAAATTGCTGATACTGGCCTGGAACTTGTAATCCCCCTACCTCAGCATCACAGGTGTGGACCACTGTACCCAGCTGGATTTCTTTTAATCCCTTAGTGATTTATTTATTAATTGATCCTAAAGATTGAACTCAGGGGCACTTTACTACTGAGCTTTATCTCCATTCTTTTTTATTTACTTTGAGACAGGGTCTCACTAAATTGCCCAGGCTGACCTTGAATTTGTGATCCTCCTGACTCTGCCTCCCACATGTCTGGGTTTATAGCATGAGCTGCCACCTCACCTGGCTCATATCCTCACTGTTTGAGAAATTTTTTATTGATAGATCTTTTTAAAATCTACCTTTTAAACTAATAGCTTATGCTTTGCTTTTCAGAGAACATATTCTGTGTGATGCTAATTCTTTGGAGGTTTTTGAGGCTTCTTTTGAGACCCACTACATAATAATTTGATATAAATGTTCCATGGATACTTGAAAAAAATGGATATTTGCTTTTAAGCATCAAAGATGTATTGAAAGAAGATAAAGTTTATTAATTTTCTTAAGTAAACATTTTGATATTGATATTTTAATTTTTGTTGCACAGGGAATTGAGCCCAGGGCCTTACATGTGTTAGGTAAATGTTCTAATAAGCTATATCTCCAACCTACTTGCTCATTGCTTATAAAAAAACATTTTTAAAGATGTCTTCTTAGGGCTGGGGATGTGGCTCAAGCGATAGCGCGCTTGCCTGGCATGCGAGGGGCGCTGGGTTCGATCCTCAGAACCACATAAAAATAAAGATGTTGTGTCCACCAAAAACTAAAAAATAAATATTAAAAAATTCTCTCTCTCTCTCTTTAAAAAAAAAGATGTCTTCTTAGATTTACTGTTATTGTTTTTTTTAAAATTTATGTCCATTATATTACTAGTGTTTTGTTTTCTGTATTTTGAGTATATATTGTTTAGGGCATATTTCTTCATTTATAGGTGGCACGTGTGTTTACAATATATTTTCTTTTTTAAAAAAAATTTTTAGTTGTAGGTGGACACAATATCTTTATTTCATTTATTTATTTTTATGTGGTGCTGAGGATGGAACCCAGGACCTCACACATGGAGGCAAGCTCTACCACTGAGCTACAGCTCCAGCCCATGATATATTTTCTTGACCTACTGTTTCTTTTACCAACAAGCAATTACCCACTTTATCCCTCCAGTGCTCCAGAGAAACAGAACCAATCAGACAGGTGTGTGTGCGTGTGTGTGTAATTATGAAGATTGTCAATTCCAAATCTTTAGTAGGGGCAGAAGTCTCTATACCTAGGGGAGCTGATGGTTGATGTAGTTTGGCAGAAACTGGCCTTTTGACTCAACTGATTGGATGAGGCCTGCCCACGTTACGGAAGGCAATCTGCCCCACCCAAAGATTGCTTATTTATTTATTCATTCATTTATTGATTTTTTTTGTGCTGAGAATCAAAACCAGAGTCTCACACATGATAGGCAAGCATGCTACCATTGAGCTACATCCCCAGTCCAAGACTGCTAATTTAAATGTTAATGTCATTCAAAACATTCTACAAGTTAACACACGAAATGAATTATACCATCTCTTATAACTTACCCCCCTGACTTTTTTGTTTTTGTTTTTTGGTGCTGAAGATTGAACCCAGAAGGGCTTTTTTACTGAGCCACATCCACAGCCCTTTTATCTATCTATCTATCTATCTATCTATTTATTTATAGTTGTTGATGGACTTTGTTTCATTCATTTACTAATATGTGGTGCTGAGAATTGCTGGGATTTGTCCTTTCTGGAATCTCCAGGATTCTCTTTGTAAGCTACCACTGAGCCACAATCCCAGCCCCCTTTTCATTTTTTACTTTTGTGGCAAGTTCTCGATAAGTTGCTTAGAGCCTCACTAAGTTGCTGGGGCTGACCTCAAATTTGTGATCCTCCTGCCTCTGCCTCCCAAATCACTGAGATTACACGCATGCACCACCATCGCCAGCCTTTAATCCCCTTAAATTCAAACTTCATATTTAAATCATTATCCTAACTTTCTTCTGATTCAGATTTTGCTGGCTAACATTTTCTATAACTCTATTTTTTGTCTTTTATTTTAAGGCTATCACTTGTAAATAATGCATTGCTAGATCCAATTTTTTTAAAAATACATCCTGGGATTCTCAGTCTTATGAGTTATAAATTTAATCTACTCACATATCACTGTAATTTTTTATATATTGCAACTATACTTGCCATCTTTCTCGAGTTTTATTTTTCCAATACTTTCTGGTTTGCCTAAAGTTTCACAGATCAAATTTTCTTCTGCTTGTCTGAAGCATGCATTTTGTCTTTAACCTTTGCGTAGTAATCCCTAACTTACTTAGAACCATACATACACTTATTTTTCTTTACTGGTGTCTAAAGTTTAGCAAACTCTTATGGCTCTCTAGATTCTCCATTAGGACCTCACTTCATGTCATTGGTGTTTAATTCCAGACTGTTAGGGATTGGTCTTTCTGGAATCTCCAGGACTCTCTCTGTAAGAGAAAGAGCTAGCATCCACTCCTTGGTCACCTCTTATCTGGAACCAGAAGTATCTGGTTTAATGCATGAAACATTCATACAAATGCATTTATTTAAGTATATAAACATGCCTTAAAGGTAAAGTGTGTACACATGTACATGTGTGCATATATATCCACATTTATATTCTTTCTTTCTTTCTTTCTCCTTTCAATATTTTACATACTTTCGAGAACCCACCAACTTCCAAACATTGCATTAGGCCTTCAGGGAGCCATAAAAAGGAACGCAAGACCAAAATTTACCACATAATCCAGTAAGGAAAATAGTGTCTACCCTAATCACTATACACAAAGAAATAAAATTAGAGTTATAAAGAATTTTTTTTAAGGAAAGAAACTTAGATGGGGCTAAAACTGGAAAGGTCTAATAGAATTGTATTTGACCAAAACCTTGATGGATTTTGTAAATTTCCAACAGGTCCAAATTGGTAAAGATGATATTTCTTGTGAAAAAGAAATATTGACTATGGTGTGGAGGTAGACAAGCATATTCAAGGAATAGGAAACAGCCCATTTGGACAAAAAAAATTATTTTAAAGAATAGATTTTCACAGCCAGCGCAGCAGCATACACCTGTAATCCCAGTGGCTGGTGGGGGCGGGCAGAAACAGGAGGATCGCGAGTTCAAAGCCAGCCTCAGCAATAAGGGAGGTGCTGAGCAACTCAGTGAGACCCTGTCTCTAAATAAAATACAAGACACGGAGCCCGGATCGGCTGCATTCAAGTTCGCCTGCTTCTCGTGACTCAGCACTAACGATCCCGCTGAAATAACTGGTTGGCCCATCTGAACATACAGAGGTAAAAGCCAACCGAGCCTTCATAGGCAGTGGCCACAGGACTGAAACGGGGCTTGGGAAAGTCAGTCAGGACTCACCCGTTGCATTGGTCACCCGGCAAAGGGAACGAACGGTCACCGTTTGCACGGGATACCACCTTGGCAGAGAACTGACGTCATGGGCGGAGGAGATAACTTCATTGAAACCAGCGAAACAGGTGTGTAATCCCCTAGCCATCTCTCTCCACACAGCGGGGAAACCTTAAGAGCCCCTCCTAGCTCTCCTGTGAGCTCCATAGCCAGACCGAGGGAATCAGGAGTGGCGCGGGACTCGCGGCGCGGAACTCCCGGCTACCGCTCCCACCAGTGCTGACAACTGAGGTCTCTTGCACCAGCTACCGGGGCCGTGGCTACTGGAGGGCAAGCAAATTCGCTGGGGGTTCTCAGCCCCAAGCTCTACAAACTTAGGGTCTGAGGGAGGCAAACAGGGAGAGTGAGCCCAGGCGTTCATGAAAACAGGGCTCCCAGGAGCAGCAGACCTGGCGTGTAACCAGTATTGTGGTGAGCGCCACAGGTGAGCGGGGGCCTGGCTTGAGGAAACACAAGAGAAGGCCCTAGACACTCAGGATTGGAGACCCGCCCAGTCTGGGACGAAGAGCTGCTGCACAGTGAATGGTTCCCACCTATTGAGAGCAGAAGCTTGGCCCAGTGGGCACAGCTCCACCTACTGGAAGAGAACTTAATTGAACTCTATGACTGCATTTATTATTATTATTATTTCTTTTTCTTTCATTTTCATTTTTTTGTTGGTGTTGTTGTTCTTTAACTTTTTTTAATGTTTTTAATTTTTTTAATTTTTTAATTTTATTATTATTAGTGTTATTTCCTTATATTTTCATTTTCATTTTTTATTATCATTATTATTTAAAATTTTTTTTTCTTTCTTTCTTTATTTTCTATTTTTTTCTTTTGTCTTTTCATTTCTTTTCAATTTTCTTATTCCCCCTTCCTTGAATTCTACCTGCCTACTCTCATTCTCTTTAGTGACTTCTTCCCTTCCCTTCTAATATACTTCCTCACAAGCATCAAATGAATTTATAAGAATAAACAGTAACTCAGCAGTCAAACAGAACAAGAAGTAACATGAGCAGCATAAAAAAGCAAGGAAGAAAAGGAGTACAAACAATGAAGGACAGCCTAAATATTCTGGAGGATCTAGAGTCATTAGAAAAACGGTCATATAAAGATCTCAAGGAATACCTTAGACAGATGGAATGGAACCTTAAAGAGGATATGAGACAACAAATCCAAACAGTGAAAGAACACATTGAAAGTGAATTACATAGACAGATAAAAGAAGAAGTTAAGCACCTTTATCAGGAGATACAGATTATTAAAAAAATCAAACAATAATTCTAGAAATGAAGGAAATGATAAACCAAATTAAAAACTCAATTGAGAGTATCACTAACAGAATGGAGCAAGTAGAAGCCAGAACGTCAGATAATGAAGACAAAATATATCATCTTGAAAAGAGTCTAGCCAACTCAGAAAGGCTGGTAAAAAATCACGAGAAAAACATCCAAGAGATATGGGATAATATAAAAAAACCAAACTTACGAGTCATCGGGATAGAGGAAGGTACAGAGATTCAAACCAAGGGAATGAGTAACCTGCTGAATGAAATAATTACAGAAAACTTTCCAGAAATAAAAAAGGAAACGGATATACAAATTGTAGATGCATACAGGACACCGAGCACACAAAATCACAGTAGACCAACGCCAAGACACATTGTTATGAAGATATCCAATATACAGAACAAAGAGAAAATATTAAAAGCTACAAGAGAAAGGAGGCAGATTACATTCAGGGGTAAACCAATAAGGTTAACAACGGATTTTTCATCACAGACGCTGAAAGCGAGAAGATCCTGGAACAACGTATTTCAAACACTGAAAGACAATGGATGCCAACCAAGAATTCTGTATCCAGCAAAATTAAGCTTCAGGTACCACAACAAAATAAAAATCTTTCATGATAAACAAAAGCTAAAAGAATTTGCAGCCAGAAAACCAGCATTGCAAAGCATCTTGAGCAAAACACTACACGAGGAAGAAATGAAAAACAATAACCAAAACCATCAGTGGGAAGTGCCTCTGTAAAGACAGAGGGCGGGGGAAAAGCTAATCATGGAGAAACAATCTAATTTTTAAAAAAAAAGAAGATAAATAATCAAACATGGCTGGAAGTACAAACCATATATCAATAGTAACTCTAAACGTTAATGGCTTAAACTCTCCAATAAAGCGACATAGGCTGGTAACATGGATTAAAAAAACAAATCCAACAATATGCTGCCTCCAGGAGACACATCTGATTGGAAAAGACATACACAGGCTGAAGGTGAAAGTTTGGGGAAAAAAATATACCCCGCACACGGTCCTCGTAAGCAAGCAGGGGTGGCCATCCTCATATCGAATAAAATTGACTTCAAGACTAAGTTAATCAAAAGGGATAAGGAAGGACATTATATACTGTTAAAAGGAACCATTCACCAGCAAGACATAACAATTATCAATATTTATGCACCAAATAATGGTGCTGCGATGTTCATAAAACAAATTCTCCTCAAGTTCAAGAATCAAATAGACCACAACACAATAATTATGGGTGACTTCAACACACCTCTCTCACCATTGGACAGATCCTCCAAACAAAAGTTGAATAAAGAAACTATAGAACTCAATATCACAATCAATAACCTTGACTTAACTGACATATATAGAATATATCAACCACCATCAAGTGGATATACTTTTTTCTCAGCAGTACATGGATCCTTCTCAAAAATAGACCATATATTATGCCATAGGGCAACCCTCAGTAAATATAAAGGGGTGGAGATAATACCATGCATTTTATCTGATCATAATGGAATGAAACTGGAAATCAATGATAAAAGAAGGAAGGAAAAATCCTACATCACATGGAAAATGAACAATATGTTACTGAATGATCAATGGGTTACAGAAGATATAAAGGAGGAAATAAAAAAATTCTTAGAGATAAATGAAAATACAGACACAACATATCAGAATCTATGGGACACAATGAAAGCAGTTTAAGAGGGAAATTCATCGCCTGGAGGTCATTCCTCAAAAAAAGGAAAAACCAACAAATAAATGAGCTCACACTTCATCTCAAAGCCCTAGAAAAGGAAGAGCAAAACAACAGCAAATGTAGCAGAAGGCAAGAAATAATTAAAACCAGAGTGGAAATCAACGAAATTGAAACAAAAGAAACTATTGAAAAAATTAACAAAACTAAAAGTTGGTTCTTCGAAAAAATAAATAAGATCGACAGACCCTTAGCCATGCTAAAGAAGAGAAGAAGAGAGAGAACTCAAATTACTAACATACGGGATGAAAAAGGCAATATCACAACAGACACTTCAGAAATACAGAAGACAATTAGAAATTATTTTGAAAACCTATATTCCAATAAAATAGAAGATAGTGAAGACATCGATAAATTTCTTAAGTCATATGATTTGCCCAGACTGAGTCAGGAGGATACTCACAACTTAAACAGACCTATAACAATGGATGAAATAGAAGAAGCAATCAAAAGACTACCAACCAAGAAAAGCCCAGGACCAGATGGGTATACAGCGGAGTTTTACAAAACTTTAAAGAAGAATTATTACCAATACTTTTCAAGTTATTTCAGGAAATAGAAAAAGAGGGAGCTCTGCCAAATTCATTCTATGAGGCCAACATCACCCTGATTCTGAAACCAGACAAAGACACCTCAAAGAAAGAAAACTACAGACCAATATCTCTGATGAACCTAGATGCAAAAATCCTCAATAAAATTCTGGCGAATCGGATACAAAGGCACATCAAAAAAATTGTGCACCATGATCAAGTAGGATTCATACCTGGGATGCAAGGATGGTTCAATATACGGAAATCAATAAATGTTATACACCACATCAATAGACTTAAAGATAAGAACCATATGATCATCTCGATAGATGCATTAAAAGCATTCGACAAAGTACAGCATCCCTTTATGTTCAAAACATTAGAAAAACTAGGGATAACAGGAACTTACCTTGACATAGTAAAAGCTATCTATGCTAAGCCTCAGGCTAGCATCATTCTGAATGGAGAAAAATTGAAGGCATTCCCTCTAAAATCTGGAACAAGACAGGGATGCCCTCTATCACCACTTCTATTCAATATAGTTCTCGAAACACTGGCCAGAGCAATAAGACAGATGAAAGAAATTAAAGGCATAAAAATAGGAAAAGAAGAACTTAAATTATCACTATTTGCATTTGACATGATTCTATACCTAGAAGACCCAAAAGGGTCTACAAAAAAACTACTAGAACTAATAAATGAATTCAGCAAAGTGGCAGGATATAAAATCAACACGCATAAATCAAAGGCATTTCTGTATATCAGCTACAAAGCTTCTGAAACGGAAATGAGGAAAAACACTCCATTCACAATATCCTCAAAAAAAATAAAATACTTAGGAATCAACCTAACAAAAGAGGTGAAAGATCTATACAATGAAAACTACAGAACCCTAAAAAGAGAAGTAGAAGAAGATCTTAGAAGATGGAAAAATATACCCTGTTCATGGATAGGCAGAACTAACATCATCAAAATGGCGATATTACCAAAAGTTCTTTATAGGTTTAATGCAATGCCAATCAAAATCCCAACGGCATTTCTTGTAGAAATAGAGAAAGCAATCATGAAATTCATATGGAAAAATAAAAGACCCAGAATAGCAAAAGCAATTCTAAGCAGGAAGTGTGAATCAGGCGGTATAGCGATACCAGATTTCAAACTATATTACAGAGCAATAGTAACAAAAACAGCATGGTACTGGTACCAAAACAGGCGGGTGGACCAATGGTACAGAATAGAGGACACAGAGACTAATCCACAAAGCTACAACTATCTCATATTTGATAAAAGAGCTAAAAGCATGCAATGGAGGAAGGATAGCATCTTCAACAAATGGTGTTGGGAAAAGTGGAAATTCATATGCAACAAAATGAAACTGAATCCCCTCCTCTCGCCATGCACAAAAGTTAACTCAAAGTGGATCAAGGAGCTAGATATCAAATCAGAGACTCTGCGTCTGATAGAAGAAAAAGTTGGCTCCGATCTACATATTGTGGGGTCAGGCTCCAAATTCCTTAATAGGACACCCATAGCACAAGAGTTAATAACAAGAATCAACAAATGGGACTTACCTAAACTGAAAAGTTTTTTCTCAGCAAGAGAAACAATAAGAGAGGTAAATAGGGAGCCTACATCATGGGAACAAATTTTTACTCCTCACACTTCAGATAGAGCCCTAATATCCAGAGTATACAAAGAACTCAAAAAATTAGACAATAAGATAACAAATAACCCAATCAACAAATGGGCCAAGGACCTGAACAGACACTTCTCAGAGGAGGACATACAATCAATCAACATGTACATGAAAAAATGCTCACCATCTCTAGCAGTCAGAGAAATGCAAATCAAAACCACCCTAAGATACCATCTCACTCCAGTAAGATTGGCAGCCATTATGAAGTCAAACAACAACAAGTGCTGGCGAGGATGTGGCGAAAAGGGTACTCTTGTACATTGCTGGTGGGACTGCAAACTGGTGCGGCCAATTTGGAAAGCAGTATGGAGATTTCTGGGAAAGCTGGGAATGGAACCACCATTTGACCCAGCTATTGCCCTTCTCGGACTATTCCCTGAAGACCTTAAAAGAGCGTACTACAGGGATACTGCCACATCGATGTTCATAGCAGCACAATTCACAATTGCTAGACTGTGGAACCAACCCAGATGCCCTTCAATAGATGAATGGATAAAAAAATGTGGCATTTATACACCATGGAGCATTACGCAGCACTGAAAAATGACAAAATCATGGAATTTGCAGGGAAATGGATGGCACTAGAGCAGATTATGCTTAGTGAAGCTA
The DNA here is from genome assembly GCF_021218885.2 of Marmota monax. Lineage (NCBI taxonomy): Eukaryota > Metazoa > Chordata > Mammalia > Rodentia > Sciuridae > Marmota > Marmota monax. Next base: position 39,507,281 of record NW_026693571.1, read on the forward strand.
GCCAATCCCTAAAAAACAAATACCAAATGTCTTCTTTGATATAATGACAGCAACTAAGAACAGAGCAGGGAGGAAGAGCAGGAAGAAAAGATTAACATTAAACAGAGACATGAGGTGGGAGGGAAAGGGAGAGAAAAGGGAAATTGCATGGTAATGGAGGGAGACCCTCATTGTTATACAAAATTACATATAAGAGGTTGTGAGGGGAATGGGAAAATAAACAAGGAGAGAAATGAATTATAGTAGATGGGGTAGAGAGAGAAGATGGGAGGGGAGGGGAGGGGGGATAGTTGAGGATAGGAAAGGTAGCAGAATACAACAGTTACTAATAGGGCATCATGTAAAAATGTGGATGTGTAACCGATGTGATTCTGCAATCTGTATTTGGGGTAAAATTGGGAGTTCATAACCAACTTGAATCTAATGCATGAAATATGATATGTCAAGAGCTTTGTAATGTTTTGAACAACCAATAAAAAAAATAATAAATAAATAAATAAAATACAAAATAGGGCTGGGGATGTGGCTCAGTGGTCAAGTGCCCCTGAGTTCAATCCCCAGTATCTACCTACCTACACGCCCCCCCCCCAAAAAAAGAAAGAATAGAGATTTTCACAATTCCTGGTGATTTAGCCATGATTGGGGTAATTTAATTATATTTTTTTTGTCTTGTTTTGTTTTTCCCTGGAGCTCTGGGGATGGAACCCAAGGCATCACACATGCTAGGCAAGCATTCTTCTACTGAGCTACACACCAGCCCCTAAGCTTCCAAAATAAACCCTTGATCCTAAGTCACAAGGCAATTCTTTCCCCCTTATTTAAAATATAGGGATGCTCTACTTGCTCTTTCCTAGAATTGCTTTTTTTTGATTGTTGTCCATACCATTGGTGAACTGGTCTGTTTTTTAATTTTAACATATTCTTCCAAGATTTCATGGCACTGAGGGATTTGGTTTTGGTTTTTCTTTTCCTTTTCTCTTCATAGGAAGAAGAGAAAACTGATCAGGGCTAAATATTTTATTTATTTATTTATTTATTTAGAAAATAAATAAAAAATAAAAAACCACCACCACCAACAAAAACAAAACAAAACAAAACAAAAAAACCCAAACAGTGAAAAACCAGCATTTTATAAGTCCTCCACTCTTCCTTCTGTTCTTGACTCTATTTTGTCTACCGTTGGAGTCTTAAGCATGCTTGCCAATTCTCTTCTAGATTTCTTGCAGATTGCACCCTCTTTGTGTACCACACAGGGTTTATACTGGATGCCTTACCTTCATTTCTAGCTACAAAATGACATGTTAAACTCAGGCACTTAGGACACCTACAGCCAGTTTCAAGGGGTTTCTCTGAGTAGGCGATGAGAGATTATAATTAAGCTGCTGTGTGGAGCTTTTGAAGAGGAAAATTTCAATGGAAAATTATAGCCACAGTGGATTCTTGATTACTCATAAGATAAAATTACATGAATAATTGAAATCCACAGGTTATCCTAATAAAATTGACTTCCCTCGATGCCATTAACCCTTATTTCCATATCAGCTATCCTCACTACTACAATTCACAATTCACATCCAAAATTGAAAAGGTGGCAGGTCTATAAAATTCACTGTTGTAGTTAGAAAAGGAAATATTGTTTATAAATCGAATATATCCATATTAAGGGCTATGGGAACTCATATTAAAAACCATTCATACTCCCAACTATTTGAATGGTGGGAATCATTCAGTAGGACTTTTTCTTTTTCAGTTGAAAAATAAAAGCAAATATCAGACTCAAATCATGCTTAAAGAGAAGCATGAAAAAAAGCAATCCACTTGTCAAATAAAAATCAATTTGAAAGATGTACTTAAAATTCAGGAATAAGGAATAATAGCAGATAACCAGTGGGGCTTAGTGTCAAAGAAGATAATACAAACTGAGTATCCCTTATCTGAAATTCTTGAGACCAGAAATGTGTGAGGTTTATAATTTTTTTCCAGATTTTGGAACATTTGCATATACATAATGATATACCGTGGAGATGGAACCCAGGGCTAAACATGAAATTCATTTGTTTACTTATACATGAAGGTAAATTTATACATTTTAAGTGTACCAGTGGTCTTTTTAAAATATTTTTTTAGTTGTCAATGGACCTTTATTTTTTTACATGTGGTAGTGAGAACTGAACCCAGTGCCTCACACATACTAGGCAAGTGTTCTGCCACTGAGCCACAACCCCAGCCCTGTACCAGTGATTTGATTGCAACCCATCACATGAAAATAGGTATGGAATTTTCCACTTATAGAATCCATTGGCACTCACAAAGTTTTGGATTTTTGCAGGGCCCAGTGGTACACACCCATAATCTGAGCTACTCAGGAGACTGAGGCAAGTAGATGGCCAGTTTGAGGACTGCCTGGGTAAATTGGTGAGAACCTGTCTCAAAATTTAAAAAAAAAAAATTAGAAAGAGGCTGAGGATATAGCTTAGAGATAGAGCAGTTCCATCCCCAGTACAAAAAAAAAAAAAGTTTTGAATTTTGGAGCATTGGATTTTGGATATTCAGAATAGGGATGGATGTTCAGCCTGTATAAACATGGTTTACAATGTGTACTTCCTCTCCTCTACCCAGAGCAGCATCCAAATCACTTTTGAATCTGTTAAAACTAGAAATTCTTGGGCACAGCCCTAGATTTACCATTAGAAACATATGTATTTTTTTAAAATATATTTTTAGTTGTAGATAAACAAAATATCTTTATTTTATTTATTTAATTACTTTTTATTCGGTGCCGAGGATGGAATCCAGTGCCTTACACGTGCCAGGCTGCGCTCTACCACTGAGCCCCCACTCCAGCCTGCAGCTCATGTTTTAATAAGCCTGCCAGGTGATTCAGATGCATAGGAAAATTTGAGAACCACTGGAATAAAATCTAGAGGAATACATTAAAGGGCACCTCTCCCTTGTACACAATTCACATTTCTCTAATTCTAAATAAGACGTGGGGCTTAACTACCTGTGGCTTATCTATGAGTTCACAAAGTGAAAAAGTGTAAGATCTGGCATAAGAAAAGCATGCAGGGGGCTGGGAATGCGGCTCAGTGGTGGACCTCTGCCTGGCACGTACAAAACTCTGGGTTCAATCCCCGGGCCTGCAAAAAAGAGGCCAGGGGAGTATATATGATGTCCTGACACCAAAATAATTCCTAAACTAAGTCTATCAGGTTTACTTCCCTACATCTCAGTCATCAGGGCTTAATGGGGACACAGAAACAAGCAGCAATTCTTATTCCTCCTTGATCCCCTGCTTCCACTTCCTCGCTCCAGGCCTCTCTGTGTTCACCATCTATGACAGTTCCTAATCGCGCTCCCACCCAGGATTTGTGAAACTATCATTGACGAACAGCAGCATCTTCAAAGCTAAGTAGCTTAAGAAAGGAATAAAGGGCTTTCTCTGTAGCCTGGAAATTCAGTTCTGAAATGTAAAAAGTTACATTTTTAAAAATTCTAGGCTTGTTTAGAGTTCTTTATCATATTTCATTTGCCAGTACATTTTGCAGAGGGGCAGGGGGGTGGGTACCAGGGATTGAACTCAGAGGCACTCAGCCACTGAGCCACATCCCCAGCCCTAGTTTGTATTTTATTTAGAGACAGGGTCTCACTGTGTTGCTTAGTGCCTCACTTTTGCTGAGGCTGGCTTTGAACTCATGATTCTCCTGCCTCAGCCTCCTGAGCCGCTGGGATTATAGGCATGTGCCACTGTGCCCAGCTGCCAATACATTTTTTGAATGATGCCACTAAGATACTGTGCTTGCCGTATATACCACAGAGGCATATAATATTATAAAAGTAATAGCACAGACAGTCTATAGAGTTCTTAAAAAATCTGTACATCCTTGAAGTCAGATCCTCTCAAATATTGCTAAATATTGGGGAAGGCAGTACATTGAATTGGAAACATGTTGAAATGTATGGGGAATTTTACCCCTTAAGTCTACAGTCTTTTACAATAAATAAAGCAAATAAGCAACAGTATCTGTGATAACTACACAGTGAAATGTTGTTCAACCGTGTCAAGGTGGAAGTCTCTCTAGCACTATGAATCTCTTATCCTTGGTTGCATATTAGAATCACCCAGGGAGTTTTATAAGGCCCTGTGCTCAGGCTGCACTCCAGAACAATTACATAAAAACCTCTGAGAGTGGAAACCAGATATCGGTGTTTTCTAAAATTTCTCTAGGTAATTCCAGGACAAACGAGATCGAGAACCATTTCTTAAGCTGATCAAGAGGACTCAGTTTAGTGTAGTTAGCATGTAGAATCAGAGGTGTGAATACGGCATCCGTGATTATTATTGGTTACTAGATCCTTAGCTCACACTCACATTATATTACTCCATTTATTCAAAAACAGTAAGTTGTGATACAAAAAGTAAATCAAAATGGATCAAAGACCTAACATAAAAGCTAAAACTATGGAAAATATAGTGGAAGAAAACAGAGGGAAAGCTTTGTGATATTGGAGTTTAAAATGATTTCTTGTATATAACATCAGAAGTACCTCCAACAAGAATAAAAATCATAAATTGGACTCATTGAAATTTAAAACTTCTGTCCACAAGAGGATGCCATGAGAAACCAACCTACAGGATGAAAATATTTATAAATTGTGTCTGATAAAGGGTTAATATCCAGAACATAATATAGAGTTCCTATATATAACAATAATGTACTATTTTAAAAAGCCAAAAAGATTTTTAAAAAAACTGCTACATCTCAATAACAGTGAAAACCAATTATAAAATGGGCAAAGGATTCAATCAGGCATTTTCTGAAGAAGACATTAAAATGTTGAACAAGCACATGAAAAAAATCATCATCAGTGATTATTTAAAAATGCAAATCAAAACCACAATGAAATAGCACTCCCCTGTCCCCTGCCCCTCATGTGGATGGCTACTATCAAAAACTACCAGAAAATAAGGATTAACAAAAAGTGGGGAAATTGGAATGCATGGGCACTGTTTGCAGGTATGTAAAATGGTGTAGATGCTTTCAGAAACAGTGTGGGAATTACTCAAAAATTAAAAATAGAATCATCATATGTCTCATTCTGTCTTGTGCTGCTACAACAGAATACCTGAGACTGGGTGATTTATAAAGCATAATATTTATTTTACTCAAGGTTCTGGATGCTAGGAAGTCCACGATCAAGGGGTCCCTGTCTGTGTCATCCCATTATAGAAGACAAAAAGACAAGAGAGTATGAGAGAGAGCGCGCACAGGAAAGGGCCAAACCCACTCATGGTAACAAACTCACATTTTTTCTTTCTTTCTTTTCTTTTTTTTTGTCTTTGGAACTGGGGATTGAACCCAGGGCTTCCTGAATGAGCTATATCCCAACCTACAAACTCACTTTTCAGTAACAAGATTAATCCATCCTCAAAAACAGACTCCTCAAGACCTGATCAACTTTTTAAAAATATTTATTTAATTGTAGATGGATGCAATAGCAATATCTTTATTCATTTTTATGTGGTGCTAAGGATTGAACCCAGGACCTCACACATGCAAGGCAGGTGCTCTACCGCTGAGCTACAGCCCAAGACCTGAATCAACTTTTAAGGGTCCACTTCTCAACCTTGTTGCATAGAAGATTTCATTTCTAACACATGAACTTTGGGAGACATGGTCAAACCATAGCACCATATGATATAGAATTCTACTTCTGGAGATATACAGAAAAGAATTGAAAGGAGGAGCATGAAAGATATTTTCACACCAATGTTTATGGTATCATGGTTCACAATAGCCAAAAGGTAGAAGCGATCTATGTGTCTGTCAAAAGCTGAATAGGATAAACAAAATGTGGTATATGCACACAGTGGAATATTATCTAACCTTAAAAAGGAAAGCAATGCTGATACATATTGCAACACAGATGAACCCTGAGAACATAGTGAAATAAGCCAGTCACAAAGAGACAGATACTGTATGAGTCCACCTACATCAAGTAGTTAGTGTCATCAAAACATAAAGATAGAAAGTTAAGTGGTGATTGCCAGTGGCCAGGAGGACAGAGAAATGGTGACAAGTTGCTTAATGTATATAAAGCTTTGATTTTACAAGGCAAAAAGAGTTCTGCAGAATATTTACACAACAGTTTGGATGTACTAAACAAAACTGAACTACATACTTGAAAATGGTTATGATGGTAAATCTTATATTACATGTATTTTATTTCCATTTTAAAGACATACATACATCCGGTGTTTTCCCATTGCTGACAGCGGTTATTCCCAATCTTTTTCTCAATGAGGCACACATAGAAAATGATCGCTAGCATACTAGGTCAATGCACAGAGTTGCTCAAGACTAGAGGTGACCAACAGGGGTGTCTGGCCATCTCGGTTTCATGTGGCTATCTGAAAGGCTGAAGTATCTACCTTTTGGCACTTGGTGATCCATCTTGGACCCCATCTTGGGAATATGTATTGACATTATTCGACCTTATGCCTGTAAAACTGTTTATAATCTGGATCAGATATAGTATGTGAGGTTAGAACATCATCCTTCACCCAGGACACTGGGAATGCATTGGTAAGAGCACTACCATTTGTGTCAATAAAGTTTCCTCTTAGCATATTTATTTATTTATTTATTTATTTATTTATTTATTTATTTTTAATTTTTTATTGTGGGTTGTTCAAAACATTACAAATTTCTTGACATATCATATTCCACACTTTGATTCTAGTGGGTTATGAACTCCCACCTTCACCCCATACACAGATTGCAGATTCACATTCTTAGCATATTTAATAAGATGAAAAAACAAATAGAATAGCTGATTGGGGAAAAAAAAAACTGTTTATAATCTGGCCCAGCTCCGTCTTCTTAGGGCTCTTTCAGTTGCATGTAACCAAAACCCAACATGAACCTATTTAAATAAAAAGGCAAGTTTATTGACATCCATACCAAAGGGAACAGGCTATCGGCGAGGATGCTTTGAGGAGTTAGAGTAATCTTGTTGTCTTGAACTCATCTCCCACTTGACTGCATCCCACTGGAAGTTGGTTTCATTTTGCAGAAATGCTCCGAGTTAGTGACTTTCAATCACAGGTGGGTCCATATTACATATGGAGCATCTCTGGTGTGAACGTTCTTTTTTTTAATATTTATTTTTTAGTTTTAGGTGGACACAATATCTTTATTTTACTTTTATGTGGTGCTGAGAATCAAACCCAGTGCCTCACACATGCTAGGTGAGCGTGCTACCACTTGAGCCACATCCCCAGCCCCTGGTGTGAACGTTCTTGTGCCTGCCTCCTAGTGCACAGATGGAAGAGTTTCTGTAGGGAAGTGGTGTTCAACAGGTCATCTGTCCCTCATTCTCAAACTTTAATGTGTTTACAAATTCCCTGAGATCTTAAAATGCAGGTTCTGGTTCTCTAGGTTTGAGGTAGGGCCTCCTTTTTGTATTTGTAATAAGTTCTCAGGTGATGCTTAAGTTTCTGGTGCAAGGGTCACCTTTTAGTATCAAGGCAATAGAGCACATTTAGAAATGGGGGGCATGGGGCTGGGGATGTGGCTCAAGCGATAGTGTGCTCGCCTGGCGTGCGTGCAGCCTGGGTTCGATCCTACAAATAAAGATATTGTGTCAGCCGAAAACTAAAAAAATAAATTAATATTTAAAAAATTTTAAAAAAAAAATAGGGGGCATTTTTCATAGTCACAATGACTGGACACACTCCTCTCAATTAGTGGTGGGGAGCAGGGATGTTAACATTACCCCATTGTGCAGGAGTGTCCTACAAAGGAAGAACTGTACCATCTAAAATATCAATAGTTCCCCCTTTACAAAGCAGTGTTCTCATGCTTAATAACAGCCAAGAGCGTGGGGGGCACTGAGAAGTGAAGGAATAAGGGAGTGGCCATGAAGAGGCACATCAGCAAGAACACCGGGTACTGACACGTGGAGAGGGGAGGTGGCAGGTGGAGGGGACAGCCTGTGTGTTGGGAATTGGTTACAAGGAAGAAATAGATAAATCAACTAAATGAACAAGTAAATATGCTTAAAACGTTGGAGAAAACACTTACTAGGAAGGAAAGAGGGAAAGTCAGAGAGGAGCTTCAGGTTCCGGATTAGAATTGTGGGAATCATGTGAACTCATGTTTTCACATGTGTGCAGGTAGCTTTACAAATAATTATAGAGGTACAGGTGTGTGCATATATTTTCCTGTCCATTGAGAAAGCCTAAAAGCAATAACCTCTCTCCCGCTGTAGCAAATCATGACCCCAGATCTTGGTTTCTAATTACTATCCTCCACTGGAAGGAACTTAGGTCTTCTTGAGAAAATGGATGATTCCAGGCTGGAGCAGGGCAGACACAGAGGAGTCTGCAATATCTTGTGCCAAAAAATTAGAACATTAGGAAGCCCTTAAAAAATAATGGGAACATGTCAAGAAGATACAGGAGCTATCTTGAAGGGGTTCCCACTGGACAGATCTGCTATAGTTGAACATTAAAAAAAAAAAAAAAAGAAGAAGGCAGGCATAGTGGTACACACAAGACCTCATCCACACAGGATGAGAATCTAAAGCTTCCAGAAGCTGTTCTGCTCAGTAGCATTTTCTCCTTTGGTATCTGTTACATTTTTAGACTCTTAAGGTTATCTGGCCTCCCACTGCTGTTTAACTATTTAGCATGTGGACACTTTGTCCTCCTAACAATCCTGTAGATTTCCAGAAAGTGATCAGTAAATATCTTAGAATGAGATAAAACTTTCATACCATATGAAAATAGATAGTGACACTCATGAAAAATTAAAACCAGGGCTGGGGATGTAGCTCAGTGGTAGAGTGAGTGCTTGCCTGACATGTGCACCACAAAAAAATAAAATAAAATAAGTAAGAAAAATTAAAACCATAGAGTAAATGTTAAAGTCAGCATTAAGGTTTTCCTTTCCTTATTTTTTAAAACCATTACGGTGTGAGCATCTATTTTTCATCTGCTTAGACAAGAAAGCAACCTAATTTCAAATCCTGTTTGGAATATATATGTTGAGTAGCCAGACTCCTCTAAAGTTCATGTGGAGGCTTACATTTGAGTGATCTAAATGCCTGTGTGTATGGCTGAAGCAGGTGCCTTCAGTATTATAAGTGGATCCTGTGCTTGATAGAAACAGGCCAAGTGCAGATTAGACTCCATCTCCTGCACCGTTCTCACATTCTTTTTTTGTCCAAAAGTTTGGACACATAATCCTTTATCCTAAATTCCAGCCATTAAGCCAAAACAGTGTGGCCTATGTTTCTGGGAGTATATCTCATTAAAGAAATAGGCTCCAGTCCCAGATAGCCTGGATTCAAATCCTAGCTCAGCCAGATACTGATTAGTTCCATGACCTTGAAAAAATTACTTAACTACTTAGTTTCTCATCTGTAAAATCAAATCATACTGGCAATTATTCCTGGAATTGTTACAAATAATTAATAGATGAAAAATACTTAGAATAAGGGCAAGCATATAGTAAATATTCAATAGTTGTATATTATTAAAACAAAAAAAAATCATTTTAGCCAGGCAGAGTGGTACACACCTATAATTCCAGTGACTCATGAGGCTGATGAGGCAGGAGGACGGCAAATTCAAGGCTAGCCTCAGCAACTTAGCAAGACTCAGTCTCAAGGGCTGGGGATGTGGCTCAAGCGGTAGCGCGCTCGCCTGGCATGCGTGCGGCCCAGGTTCGATCCTCAGCACCACATACAAACAATGATGTTGTGTCCGCCAAAAACTGAAAAATAAATATTAAAATTCTCTCTCTTCTCTCTCTCTCTCTATTTAAAAAAAAAAAAGACTCAGTCTCAAAATAAATAAATAAACAAACAAATAAATAAAAAGGGCCAAGGGTGTAACTCAGTGGTGAAGAGCCATTGGGTTCAAGCCCCAGTACACACACACACACACACACAAACACACACACACACACACAAAAAAAAAAATATATATATATATATAGAAATATATATATATTCATATAATATACACATGTATATAGTTTGTTAAGAGATATGTTATGGGGCTGGGTCTATAGCTCAGTGGCAGAATGCTTGCCTAGCACATGTGAGGCACTGGGTTTGATTGTTAGCACCACATAAAAATAAATTAAGTAAAAGCATTTTGTCCCTCTATAACTACAAAAAAAAATTTAAGAGATATATATTATATGGTATAATGTAGGAAGAAAAAGGAGCACTCATAGTGCAGAAAACATTGTTTTTCATAATGAATGTAAAATGGTCAATAAGATAAATAAATTGGGGCATTTCCATGCAATTGGATACTGCGGTAGTTTGGATCTAGAATGTGCCCCAAAGGCCCATGTGTTAAAAGATTGGTCCCCAGCTTGGTGTTGTTGGAAGGTAGTAGAACCTTTAAGAGGTGGAGTCCAGTTTAGGGAAGTTGAGTCATTGGGGGTGTGCCCTTGAAGGGAATCTTGGGAGCCCAGCCCCTTCCTGTCTCTCTTTTTGCTTCCTGGTCACCATGGTGTGTGCAGACTTCCACCATGCACTCCCGCCAGGACGTACTGTGCCATCACAGGCCCAAAGCACAAGGCCAAGTAACCATGGCTGAAACCTCTGAAAGTGTAAACCAAAATCAACCTTTCCTCCTTTTAATCTGATCACCTCAGTTATTTCATTGTAGTAATAGAAAACTAACACAAGTACTAGTCAATAGTTTAGATCAGTGGTTCTCACTTTAATATGCATCAGAATCACCTGGAGTGTTTGTTGAAACATGGATTGTTGTGTGTCACCTCCTAAATTTCTGATCAGTTAGGTCAAAGACAGAGCCCAAAAGTTTTCTGTGTGTGTGTGTGGGGGGGGGGAGCGTCACTGAGGATTGAAACCAGGGCCTCACACTATCAATTAATCTATACCCCCTACTCCTACAAAAATTTACATTCTAAGGAGTTTCCAGGTAACCCTCATGTTGCTGGTTAGGACCACACTTTGAGAATCACTTGTTTAAAACAGTGTTTCTCAACTTTGGCACTATTAATATTTTATTAATATATTAATTATTAATATCAAACTAAATATTAATATTTAATATTTTGGTCCAGAAAATCCTTTGTTGTGGAGCTGTCCTGTGCAGTGTAGGATTTTAACAGCATCCCTGACCTGTACCCACTAGACCCTGATAGCACATTCCCTCACCTACTGTGACAACCAGAAATATGTCCAGATAATTCCAGATATCCCTTGAGGAAGCAAAATTGCCCCCTTTGAGAATCAGTGGTTTAGAAGAATGAATTACTAGCATGACCCAATCTTAAAAATATAGTTTATAGTGTAAAAAGCAAGATGAGAAAGAAGACATACAGATAGTATGCATCCATTAATGTAAGTTTTAGAAACACAAAACAATGTGATATATTTTAATGTATACACATATATTAAAAAGTACAAATTGCAAGGACGCACAGCAAAATCATTAAAGAGAAAAGAGTCTGCCTATGGAAAAGAGGAAAGTAACACAGCCTGGCAGGGTTTTCCACCTGTCATGTTCAAGTGCAGGGTTTATTAGTCAAATACTCTTAAAAATTAGCAGCTCATAGACTGGAATTGTGGCTCAGTGGTAGAGCACTTACCTAGTGCATGTGAGGCCCTGGGTTCCATCCTCAGCACTACATAAAAATAAATAAAGAAAATAAATAATTTTCCAACTACAATTAAAAAATAAAAATAGTTTTAAAAATTAGCAGCTCATTTGACAACATGATAATTTTTGTTAATTTTAAGTGATAAGGACGTGGGCATTTATTATACTGTTTGCATCATATTTCTGTATTCAGAACATTTTTTTCCAAATCCACAAAACACAAATACTTAGTAAGGGAACCATCCACATCAATATTGATGTTATGCATATAATTGCTAAAAATATTTTCTTTACAACTATATCTTGAATATTGTCTTAATTTTGGTTCTATGTGTGTGCTTCTGCCTAAACCTTACTATCCAATCCCCACAGCCAACATTTTTTTATTTACTTATTTTTAGTTACATGCAACACCAGGATACACCCAACATTATCACAAAAGCATGGAACACAACCTGCTCCAATTCAGTCCCCAGCACCTCTCCCCCTGCCCCTCTCCCTTCACTCCACCAATCCCTCTTCAATTCATTTACAGTTTACTTTTTTTTTTTTAGTTAGTGTCCTGTGAATACACACAACACCAAGCCCCCCATGCCATATACGTGCATGCACATACGAAAACTTGGGTCAGATTCATCTTACTGTCTTCCTTTTTCCTGTCCCTTCTTCCTCCTCCTCAATCCCCTTTGTCTACCTTTACTGGCCTTTCCTCTATTTTGATGAAATTCCCTCTCCTTTTTTTTTCTCTCTATTTTTTTTAATTTCATCCTCCCTTTCCCTTATTATGGATTAGCTTCTGCATAACAGGAAAACATCAATCTTTGACTTTTGGGGATTGGCGTATTTCACTTAGCATGATAGTCTCCAGCTCCATCCATTCATCACAGATGCCATAATGTCATTCTTCTTTATGACTGAGTAATAGTCTATTGTGTATATGTACCACATTTTATTTATCCATTCATCTGTTGAAGAGCACCTGAGTTGGTTCCATAGCTTAGCTATTGTGAATTGTGCTGCTATAAACATTGATGTGGCCGCATCGCTGTAATATACCGATTTTAAATCTTTTGGACATACACTGAGGAGTGGGATATCTGGGTCATATGGTGGTTTCATTCCAAGTTTTCTGAAGACTCTCCATACTGCTTTCCAGAGTGGTTGCACTAATTTGCAGTCCCACCAACAATGTATGAGTGTACCTTTTCCCCCTCATCCTTGCCAACCTTTATTATTCTTTATACTCTTGATAATTGCCATTCTGAACTGGTGGGAAATGAAAAAATATAATTTTGATTTGCATTTCCTTAATTGCTAGAGATCTTGAACATTTATTCATATATTGACCATTTATATTTCTTCTTCTGAAAAGTGTCTATTTAGTTCTTTTGCCCATTTATTGATTGGGTTACTTTATTTTTTGGTGTTAACTTTTTTGAGTTCTTTATATATCCTGGATATTAATGCTCCGAGGAGCAGGTAGCAAAGATCTTCTCCCATTCTGTAGGCTCTCTCTTCACACTCTTAATTGTTTCCTTTGCTGTGCAGAAGTTTTTTAATTTAATGTCATCCCACTTATTGATTTTTTATAAAGAAAATAAAGGTATTGTGTCCAACTACAACTAAAAAATAAAAATATTTTTTTAAAAATTAGCAGCTCATTTGACAACATGATAATTTTTGTTAATTTTAAGTGATAAGGACGTGGGCTGTGTAATATTCTATTGTGTATATGTATATTTCTTACACTTCTGGAGTCTTATTAAGGAAGTGGATTCCTAGCCAACATGTTGAAGAGTTGGGCCTGCATTTTCTTGGAGCAGTTGCAGGGTCTCTGTTCTGATTTCTAGGTTTTTGATCCACTTTGAATTGACGTTTGTGCAGGGTGAGAGATAGGGGTTAAACTCATTCTTTTACATACGGATTTCCAGTTTTCCCAGCACCGTTATTAAAAAGGCTATCTTTTCCCCAGTGTATGTTTTGGGCACCTTTGTTTAGTGTGCTGCATCTTCTGTCCTATTCCATTGATCCTCATGCCTGTTTTGGTGCTGTACCTTGCTGTTTTTGTTACTATAGCTCCTTAGGTTAATCTGAGTCTGGTTTTGTGGTGCCTCCTGCTTCACTTTTCTCACTAAGGATTACTTTGGCTATTCTGGGCCTCTTACTTTCACAAATAAATTTCAGAACTTCTTTTTCTAGTTCTGTGAAGAATATCATTGGAATTTTGATGGGAAAATTTGATGGGAAATCTGATCTGTACAGTGCTTTTAGTAGTATGGCTATTTTGACAATAACAATTCTGCCTATCCAAGAACGTGGGAGCTCTTTCCATCTTCTAAGGTCTTTTTAAATTTCTCTTTAGTATTCTGTAGTTCTATAGTGTTCTATAGTTGTAGAGGTTCTTCACCTCTTTTGTCAGATTAATTCCCAAGTATTTTACTTTTTGGAGGATATTGTGAATGGGATCATTTTCCTAATTTCTTTTTCAGCAGATTCACCATTGGAGTATAGGAATGTGATTGATTTATGCATGTTGATCTTATATCTTGTTACTTTGCAGAATCAATTTATGAGCTCTACAAGTCTTCTGGTGAAATTTGGGGGGGGGGAATCTTCTAAATATAGGATCATGTCAGCAAACAGATCATTTGAGCTCTTATTTTCCTATCTGTATCGCTTAATTTCCTTCTCTTGTCTGATTTCTGTAGTAAAGTTTCAAGGACTATGTTGAATAGACGTGGTGTAAGGGCGCATCCTTGTCTTGTTCCTATTTTATATATATATCTTTATTTTATTTATTTATACGTAATGCTGAGGATCAAACCCAGGGCCTAACACGTGCTAGGCGAGCACTCTACCACTGAGCCAAAACCCCAGCCCCTTGTTCCTATTTTTAAAAGAAATGCTTTTAGTTTTTCTCTATACAGTATAATGTTGGCCGTGGGCTTGTTATATACATCCTTCACAATGTTGAGGTAAGTTCCTTCTATCACTACTTTTTTAGTGTTTTAAAAATAAATGGGGGGCTAGGGCAGCTCAGGGGCAGAGTGCTTGCTTAGTACATGTGAGGCACTGGGTTCAATCCACCACATAAAAATAAACAAAACAAAGGCATGCTGTCCACAGCTGGGGTTGTGGCTCAGTAGTGGAGCACTTGCCTGCACATGTGAGGCACTGTGTTCAATCTTCAGTGCCACATAAATAAATAAACAAACTAAAGGTATTGTGTCTATCTACTACTAAAAGTTTTTTTTAAAGGCATTCTGTCCATTACAAATTTTTTTTTTTAAAGATGAATGAGATCTGTACTTTGTCAAATGCTTTTTCTTCATCTATTGAGATAATTATGGGATTCTTAACTTTGATCCTTATTTATGTGATCAATTACATTTGTTGATTTCCATATGTTGAACAAACCTTGCACCCCTGGGATGAACCCCACCTGTCATGGTGCACTATCCTTTTAATATGCTTCTGTATGCAGTTTGCCAATATTTTATAAAGAATTTTACACCTATGTTCATCAAGTGTATTGGTCTGAAGTTTTCCTTCCTTGATGGGTCTTTGTCTGGTTCTGGTATCAGGTTGATACTGGTTCATAGAATGAGTTTGTCAGCCTTCCCTCCTTTTCTACTTCATGAAATAATCTGAGGATTGGTATTAGGTTTTCTTTAAAGGTCTGGTAGAACTCAGTTGAGAATCCATCTGGTCCTGGGCTGTTCTTCATTGGAAGGCTTTTGATAGCTACTTCAGTTTCATTATTTGATATTGATCTGTTTAAGTTTTCTACATCCTCATGGCTCAATTTGGGTAGGTCATATGTCTCTAGGAATTTGTTAATATCTTCAAGATTTTCTAGAATACTGGAGTATAAATTTTCAAAATAGTTTTGGATGATCCTCTATATTTCAGTAGTTTCCCCATAGCTAACATTCTGATATGTATAAATGAAGCCTTCTGTTCTTCTCCTGTATAACAAAGTATAAGAAGTGTCAAGCTAATCACCAGCATTCTCTGACCATTGGAGCTCTGTAGTCTTAGGAAGAGGCTATGTTATGTACATACACAAATACACATTTTATACATAATAAAAGGACTAGAAAAAAAAACAGAGCAAAAGTTAGTACTGGTTAACTCTGTAGTATTTTAATTTTTAAAAAAATTTACTTTCTACAATGTACATACATACCATTTTGCTTTGTTATTTTTTGTTTTGGATACTAAGAATTGAACCCAGGGGCACTTTACCAGTGAGCTACATGCCCAGCCCTTTTATTTTGAACCAGGGTCTTGCAAAGTTGCTGAGGGCCTTGCTAAGTTTCTGAGGATCTCACTAAATTGCCAAGGCTGGCCTTGAACTGGCAATCCTCCTGCCTCAGCCTCCCAAGTTGGGATTACAAATGTGCCATTGTGCTCGGCATATACTAATTTTATAATAAGAAAAAAGGAATTATAAAAGCTATTGTAATTTTTCTGTTTCCTCTCTCCCTGCCCCCTCCCACTAAGAATTGAACCCAGGACCTCAAGCTTGCAAGCACAGTACCACTGAGCTACATCCCAGTCCTTTTTATTTTGAGACAGGATCTTGCTAAATTGCTGAGGCTGGCCTCAAACTTACAATCCTGCTACCTGAGCCTTCCAAGTCACTGGAATTACAGGTGTTCGCCACTGTGCCCAGAAATCTTAACCATTTTGAATTGTGTAGTCCTACAGCAGTAAGTACATTCATTTTGTTATAAAACTCTCACCACCTCCATCTCCAGGACACCACCTTCCTCGGCTGAAATCAGTACTCATTCAACTCTAACTCCAATCCTCTCCTTCCCTTAGCTTCTGGCAATCACCATCCTACTATGTCTAGAATCTGACTATTCTAGGAATGGAATCAGCCACTATTTCTCCTTTTGTGACTGGTTTGACTTGGCATACTGTCTCCAAGGCTCGTTTTTATTGTAGCACATGTCAAAGCTTTCCAGATTGCTTTTTAAAAGGGAAGCATGAAAGTTTGCCTCCTAACAGAGAATTCGACGTGGCCAGCATCGTAGTTGCAGTAGGACCTATTTATTTGAAAGAAGCAGGAGACCGGGATGAACTGTCTGATGTAATGCATGTCCCAGGGGGGAGATACCTTGCTTGTTTTCATTGAGCTCAGGAGTGTCCAAATTGATACAATAGCAAGTAATCATGTTTTCTTACAGAAAATTTCTGTCTTGTAGTTATATTCAACTCAAGTAGAAATTTCCTGATAGTTTCAGTGAAGGCAGCTGTAAAAACTGCTTAACTAGAAAG
Organism: Marmota monax; assembly: GCF_021218885.2. NCBI lineage: Eukaryota > Metazoa > Chordata > Mammalia > Rodentia > Sciuridae > Marmota > Marmota monax. The sequence goes on from NW_026693571.1 coordinate 39,524,223, forward strand.
CTGTCAGGTGTCCAATTTATCCTGCTCACTGGTTTCTGCATTTGATAGGATGTGGTAACTCTATGTCTCAAAACTGGATAGCTCAATATACAGAAAATGGTTTGGCTCAGAATCTGAGCCCCCTTATTATATTTGATTGATTCTGTTTATGACAACGTGCTACTTTACCCTTCTAAAATATGTATTACATTTGCACTCAGCAGAGGGTCAGTTTTATTGCCCTTTTTATCATGAAAAGAATAGAAGTTTCTCAAGTAAGTTTTCATAGTTATTTCATTTATCTCTAGAGCCTGGAAGATAGGTTACCCGTGAATACTAATGAGATGGTCTTGGAAGAGTTGGTTAATTATTTTGGTTGATTGGCTGGTTGTTGTTACTCTGCCATACAGTGGTGGAATTAGGAAATGCATCTCTCTAGAAAGGGAAATTCTTCCCATTGGTTTCATGCCTATCTTCAGAGTCTGGTATTTATTCTTGTCCCCATTCAAATGATACATTTAAAATATCTACCATGGTGGCCCGGGTCATGACTCAGTGGTAGAGTACATGCTCAGCATGCATGAGGATCTGGGTTCAATCTCCAGAACCAAAAATAAATAAATGTGTAAAATAAAATATCTACCATAGATGAAAAGAGTTTACAAAACTATTTACACCAAACAAAGTGGCGCACACCTGTAATCCCAGCGGCTCCAGAGGCTGAGACTGGAGGATTGTGAGTTCAAAGCCAGCCTCAGAAATGGTGAGGTGCTAATCAATTCAGTGAGACCCTGTCTAAATAAAATACAAAATAGGGCTGGGATGAGGCTCAGTGGTCAACTGCCCCTGAATTGAATCCCCAGTACCGCCCCCCCCAAAAAAAACTATTCACTTAAGTTATTGCAAGTTATTTTTTAAAATCAGCTGAATAGAATGCAGTGCTCCAAAACCACTTACTGTGTGATTCCTGTTACCATTTTTGAAAACTTATAATTATTTTATCATTTATAAAATAATTGAACTTGATAGATTTCAGTGTGCATTAGAGCATATTCAGTTCAAAACCATGAAAAGAGGCACAGTTTTACATTCGCAGCTCTGAGAGGGTATTTAAAATTTTGTCCTTAATGTTCACTAATGACTATAATTTTTCTACCTTTCCTTTCATTTAAACATGTCCTGAAGTTCTAGATAAAGTCAAGACATTGAAAGGAAGCTTTTTTCAATATAAACTTTTTAAATAGTCTCATCCAGGATATTTATGTATAATGATTCATCATAAAACTAGAGGTTTTACTTACTATAGATAATTGATAAAGCTACAAAAATTAAGCATTTTGTGATACTGTTTCCCCACATTTTGTTATTTGGTCTCTTCTAAATCCAACGTGTAAGCAGGAGTACAGGGAAGCCTAAAGAATATATAAAGTGCCGGGCACAGAGGCACACACCTATAATCCCAGCAGTTTGGGAAGCTGAGGCAGGAGGATTATAAATTTGAGGCCAGCCTCAGCATATTAGGGAGGCCCCCTAAGCAATTTAGCAAGACCTTATCTCAATATATATATATATATTTTTTTTTTTTTTTAAATTTAAAAAAGGAAGCTGAGGATGTGGCTCAGTGGTTGAGCACACCTGATACAAAAAAAAAAAAAAAAAATGCTGGGATGTAGTTCAGGGTTAGAGTGCTCCTGGGTTCAAAGCCCAGTACAATACAAGAGGAAGTGAGGGGAAAGGGAAAAATAATACAAGGGGGACAAATGAATGTCAGTAGAGGGGGCAGAGAGAGAAGAGGGGAGGTTAGGGGAGGGGAGGGGGGATAGTAGAGGATAGGAAAGGCAGCAGAACACAACAGACACTAGTATGGCAATATGTAAATCAATGGATGTGTAACTGATGTGATTCTGCAATCTGTATATGGGGTAAAAATGGGAGCTCATAACCCACTTGAATCAAAGTGTGAAATATGATATATCAAGAACTATGTAATGTTTTGAACAACCAACAATAAAAAATTTTAAAAAAAAGAAAAGCAAAAAAAAAAAAAGCCCAGTACAAAAAAAAAATCTTTTTATTTAAATATATATATTGCATTGCCTTGAAATTTTACACACACACACACACACACACACACACACGTATATGTAAAGTTTCAGTGGACATCAAGAGAATTTTTCCTGGAAAATGAGAAGCAAGCAGAGGGATCATTTCTGCAGCTTGCTGCTTTGAGGGAAGTTCCAGGCTGCGGGGCAGATGCCTTGAGTTGAGGAGATGGAGCTAGTAGTTGATAGTCTAAGAAACCAAGATAGCGGGGCTGAGGCTGTTGCTCAGCGGTAGCGCACTTGCCTGGCATGTGTGAGGCACTGGGTTCCATTCTCAGCACCACATATAATTAAATAAAATAAAGATTTATCAACAATTTAAAAAATAAATTAAAAAAGGAAAGAAAGAAAAGGAACCAAGATAGCCAGAATTCCCAAGATGGAGTACCAGAAAAGAGAGAGCTGCACAGGGAGAAAACCCTGGAGACCTAGAGAATGTCCCACTAAATATTCAACAGGCATGTGTATGAAGAAGCTACCTGAATAAGAAGAAAACAAGTCTTTAAAAAGCACAGAGGAAGTAAATTAAAAAGCCTTATTTCTATTAATGAAATTGAATACATAGTTACAAATCTTCCACAAAGAAAACTCCAGGCCCCAATGACCTTACTGGTGAATTGTACCAAATATTTAAGGAAGAGAGAATGCAGATTATAAACAAGCTTTCCAGAAAATTTAAGAGGAGGAACTATTTTTTTTTAATATTTACTTTTTGTAGTTGTAGTTGGACACAAGACCTTTATTTTATTTATTTATTTTTATGTGCTGAGGATCGAACCCAGGGCCCTGCACATGCAAGGCGAGCACTCTACCACTGAGCCACAACCCGAGCCCCAGAAGGAACTATTTTCTACTCACTCCAACAAAGTAGCATTTCCCTGATGCCAAAGCCAAATGGATATATTACAAGAAAACTGTACACCAAATATCACTCATTAACACAAATGCAAAAATTCTTTTAAAAAATCAAAATATAAAATAATACTTCCTTATCCATAGTTTTATGTTCCTTTTCAGTTTGGTCCAAATATATAAAATGGAATATTCTAGAAATAAGCATTTCATAAGTTTTAAATTACATGCTGTTCTGAGTGGCATGATGAAACCTTGGTTGTCTGTTCTGTCCAGAACAAACATTCCTCTGTCCAGCATATGCTCAGTGCATATGCTGCTCACCCATTAGTCACTCAGCTGCCACCTGAGTTACTGGAATGACTGTCATGATATCACAGTATGTTCAAGTAACAGTTATTTTACTTAACAGTGGTCCCAAAGCACAAAATTTTTTATAGTACATTGCAATAATTGTTCTAGGTCATTATTAGTTATTATTAATTAATGGCTCACTGTGCCTAATTTATAAATTCTTCATATTTATAATTTATCATAAGTATATATCTATATGGGGGAAAAGCTAAGTATATTCTGATGCTCCTTGACTTACAATGGAGGAACCCAATAAACCCAACACAAGTTGGAAATACAGTAAGTCAGAAGTGCATTCAAGCAACCTACCTACAGAACACCAAGACTTAGCAAAGCAATACCCCATGGAGAATCAGTTATTTACCTTTGTAAATAGGTAATAAGCAACTTTGTGAGACTTTGTCTCTAAATAAAGAATTTTAAAAGGGGCTGGGGATGTAGCTCAGTGGTAAAGCACTCCTTGATTTAATACCCAGTACCAAAAAGGAAAAACAAACACAAAAATATTTTAAAGTTTACATTTTTGAAGGTTTGATTGAAAAGACAGATTGATAAAATGGCTGTTGTAGCATTAAAATATAGTCTGAGAGAGATCCAACTCTCTCAAACTATATCTGAAAAGTTGAGATCCTGTTTTAAACTGGAGCAAGATGCAGAGAAGGGTGTGGCTCAGTGGCAGAGAAGGTGGTTATGGGCCATGAGGCCCTGCATTCAGTCCCTAGCACCAAAAATAAACAGATACAAAGACAACAGGAAGGAAGAACTATTTGCAAATGGTTGTAAAATAGATATTCAAATGTCCCTTCTAGCTTCTAGTCACTTAATCTTGTGTCTATTTTTAATTTTGTGGCCAGTCTGCAATTGCTTTTTCTTATATTTTAAAATAAAATCTGTCCACACTTTCTCTCTCTCTCTCTCTCTCTCTCTCTCTCTCTCTCTCTCTCTCTATATATATATATATATATATATATATATATATATATATACATATTTATTTTTTAGTTGTAGGTGGACTCAATATCTTTATTTTATTTATTTGTTTTTATGTGATGCTAAGAATCAAACCTAGGGCCTCACACATGCTAGGCAAGCACTCTACCACTGACCAATACCCCAGCCCATGTCTTACAATTTTTAAAAATAATAATAATAATTTTTTTAAAAAGGTCGGGATGTAGCTCAGCAGTAAAGTACCCCTGGGTTCCTTCTCCAGTGCCACAAAATAAATAATAAGACAAAGAAAATAAAAGTCAACAATTCTTCCACGATTTAGAGATTGTATTCTATGTAAATATGTATTATATAAACAATTTCATCAAACTAGACTCTATGTATTGTTTGGATTTTGCTTTTTTTCACTTAATATTTTCTCACTATCATTTTCCCTATTTATAAGTAATTTCTAGAATTTTTTTTCCAATACCCACGTTGTATTTCTTTGTATGAACATACACAGGTCATTCTGTCAGCCCTGATCACTAGACATATTTTGTTATGTCCAATTTCTTACAAGGCAAGGCCAGTGTCCACTGGGGCAGGGGGCGTGGGTCAAGTCCCATAGGGACTGCCATTTTACACTTTTGTGTTCCCCACAATTATGATGGAATTTGGGGGGAAAGGAATAGATGCCACAGACAGGGGAGTTCAGAGGGGCAGAGTGAGCCAATCTGTCCTCCTGGTTCAAAGGGCGCTGCTTATTACCTTGGGGAGGGATTCCCCGGAGCCCCGCCCCTCGGCCCTTCATCAGGCTGCTCCCGGCCCACGGTCCACTGAGCTGCACTGCACCCTTGTGGCCCAGCGGTGGCACTGCAGCACAGGAGTCCGTGAGGCCATTTGGATTCATTTCTTGTCTGCTTTTTAAAATCCACCAATTTAAAGCTGTAATATTGGTCTTCAATTCACTAATAGAAAATGGACAAACTCAAAACCATAGGACGCGTGATATATATTAGGGTCTATAATAAGGTCTTCTTTAGAGGCCTCAACATTTAAATGCAGAAACAGAATTAAGAATAACAACCAAAAAACTTACCATTAATTCCCTGGCTTTTCGCTCCAGCTCCAGCCCTCCTCACTCTGCCCCTCCCGTACTGTCCTTAGACCTTACTGAAACATGTCCTCAAATGCGCCCAGCTTCTTCTTGCTTGTGGGACTTTGCACATGCTGAGCAAACCCCTTACCCACTCCACTCTCTCCCTCTGCCTGAATTCTAAATCTTATTTAGGACAGACTTCTTTTCACTCCTGTGTGGTCGATGGTGCCTTCCACATGTTCCCCAACTCCAAAAGGTAATTCCTGTAAACTCATCTCTCTCCCCTGCTGCTCTGGAGAAGCCTTGAGCACTCTTCGTTTTGTCTCCCACTTTTCCTGCCTTGGAGACAGTAAGACCCAGACAGAAAGGAGAAATCATTGTGTTCAAAGGAGGAAGAGCACATGAGCAGCGCAGTACAGGACACTGTCTTCATTCAGTTCCTTCGTCTTCAGTTCTGCCAGTGTTTTGGGACACCTACTGACTCAGACCTCACGGACCCCCTAGGAGGGGGAAGAGGAAAATACAAAAGGATGGGTTGAGCAACTCATTCCTGATATTAACTTTGTACAATTTATTGTTCCTTCAAATACTTACCTTATAGACTGGGCGCAGTGGCGCACACCTGCAATCCCAGGGGCTGGGAAGACCGAGGCAGGAGGATTGCGAGTTCAAGGCCAGCTTCAGCAACTTAGCGAGGCTGTAAGCAACTTAGCAAGACCCTATCTCTAAATAAATTTTATATATGTATGGCTGGAGATGTTGCTCAGTGGTTAAACAACCTGGGTTTAATCTCCAGTACTTAAAAAAAAAAAAAAACGTGGACAAAGATTTGGCTGTTGAGGTCCATCTTCTGGACTTCACTTGAGAGAGTAGTCTCGGGCACATGTTTTAAAGGACTCCCCACACGATTCTAACGTTTAGCCACCATTGATCTCTGCCTCAGGGTAGCTGCACCACTGTAGGAAACATCTCAGATTTAAAGTCTTGAAGAGTTCCAAGAGTGACAATCTCAGGTAAGTTGGTGGAGCACTATGTGAGGGCAGGGGTAATCTGGGGGATGTGCACTCCATTCTTCTTTCTTCTGTCATAAGTACCTTGATTTTTCCCACGGAAAACCAATCCTTCCCTGCTCCTCGTCCTTGCAGTTGAGGCAGGGCAGAGGCTTATCCTTGCTCCTCTACCCACTCCCCAAAGCTCTCGCGAGACCGCCAACTCGCGCATGCGCAGCCCTTCCAAGCTCTTTGATTTTGCTTTTTTTAAAGATCTTTTTTTATAACTTTATTTTATTATTATTATTATTATTATTATTATTATTATTATATGTGGTGCTGACGATTGAACCCAGTGCCTCACACCTGCTAGACGAGTACTCTACCACTGAGCCACAACACAAGCCCATGAATTTGCTTTTTTAGAATTGCCCCTGGATTCAGTCACATCTGAATTTTTCGATTGAACTTCTACTCTTAGACTTTTAAACCATTCAGCCAATGGATCCCCTTGCCATGTTTTGTTTTGTTTGTGTTTGTGTTTTTTCAAATAAGTTTGAGGTGGGTTTGTCATTTTCAACCAAAAAAAAAAAAAAAACCTGTGACAGAAATTTATGAGACTTTCAAATAAGATGGGCAGCTTTATATTATGGTTACTTACAGAAAAGGGATTGATTAATTGATTTGTCTTGATATTTTGAGACTTTGCGTTCTCGTTCTATGATAAAAGTTTCTTCATTGTTCTTAGCACAGCCTAAGATAATTCAGCCTGAAAAGCCCATCTATTTGTTTAGTTTAGCCCTTTGACAATGTATTTATCTTTGCCATGGGTTCTTAGTCTACACATATAAAAAGGAGATAATGAGACTTATTTCACTGAGCTATTGAAGGTAAAATGAAATCACTTACATGAAATCATTTCATGCTATCTAACTGCAAGGGCATCATTGTCATTATAATCATCTTTCATTTTCTGTCACGAAGTTCCTGGATAGTTTTTTATTGTTACTATTAATTGTTGTACCAGTGCAAACTGTGATTGAGCAAGTCAATGATGAAAACAGAAACTGTGGTTTCTTTTGGATTATCCCAGGAGCATTGTAAAGATCAGTTGAAATGTGCACTTTGGAAACAAAGGGACCGCATCTGACTAGGTGGTACTGTTATCTCTGCCCAGCAAGCCACTGAATCTTTGATGTTCATTTGCATATATGTTTTATTTCCCAGCTTATTAATATCTTATACTTTTCATTTAATTTTAAAACAAAAAGCCCACAGGCTGTTTCATAGAGCACAGTTTCATACAATGAAGGGCTTTATCTTGATTTTCATCTCTTCAGCCTCTCTGCGGCATGTAACCACCCTGACCACCCACTCCTTGAAATTCTTTCCTCCCTTAGACTCAGTGGCATACATTTTCCTACTTCTTGACCTTTTCAACAACTTTGGACTCCCTTCTCCTCCCCTCCCAGTTCCTAACTCTGGGGATGTCCCTAAGGCTCTGATTTCAATCCCTGTGCATCTCCTGATTCACTCCAGACTTCCATTCTCTAGTATTTTTTATATCTCACTTTCTTATCTTCCAAAAATTCGTAGTCCCCAGGATGGCAAATATCTGCCTTTGTAAGGGTCTCCTGTCAGTGGATGGCACCACCGTGGCTCCCATGTCCCTGACTCTTCATTGCGTTCCTCTCTTTCCATTTTTGCAGGCTCAAAGCCCTCGCGTGTCTTTCAGGCTCTGGCTCCCCTGCTCTCCCCGTGAGCCCAGGCGCTCATCTTCTTCCTCCCACCCCCATAGCTGGACTCCCCCCATCCTGTATGATCTATGGACGGCAGCCAAATCGATTTCCTAAAATGCCTCTTTGTCAACTCTATGAGAGCAAGAACCATGCCCTGGTCATCTTGGTGTCCCCAGCACATGGCACAGTGCCCAGCACATATTCTAGGCCTTGATTGCCTGTCATTCCCTTACTCCAGGGAGTTGCTTCAGTGTGTGTGTGTGTGTGTGTGTGTGTGTGTGTGTGTGGTCGATTAAGATCTCTTAGCTTGTCTGATTCATAATAACATGGATTATTTACACCATCTTATTTCTGACTGCTTCAAGGAGTAAATCAGTTATCTGGCTCAATCTGGTTTTTCCTTTTATAAGCAAATATTCCACTGATAATTAAGACTATTTGACACCCATTAATCTCTGTTATCAGTGTTCTGTTTGTTTGTTTTGCAGTACTAGGAACTGAACTCCATCTCCAGTTCTTTTTATTTTTTGCTTTGAGACAGGATCTCACTAAGTTGCCCAGGCTGGCTTTGAACTTGACTATCCTCCTGCCTCAGCCTCCTCAGTGGTTGGGATTATAGGCCTGCACCATGGCCCCTGGTTCTCTACTGTCATGGTGATTTGTCTCCCTAAGTAGATTCTGACACCCTTGAAGCCTGAAACTCTATGAATCAATGGCCTTGCAACAGTCTTTTGATTCAGCCCTTACTTAAAAAAACAAAAACCCTTTCACCAATACTGTCTATGGCCCAGTAAAGTAAAAACAACTGATATGCTTCTTTTCTCTATTTACATTTACTTTTATATTTATAAAGGTCCATGGCTTATATTTTTGTCTCATACCACCTAACGCCAGTGGTCTTGAGTAACAGTGATCCCTCATTAAAGTTTTGTTCATTAATATGCATAAGACTGAGTGAGCACCTGTACTCCCAGTGACTCAGAAGGGTGAGGCAGGAGGGTTGCAGGTTTGAGGCCAGTCTCAGCAACTTAGCAAGACCTTGTCTCCAAATAAAAAAAAAATCAAAAAAGGAGGGGTGGTAGGGATGTAGCTCCATGGTAGAGCACCCCTAGATTCAATTCCCAGTAAAACACACACACACACACAATACTGGCACTATTCTACTTTGCATTACTTCTTGACCTCTAAACTTAACACAAAAATAGCATCTTGGTGGCCTGTCTTTCTTATTAATATCTTTTTTTTTTTTTGAGCTGGGATTTGAACCCAGGGCCTCAAGTATACTAACCACATGTTCTACCTCTAGGTTCCACCCCCAGACCTCCTGTCAGTGTCTTTAATTGGAGACATAAGAACTCTACCTGTGGGGCTGGGAATGTGGCTCAAGCGGTAGCGTGCTCACCTGGCGTGCGCGGGGCGCTGAGTTCGATCCTCAGCACCACATAAAAATAAAAATAAAGATGTTGTGTCCATTGAAAACTAAAAAATAAATAAATAAATATTTAAAAATTCTCTCTCTCTCTTTAAAAAAAAAAGAACTCTACTTGTCATTAAGCGAGTGGTCTTTTGATATTGGCATGATAGAATCTCATGTATTAGCCTGGTGTGGTGGTGCATGCCTGTAATCCCAGTGCCTCAGGAGCTGGAGCAGGAGGATTGCAAGTTCGAGGTCAGCCTCAGTAATTTAGCGAGGCCCTAAGCAACTTAATGAGTCCCTGTCTCTAAATAAAATATTAAAAGGGCTGGGGATATGGCTCAGAGGTTAAGCACCCCTAGGTTCAATCCCTGGTACAAAAAAGAAAATCTCATGTATTTATTTGAGCTAAAAGCCAAATGAGAATGGAAAACAACAAGAACAGTGGTTGATAAACATGATGGAATAAAATATGAGACTTGTGATGAAAAGTGCCTCTGAGGCTGGGGCTGGGGCTGGGGCTCAGTGGTAGGGCGCTTGCCTAGCACATGAGGCACTGGGTTGGGTCCTCCGCACCACATAAAAAATAAACAAATCAAAGAAAGGTACCATGTCCGTTTATTAAAAAGAAGAAGAAGAGGAGGAGGAAGAGAAGGAGGAGGAGGAGGAGGAGGAGGAAGAGGAGAAAAAGAAGGTAATTGGTAGACCAAGGGACCTCTTTTATCAATCCACACTCATGTCATTTCTGAGTTTTTTGTCCTTTTTTTTTTCTTCTCATGACAGAAATGAGCAAGTGATCACCTGGTCACCCAAAAGAATTAATGGGCCTCTTTTAAATTCCTAACTCAAAGCCAGGGAGTTATTTTGAGTACTCAGTAGAATCTAACACATTATGTTGATGCAGGAAGGCGCCTCAGAAATAGTCTTTAAGGCTGCAAAATTCTGCATGTATTTGAATAATTAAGACGTATATGCCCCCTCCCCCAGCCACCCTTTTATTCCTAGACACTGCCGACATTAATAACATGAAGCAATAGTGCACTCGCACACTTTCCAAAACAATCGTGCTAATTGTGCCCTTGCCAACTCCTAACAAGAATGCTAGTGTGTGTTACTCCACGATTGTGCCCAGTTCTACGAAGAGATAGCAGCACCTTTGTCTCCAGTAGCCAAGGCTCACAGATGGGTCACTTGGCTGAGGGAGAACTGGGCTGTGATCTTGGCAGATGGATTGAAAAGTTGGCTGACTTGCTCCAAAACCTGACATCCTGACCAGCCCCAGCCCCTGCAGAGCCCACAGTTCACCTCCCCACCTGCCCTCCCTGTCAGTGTTTCCTTGCAAAAGTCCCTTTTTACTGTGTGGCTCGCATTCACTCTCTGTGATGACTATACTTTGGCATGTGCACCGTGTGTGTGTGTGTGTGTGTGTGTGCGCGCGCGCGCGCGAGCGCGCCATATGTATATGAGAGAGGAAGACTGTGTGTCCAGGGTTTCTCAGTCTTCGCATTCTTAATATTTTGGGCTGCAAATCCTTTTTTGCAAGCTGTTGCCCTGTCATGAGAATCAGAAATATCTCTAGATGTTGCCAAATGTCACCCCACCCCCGCCAGAGGCGGTCATCCCTAACCAAGAGCACTGCTATAGAGTAATTTTGCATGAATTATTTGAATCAAAGTCTCAAAGTCATGATTGAGGCATGATCCACTATAAAGTACAACTGTATAAAAATCCATCAGAACCAAAATATTTCCAACCGAGAGTCATTTTTTATTTCAAGAAATATCAAACACAGCATCATTAGAGTGTTAAAAATGTGAATGGACCCTTCAATTTTGTGGCCATTTGTCCTCGTTAAGCACATCTGATACACTGGGCTTCTATTCAAAACATCCGAACGGGGAAGAAGGGAGCTTCCCTGGGTTGCCCACCTCTTTTATTTTGCACTACTTAGAAGTTTTTATTGTGTTCTCAGATCCTGTCCCAAGTACCTAAAACATTCTGAAATGAAATGGTTCACACAGCATGACATCTTACATGTAAATATTACTTTTCAGGACATTTGAGTAATTACTATTATCTCTTTCATCCTCCTCTTTTATCCCTGTGAGATATAAAACTATGATTCCTGTCTTAGAGTTGAGACTTCAAGAAGTTAAGGGACCTGTAATAAAGTCATTCAGCCAGAATATGTCAGAGCCACCTCTAGAATCCAGATCTTTCTGATCAGAAGTCCTGTGTTTTAATCTTTTTCTTTCCCCACCATAATAAGAGGACCTAAGTTAGGAGACAAAATAAATTATCAGAAATCTCCAGTGGGGATGGGGTGGCCCCACTGTGGTTCTGTCGCATAGAGGTGATGACATCTGGGCATGGAAGCCTGGCTCAGGGTTAATTCTTGTCCACTGCAGCCTTGAAACATCACCCCATTGCTTCTCCTTTAAAGGAACTCTTCCTTAAAGTGCTTTCTGGAAGGGCATTAAGACACGTGGGGCTGGCATTGTGGTAATCTTGTCACTTGGGAGGCTGAGGCAGGACAATCGCAAGTTAGAGGCCAGCCTCAGCAACTTAACAAGACTCTGTCTCAAAATAATAAATGAAAAGTTTTGGTGTAGCTCCGTGGTAAAGCACTCCTGGGTTAAACCCCCAGTACCAAAAAAGACACCTGGAGGCTGGATGCAGTTTAATGTGGCTGCAGTTTCTGCTACTCAGGAGGCTGAGATGGGAGGATCTCTAGAGCCCTAGAGTCCCAAGCCAGCCTGTGAAACAGAACATGTCTAAAAAAAAAGAAAAAGAAAATCAACATCTGAGTTTAGCCCGTGCTAGGAACAGGGTAACTTCTGAGGCCAATTTGATCTGTGAGGAGGTGATACAGTTGGGTTATTGCTGAGATTGGCAGTAGGAGAGATTCCAGAAGAAAGGTCGGGGAGGCTGGGAATCATGGGATCACCAGGCAGGCAAAGAGAGATGCAGATTGCGAGATCAGGTAAAGGAGAACAGGCTGAGAGAACAACATGGCCCCCAACTAGGCAGAGATAGGCGTGTATGCAGTACAGGTCCAGGAGGGAGGAGACTGTGCCAAGGAATGGTGTGCTCTCCACCCCTGGGGGTATTAGTTAAATTTACAGTATTGCTATCAAGGATCTGTATGAGTTTGCTAAGCTGCTAAAACAAAAATCACACATTGACCCTACTCTGTTCTTAGTTACTCTCCTTATATCAAAGAAGACATTTGGCATTTGTTTTTTAGGGATTGGCTAGCTTCACTTAGCATAATCTGCTCTAATGCCATCCATTTCCCTGTAAATTCTATGATTTTGTCATTTTTTAATGCAGAGTAATACTCCATTGTGTATAAATGCCACATTTTTTTTATCCATTCATCCATTGAAGGGCATCTAGGTTGGTTCCACAGTCTTGCTATTGTGAATTGTGCTGCTATGAACATAGATGTAGCAGTGTCCCTGTAGCATGCTCTTTTTAGGTCTTTAGGGAATAGACCGAGAAGGGGAATAGCTGGGTCAAATGGTGGCTCCATTCCCAGCTTTCCAAGAAATCTCCATACTGCTTTCCAAATTGGCTGCACCAATTTACAGTCCCACCAGCAATGTACAAGTGTACCCTTTTCCCCACATCCTCGCCAGCACTTGTTGTTGTTTGACTTCATAATGGCTGCCAATCTAACTGGAGTGAGATGGTATCTTAGGGTGGTTTTGATTTGCATTTCTCTGACAGCTAGAGATGGTGAGCATTTTTTCATGTACTTGTTGATTGATTGTATGTCCTCCTCTGAGAAGTGTCTGTTCAGGTCCTTGGCCCATTTGTTGATTGGGTTGTTTGTTCTCTTATTGTCTAATTTTTTGAGTTCTTTGTATACTCTGGATATTAGAGCAGGAGAAGAAGATTAACATTAAACAGGGATGAGAGGTGGGAGGGAAAGGGAGAGAGAAGGGAAAATGCATGGAAATGGAAGGAGACCCTCAGAGTTATACAAAAGTACATACAAGAGGAAGTGAGGGGAAGGGGAAAAATAATATAAGGGGGACAAACGAATGTCAGTAGAGGGAGCAGAGAGAGAAGAGGGGAGGGGAGGGGAGGGGAGGGGAGGGGAGGGGAGGGGAGGGGAGGGGGGATAGTAGAGGATAGGAAAGGCAGCAGAATACAACAGACACTAGTATGGCAATATGTAAATCAATGGATGTGTAACTGATGTGATTCTGCAATCTGTATATGGGGTAAAAATGGGAGCTCATAACCCACTTGAATCAAATTGTGAAATATGATATATCAAGAACTATGTAATGTTTTGAACAGCCAACAATAAAAAATTAAAAAAAAAAAAAAAAAAAAAAATCACACATTGAGTGACTAAACAACAGAAATGTATTTCTGCAGTTCTGGAGGCTGGAAGGCTGAGATCAAGTTGTCAGCAGGGCGGGTCCTCCTGAAGCTGTGAGGGGGGCCCTGTTTCAGGCCTCTTCTATTGGTTAGGGTGCTCTTGGCTTGTAGAAGCATCACCCTGATCTCTGCCTGCTTCTTCACATAGCATTCTCTGTGTGTGTGTGTGTGCACGTGGGCACGTACATATGTGTATGTCTGATTTTTCTCTTTCTATAACGACACCAGTCATTTTGGATTAGGGCCCACCCGAATGACTTTCTTTTAACTTGATTACCATTATGAGGACTCTTCAATTAAGGTCACATTCTGAAGCATTGGGCATTAGAACTTCAACCTGTGAATTTGAGGGGGACACAATTCAACTCCTAACAGGATCCAAATGATATTAGATGCTTAAAAGGGAGCAATCCCAAGCCAGGCACAGTGGTATACACCTGTAATCCTAGTGACTTGGGAGGCTGAGACAGGAGGATCAATAGTTCGAGGCCAGCCTGGACAACTTAGTGAGACCCTGTCTCAAAATAAAGTCAAAAAGGTTGGGGTTGAAAAGCCCTTCTGGGTTCAATCCCCAGTACTGCAAAAAAAAAAAAAATTAAAAAGAGAGAGAGGGAGGGATCCCAATGCTCGGCTGAGTTTGCTTGCAGCTCAGGGATAGAGGATTCACATACCATCCAGGAGGTTTCAGGTGCAATCCCCAGCACCAAAAAAAGAAAAGAGAGGGCACTGGGGTTGTAGCTCAGTGGTGGAGCACTTGCACTGCACGTGTGAGGCACAGGGTTTGATCCTCAGCGTCACATAAAAATAAATAAATGGGGCTGGGGATGTGGCTCAAGTGATAGTGCGCTGGCCAGGCATGCGCGAGGCACTGGGTTCGATCCTCAGCACCACATAAAAAAATAAATAAATAAAGATATATTGTGTCCACCTAAAACTTAAAAAATTAATTAATTAATTAATTAAATAAAGGTACTGTGTCCATCTACAACTAAAAAAATATATTAAAAAAAGAAAGAAAGAAATGTGCAGTGCCCTTGGTTGTTTTGCTAGGGACCCTTTCCTCCTTTCCCTCTTCAGCTGTGGCCCAGCAGGAGTGACACCCTCTAGGTGACACTCTAGGTGACCCTGCAGGGCTGCTACAGATCAGCAGCAGATGAGTCATGACCAAGCCACCACCTGGTTTGCAGGGCAGGGTGGAGGGGACCTACGGAGCTTCTGCAGGTGACTTTTAAAGCATGTAAGACACATGTTTTGGTTCTTAACACTCGAAAATTCCATTTCTGAGCCAAGGAAGTTAAAAGACAAAAAGATAGACATCTTTCAAGATAAACAGAGATTAGAGATAAAAAGGAACACCTCTTAAATGAGACAACCTGAAGGACTTAGACCATGTGTCAGTGACCCAGAAGTAATTAAGGCATAATTAAGGTACCCTGAAGTGTTGTGACAGAGTTAATTCATACCCAGTAGACTGGAACTCAATCAGAAACTCCAGCCTTTGGAACTTGGAATCAGGAAATTGTCCGAGTTCTTGCTAAAATCACTGGGCATAGGACTTTTTCTCCTGGTCTGCCCTGCTCTCTACCCCACACCTTCTGTAAGAGTCCCAGACCCTCTGGCCACAGAGGAGGGCACATAACCTATGCGGAGCCAGGCACAATGCTCTGTCCCCATCACCACCACCACCCACCCCTTCTCTGTGGTGGGCCCATGAGTCACATCATTTCAAGGCCTAATTCAGGATTTGCTACTGGAGTTCTAGGGGGGAGGCTCATTCTTGATTCTTATTTTGTGATGCAAAAAGAATATGGATTTGGAACTGTCAGAAATTCTGTTCCCCAGCAGCAAGGGGAATGGAGGGAGGGTAAATAGAGAGACTGGGCAGCCTTAAACCTAATTGTCATCTCAGGCACCCCACACTGCTTAGCCCTGGCTTTTCTCTCAGTTCTGTGAGCTATCTCAGTATCTACTCAATAAATCTAATGCAGGGAATAAGTTGGTTTGGGCTGTCACTTACCACCAATGGAATCCTGAAAAATATACTTGGGTTCTGTTGCACACTGAGAAAAAATGAAATATTTCCCCCCATGGTTGAATAAGGCCATACATGAGTCCACAGAAACTGAGGTTTAAAATGCACCAAGCACTGCCAACTCTAACTGGAAGCTTCCACAGAAGGCTTGCTAAAGGCTTCGCTGGCCCCATGATCAAGGGTGTCCTAACTGGGAGGGGGAGAATGTTCCAGATTCCCAGTCTATGGTTATCTGTCTCAGCTGAGGTCTGAATTAGAACCCTACGCAATGATAATGACAGTCTGTGGGGCCAGGAAAGGGCAGCATGAGAGGAATGAGTTCCTATGCGGAAACCTCAGAAACTATCTCAGCATTTGACACTTAATTATAGACTTTTAAAAATTTTTTGAAACCTAAGGTAAGCCTGTCAAAAAGGTTTACTTTGCTTTTTTCCCCCAGGGCTGGGCTGACAGCTCTTGGAGCCCCTGTAATTAGCCCAACCCAACCAGGCAGCAAGTCAGCACAGGCTCCCGGCGCCGCCTAACCAGACTGGTCCTGCCCTAGCCTGACAAACACCCTCGGCCACCTGGCCCAGCCTCTCCCTCCATCCTGTGGTCCACCTGGCCCCTGGCTTCCTGGTTGGCCCCAGCCAGGGGGAGCTTTCTCAACTTCCCCCTCATGACTTTCATAGTGCCTCTTTGTTTCCTTGAGGTCCACGCTTGGAGGCCAGTTCAAATGCTTCTCAGGTGTGACTCACTCAATCCTTCACTTCCCAGTTTCCTTGGCGGTGTCTCTCTGGCCGCCTTTGTCCCCAGCTACCTTTTATTTTGTGGGGGTGGGTGGGTAGGTACCAGGGATTGAACCCAGGGGCATTCAACCACTGAGCTACATCCCAGCTCTTTTCAATACTTTATTAGGAGACACAGTCTCACTGAGTTGCTGAGCACCTCACTGTCGCTGAGGCTGGCTTTGAACTCACAATTCTCTTGTCTCAGCCTCCCAAGCCACTGAGATTACAGGCATACGCCACCATGCCCAGCCCCAACTACCTTTTAATGCAACTCCTGGAAGCTGTCCTCTCCTCAGTTGTGTGCCTCCTAAGGATAGAGACTATCCAGATTGGCAATTATCAAGAATTCAAGTAACAATAAATGCTGGAAAGGATGAAGGGAAAAAGGTACTCTCATACATTGCTGGTAGGACTGCAAATTGGTGCAACCACTATGGAAAGCAGTATGGAGATTCTTCAGAAAGCTTGGAATGGAACCCCCGCTTGACTCAGTTATCTCACTCTTTGAGCATATACCCAAAGGAATTAAAATCAGCATACCACAGTGATGCAGCCACATCCATGTGTATAGCAGCTCAATTCACAATAGCTATGCTATGGAACCACCCTAGGTGTCTTCAACAGATGAATGGATAAAGAAAATGTGGTACATATGCCCAATGGAATATACTCAGCCATAAAGAAGAATGAAATTGCAACATTTGACAGTAAATGGATGGAACTGGAGACTATCATGCTAAGTGAAATAAGCCAATCTCCAAAAAAAAAAAAAAAAAAGCCAAATGTTCTTTCTGAAATGCTGATGCTAACATACAATAAGCAGGGGTGAGAGAATAGAAGTTCATTGGGTTAAACAAAGGGGAATGAAGGGAAGGGAGGGAAATGGGATATAGTAGAATGAATAGGACTTAACATTCCTATGTTATTATTTGAATACACTACCAGTGTAACTTCACATCATGTACAACCACAAGAATGGGAAGTTATATTCCATGTATGTATGATATGTCAAAATACTGTCATGTGTAACTAAAAAGAACAACAACAACAAAAAAAATTCTTAATAGTGTATGGGGCTGGGACGTGCGTCAGTGATAGCGCTTGTGTTCAGCATGCAAGAGGCCCTGGCTTCAATCCCCAACACCACACGCACACACAGGAGAAATTCTCTGTGGTGGGGTGGACCTTAAGGGAGGTAGGCACACAACAAATGGGGACAGGTGAGTCCTACCGGGGAGCTAAGGGACCATGTTCAGGGGAACTTCATGGAGGAGATATGCCCGCAACAGCCATGATCACGCTCACAGTGGACTGTCCCAGCCAAGGGTGGCGGGAAGTCCTGGGTGTGGCCTCTGCAGGTCCCTGTGAGGCCCTCCCACAATTGGGAACGCTCTGCAGTCAACTTTTGGGTGTCTCCTCAGGGTGGATTCACGAACTCAAGACTCGTCATACTGAATTTTTTGGTTCTGGCAACCGCCTCCAACTGTTAACATATTCTTCATTCAGATAAGTTATCATCTCCAGTTCTGCTCTATGCATATCACGTAGAGCATATCACATAGTACATTTAAAGTACTTGTATCCACTCCATCTTATCTTCCTTTACTAACCTAATTCTCAGGGTTCAAGGGCTGACTCACTGACACACCCTACATTTAACTACCTCGAGTAAGCAGTTCTTCCCACACAAGGCTGTACTCCCCGAAGACAGGGTCTATTTTTCCCCTATGTGTCCCCAGTACCAGCTGTGCTTGGTGCATGGTGAGGAGGGCTCAGTGTCTACTAAAATAATAAACTCCTCCTTCCCCAAGGCATCCCCACTTCTCTCCCTTCCTCTCCTCTCCTCCAACTCCTTATCCACTGCCCCCTCTTTATCCTTCTACTGCTATAAGCTGCCCCTTGGCCCCAAGGGCAAGATTTGGGTAAAGGTTTGACATTTGGCCTTGAGATTTTATGATTCTGTCCTAGGATACTGATTCTAAGGTGCAAACAACTTGTTTGCCATAGTTTCTTGTTCTGATTTTTTCAGGTACAGTTATCGGGGTGGGGAATTTTTAAGACAGCCCGTATCCTAAAATTGAGCTTAGAGAATTCCTGGTTGATAAATGATTATTGTATTATGCATTAATGAGTTTACAGTATTATCTTGGAATCCCAGAGTTATACAGCAAGGGAAGCCAGCTTCACAGCTGTTTAGAGGAACTCCTGTGTGTGACAGTGCTTTGGAACCTTTCAGTACTATGCAGAAATAAGAGTTTTGTGAGGAACCCTTGAACACTGTTGGTGGGGGTGTAACTTAATACAGTCACTATGGAAATTGGTATAGAGGTTCCAGACAAAACTACAACTAGAGCTATCTTATGATCCAGCCCCAATAACTGTATATACCACTCTTTGGAATTACAATCTGTATACTACAGAGAAACCTACATATCACATCGAGCATATACCCCTATTTATCATGGTACAATTAATTCACAATGGCCAAATTATGGAATCAGCCTAGTTGCCTAACAATGAATAAATAGATAAAGAAAATGTCACACACACACACGCACACATACAATGGAGTATTATTATAAAGAAGAATGAAATCATGTCATTTGCAGGAAAATGGATGGGACTGATGATCATAATGTTAAACAAAATAAACCAGATTCAGAAAGATAAGTACTGCATTTCCCCCCTCATATATGGAATCTAGAGGAGAACAGAGAAAAGATGATAGGAAAGTGTTAGGGAGTGGCTAGCCGTGAGCAGTAAAATGCATGGAAAGGTCACAAAGTGTTCTTTTCGATTACATTAGGGTCCTTCTTTAAACTATCTTAAGAAATAGAACTGTGTCAGTTAATCTGCAGAACACAAAGAAAAGCAAGGGAGCTAGTTGGAAATCACCATCAAGAGAAAAGGACTAATTGGGCTAACTCTTGACAGGGTCCATTGATGTGGATGTGAAGTTAGGAATTACAGCTGTAAGTGCCTCCATCTGTCTGGGAAGGAAGAGTCCTTTAGCAGCGCAGGCGCACTAAGGTAACTTTGACCAGCTACTGAGCCCAGCACCCACATCAACATGGGGTTGACTTGTAGATGAAGCCCCCCTACACAGGATGCCCCCAAGACAGTTCCGGGGAGGACTAACTAAGGTCAAAACTCCACCGCCCAACGTGAAGGAGGGGTTGAATACTTGGCTGGCCAAGAATGCAGAAGGTGGTCCCCAGCTCTCCTGGCAAACAGTAAGAAATCTGGAGATAGCAGCATCTCTTCTGTTGTTCTCTGCTTGGAGACGGCCAGCTCTCACCCTGGAGGGTGCTCTCTGCCTGAGCCTCAGTTTGCTTTTACTTTACTTTCACCTGCAATAAAATTCTGTTGCATGACTTTTGGTGTCTGACATTAAATTTTCTTTCATGGGAACACAAGAACCGAGTCTCAGCTCCCTGCTTTCCTATGATAAAAGTAGAAGGGAGACCATTAGGACAAGAGGAAGGAGGTCCTGGGGAGGGGAGGGGACAGTGGGGGGATATGATCAAGTATGTTATATG
The DNA here is from genome assembly GCF_021218885.2 of Marmota monax. Lineage (NCBI taxonomy): Eukaryota > Metazoa > Chordata > Mammalia > Rodentia > Sciuridae > Marmota > Marmota monax. The sequence goes on from NW_026693571.1 coordinate 39,544,420, forward strand.
CATGGACGAATGTATGCCACAATGAAACCTGTTATTCTGTATAATTAAAATGTACTAATAAGCCAGGTGCTATAGCACACATAATCACAGTGACTCAGGAGAATGAGGCAGGAGGATCGCAAGTTCTAGGTCAGACTCTGCAATCTAGCAAAGCCCTGTCTCAAAAAAATAAAATAAAATTTAGGGCTAAGGTTGTGGCTCAATGGTTGTGGTTCAGCACTTGCCTTGCATGTTTGAGGCACTGGGTTCAATCCTCAGCACCACATATAAATAAATTAATAAACAAAGTAAAGGTTCATCAACAATTTTTAAAAAAATTAAAAAGCACCCAGGATATAGTTAAAAAGTAAAATTTTAAAAGGTTAAATTTTCAGAACCAAAAAACAAAACAAAACAAAAAGACACCACACACACACACACACACACACACACACTAATTAAAAAGCAACTTAAAAAATAAGATTTTGTAGTTAATATCATTACTTGTTGCTGTCCCAACTGTATGATTTTTCCTGACTCATATAAAAGATAGAGTTTACTTTCAGATGCCGTGGTGCGTGCTTGTAGGTCCAGTGGCTCGGAAGGCTGAGGCAGGAAGATCTCAAGTTGAAAGCTAGACTCAGCAACTTAGTGAGGTCCTGAGCAAATCAGAGACACTGTCTCTAAATAAAATGTAAACCAGGCTGGGGGTGTGGCTTAGTGGCTAAGTGCCCCTGGGTTCCACCTCCAGTACCAAGAAAAAAAAAATGGATTGGAGGCCAAAAAGATTTTTTCTCAAAGTAAAATCTATCACCAGTGGACACTGATTTTTCAGGCAAAAAAAATGGCAGCTATCTGTAGAGCTCGCTAGGGTTGGTCCCAAGGAAAGCCTGCCTGGCTTCTTCCTCCTCTGCTGATAGACCAAACCTGCTGCCGAAGCACTTGGATCACACTGCTATTTGTACTCAGCTCATCTTTGGGAAATATAAAATCAGGGTGGAGTAGGGTTACCCAGATATCCTGATAACACACCCTGTGTGATTTGTGGAAACATGTCTATTTGGCTTGCAGGATTCTGTATATAGAATACAGAAATTCAAACGGGAGCATGAATTCCTAGTGAGGAGAACACTGAAGAGAGTGACAAATGCTTGAACTATTTGCTTTGTTCCAAAAGAATTTCACCATAATTATGAAATTATTACAGGATAATGCTAGATCAAATGAGTTACTAAATGGGAAGTCCCAAGGCCACTTCCTGGCTCATAGTGGACACTCAATAAACACGATACATCTCTCCTATTCTCTTACCATTGTGATAATCAAAGCTTGTTAGATTTTTTTTATGACTTTATTTTATTTGTTTATTTTTTAGTTTGGTGCTTTGAGGATCAAACCCAGTGCCTCACATGTTCGAGGTAGGCACTCTACCACGGAGCCACAACCCCAGCTCAATGTTGTTAGGTTTTGAGGTCAGAATCTAGAATAAATTGCCACCAGAAACAGAGACAATTAGAGACATGAAAGGATTTTGTTGAGACCACAACACCCTTCAGTCAGCACCTAAGGTTGTCTGGTCTTTACTTATGCAGACAATAGTCCCTCCTTATCTTTAGTTTTATTTTCTGCAGTTTCAGTTATCTATGGTCAACTGTGTTCCCAAAACATTAAATATAAGAAATAAAAAATTCATACATTTTAAATTGAATACCATTTCTGAATAACACAATAAAATGTTTAGATGTCCCATTTTATCCCACCTGGGATATGAATCATTCATTTGTCCAATGTATCCACACTGTATATGCTACCCAACCATTAGTCACTTAGTAGCCCTCTGATCAAATTAACTCTAGCAGTAGCACAATGTTATGGTTTAGATACAAGGCATCCCCAAAAAACTCATGTGTGAAACAATACAACAATTTTCATAGGTGAAATGATTAGATTAGGAGATATTAAACCCAATCAGTGGATTAATTCACTGATATGGATTAACTGGATGGTAACTGTAGGCAGGTAGGATGTGCCTGAAGGAAGTAGGTCATTGGAGGGTTTATATCTTTAGGGTTTATATTTTGTCCCTGAGTGAATCTCTCTCTCTCTCTCTCTCTCTCTCTTCCCTTCCTATTTGCCATGTCCTTAGCTGTTTTCCTCACCATGCCCTTCTGCCATGATGTTCTACATCACCTTGGACCCAGAGCTATGCCGCCAGCCAAGCATGGATTGAAACCTCTAATACTATGAGCCAAAATAAACTTTTCCTCCTCTACATTGTTCTTGTCAGGCCTTTTGGTCACAGCACCAAAAAAATTGAGGAAAACACACGGTAATTATATTCAAATAAACCTTACGTGGTAAGCTGATGGTACTTCCCAATGCCTATGTTGTTCACCTCATCTCATCATGTAGACCCTGGACCACTTCACAGCATCACAAGAAGAAGGGTAAGTATACTACATTAAGATATCTTCAGAGAGAAAAAGAGACTACTTTCATGTAATACTTATTATGATATGTTGTTATAATTGTTCTGCTTTGTTATTAGTTATGTTGTTCATCTCTTATTCTGCCTAATTTATGAATTAAACTTGATCATAGATATGTTTATATAGGAAAAACATAGCATATATAGGGTTTGGTGCTAGTTTCGGCCATCCACTAGGGTTCTTAGACTGTATTCCCCCATAGACAAGGGAGTTCCACTGTGTTCAGTATGAATGGAGCTTAATGCATATCAGCACAACATACAGTCTTAGAATTAGGCCAATTAACCCATCAGAAATGATCCAAGCTTCTAGATGTGAATTCAAATCAGTATGGGTTATGCAGCTGCCCTTGCTCCAAGTAACTCTGCCATACAGCAATCCCCACAATATAAAATTCTAACTAGGGCCATGGCAGGGAAGGGGATATTTTCCTTCCAAACACTACCTCTGAGCCTCAGTCATCACTATGGAAGATAAATCATAGTTCATCTCCAATATTCATCAAAGTGCCAGAAACATCATAGGCACTCAGTATTTATTAGATAAATGGATCTCTGTTTTTTAGAGTGTTGTGACAGTTGATTTTCTGTAGAGATGATGGATTGAACAAATGCATCTAATTTAACTCCCTTATAATCCCATCAAGCCCACAGAGATGGTAGCGAGAGAAGCAGCGGCATCAGTGATGAAGTTTTGGAGACTGAGAGCAGAGATGAAGGTCCTGGCTGATCTGAGAAAACCAGAGGCTACCAAAGGCTAAGTTCACGATGGTGCTGGATGTGGAGTGGAGGTGAAGAAGGGGTGAAAGAAGGAACTGTAGGAGGCTGGCAGCTACTTGAGAAGTAGCAGTACTCTGTTTTTTTTTTCTTTTTTCTTTTTTGAGTACCAGGGATTGAGCTCAGGGGCCCTCGACCACTGAGCCACATCCCCAGCCCTAGTTTGTATTTTATTTAGAGATGGGGTCTCACTGAGTTGCTTAGCATCTTGCCATTGCTGAGGCTGGCTTTGAACTCAGGATCCTCCTGCCTCAGCCTCCAGAGCCCCAGAAAGAAGTAGTAGTACTTCTATATCCTCTCCTGCTCTTTTCTCCTGGATGGCTCCCTCCTAACAGAAGTGTGGGTTTTTCACCGTAGAGAAGGAGCCAGCGATGCCAGAGGAAGAACTGGGGTTCATTAATGCAGGCATACTAAGTGCTCAAATATTCTCCCAATTCTCCAAATGCCAGCCTTTCCCTCCAAATGGAAGGTTGGAAAAGACTTCTCCAAGGAACATGTTATTTCCAAGAAAGGGGAAAAAAATGCTTAAAGATGATAATAGAATGGATGGGCTGGAATTTCCCAACAAAAAGACTATCCACATTATCTCACAATAAAGTTCATGCTCAGCATGGCTTGGTGGCGCACACCTGTAATCCCAGTGGCTCTGGAGGCTGACGCGGGAGGATCACAAATTCAAAGGCAGCCTCAGCAATGGGTGAGGCACTAAGCAATTCAGTGAGGCCCTGTATCTAAATAAAACACAAAACAGGGCTGGGGATGTGGCTCAGTGGACAAGTGCCCCTGAGTTCAATCCCTGGTACCAAAAATAAATAAATAAATAAATACGGTTCACTATTGATAAGTCTTCCTCAAAACACAGAGTTCCTAATAACTTTTTGCTTTCTGCTCTCAAATATGAACAGACAAGTGGGATTACCAAACACCTGAGATAATCCATTAACAGGAAAGATCATGGAAGGACCTAAATTGACAGATTGAGAAGGTCCACCAGGTAATCAGTTCAATGAATAGAAGCAGACCGTTCAAAACATGTTATCATGACATTTTAGAAGCACAGAACGTCCACAGAGGCAAAGCACATACAAAGGAGGAGAATCAGAATAGCATCAGACTTTCAAAAATCCGGAAGCTAAAGGACAACGGAACGACACCTCCCACACTCTGAATCTGAGAGTGGAACGCCTGGGTGAGCCTAGTGCAAATTGCTCCTTGTGTTTGATAAGCCTCATTCATCTTCTGATGGGGTTTCTGTTCTCCTCCCCACCTCTCTCCCACTCTGACCTACTGCCTGGATAATCTGAGGACACTCGGATTACCCACATAAATTTTCTCTTTGACCTACTCCAGAACTATAGATGGGCTCTGGTGAACATCAATGCAGAAAATAGACAGCAGAAGTCTCCCTGCTGTCCTTGTGCTGTACCCGGGCCACAATCCTGCTGCTCCAACTGCAGTCAGTTCTGTGTGGTCAGGTCTCGCCTGTGACCTTGCCCACTGATTTTCTCAGAAATGATTCTTACACACTTTCACAGAAACTGAGAGCCAGTCTAGGATCCAGAAATTCTGCTCAGCTTATCATTTTTGAGACCTTGTTTTAGAGTGCCTTCGTACTTTTTCCTTATGGATCTAGGTTTGTGTTTGCTGTTGAGTTTTTACATTAACTACATGCTATCGTTTGAATGTCCCCTAAAGGCTCATGTGTTAAAGGCATTGTCCCTAGCCCATGGCATTATTGGAAGACGGTGGAACCTTTAAGAGGTGGGCCCTAGCAGAAGGAAGTTAGGACATTGGAGGCGGACCCTCCTATTAGGACTCATCCTTTCCTCTTCCTCTCTCTTTGCTTAAGTAGCCACCAATGAAGTGAACAAGGTTCTTCTGCTGTGAGCTACCACCATGTTGTTCTGTGCTGCCACATGTGACCATGGAATGAAACCTCTGAAAATATGAGCCAAAATAAGCCTTTCTTCCTTTTAAGTTGATTATCTTGGGTATTCGTCACAGCAATGGAAAGCTGACAAGTCCATGACATATAGTAGTTGATAAAATATCTGAGAAAAAATATTTAATAATGCTATTCCTCATATATTTCAATCATGTCCTCTCCTGAGACCTTGGGGATGGTATCCTGGGGTTGAGCCAATGAGTAGTGGATTGAAGTGGAAAGAATCCATGTTGTAGAAAAGCAGCTTCACTGGGCCATGGGCAGCCTGAGAACATAGCATCTTCTCAGCCTCCGTTCCACACCCCCTCCCATCTCCGTATGCATGCCAGAATTTCCATTTCCAAATCATTCCTTATTGGCCAGTACCCGGAACCTTTCCAGAAAAAAAAAAAAAAACAACCTAAGGCAGAACAGACTAACGGTTTGATTAGCAGGGGAGTAAAGTCCAAAATACTGGTCCTTCTTATTGCTTCTCCTAGCCACAGCTCACTCCACTACCTAAAACCCATGGATCCCTGTAGCCCCACGAGGGGGTCCCTTAGCACGGCACACAAAGGTTCTTTGTTTGCAGCGAGGATGGAACCCAGAGCCTCATGCACGACAGGCAAGTGCTCTACCACTGAGCTACACCCTCAGTTCTACACAAAAGTTCTTTATGATTTTACTTCTGCATAAAATCATAAAGAACTTCACTTGCTGCTCCTCTAGCTGTTTTCCTCTTATGTTTGGTAATATTCAACTATTTGTAAGTTTCTGAAGTCTGTTCTTTTTTTATTATTTTAAATTTATTTTTTAGTTGATGGAGCTTTATTTTATTTATATGTGGTGCTGAGAATCGAACCCAGTGCTTCACACGTGCTAGGCAAGCACTCTACCACTGAGCCACGACCCCAGCTCTGAACACTCCTTTCTCCTTTCTCCTTTGCCTGCTTGTATCCAAGACTCAGTTCAGGCACAACCTCCTCTTGGAACATGTCTCTGCCCCTAGTGATGGCACCTTCCCAGAGTAGCTTAGGTGTACTTCCTCTGTGCATAACATACCCTATTGAAAAGTGTCTCTGTATCTCTGTGTGTCTTGCATGAGACTGGAGGAGGAACAAGGTCTTCTGTTTTCACAACTCCAGTGCCTAGCACAGAGCAGGCATGAAATGAATATTTGCAAATGCAATTCTTTTTTTTTTAAACTTTATTTACTTATTTTTATGTGGTGCTGAGGATTGAACCCAGTACCTCACACGTGCTAGACAAGCGCTCTACCACTTAGCCCCAGCCCAATGCACATATAATTCTTATGAACCCTCTAACATATTAAAAACTATTATGTTCACACTTTACTTAAAAAATAGATAACAGACTTTATTTTTAGAGCAGTTTTAGGTTTACAGAAAAGTTGAGCTGAAAATAAAGAATTCCAACTGGGCAGCTGTGGCGCATGCTTTCAATCCAGCTAGTCAGGAGGCAGAGGCAAGAGCATTGTGAGTCTAAGCCCAGCCTGAGCGACATAGTGAGATTGGAAAAAAAAAAAAAAAGGAATAGAGTTCACAGGTATTCCACTACCTCATCGCCACAGTGTCCTCTATTATTAGTATTTTACATTATTTTGGTAAATTTATCACATTTGATAACCCAGTGCTGATCGATTATTAATAGCTAAAGTCCACAGTTTACATTAAGGTTCACTTTTTGTATTATGCCTTCTGTGGGTTTTGACAAATCATTACATTTGTGTTATACAGAATAGTTTCGTCACCCCAAATGCTCTGTGTTTCATTTATTCCTTCTCCTATACTCACTCCCCAACCTGAACCCTGGAAACCACTGAACTTTTAACTATTTTCATAATTTGACTTTTCAAGTGTTATAGTTAATTTTTGTTGTTGTTTTGGGATGGGGGGTTGGTACTGGGGATTGGTATCCAGGGACACATCCCCAGCCCTTTATTTATATATATATATATATATATATATATATATATATATATATATATATATATATATATATATATATATATATATTAGGTGTAGATGGACACAACACAATGCCTTTATTTTTTATGTGGTGCTGAGGATTGAACCCGGGTCCCACCCGTGCTAGGCGAGCGCTCTACCGCTGAGCCACGATCACAGCCCCTCCAGTCATTTTTTATATTTTATTTAGAGACAGGGTACACTGAGTTGCTTAGGGCCTGGATAAGTTGCTGAGGCTGACTTTGGACTCAAATCCTCTTGCCTTAGCCTCCCGTGTGCTGGGATTACAGGCATGCGCCACTGCACCCAGCTCTAGTGTTATAGTTGAAATCATATCCTAGGTAGCCTTTTCAGTCTGACTTCTTTCACTTGGCAGTATGCATTTACATTTCTTCCGTATCTTTTTATGGCACATTGTTATTTTGATCTTCAACAAAACTCTGCAAAATAAGTTGTTTTACTAGATGAACACCTGCGACTTGGTGAGGAAATAACAATGTAAAGGTAGCTAAAATATTCACAATCCTATACTATCCATCCATTAAATAAACATCCATTGGGTCTCTCTCTTTTGGTAGGCATGGTGTTTATATAATTGGAAGATCAATAAAAGTGTCATTGTCTTAGTTTGGAGTTACTAACAATTAAAAAATAGGTATATGTAGAAGAAATCTCATCTTTTTATAATATATAAAGGGCTTCTAAGAGGGTAGGTATCTGGTTGACAAAAGAATTAACTCAAAGCTGGGTGCCATGGTGCATGCCTGTAATCCCAGCAACTCTGAAGGCTGAGGCAAGAGGATCACAAGTTGGAGGCCAGCCTCAGCAACTTAGCAAGACCCTATTTTAAAATAAAAAATAAAAAGGACTGGGAATATAGCTCTGTGGTGGAGTGCCCTGGTTTCAATCATCAGTATCACAAAAAATAAAAATACAAAAATAGAAGAAAGAAATTAGGCAGTGAACCTGAGATTGCTCAAGGCCAATTTTCTGTTTTCCTACAATGATCATGGCAGAAATAACATCACTTCCCTGAGTGGTGACATTAAAGGGAAGGATGTATTGGGGACAGTGACAAGTTGAGTGTGCCTAGAGCACAGAGGGTGGGGAGGGGAGCAGTTGGGCGGTGGATGCTGGTGACAGTCAGGCTACCAAGGGCCTCCAAATACTGATGTCCATTAAATGTGTCAGTCCCACTACTTGCTCTTGATATTTAGCTCAAAGAACTGCTGAAGTTGAACATTCCCTTCGGAGTGTGCAGAGTAAGACAAGCTCTGTATGAGACATTTTTGGTCTTGCTAAGGTCAACGTCGTGGGTTTGTTGCTGAGGAAGAGTTCCAACCATTGCTATGGAGATGGTACAGAAGCAAAGATAAGCAAAAATGTTTGTTTTCCAAATGCAAAATTAGAGGGAAGCACAGTAAATCAAGATTCCATACATAACAAGTTTTGCAAATAAACACTGATTGGAAGAGAAACTACAGGAAATGAAATTGAAATTGACCAAGTCTAAATCCTTCAAGAAAATCCATCTGCCTTCTCTCCCAGATGGTTAGACTGCTTACATGTGGGGACGTATCCTTTCATCATCCTATGATTTCTTATTTTGAGAAACAGAAATAAATAGAAAATTCACCTTTGATCTTCATTATACCCTTGAGCATGCTATATTGAAGGAGCTGGAAGCTATTTGTAGGCTTCTGGAGAGGGGGTAGATTAATTTCTGCCTAGTTATTTTTAAGAATACATTTGGAAATGATTTTAGTATAACAGGAAGAGGTATTGGCATTGAGGTTCAATTAAGTACAATTCAAGAACATTACCAATACCTACTTAATCTGATATATTTAAAACTATAACCTAGTGGAAAACAAACCTAAAGAGGTCATTTCAGTACCATGTTCTCTTGTTCCTATAATTAAAATTTAATCCATTTTCTGCTAACATTTATTTATACATTTTTCCAGTTTTTATTGAGGATGTACTTGTGCCCAACTGGGTGTCAGGCACTAAGAATACAGTCACAATTAAGGCAGATATAGTCCCTGTACTGGTGAAGTTTATAGTCTAATAATACCAGAAGACTACAACCAAATACATGAAAGATTAGATTTGGGGGGAGCACTGAGGATTGAACTCAGGGGTGTTTTACCACTAAGCCTTATCCCCAGCCCTTTTTATTATTATTATTATTTTTTTTTTTTTTTTGCAACAGGATCTCGCTAAGTTGCTAAGGGCTTTGCTAAATTGCTGAGGCTGGCCTTGAACTTGAGATCCTCCTGCCTCAGCCTCCTAAGTCACTGAGATTACAGGCATGCCCCACCACTAAGCCCAGCTAGACATTCTGATTACCATACCTAAAGAGATTTGCACTGGTGAGTGCAAACACCAGAGCTTCTCAAACTTTACTGTATGTGTGAATAGCCCAAGTATCTTATTAAAATGCAGATTCTAATCCAGTATTCTGGGGGTGAGGAGCTGATATTCTGGATTTAAACAAGTTGTCAAGTAATGCTAATTCTGTGGGTCCATGGACCACACTGGGTGGCAAGGACATCCAGTACAATACTAAGATGTAAGACCTTATGTGGGTTCAGTGGTACATGCCTATAATCCCAGCAACCTGGAAGGCTGAGGCAGGAAGATCACAAGTCCAAAGCCAGCCTCAGCAACTTAGCAAGGTCCTAAGCAACTCAGTGAGACCTATCTTTAAATTATATATATATACATACATACATATACATATACACACACACACACACACATACATATGAGCTGGGGGTTTGGCTCAGTGGTTAAGTGCCCTTGGATTCAATCCCTAGTACCAAAAAAAGAAAGAAAGAAAAGTAATATTAAGATGTGAGAGAGAATAAGATTAGAACTGTTTCTTTCCTGCAGTGCAGAGCATGTGGAGATGATACATGGGTGGGTGAGAGGCATCTACGGACAATTAGAGCACAAGGCTCACAAGGGAAGTAGCCAGTGGCCTGGAAGCTAAAGAGAGAAGCAGCAGTAGCCAGACATTGAGAAGACTCTTCCTAGGAAGGTGGAGCCCCCAACTGAGCCAGGAAGATGCAGAGGATGTGCGCCCGGGGAGCGGGGAGCGGTGCAGGAGGGCGCTTCAGGCTGAAGCCGGTGTTGGCATTCTCATGGGTCAGTTCAGGGTCCAGAGCCAGCCAGTGGTTCTGTTGGGCAGCTCTTCCATTCAGACAGCAGGAAAGATAATTCTGGAAAGTAGGTCCATAGCAGGGTGCAAGGACAAGGCCAAGCCCAGAACTCCTACAAATAGGTCCAAAGGCCCGGACCTTTCTTTTTACCCATTTTCTCTGAATACGCAGCACATGATACCTTGATTTATCCACAGGGCTCTGCTTGTGTCCAGTTCAGGAACCTGTGCACTGCAGCTCTGGAAACTTCCCTGATCCTATTATTTCCCAGCTTAGGGGTTTGCTCTTTCTCTAGTGTGTGATATATATATATATATATATATATATATATATATATATATATATATTTTTTTTTTTTTTTTTTTTTCTGACAGAATATCTGTTAATAGACTTCTTTGCATTGGCCCCAAGAATGCTTTGGGTGAATTGTCACTTTGGGTACTCTGTTGGGTTCTTCCGTTCTCATCACTGGAATGTCTGTCAAGGCTGGTCCCACATTCCTGCAGCGGCTGGATTGCTATGGCCCTTCCGAATGGGCACCAGTCCTCCCATAAACCTCAGTCTTCCTGGCTCCTTGTCCTCTGTTCTATCACCTCCTGGATCCTTGGAAGCAATTGAGATGCGGTCTGATGGAAACAGGGGACAAAGGAGGGAGTCAAAGACAGTAGTAAGGAGAAGTCATTAGGAGTCATCTCTGCCTTACCTGCTTCTCTATCCATAGTGCCCAAGACAGTGCCTAATCCATAACAGAAGTTCAACAAATGTTGGCCAAATTTTAATTACCAATTTTCTTTTTTTAGTTGTTGATGGACCTTTATTTTTTCTCATTTATTTATATGCGGTGCTGAGAATTGAACCCAGTGCCTCACACATGCAAGGCAAGTGCTCTACCACTGAGCCACAACCCCAGCCCAAGTACCAATTTTGTATAGTCTTACTCTACTGATTTTCAAGACATGTGACATCAAATATCAGTCTATTTAGGAAACTTCTTAGGTTGAAGAACTTTCTAAAACTTATAAAAATATTTTCTAGCTCACATTATCTTTTTTTTTTTTTCCTGGTGCTAGGAATTAAACCCAGGGCCTTGCCTATGCCAGACAAGTGCTCTACCATTGAGCTCCATCTCCAGCCCCCTGACATCACTTTGAAGGAGGATGAGATAATGTTTGTGGAAGACAGAATCATAAGATGATCCCCAGTGACTCACCCTTTTCAGTGTGGTGGAAGCTGTAAATATAATACATCATCACAGCTGTGATTGCAATACGTTATATGAAGATTATTCTGGATCAGCCTGAAATAATAATAATAATAAATAATAATAAATGAATCCTTTAAAAGCAGAGAGTTTTCTCTGGCTCATTGAAGAAGAGGAAGCAAGAGATTCAAACCCCAAGAAGGATTCCCTGTGCCATTGCTGGCTTGGAGATCAAGGGGACCACTTGTAAAGGACCTAAAGGCAGCTTTCAGAAGTGGAGAGCCACAAGGAAGTGAATTCTGCTAACATTGGGAGCAGATTCTTCTCCAGCGTCTCTGGATAGGAGCCTGTATTGGCCCACATCTTGATTTTAGCCTTGTGAGACCCTAACTTCCATACCCAGCTGAGCTAGCCAGGACTCTGACATACAGAATGGTGAGCTAATAAATGGCTGCTGGATTAAGATGATACATTTGTAGCAATTTGTTATGCAGCAATAGAAAAAAAATACAATGTTTTATACTTCAACATAAGATATATATTTGTAATGTGTTCAAATAATATATGCATTTAACTTGTCTTATTCTTCTATATATACTGGAAGAAAAGACAGAAAAGTAATTTAAATAATATGGGAAATAACATACCCCTCTCGGTTATTCTGTTCAATAATCGTTTGCTCAGCATCTGAGGAGATGCACTTTCTTCTTGCAACATACTCTCTACATGGCCTAAGGGGCAATCTCCTCACCTGACTCTCCTCCATTCACACTTTTTTTCAGTTCATCTCTCCTAACTGTAAACATTCCCTTATATGCTACACACACATGTTACCTTACATGGTGGCATAAACAAAACATATACAGTTCTTTATAGGCAGTTACAAACGAGCCAAGGGCTTTTTTTTTTTTTTTTTTTTGGTTATGGATGGACACAGTATCTTTATTTTATTTGTTTATTTTTATGTGGTGCTTAGGATCGAACCCAGTGCCTTACACATTCGAGGCACGTGCTCCACCACTGAACCACAACCCCAGCCCTTAAGGGCAATCTTGATTATGCTTACAAGCAACTTTATCATTTTTTCTCATCTAAAATTGGGAGTCACTCAGGCATTTCAGCGTGAAATCAGGAGAATTTGTGAATTAGCCTGTTTTCAGGTCAGAATTATTCATTAGCTCTGAACTTGTGCTATACAATATGGTAGTCATGAGGCACATACCTGTAATCCCAGTGATTTGGGAGACTGAGAAAGGAGGATCTCAAGGGTTTTTTTTTGTTTGTTTGTTTGTTTTTTGGTACTGGGAATTGAATCTGGGGCCTTGCACATGCTAGGTAACTGCTCAGCCACTAAGCTATATCCCCAGCCCAGGAGGATCTCAAGTTTGAGGCCAGCCTCAGCAATTTTTAGTGAGGCCCTAAGCAATTTAGTAAGAGTTTTGAGACAGAGTTTGTCTCAAAAGAAAAAATAAAAAGGGCTGGGGATATGGATCTGTGGTTAAAAACCCCTGTACCAGGACCAATTCCTGGTCCCCCAAAATAAATAAATAAATAAATTTAAAAATAAATTAAAAAAACAAAAGGAGGCAGGCCCAGTGGCCTATGCCTGTAATCCCAGCGGCTCAGTAGCTGAGGCAGGAGGATCATGAGTTCAAAGCCAGCCTCAGCATTTGCAGGTAAATGGATGGATTTGGAAAATATAATGCTAAGTGAAGTTAGCCAATCCCAAAAAACCAAATGCCGCATGTTTTCTCTGATATAAGGAGGCTGATTCATAGTGGGATTGGGAGGGGGAACATGGGAGGATTAGATGAACTCTAGATATGGCAAAGGGGAGGGAAAGGGAGGGGGCATGGGGGTAAAAAAAGATGGTGGAATGAGATGGCTATCATTACCCTAAGTACATGTATGAAGACACGAATGTTGTGAATATACTTTATATACAACCAGAAATATGAAAAATTGTGTTCTATATGTGTAATATGAATTGTGATGCATTCTGTTGTCATCTATAACAAATTAGAATAAAAAATAAATTTAAAAAAAGAACGAGGTGTGATAACACATACCTGTAGTCCCAGCAGCTAGGGAGGTTGAGACAGGAGGATCACAAGTTCAAAGTCAGCCTCAGCAACTTCACAAGGCTCTAAGCAACTTAGTGAGACCCTGCCCCCCCCCCAAAAAAAAAGGCTGGTGTTGTGGTTTAGTGGTTAAGCACCCCTGGGTTTAATCCCCGGTACCAATAATAATAATAAGAACAACAACAACAACAATGAAGGAAATTTCAAGCTGGTAATAATGCATTTGACAAAACTCAATGGTGAATGTGTAATGTTCTATTTCACTCTGTGTTTTTCCCCCTCAAGAAATAAACCCCTGGGGCTGTGGCTGTGGCTCAGGGGTAGAATGCTTATCTAGCACATGTGAGGCACTGGGTTCGATCCTCAGCATCACATAGAAATAAATAAAATAAAGGCATTGTGTCCAACTACAACTAAAAAAATATTTTTAAAAAAACAAACACCTGGTGTGACTATAATTTGTGTACAACCAGAGATATGAAAAACTGTGCTCTATATGTGTACTATGAATTGAAATATATTCTGCTGCCATGTATAAAAAATTAAAATAAATGAATACATTTAAAATTTTTTAAAAATAAATATTTAACCAAAGGCAGGGAGGAAAGCCAGCCTCAGCAAGGGTGAGACGCTAAGTGACTCAGGGAGACCCTGTCTCTAAATAAAATACAAAATAGGGCTGGGGATGCGGCTAAGTGGTTGAGGGCCCTTGAGTTCAATCCCTGACACACACACACACACACACACAAAGAAAAAAAAAACAGAAACAAAAGGGGCTGGGGATGTAGTTCAGTTGTAGAGTACCACTGAATCCAATCCATTTAAAAAAAGTTTAAAATACCATTCAAAAAGTACCATAAAAATTAAGAAGTGATGTAAAAAGTGTTTTTTGGAAACAAATGATCTGAGTTTGAATCCTGGACCCACCACTTGTAGGCTCTGTGACCTAAGGAGTGTTACTTGATATCTCTGTGCCTCCTTTTCTGTATCTGCAAAGTGAGGATAATGGTAGAAACAATTGCCTAAGGTTGTTGTGAAGATTAAATTATGTAATTTATATAATGTACTCTAATGGATAGCACCTAATTCTTAAGTACCAAGTAAGTTTAGCTATTACTTTTTGTATTAGTATTGTTTTAGAGATCTACTTGGGATCTGTTGTATTTCATTAACCAGAAGATTTGTGATTTTTATTAATTCTGGACAGTTTTCCATCATTATCTTTTCAAATGCTGCCTTTTCTTAATTTGTTTGCTCTTCTCTCTTCTCAAATTCTGGCTGGACAACCTTATCATTATATCTTCTGTAAGCTTAAGCCACTCAGTTCCCTGCTCTGCAAAACACAGATACAAACAGAGCCAACCTCACAGGATTGTCGATGGGATTAAACCAGTTAGATACGAAAAGCACTTAGAATAGCATCGTGTGTGTGTCAGCTATTATTAACATGACGGTTACAGCTCCTTATTCATTTTTAGCCCTAGGAGATTTCCCTTAATTTATTAAAGATATTTTATAATAATTTAGCCTACTCTATTAAATCAGAATTTATTCCAGTCTCTTATTCAGTTTTAAGAGGTGACAAAGGCTTTTGTTTGGAACATTTTCCCTTTCACCCCATTTCATGGCCGTTTAAGAGAGTTTAATGTCTATATTACATTGAATTATATTAAAAGCATGACAGAAAACCCCAAATAATCACGGCCTTAAAAAGGGAGGGTATTTCTTCTCACACAGATGAAGTCTAGAAGGACGAGGTCCAGCGTGAATGACTTCTCAGGACCTTCAGAGGTCCTTCTTCACTTCCTGGCTCCCTGGCTTCCACCTGGTAACCAGTCCCAGCCACCACATCACAACCTGGTCCACAGAGGAACAGGTTGGGAAGGGTGTGCCCCTTCCCTTTAAGACATTTCTCTAAAGCCATACACACCATTTCCTATTGGCCAGAACTTGGTCACATGGCTATGCCTGGTGTCATGGGCCACTACAGAATGTACCCTTCATTCCTGACCACCAACTGCCAAGGAGGTAACTGGTATTGGAGACAATCGGTATTGTTCCCTCTGGGATCATGTATCCTCCCTATCTGGTTCATCTCTAGGAAGAATGGCTTGGCTTTGTTTGCCTCGGACTTTTCTGGTGTTAGCACTACAAATCCTATGTCCCAGCACCTGTCATCCACCCCTCCCATCAGTCCTGTGGAAACTGGACTATCAGTTACCCTATATCACCCTACTATGGCTCCTTGAAGAGCAGCTCTGTGTCTGATTCACTGTTACATCCTCGGTACCTAGCACTGTGCTCCACATGTAGTAGTGTGTTAGTTTTCCATTGCTGTGACAAAATACCTGAGAAAATCAACTTTTAAGGGGGAAAGGTTTATTTTGGCTCACAGGTTTCAGAGGTTTCAGTACATGGACACTTGGTCCTGAAGCTTTGGGCTTGTGGCAGCACAGTATATCATGATGGAGCAGGCTAGGGTCCCAATGTCCTCTTCAAGGCCATGCTCCCAGTGAGCTAAATTCTTACACTGGGCCCCACTTCCAATAGCACCTCAGGCTGAGGACCTGGGCCTTTGGGAGACACTCCAGATCTAAACTAAGCAGTATATACTCAAATATATGCACAGTGCTTTTTGTGTGCCAGGAACTGCTCTGAGTGTTAGACATATATGTTTTGAGTTGAATTGTGTCTCCCTCAAATTGCTATGTTAAGGTCCCATTACTTCAGAATATGACCTTGTTTGGAATTGAGTGCTACAGATGTAATTAGATAAGATGAGGTCACATGGGTGTAGGCGAGGACCTGATCCCATGTGACTGGTGTCTTACAAAAAGAGAAAACTTGGGTACAGAGACCCACACCTAGGGAGATGGCACATGTGGTAGGAGTTACACTGCCACAAGCCAAGAAACCACAAGCAGCCTGGAGAGGGGCCTGAAATAGACCCTTCCCTAGAGTCTTCAGGGTGAGCCACACCCCAACACATTCAAACCAGACTTTCAGCCCCCAAAACTGTGAGGCAATACATTTCTGTTGTTCTAGCCATTCAGTTTGTGGGGCTATGTTATACCAGCTCCAGCAAATTAATACCATGTATCAATTCCTGTTAATCAATCTTCACATTTGTTTGTGAGATAGCTGCTATTATCATCCCCACTTTACAGACAAGGATGCTGAAGTCCACAGCAGTTTTAAAAACCCAGAGAAGGGGCTGAGGTTCTGGCTCAGCAGTAGAGCACTCGCCTCGCAAGTGCAGGACCCTGGGTTCAATCCTCAGCACCACATAAAAATAAATAAGTGAAATAAAGGTAAAAAAAAAAAAGAAGAAGAAGAAGCTGGGTGTGATGGTGCACACTTGTCATTCCAGCAACTCTGGAGGCTGGTGAGGCAGGAGGATCGCACTGAGGCCAGCCTCAGCAATTTAAAAGATCCTGTCTCAAAACAAAAAATAAAAAGGGCTGGGAATGTAGCTCAGTGGTGGAGCACCCTGGATTTAATCTCCAGTACTGCAAACCAACAAGGGAGTTGCTAAGAAGAAATAAGAGGTATAGACAAACTGAAAGGGAGAAGGGGAAAAGGAGAGGGGGCATTTGGGAAAAGTTAAAATGTGCATAGGAACAAAGAGAAAGAAACAAGGGGCAAAGGAGGAGAAGGATTAAACCTTGACCAGGCTGGGCATGGTAGTGCACGCCTATAATCCCAGTGGCTTGGGAGGCGGAGGCAGGAGGATCACACGTTCAGAGCCAGCCTCGGCAACTTAGCAAGGCCCTAAGCAACTCAGCAAGACCCTGTCTCTAATAAAATACCAGAAGGGCTGGGGATGTGACTCAGTGGTTAGGTGCCCCTGGGTTCAATCCCTAGTAACACAGACACAGACACACACACACACACACACACACACACAATTGACCAGGCCAAGAACATTAGAAGTTCTAGGTCACTGTGTATGAACCACTAACATTTTTCTTTTTCAGCTGTGTCAAGAGTTTGAATAAAAACGTCCTTCTGTCAGGAAATGCTTCCCAGTTTTTGACACTTGCGGATATTTTATCGTATTTTGAAGCTGAAGCTACAGCTCCTAAGAGCCCTGGTCTTGATTTTGCAATATAGACTTCAGTTTTATTTGAAGAGAGGGACTAAGAATAATCACTTGTAACATGAATGTTACTTTGAGAGGTTTGGAATTTATGCTCATGTGCTTTATAGATTTGCTTTTGATGGATGGAATAGCACTTACCTTTCAAAACCCTTATATATTGTGCTTCCTACCTCTAATTTCAAACACATACACACACACACACACACACACACGTGTGTGTGTGTATATTTCTCTGAAGACATATCTGAAGTGCAGAGTCAGGGGCAAATTCTGTGACAATGAGGCTTCACATTCCACATCCAGAATGCCATATACACATTACATTAGAGACGCTTTTGTTACGGTTTGGATTTGGAATGTCCCACAAAGTCTCATGTGTTCAGAGGTGAGCTTTTAGGAAATAATGGATCATGAGGGCTCTGATATCATCAGTGGATTAATCCATTTAGAGTTTAATGGACAACTTGGAGGTGGGATCTAGTTGGAGGAAGTAGATCACTGGGGTTGTACCCTGGACAGTTTTATTTCTCCCAGCCCCCCCGCCCACTGCCCCCCCTTCCACACCCCCACCCCACCCCTGTCTTTTGCCAGGAGCTGAGCAGTTTTCCTCCTCCATTCCCTTCCGCCATGATGTCCTCCCTCGCCTCAGGTCCAGGGCAATGGAGTCAGCCAAAAATGGACTGAGACCTCAGAAACCATGAGCCCAAATATATCTTTCCTCCTCTAAATTCTTCTGGTCAGGTATTTTGTCACAGCTATGAAAAGCTGACCTGTACGTGGTACTACGTCTCCAATCAGAAGAAGACATGCATCTGGGAATACAGGGTGGTGGGAGCAGTAGTGGCTGTACTTAACATGTTTCTCAGTGACCCAACAGGGACTTTTTGCATCCTGGGCCCTATGAGCTTAGCAGTTCTGTTGTCAAAAGAGGCACACTTTCCCAGAGGACACAGCAAGGATCCAGCTGAATTACAAACTGTGGTGCCGTCTGGGCATCTGAATTCCTTATGGCCAGGAACCAGACAGTGAAAAGACAACCATCTTGGCAGGGATAACTAACCTGATGAACAGGGGAGTAAGGTGATTTTTTTAAATTATATTTTTTAGTTGTAGATGGACACAATACCTCCCCCCACCCCTTAATACCTTAAAGCTTTGCAGGTGAATCTCATTCTACCCTTTGTCTCTAAATTTTCATTCCAAGTTTCTTATCATTCCCTTCTATGGGTTTGGCTCTTGTGTCACTTGGGAGGGTAAGGATGTTTTGGCATGTCTGTTTAGTTGCTGGTTGGCCACACCTTTGGTTTTCTTTCCTATGACAGATTGTTATTGCTTGTAACTGCCACCTGGTTTTCTACTTCACTATGAACACTTCACAGTGCAGTCCTTTCCCGGGTTTATTCTTTTGTGTTTTCTGGTAAGCTGATTATGCTTTTTGTTTTAACAGCTTTATTGAAATACAATTCACGTACCATGAAATTCATTCTCTAGTGTATTTAGCTTAAAATAAAATTTATCCCTTAGTATACCAAGTTGTGCAACCATCATCACTTCCGATTTTAGAATATTTTCGTCACCTTAGAAAGAAGCCCTGTACCCACAGCCATCATCCCACCCCCCATTTCTGGCAACCATTAATTATTTTCTGTCTCTATGAACTAGCCCAGTCTGGACATTTAGCAGAAACAGAATCACACATCATAGGAATCCTTTGTCTCTGGTCTCTTTCACTTAGCACAGTGTTTTCAGGGTTCACCTATGTTGTGCATGTATCAGTAGTTCATTTTTATGGCTGAATAATACTCCATTTTATGAATAGGCCACATTTTGTTTATCCATCCACCAATTGATGAATATTTGGTTGCATCTACTTTTTGGCTATTATGAATAATGCCACTACAAATATTCATGTACAAAAAACCACATTTTTTGTGTGTTTTCATTTTTCTTGGATATATAACTAGAATTAGAATTGCTGCATAATACAGTAACTCTAATTTTTTACTTTTTGAGGAACTGCTGAATTGTTCCAAACTGACTGTACCATTTTACATTCCCCAGTCACAGTCATAAATGAGAGTTCCAATTTCTCTGGGTCCTCATCATCACTTATTATGGTCTTTTTCTTCTAGCCATTCTAGTAGGTGTGAAGTGGTAGCTCATGTGATTTTGATTTACATTTCCCTAATGATTGATGAAGTTGAACATCTTTTTATGTTCTTATTGACCATTTGCATATATTTTCTTTGGAGAATGCCAGTTTTGAAATTGGACTAATTGAGTTTAAAAAAAATTATTGCTGAATGAGTACAGTGGCACACACCTTTAATCTCAGATCCTCAGGAGGTTGAGGCAGGAGGATTGCAAGTTCAAGGCCAGCCTGGGCACTTGGCAACACACCTCTCAAAATAAAAAAGTTTTTGAAAAGGGCTGGGAATGTACTTCAGTGGTAGAGTACTCCTGGTTTTAATCCCCTGTGCTGACAAAAAAAAAAGAAAGAAGAAAGAAAGAAGGACAAAGAAAAATACAGGCGACACCAAATTATTCCTCTTTCCCAGTTTTTATTTATTTATTTTTTATTTTTTTTGGTACTGAGGATCCAACTCAGGGGTGTTTGGCCACCTGAACTTCATTCCCCAATTAAAAAAAATAATAACTTTATTTTATTTATTTATTTTTATGTGGTGCTGAGGATCCAACCCAGGGCCTCACACATACTAGGTGAGCATTCTACCGCTGAGCCCTAGACCCAGCACCGGTAGGGCTGATTTTACACAATGGTGACAGGGGGCATAAGAATGGAACTCAAGATGACATGTTTATGTGTTTCTTGGTTCTCCCTTGATCAATCATAACTGTGAGCAGACAAGCGAAGTGACCCCATCCTTCGAAGGGTATGATACACAGGACTACGAAAACCCAAGGGTGAGGGTTTGAGTCCTGCCATGGTGAGCCACAAAGACTTGCAGAGGTAGAAGCTGAAGGCAAGAGGTTAACCTGAGATGCTCTCTGGAGACACAGGCAGAAGTAGATTTGTTTGGTGAAGGAATACTCCTTCCCACAGTTCATCAGATTAACTATCCCTGTCAGAGATGTGCCACTCACTCTCTTTACAAAGTCTTGCAGGGTCATTACCCAGGTTTGTAGGTTGAAGTCTCTCCTTTGCTGTGCATATGACCATACAAAATTTCCCACTAGGTTTTCTATCTGCTGACTTTCTAACAATCAGCCTATTGAGGACAATTTATTAACTCTTTATGAAGCCATTTCTGGTTTTATTTCCATTACTCACATGAGCACTGTCCAGTGGAAATACAGAGCAGAAGCTGGGTGCAGTGGTGCACGCCTGCAATCCCAGCAATTCTGGAGGCTAAGGCAGGAGAATCACAGGTTCAAGCGCAGCCTCAGCAACTTAGTGAGATCTTGACTGAAAATAAAAAATAAAAAAGGGCTGGGGATGCAGCTAAGTGGTAGAGCACTCCTGGGTTCAGTTGCCAGTACTGCAATAAATAAAATAAAAAGTCTGAGGATAAAACTCAGTGGTAGAGCACTTGCCTAGCATAGGCAAGGCCTGGATTCAACACTCCTATCCCCCACTATCCCCTCCCCAAAGAAATACAGTGCAAGCCACATGAGATTTTCTAATACTTTCTAATTTTTCTCATTGGCAATGAAATTTTACAAACAGCCACATTTCAAATTCTCACCACAGCACATGCCCAGAGCTCTGGAACCTTTCAAATGGGGTTTTGCTAATCTACATAGTAACCTTTCCAGGTTGCTAACAACAAGTCAATTTGTATATAGGGGAGCTAGCTGAGGTATGCTGGTTCCAGAACTCATTCTTGATTACAGCCTGATCATGTCTTTACTTGTAGGTTATTGTTATGAATGAATTAGGATTTAGCATTGGTTCTTTTAAAAAGGGCTCTCTTGAAGATAAATCTTGACTTCAGCTTTAAGTAAACTAAACTTATTTTAAGACAGGATCCTTGATGGGCAAGGGCAGGAAATAACAGCATGTGAAGTTCCTTATACAAAGGTGTCGCGGGCCGGGTTGTAACTCAGTAATATGGCATTGTGTGCTCAATTGTGCATAGGCTCTGGATATGATTGCCGGAATCGGGGAAAAAATATTGATTTATAAGAAAACCTCACTGCCTAGGTACAAGTGTCTGCTTTAGCTTGCAATCAGCCTCAACAAATGACGGTGAGGTGGTGATTCAAGGGTCAATTTGCACTGAACATGGAATTCTGATCTCTATTCCACAGCTTCCTGTTGGACTAACAGAGTCTCTCCAGGTCTGCATGACAGCTCCCTTGACTGTCTCCCTCCATGTTTTCTCAGGTGCCCTTCTCTGATAAGCTTGTTCTATTCCTAACTGTATTTCATCGATCAATTCCTGGAGAATCCCAGAGCAGCACAGGCCTGACAGCCCCAAAACCTCAGTGACAAAATGCAGAGCATTTCTTACCCTGCATGGGTTCACAGGCCGGCGGGCAGTCATTGGAATCTTAGCTGGGTACTCAGGTGTCTGCCATTCTGCAGATCTTGTCTGGGTTGTCTCACAGATTTGGGGGCTGACTGGCCACAGGCTGGTCGAGATGGGCTTACCTGGGACAAATGGCTTTCCTTCACATAATGTCCTTTCTAGTAGGCTTACTTCAGCTTCCTCGCATGGTGGTGACAAGTTTCCTAGTTCACAAGCCCAAGCAAGCAAGGCCTCTCGAGGTCTAGACTTGGAAATCATACTGTCATATTCCAATGGACAAAACAAATCCAAAGGCTAGCTCAGCTTCATGGGAGTAGGAAACCACTTCCTTCCTTTTTATTTGTTTCCAGTGCTGGGATGGAAACCAGGGTCTCATGAACACTAGGCAAAGGCTCCGTCACAGAACTGCATATCAGTCCGTACTATTATTTTTATTTTTAAAATTTTTATTTATTTATTTTTATGGTGCTGGGGATTGAACCCAGAACCTCACGCATTATCTTTCAAATAAAAACTTTAAAACACTCATAAAATTTGGAGACCAATACAATAACTTCTTATGAACCCACCAAACTATTCTAATTAATCTTAATATCCCATTATATGAAGAACTAAACCTGGGCTGGGGCTGGGGCTCAGAGGTAGCACACTTGCCTGGCATGTGTGGGGCGCTGGGTTCGATTCTCAGCACCACGTATAAATAAATAAAATAAAGGTCTATAAACAACTAAAAATTTATTTAAAAAAAAAAGAAGAAAGAACTAAACCTATGGTGGTGCAAGCCTATGATCCCAGGGGTTTGGGAGGCTGAGGTAGGAGGATGGAGAGTTTAAAGTCAACTTCAGTAAAAGCGAGGTTCTAAGCAACTCAGTGAGACCCTGTCTCTAAATAAAATACAAAAATAAGGCTGGAGATGTGGCTCAGTGTTCAAGTGCCCCTGAATTCAATCCCCTTGTGAGGATGGCCTTTGGCCTGAGCCTAAGCAACTCCATTTTTAAAACTCCAGTTTAAAACTTGTAGTCTCACCAGACATGCCCACAGGTTACTTCCCCACTCCCTGATAAACAGAGTGAAGCCCCTGGCAGGCTGTCCTCGCCTGATAAGAGGGAAAGGTGAGAAGATCAGGGTGGAGACCACCAGACGAGATGTTTCTGATCCCAAGGTAAAGGATGCACTTAGAAATCCAGTGGTAGCTGATAAAGATTGAAAGGGGGGTCAAAAGCCCCGGAAATTTAGGATAAATAATAGAGCAAATGACCAGGGATTCAGGCAGCCGAAACAAGGATGCACTCGAGCTGGAGAGCCTGATGAGGACCTGGCATCCCATCACTTGTCATTGTTCCTGAGCCTCTGCATGATACTCACTGCTCTCAAACTCTACAGCCTCATTTGGACCTTGGTGAGAGCCACAGCTTCCTCCCTTTAACCCTCTCCTCAACTGGGCATCCACTCCACGCCAGGAGAAGCCTGCCTTGTTTCCGGACCTGGTCACCGTGGTCTGAGTGAGTGTGTATCTGCTGGACTTAAAACCTAAGGCCTCAGGCTTTTGATCTGACTTTTGAACTTAACATGCAGAGGGAATGTCTGTCATTAGCCTGCCATGATTAAGTGTGTTTTGCAGTGCTTAGAATTAATCTAGAATTGTTTGCTGTGAATTGATTATGTCTATTGCAGTGCCCAGCATTAAGGATAGTCGTTTTCTTGATTAAGAACCTATAGAGTGAAATTGTATTGAGTAATTTGAGTGAATAAAGCATTGAAAGGGGCAGAAGCACGTGGACATTATTTCTCCTCTCGACTGCATACGTCGCATTTTTGCCCCCTTGTGACACCCCAGTACCAAAACACACACACACACACACACACACTTATACTCCTTAGCTATCCAGAAGGTAGAGGCAGAAGGATTGACATTTCAAGGTCTGGGCAACTTAGGAGACCCTGTCCCAAAATGAAAAATAAAAAGGGATGGGGATGTAGCTCAATGTATGGAAGGACCTAGAATCAAACCTCCCCTCACCCAAATCACCAAAATGTGGAACGTACTGTACTTTTAAATCCACTGTACGTCTCTGTCCATCCTTACTTTATCTTCTTTGAGGTCTTTAGCTATATTTTTTTAAATTTTATTTGGATTATTAGCGGCACAGAAAAGTATTTTGAGGCAGAATCCTGACAGTCGTATCTTGTAGGTTAAGCCCTAAAAGAGCACATGGTTTTAGTAAACGTCTACCAATTAGCTATAAAATTTTAATTCCAGACAGTCACTTTTTATTTAGGTTAAAGGACTTAAGATTCATGCCTTCTGGTGATTCAGCAGGAAAAAGTAAAGAAATTATGTTTTTTTGAGTCATTAAACAAATATTTATTGTGCTTCTACTTGCCAAACACCGTATCACGTACATATTTATGTAGCATATTCTCTTTTTTTGTAGTGTAAATTGTTACACACCATTTTGCTTCAGGTTCTGTCAATATATCGAAAGTGAGAAGCCAAGAATATAATATTCTCCTTCATAACGAGGGCTCTTTTTCAATATCTCATATATATATATATATATATATATATATTTAATTATTTTGTAGTTGTTGATGGACCTTTGTTGTGTTCATTTATTTATATGTGGTGCTGAGAATTGGACCCAGGGCCTCACACATGCAAGGAAGTACTGTACACTGAGCCACAACCCCAGCCTTCCAAGTTTCTTATCATTTCCCTTCTATGGGTTTGGCTCTTGTGTCACTTGGGAGGGTAAGGATGTTTTGGCATGTCTGTTTAGTTGCTGGTTGGCCACACCTTTGGTTTTCTTTCCTATGACAGATTGTTATTGCTTGTAACTGCCACCTGGTTTTCTACTTCACTATGAACACTTCACAGTGCAGTCCTTTCCCGGGTTTATTCTTTTGTGTTTTCTGGTAAGCTGATTACGCTTTTTGTTTTAACAGCTTTATTGAAATACAATTCACGTACCATGAAATTCATTCTCTAGTGTATTTAGCTTAAAATAAAATTTATCCCTTAGTATACCAAGTTGTGCAACCATCATCACTTCCGATTTTAGAATATTTTCGTCACCTTAGAAAGAAGCCCTGTACCCACAGCCATCATCCCACCCCCCATTTCTGGCAACCATTAATTATTTTCTGTCTCTATGAACTAGCCCAGTCTGGACATTTAGCAGAAACAGAATCACACATCATAGGAATCCTTTGTCTCTGGTCTCTTTCACTTAGCACAGTGTTTTCAGGGTTCACCTATGTTGTGCATGTATCAGTAGTTCATTTTTATGGCTGAATAATACTCCATTTTATGAATAGGCCACATTTTGTTTATCCATCCACCAATTGATGAATATTTGGTTGCATCTACTTTTTGGCTATTATGAATAATACTACTACAAACATTCATGTACAAAAAACCACATTTTTTTGTGTGTTTTCATTTCTCTTGGATATATAACTAGAATTAGAATTGCTGCATAACACAGTAACTCTAATTTTTACTTTTTGAAGAACTGCTGAATTGTTCCAAACTGACTGTACCATTTTACATTCCCCAGTCACAGTCATAAATGAGAGTTCCAATTTCTCTGGGTCCTCATCATCACTTATTATGGTCTTTTTCTTCTAGCCATTCTAGTAGGTGTGAAGTGGTAGCTCATGTGATTTTGATTTACATTTCCCTAATGATTAATGAAGTTGAACATCTTTTTATGTTCTTATTGACCATTTGACTAATTAAGTTTTAAAAAAAATATTGCTAGGTGAGTACAGTGGCACACACCTTTAATCTCAGATCCTCAGGAGGTTGAGGCAGGAGGATTGCAAGTTCAAGGCCAGCCTGGGCACTTGGCAACACACCTTTCCAAATAAAAGTTTTTAAAAAGGACTGGGAATGTATTTCAGTGGTAAAGTACTCCTGGTTTTAATCCCCTGGGCTGACAAAAAAAGAAAGAAAGAAAAAGAAAAAGATAGGGCCATCAAATCATTCCTTTATTTCCCAGATTTTATTTTATTTTTTGGTACTGAAGATGCAACTCAGGGGTGCTTGACCACCTGAAATTTATCCCCAATTATTTTTTTTAAACACCTTTATTTTATTTATTTATTTTATGTGGTGCTGAGGATGGAACCCAGGGCCTCACACATGCTAGGTGAGCATTCTACCACTGAGCTACAACCCCAGTCCCCCCAATTCTTTTTATTTTTATTTTGAGACCGGGTCTAACTAAGTTGCTGAGGCTGGCCTTGAACTCATGATACTCCTTCCTCAGCCTCCCATATTGCTGGGATTACAGGTGTGTGTCACTGTGCCCAGCATTATTACTCATCCTTGAAGGTCAAGTGACAGATCATGTTTTCACTTAAAGTGAATCCCAAACACTTAAAACAGCACTAACATCCATAATCTTTTTTCCCCCCCTGTGGTTTAATTTCCAATTGTCCAGGTGTCTATTTATTTAACTGTTTATGCAGTGTGATAAAATTTTAACTTGTGGGACTGGGGTTGCCTCATACATGTGAGGCACACTGGGTTCTATCCTTAGCACCACATAAAGATAAATAAACAAAATAAAGGCATTGTGTCCATCTGCAACTAAAAAAGTAAAAAAAAAAAAAGAGTTTAAAAAAATAAATAAAAGTTAAAAAAAAATTTCAACTTGTGGATTTGACCTCAATTCTTCAAAATCAATTGTGGTTCTCAGCTGCTTAAAAATGGAAAGATTTGCTCAGGCTGCAGCAAACACTATTGAGAAGGCAAAGAACAGCATTTGGATATGGCAGGCAATTCGTTTCCAGTGACCCTCTTTTCCTTTTCTTTTTTTCTCTTACATGCTGAACATTGGGAGTTCTCACAGTCTTTCAAAAATAGAGCAGGAGGCTGAAGATAAAGGCCCATTCATCCCACGCAGGAGTATCCTAAGGTTTCGTGTCCAGGCAATGCTTCTTCCTGCTGCTTAGGTATCTTTTTGTGAAGATTCCAGAATCTGTTCCTCTATGTCAAGCATACATATGCGTGCCCACAGAACCTTAGATGTGGATTATTTAGGTACACACAATAACTTTTGTTACACAGTTCTTTCCAGCTTTGAAAACAAGGAGGGCCAAGTGCTTCCAATGAGAGTGTCAGCACTTGGCCAAGTCATCTCTCTACATATTTGGTTGGAGGCCTTGAACACATTTCTTCCTGCCCTTCCAGGGACTGTAGCCTTTTCCTAATCCTCAATTAACTGGAATACCGTGAGGTATTATTATTATTATTATTATTATTATTATTATTATTATTCTTAGTTGTAGATGGACATGATACCTTTATTTATTTATTTTTATATGGTGCTGGGGATCGAACCCAAAGCCTCACATGTGCTAGGCGAGTGCTGTGCCGCTGAGCCCCAGCCCCAGCCCCAGCCCCTATTATTATTATTTTTAATTATTAACTTATTTGGGGGGGGGGCGGCTGGGGTTGCAGCTCAGTGGTAGAGCTCTTTTCTAGCATGTGTGAGGCACTGGGTTCGATCCTCAGCATTACATAAAAATAAATTTAAAAAAAGGTATTGTGTCTATCTGCAATTTAAAAATAAACAAATAAACCCACAAAGCTTTATTTTTCGGGTGTGTGTGTGTGTGTGTATGTGTGCTGGGGACTGAATCTAGGGGCGCTCTACTGAGCTACATCTCCACGCCCCCCTTTTCTTTTCCTTCCTTCCTTCTTTTTCTTTCTTTCTGATTTTTTTGACTACTGGGTCTCACCAAATCGTCTAGTCTAGGTCTGGAATTTGCAATCCTCCTGCCTCAGCCTCTGGAGTCGCTGGAATTCCAGGCGCTTGCCACTGTGTTTATCTTAGAGATTTGGTGCAAAACTGAGGTGGAGGTGTGAGCTCCCCTGCCCCCACACCGCACGGCTCCCCGTCATCCATAGAATACTTTTGTTACAACTGATGAGCCTGCACCGACTCGCATCTGTCCCGCAAAGTAGTTCAGTCTGTACATTCTCTGGGTTTGGGCAAAAGGACAACGACGTGTATCCCACAGAGTACTTTCACTGCCTTAAAAGTCCTCTGAACCTCAGCAAGACAGATTTTAAAGTGTGAGAAGAGGAAAAGTGTGTATCGCAGACGCTGGGCTCAGCTCCTAGCCAAGTTGGTCCCGAAGTGCAGCAGCTCCCAGCTGTCCTATCTCCCCGGCTCCGGGACAGGTTCCTCCTCCTTTTGTTTCAGTGTCAAGCAAATGGGTTTCCTGTTGACATCGGAATGTTGTGGAAGGGCAGGAAGAGGCCAGGCCTCCTCCTCTTCCCAACCCCGACCCGGTTTTAGTATTCCGCTCGGGTCTGTTTGGGTCGAGGGGGTGTTTGCCGCGTGTGGCGGGAGGGCGGCCCTAGTGGCCAGTAACCCCTCCCCAAGGGGGCGAGGCTCGGCGCGCGCCCGCCCGATCCCGGGCTGGAACTCCGCGGGGCGGGGAAGGGAAGAGGAAGGGGGAACAGAGTGGGAGGGGGAGGGAGGAGGCCGCCGGTGTGCGGCGAGGAGGCGGGGAACTCGGCTCGGCCCGCGCCGGGCAGCTCCCCCTCCGGCTGCAGGTGGAGTTCGCGGAGGTGGCGGTTCCTTCAGCCGCCGCCCCCACCTCCTCTCCTGGGGCCGCTTTCCTGCCCAGAGGGCGCCGGCCAGGGGCACCCGGTGCCAGCGGACCGGGCGCCGGGGCCGCTGCTCGCCTGCCGTCCCCGGCTGCGCCTCCGCGTCTCGCCCATGGCTGAGGGCCGGCGGCGGGAGGACGAGGAGGAAGAGCTGCGCGAGCGCCGCGAGGTTGGGGGCCCGCGCCGCGCCCGGGGCCGTGCGCTCTCGGGCCACCCGGCCGCAGGTGAGAGACGCGGGGCGCGGGGCTGGACGGCGGGGACGGAGCGCTCCAGGGCCACTCGGGTCCTGTCCCGGACGGCTGCGCTGCCCTCACCCGCCTGGGTGGGAGCGGCACCTTTTAACTCTCGGACGCGAGAGGGAGGGCGAGTGGCCTATCCATCCACATCCTCCTTCTGGGGCTGAGCCGGGGCACATTTAAACCGGTCTCTACCTGCTAGTGCTCTTGGAGCCCAAGCTCCAAAATTTCCGTGTAAACGAAGTCCACGAGCTGCTGGCTCGTTTTGTGGCCCGAGTGATTACTTATCTCTGGGTGAGTCAGAGGCCAGAGGAGGACTCACTGGGTCTGGCCCTCTCGGTGGACCACGACCCCTCCCAGGGGCTTCGCCAGCGCCACCTCTACTAGGTCAAACCACGTGCTCGAACTGAGTCAGGTCTTGTTTCGGTGCCCCTTGAACTTCGGACCTCTGGCCCCCACCCTCCCCCACCGCGAGCTCTCCAGTTTTCTGCAGGACCTGCTTTGGAGTTACCCACCCCGCAGTAAAGAGAAGTCCCGAGTATAGCACTCCTAAAGGCAATTCATTTGGACAGAGGATCCCCTCTGGGCCTAGAATTTCTTTTATGGACTTGTGTTTTGGGGTGTACAAAAGCGGCACGGGTCAAGTAGTTTGGCGCTTAAGTGGAAGAGTGAATAAGTGTGGATCCACACCCCTTCCCTCTTCCTGGGGCGGCTTTTCAGTCAAACATAATGAAGAGGAAATTCTTTGGTCTTTGGTTCCAACTGGGTAACCAGAGTTATCTGAGAAGTAGAGGGAAGAGCAAACTTGGGGGAGTGACTACAAAGGAGGGAGAGGAAGGGAGCAAGAAAGAGTCAGACAAGGATTCCTTGGGAGCCTCTTTGGAAAGTGGAGTCTGATGTACACTCCCAGCAGAGAAGCGCCTCAAGGTGGCTTCCTTAACCAGCCAGAGAAACTGGTCAACTGAAGAAGCCAATGGGCCAGTGGGAGAAAATGGAGGGTAGGAAATGGGATGAAAGGAAAGAACTTGAGCAGAACATGAAGAAGTGGTCCATTTGATGCCCTGGGGAGAATCTTGGAAACTTAACAATAATTCCTTATGTCCATTACTTGGACCTTTCTTCAAAATAAGGCATTTGATGGTCTACAGGAACACCAATTGTTTTGAAAATGATCGATAGTTTTGTTCGGTATAAACCCAAATCTGGTGAAATAAATGAGTAATTGCTGGATATAAGTAAATATTTCTTTAAGGGTACAACGAAAACACGACAAAAATGCACCTCCATTGAATTACTTATTTCATCAGTGTAGGCTTATCTTGGATTCCTGTTACCTTCAGCAAAACCTTCATTCTTTTCAGGAACTGTAAGGTGGAGGAGAGCTGTATTGGAATTCAAACTAGAAACATCCAGATATGTGTTTATCATTTAGTTGCAATGTGTGTATTTATTCCAAGGCTGGTGGAAATGCCTTTTTGTAACTTTTTGTCAGTTCCATAATTTCCCCAAGGCTGGCTTCTTTGATAATGTTTTGCTAAGACAGGAGGTTGTATACTTTTTGCTCTCTTATATTGGTGTTTGCAGTTTTCTTACCACTTCAAGCCCTTTATTCACAGGAGGGCTGAGAGGACAGCAATATTCTGGAGTAGGTGGTGGATAAAACTTGTAGTTTTGGATTTATTTCTTTAGAGATAAATTATTTAATAGTTTACATGTCTTTACAAGCTGTACTTCTCTCTACCCTCATTAGTTAACATGCTTTTCTCAACACTATTGCATTCCTTACCAAGCTTGGGCATATGTGAGCTATGCCTGTTGTAGGTGTTTCTTTTCTCCAAGTAAGAATTTGAACTGATCCAGAGGCTTAATGTTTGCTTTGCTTCTTTCACTTTTCCTGCTCTCAAAGCTTCTTCCACCTCCCATAATGCTTTATTTTATTTTTTTGTGGTATGGAAAATATAAAACCCAGGGGCACTCAAGTGCTGAGCCACATACCTCAGCCCTTTTTACTTGTTTTATTTTTGAGATGGACTTGCTGGGTTGTTGAGGCTGTCCTTGAACTTGTGATCCTCCTGCCTCAGTTTCCGGAATCACTGACTGGGTTTATAGGTCTGTAATACTGCACCTGGCCTCCCATTGCTTTCTTTTATTCTTTTTTTTTTTTTTTAAAGAAAGAGTGAGTGAGAGAAAGAGAGAGAAATTTTTAGTGTTTATTTTTTAGTTTTCGGCGGACACAACATCTTTGTTTGTATGTGGTGCTGAGGATCGAACCCGGGCCACACGCATGCCAGGCGAGCGCGCTACCACTTGAGCCACATCCCCAGCCCCTCTTTTATTCTTTTGGTACCAGAGATTGAACCCAAGAGCACTTAACCACTGAGATATGTATATATATATATATATATATATATATATATATATATATATATATATATTGTTTTTAGTTCTGGTTGGACACAATACCTTTATTTTATTTATTTATTTTTATGCGGTGCTGAGGATTGAACCCAGCACCTTGCACATGCTAGGTGAGTGCTGTACTGCTGAGCCACAACCCCAGTCCCCACCATCCCTTTTTTAAAAAATATATATTTATTTTCTAGTTGTAGTTGGACACAATACCTCTATTTATTTTTATGTGGTGCTGAGGATCGAACCCAGGGCCCCACATGTGCTAGACGAGCGCTCTACCCCTGAGCCACATTCCCAGCCTCCCCCCCCCCACCATCCCTCACTGAATTGCTTAGGGCCTCACTAAGTTGATTATAGGCATGTGCCAAAGCTCTCCCATTGCTTTATAAGCTAAAGATTTTCTTTGATCTCACATAACTTGATACCATAGACCTGGGTTATGTGAACTTGAGGGAGCCTATGAACTCATCCTCAGCCTGCTAAATTATGTGTGGTTGTAGAAATGCATGTGTTTATTTTTGCAAAACACGTATGGAAGAGCATATAAATCTGGTAAATTATAAAGTAAAAACACTTGTAACCTTTGCTGTGGTAAGATTTAGAATATTATCAGTTCCTTGGAAGCAGACTCCCATCCTTCCCAGACAGAGTCTCTTCCCTCTCCTACAGAGTAATCACTTTTTTCTGTTTTTTTTCCCTCTTGCTGGGCTGGGCATGGAATGCTGGGCTGTATGGATGCTAGGCAAGCACTCCAGGATCAGGTTATGTTCCCAGCCTTATATTTTATTTTATTTTTTATCATTGTGACTGGTATCTCCTTTATATGGTTTTGCTTCAGACATATGCACCCTAATTAATATTAGTTTTACTTATTTTACAATTTCACAGAAGTTGAATCATCCTGTATGGATTCTTTAGTACCATGTTTTTTTTTGTTTTGTTTTGTTTTTTGTTGTTGTTTTGAGTTGACCATCATTTTTATTAACCCAGCAGAGCATAAATGTCTGTTTCCACAGCTAAGAGCTCCAGGTTGGGTCTGATCACATACAGTCTTTGTAGGGATCCTTGGGAGATAAAGTGTTTTTTAAATGCTGTTAAGAAAATTAGATTTGGGTAGTCATTATTTTTTAAATCTAGGGTGATAATTGTGATCATTGATTTGGTGCTTACCTTCATCATACGATGTATTTGTTTCATTTTCCTGGCTTTATTTATTTATTTATTTATTTATTTATTCTTTATTTTTTTGGATGCAGGGGATACTCTGTCCCAGGGCCTTGTACATGCTGAGCCTGCATCCTACATAAGCCATATCCCCAGCTCTGTTTTCCCAGCATTTAAAGTAATAAAATATCTCAATTGAAATTTTGCAGAATTGCAGGCACTGCCAGATGTTGAGGGTCAGTTCAGTGAAGGCTAATTCTGTAGTAATTCATGATTCATGAAATTAATGTATGAGCAGATAGATATAGGAAAGGTAAGTGGGGAGCAGAGAGTATAGCATTGCTGGAGTTTCATGTACTATTATTGCTAAGCTGTCCTGAATCTGGTACCATGTGAAATATTTACTGTTGATGGAGGGCTGTACTGAATTCTTGGTGTTGTCTTTTAATCCATTGAGTGTCAACCACAAATAAGGCAGAGAGGATGTGGGTATACTAATCCAGTGGTGCACAAACTTGCTGCCTGCGTCAGAATTGCCTAAAGGGGTTGTATGAACAGATTGCTGACCCCCATCCCTAGAGTCTCTGACTCACTTGGTTTGGGGTAGGGCCCAAGAATTTTTATTTTTAACATATTCTCTGGTGGTATTGATGCTGCTGGTTCAGAAGGGCAATGCTCTTGGTAAACCCCTTGTAAATTAAGAGAAATCACACTCCAGCATTGAATCTTAAATTCTAAAAAAATAGTTCCTCCAGATAATTTGTCCTTTTCAACAGATCAGTTGAAAAACAATGTGATAAGCACAGAGATCACCACCAATGAGCTCATAGGGCTTAGTTCCCATTGTGGGTTTTCTCAGCTTAAAGGATTTTATGATTGATTTATGTGGGCTGGCCTTTGTAATCAACTTGTTCTTGATTTTCTTCTTTGTGTTATTGATTGAATGTTCTTTATCTCTATCTTAAGTTTGGTGTTAGCACTGTATTAGTGCTGGTTTATATTAGCCAAGGGAAGAAGTGGAGGGTCGGGGGAAGTGGAAGTTAGGGCAATCAACTTTTTCTACTTTTCTGGGGATTGTCCTAGCTTTTCAAATTGAAGTCTCTGGTCAGGCATGGTAATGTACACCTGTAACACCAGCTGCTGGGAGGCTGAGGAAGAGGTTCACAACTTCCAGGCCAGCCGAGGGAGCTTAGCCAGATCCTGTTTCAAAAAAAAAATTTCAAAAGGACTGAGGAGGTTGCTCAGTGGTGAGCACTTGCCTAGCCTTGGGTTCCATCTTCAGTGCCACTCACAGAAGTACACAGAAGAAGATGATGCCTCTGGAACCTGGAATAGTTTCTCTCCAAGGATCTCAGAAGATTCAAGAGATTCTCAGAGAACTTCCGAGAAGCTAGAATCCCCAGAGGACCACAGCCCTCCCAACATTTGACTGCAGCCTAGGGAGATGCATTTTGGAATTTTGACTTCCAGAACTGTACAGTAATTGACGTGGGTGCTGATCAGTGGCAAAGCAGCTGCTTAGCATTCAGGAGGCCCCAGCATTGAAAAAACAAAAAACAGAACAACTCTATCCCAGGAAATTCCTTCGTCTCAGACAGATCAGGGTTTATAGTCACCCTACCCACACAGCTTACGGGGAAGAAGGAAGAGAAGGGAGGATAAAGTCTACTGATGAGGTTGTTTATACTTATATCACTGGTTCAGACTGAGTGTCTTTTTTTTTTTTTTTTTTAATTAACATTGCCTGATTTATTTTGTTGTGTGTAGCTGTAGTTTCTCTGTTGTGTTTTGTTTTTGTTTTTAGTTGTAGATGGATACAGTACTATTTTCTTATTTTTATTATTGGTGCCAAGGATTGAACTCAGTGCCTCACATGTGCTAGGCAAGTACTCTACCACTGAGCTACAACCTAGCCCTGTTTTTTTTTTTTTTTTTTATTGTATAAATATACCATGCTTTGTGTAATTTTATTCTGGGGTACTAGGGGTTGAACCCAGGGGCACTTTCCCACTGAGCTATATCCCCAGCCCTTTTTAGTTTTTTTGAGACAGAGCCTTGCTAAATTTCTGAGGCTGGTCTTGAACTTTTGATCCTCTTGTCTCAGCCTCCTGTCTCTGGGATTATAGGCATACACCACCATGCCTGGCTATTAATTTTTATTGATTTGTTAGAGTTCTTTATTTAATGAGGAGTCTCAACTTTTGTTGGTTATGTATATCACAGATATCTTGTACACTGTGTCTTATTTTTTCATTTTCTTTTTTAAAAATATTTTTTAGTTGTCAATGGCTCTTATTTATTTATTTATTTATATGTGGTGCTGAGGATTGAACCCAGGGCCTCTCACATGCCAGTCAAGCACTCTGCCACTGAGCCACAACTCCAGCCCCACATTTCTTTATGGTTTCTTTTGACATGACATTTCCTCTTTTCAATGTAGATGAAGTTATGAGTCTTTTTCTTTATAATTTGTGTCCTTCCCACCTCCCCTTTCCAGTTAAGAGTGGTATTCCTACTACTATAAGGTCATGAAAATATTCTCCTCTACCTCTTTAATTGTTGCCCCCAAATTTGTAACTTTCCATGAGGACATGTAGCCATAGCTTTCCTCAGACTCTCAAGCAGGTTTGAGAACCTCTTTCTTACTTACAACATCTTATACTGTTTCTTTAGTGGGCAGGTACACAAAATTCTGGGCCTTTCCCCAAACAACTGGAAGAATGGTAGGCGTATAACAGGGCCTAATGCATCCTGAACAAATTTTCTGTGTGTGTGTATGTGTGTGTGTGTGTGTTTGGGGGGTGGAGGATTGAACCCAGTGGAAATAGACCACTGAGCCACATCCCTAGCTCTATTTTGTATTTTATTTAGAAACAGGGTCTCACTGGGTTGCTCAGTGCCTTACCCTTGCTGAGGCTGGCTTTGAACTCACCATACTCCTGCCTTGGCCTCCTGAGCTGCTGGGATTACAGGTGTGCACCGCTGTGCCCGGCTAGGGTCTTTTATTTGTTTGTTTGGCAGAGCTAGGGATCTTGGCCTCTTGAGTGCCAGGTAGTCCCTCTACCACTGAGCTAACATCCCCAACTTTCCTCTTTTTTTATTTTGCTATGTTTCTAATAAACCCTGAAAGGAATAATTTCCAGATGGTCCTTGACTTAATAATATTTTACTTTTATAATGGTATGAAAGTGATAGGCCTTCAGTAGAGATCATATTGGAAATTTTGTATTTGGACCTTTCCTGGGCTGGCCATGTGTGGTAGGAGCCTCTTTGCAGTGTAGCGTGGGGCAGCCCAGCAAGCACAGCTCTCAGCCAGCCTCAGAACATGATGGAAACAACCCACGTTCCAAGGTTTGCTGTGTGGTTGAGCTTGGAAGTTTGGTAAATGAGGTATGTTAAGTGCATTTTCGACTTAAGATATTTTGAAAGGTTTATCTGGACATAACCCCTTGTAAATCAAGGATCATCTAGAACTGTCATCGGGTGTACTGTAAGTAAGATACCTTGAATGTCATCAGAACAAGGTCACAGAATCCTTGTGTTCACCGTGTGCCAGGTACTGCTTATCTGTTATCCTCTGTGAGGTGGATGTTATTTTCCTTATTATATTGAAAAACTGAGGCTCAGAAATATTTAAGCAGTTTGCCCCAAGGTCCCTCAACTAGTCAGTGGTAGAATGGGTGTTTGAAACCAGGTCAGTTTAAAGTAAAAGTCAGTGTTCTTCTGAGTTATCACACTGACCGCTAATAAAAGTCATTTACTATTATGTGCCACATGTTTATGCCAGCAGGCTGCTTGCTATATTTTAGAAATTCTTTACATTTATCAAGTGCTTTTCTGTTTAGAAAGGGCTTTCATAACTTCATTTAATTTGATTCTTTCAACAACTTGAGAGGGAAGAGGGTAAGTTTTATCCTCTTTTATTTTTTTTGGTAATGGTGGGGGTTGAACTATAATGCCTATTTGAAAGATGAGTAAACTGAGACTTAGAAATGTTAGAAGACTGGGCTGGGGATGTGGCTCAAGCGGTAGCACGCTCGCCTGGCATGCGTGCGGCCCGGGTTCAATCCTTAGCACCACATACAAACAAAGATGTTGTGTCCACTGAAAACTAAAAAAATAAATAAATATTTAAAAAAATCCTCTCTAAAAAAAAAAAAAAAAGAAAGAAATGTTAGAAGACTTCTTCTAAAGTTACACAACTAGGTAGAGCTAAAACTCAGTTACCTATATTGTACATCGCAAATCACAAGGCAGTTTCTTTTCATTGATTCATATAGCATGCCAGGCTGTATTTTCCCCAGAGCTGGTGGCTCTGTTTTAAACCACTGTTCTTCTGTGCCACTAGCACAGAAAATTTTTTTAATCATTTATTTTTTAATTGCTAGAATTCCATAGTTGTCTAACTTATTTTGAGAAAGTTATTTCAAGTCCCATAGAATATTTACACACTGTTTAAAAATCTGTACTACACAGCTACTTGAGGAGGCTTGAGGCAAGAGTGTCACTTGAGTCTAGGAGTTCAAAGCCAGCCCGAGCAACACAGTGAGACCCTGTCTCACAAACAAACAAAAAACCCCACCTGCACTTACCAAATTCTTTAAGAAGACCTGTTTAATCAGTCTGTTGCTTTTAAAGAACGGAACACTGTAGAGTTAGGGACAGTTAGAGTAGAACAATTTAAAGAGGGTAAGTAAGAGTAAGTGGTCTGCGGTTACTATCCGATGGAGTTAGCCTAAGTGAGTTAGACTTTCTTGGCTCATTTCTTGGCTTCTTGCTAACTATGTGACCTTAAATTATCTAACTCTCTGCTGTACTGGGGATTGAAGCCAGGCGCGTTCTACCTCTGAGCTGTATCTCCAGCCCTTTTTATTTATTATTTGGAGACTTAAGTTACCAGGGCTGGCCTTGAACTTACATCCTTCCTGCCTTAGCCTCCTGAGTTGCTGGGATTACAGATATGCATCACCTGGCCTAGCAGAATACTCCTTTTCTTCCTTCCTTCCTGCCTTCCTCCCTCCCTTCCTCTTTCTTCTTTCTCTCTCTCTCTCTTTCTTTCTCCTCCTTCTTCCTTCTTACCTTTCTTCCCCCTCCTACAATGTGTTAGCCAGCCTTCCATTATGTGACACAATACCTGGGATAATCCATATATAAAGAGGAAAGATTTATTTTGGTTCCTGGTTTTCTTCCATGGTTGCTTGGCCTTGTGGCAAGATAGTACCTCCTGGATGGGACTGGGTGGCCGAGGAAGCTGCCCTCCACAAGTTGGCCAGAAGCCAAGAAAGAAGGAAGGCGCTGTGGTCCCCATCCCTTTGAACCAGGGACCTAGGTTCCTCCCACTCCACCCTGCCTCCTAAAGGGTCCACCACCTCCACACACCTCCGGTGGTGCCACAGGCTGTTCAACACATGGACACTCAAAATGCAAACCTTCAAAATGCAAACTGTAGCACCCCAGGGAGAAGGATGTGTAGTTCACTAGCCGCCCTGGGCCATGGAGTTACCTTGAGGATGGAAACCAAGTGCAGAGGGGGCACGGCAGAACAGAGTGATGGTGGAGCCACCACAGGAACTCTCGACTGCCTGCGCCTTCCTGTATTGGAGGGAAAAGACCCTCTTGTTAAAGTCACTGTTAGCTTAAGCCTCTCTAATTGCCAGCCCATGGCAGTTCCTAACTGAGAGATTCCAACTGGATCTTACTGTCTCCCTCCCCTTCTACTAAGCTGTAGTGTACTGTTTAAAAATGAGGTTCACTAAATAATCATTTGACCTTGGACAAGACACTCTGGTTTTACGAGCCGCTCTCCTGTATTTTTTGTTGCATCTTTTAAATGGAGATTATTGGTTCTCTGGTTCTTCTAGAGGTTCATTATGGGGAACATGTTTGTAAACTTAAGGTTTATGTGTGTGATGTGTAGTTTTGGAAGGAGGTCATGGTTATCCTTGGACACTGAAGGATACCAAAACGGAACACTGTGGAATCTGGAAACGTTTTTCTGCTTTTGTTATTTTGCCTAGTGCCAGCTTAGTCAAGAACACATAGAAGCTGTGAAGGGAGGTGATTTTTGTCCCTGCTCTGAGGCAGTGAAGCAGGAGCTTGTAAATAGAAGCCAGGCCTGGTGCTCTGAGTCCAGAGTTCATCTGTTCTCAGTACGGCTGCCTTGATTTTATTGGAACTTTGTTTCCAGGAGATACTTTAATCCAAGTATCACTGCACTGGACGATTAGCTAAATGCTTTTCTCTGAGTCCTGATTAAGAACAATGGGCACAGAAAATGTTTGCGCAAGAAGTAAAAAGTGAGTTTTTCTGGCAATAAATATCACCATTTCCAAACTGTCCTGGAAGCTAGTACAGAGGTGTTCCCGGGGCACTGCAAGACCCCCAGTGTGGGCCGCTGGTGGCAGTACTCCCTTTTTATCTTGCCACCACACCGCTTGTTTCTTCATTTCTTCCCAAGGACTTGTTGAGGCCCCTCAGCTCACACCAGCTCAGAGGACATTACTGAAGCCGACTGGAGAGTAAAGTTAAATCTGTTTTCCTCAGTCCAGGTGTAACTATTGCCATGGACTGGGGTGTGGTCTGTAGGTGGGGCCAGGGCTGTTACTGCAAATTTTCAAAATGTGCAGACATGTATTTGAATGTTACTTTTAACTAGATGCTTAATAATGTAAAATGTCTCAGTGTCACAGACAGATATCTCCCACCCTGTTCTCTTTCTTCTTCATAGAAAATTTCTTGAGGTATTCCATTTTAGAACATGGTTGTATTTCTCATGTTTCTGTAGCAATGGGAAATCTGAGCAGTGCTTTTAAACTTTATAATGCCAAGTTACCTGAGGTCTTGCAAAAATGAAGATCCTGTCTTAGCAGATTTCAGGTAGACCCTGAGACCCTGCATTTCTTTTTATTTATTTAAATTAATTTTTTACAGAGATTGAACCCAGGGGTGTTTTGCCACTGAACCACACACATCCTCAGCTTTTTTTTATATTTTATTTGGAGACAGGGTCTTACTGAGTTGCTTAGGGCCTTGCTAAGTTGCTGAGTCTGGCCTTGAACTTGTGATCCTCCTGCCTCAGTCTCTGAGTTGGGTTAACAGGCATGCATCACTGTGCCCAGCTTTTTTTCTTTGTTTTTGAGATGGGGTGGGCAGTGTTTCTCTGTGTTGCTCAGGCTAATCTTGAATTCCTGTGCTCAAGCCATCTTCCTGCCTCAGCCTTCCAAGTAGCTAGAAGTATTAGGTTCTTTTTGCATTGAGCAGAGAGATTTTGCATTTCTAACAAGCTCTAGGTGATGCTGCTGTTCGTAGACCCTGGACCACACTTTGAGTAATAAGCCCATAGGACCAGGATTCTCAATTCTGACGGGACATGAGAATCAACTGGGAAGCTTCAAAAAGACATAAGTTCATGATCCTATACTCAGATTGCCTGATTAATTACTTCCAGAATACTTGGTAAGAACTGGATTTTTTTGAAGTCTGTGGGAGGTGAGAATTGTTGAGTCTAATTGAAGAATATGATGGTGAGTGATTTCAATGTAATTTCTTATCATTTGGATGGCTACATTTTCCCATCATAAGTAATTCATGTTGTGATGCCTTTAGTCAAACAGAATAAACAGAATTAACCATGCATTTTTTTTCCTTTATTAGCTTTAGTGAAGTATGACTGATAAATAAAAGTTGTATGTATTCAAGGTGTACAATGTTTTCACATACTTAAGACATTGTGAGATTACTATTGCAATCAAGCTAATTAATATATCTACATCTCACTTAGTTACCTTTTTTTTTTTTTTTTGTGGTGCTGGAATCAAACCCAGTTTACATACCCACCTTATACCAAGAACATGTAAGCGTTTTCTTTTTTTTCCATATCTTTGTTAACACTTATCTTTTGACTTTTGATCCTAACAGGTGTGAGAGATGATATCTCACTGAGGTTTTGATTTGCAAAACCTAATGACTAGTGAATGATGTTGAAAATCTTTCCATAGACCTGTTGGCCATTTATGTGTCTTCTTTGGAAAAACGTCTGTTCAGCTCCCTTGCCCATTTTAAGATCTAGTTGTTTTTTTTTTTTTTGCTGTTATGAATTCTTTTTTTTTTGGATATTAATCTCTTACCAGATATTAATCTCTTATATGGTTTGCAGATATTTTCTCCAGTTTCATGGGTTTCCTTTTCATTTGATTATTTCCTTTTCATTT
This sequence comes from Marmota monax, assembly GCF_021218885.2. Taxonomy (NCBI): domain Eukaryota; kingdom Metazoa; phylum Chordata; class Mammalia; order Rodentia; family Sciuridae; genus Marmota; species Marmota monax. The sequence goes on from NW_026693571.1 coordinate 39,585,270, forward strand.
CATTATTGATTATTTTGCTGTGCAGAAACTTGAGTCCCATTATGAATTTTATACATGGATTTTATTCCATCCCTGCTATTGTATAGTCTCCAGGCTTCACATGATGAATGGTGTAGTGAACTGTCACTGAAGTAACTAAAATTCACACAGCATATGTTAGTTATATACTTTTAGCTTGCAAGAAATAGAGGCCTGTTCTGCTGGCCTCAGCTGATGGAGACTTATTGTAAGGAAACACAGGGAGTAGAAAGACACAGGATGTAGTTTCAGAAGTTATTTGGACATAAGAGTAAGTCTAGGAAACTGGCAGCATGTAGCTACACTAGGGAACATTCTTTTGTCAGTTGGATTGACTCTCTTGCTCCTAATATTAGTGACACCATCATTTTTATCAAGTCAGATTACGTCCACCTCCATGTCTTATTAAGGTCCTGAATAATTGGCTGTCTTTATTGCAGTTTGTCTCCCCAAGAATAAAGGTTCTAAGAAGGTTGGCCAGGGCCGGGTGTGGTTCCACACACCTGTAATCCTAGCAACTTGGGAGGTTGAGACAGGAGGATACTGAGTTCAAAGCCAGCCTCACCAAGTGCTCAGCAACTCAGTGAGACCCTGTCTCTAAATAAAATACAAAATAGGGCTGGGGATGTGGCTCAGTGGTCCAGTGCCCCTCAGTTCAATCCCTGTTGCTCCCCCCCCCCTGCCCCCGCCAAAAATAAGGTTGGCCAGCCATGGTCCTGCACAGGATGCCCCTTTGGGCAGGGTTCTCATGCTCATTGACTTCAGAGGTCTGGCAGACTTATAGATAGCTGTCTGTTCAGATCTATCCCCAGTCCCTTTGCTAGGGTGGCAGATCTTGTACCTACATGGCCACCTCATGAGAGAAGTACCTACAGTTCTGTCAGATGGGGTGTTGGGCCTGGATTACACTGGGGGTTCCCAGGATGGAGAGAGGGTCAAGTTGACAGGCTACAGGCAGGACCTGTACATTTTCAGCCATGTGAGTTCCATGGGGTAGAGACTCAGTTTGTTCATTGTTAATCCCCACAGCTCAGAACAACTCTTGGCATGTACTTTCAATACTTAGCCTGCAAATAGAATAGGCTTGACTTTTAAAAAAAATACTGTAATGTAGCCTTTATTTTTGCTTAGATTACATTCTATTCTAACCTGGATGCTACGTACAAAAGGTTGAAAAGTAAATTCCTACTCTGCCCATGGCTCACCCTGTTGAGAAGGAAGAATATGCTCTCCCAGGATAGTACTTAACATTTTACTTTTATGTGAGTTCCAAAGGTTTTAGATGTTTGCCACTTGGTGCCATCAATACAGACGTGCTGGGTTTGGGGCTGCCTGGTACTAGGTGAATGTCAAGTCCAGCGCTTGGAGCCTTTGCAACAGCTTCCCTTGGAGATGTTCTTGCCTGCGACTGCAAAGCACCTCCATGGGGCCTCAACTCCTGAGCTCAGGCTCTTTCCCAGCCACCGCATGCCAGGGTGGCAGGCGCTGCGGGGAAGGATGGGGTGGGCGCAGCCCACTGCACGGGTTCCCCAACTCCCCTTCCAACAGCCCCAGTAGTACAGGCACAGAGGCTCTTCCCCCTTGAGTCTCCGTGGAATTGCATTTTATTTTATTATTTTATATTTATTTTTCAGTTTTCGGTGGACACAACATCTTTATTTTATTTTTATGTGGTGATGAGGATCGAACCCAGTGCACCGAGCATGCCAGACGAGCATGTCACCACTTGTCACCTTTATTAGCCTTAGTGAAGTATGATTGATAAATAAAAGTTGTATGTATTCAAGCCCGAAATTGCATTTTAAAGTTGAAATGTGGGGCTGAGGTTGTGGCTCAGCGGTAGAGTCCTCGCCTGGCATCTGAGAAGCCCTGGGTTCGATCCTCAGCACCACATAAAAATAAATAAATAAATAAAGATAAAGTTGAAATGTGTATTTGGATATTTAGCCAAAAAAAAAAGCTGCCAATTTTTACATAAGGAGGGAGACACTGGGAAGAGTGGTCATTAAGATTGATTGCAGCAGCCTCCATTTTTCAAATGCCCCGAATTGTGCGGGAGCGTGGATGTATTTCTGAGGTGGCGCACACCTGTAGTTGCAGCTGCTTGGGAGCCTGAGGCGGGGGCATCTCTTGAACCTAGGAATCACAGACCAATCTGGGCAAGAAAGAAAAGAATTTTCTAAGGACCAGTTCCCCAGGTTAGTGATGCGTGGGATGTAGGGCATAAATGTGAGTTATAAGTCCAGTGTCGCTAACATCGCATGTGACAGCGTCTCCAGGAAGGGTGCAGTGATACTGAACGTTTAGTGTCAAACCTGAATTATATTGTCATTACTGTTGAATAGAATGACGAGCACTTATAATGTTTAGAACAAATCTTTCAGTCGCTCCTTGAATGCAGGGATTTTTATAAACCTTATTAATGTAATTTGGTACTGATCACCTCATAGGATTCCAATGAATGTTTAATGAAGATAATGAAGAATTGGATTTGGAAATATTTTCTTCTAGTTTATCTTCAGCTTATCTTTTTATTCTATTTAACAGTGTCTTTAGTGCTTTGAACATTTTTAAAATAGCCGGTTCAAAGTATTTATCTAGTAAGTCCAGTGTTGAGAGCCACAGCCAAGGGGCCCCAGCAAACTTCCAGCTGCCGGCTGATGATTGGCTCACAGCGGCCCCAGCAACATCTAGCTGATTGGCTCCTCTGCAGTGATGCTCATTGGGCTGTTTCCCTGCCCTTTCAGACCACAGAGCTGCTCATTGGGGGACTTTTTTGGCTCCGCCCACGTGACCCAGCCAATCGGCCTCAAGAGCAGGAGGATTGTGGGAGGTGGAGAGAAGCTTGTGTGGGAGAGAGAGGCTTGTGGAAAGCTGGTGGTGGCAGTTGAGGCTCTGAGGGTTTTTCCTGAGAGGCTGTTTTGTTTGGCTTGTGTGGTTCTAAAAATAAAGTTAGTTTCTTTTGACAAGTGGCTCCTGATTGTGCCCAGCCAGACTGCGGCAGTCCAGTGTCTGGGCTTTCAGAAGGACTATTTATATAGATTACTTCTTTCTTGTGGGGGCACTGCCTCTTGTTTCTTTGCATACCTCATGAATTTTTGTTGAAAATCAGACATTTTGAACATTAACATGTGGCTAATCAGAGGGTTCTCCCCTCCTAGGGTTTGTTTTCGCTGCTTGTTATAGTGATAGTCATTTATTACTTGTTAACTTTTCTAAACTGGTTTTATAAAGTCTGTATTCTTTGTCATGTGTGATACTGAAGTTTGTTTCATTTGTTTAGTGGGTAGCCAGTGATGAGACAAGTGTTTTCCTTCAATGTCTAGAACTAAAAGGAACCTCCCATCTTTGCAGATGAGCTCTGCTGCAGGTGGCCTTGCTGTAGGTGGCCTGGTGGTCATCTTGGTGAGAGCTGAGGGCCTTCTCAGGTCTTCTCTGAGCCAGGGCCTATTCTGGGAAGGCAGTTGGCCTTCTGGATTCCTAGGAATACATGGGGACTTTTCAAAACTCTTATTCCCCAAAGCATTTTGCTCACTAGCCTTCCTACCAGCCTTTTGGATTAGTCTTTTACTTATCAACTGTTATCCTCATGTAACAGCAAATAATGTATTTATTTGTTAGTTGGTAAATATTTTCAGCAAATACTCTCCAGCTCTCCACTTTAGCCCTGAGAGAGTACAGTCTTTTTGCTGGACTTCTCGGGAGCCACCAGGCAGGTCAGAGAAAATGCTTACAATTCTTTGTGAATGAAGTTTGTTCTGCTTTCTTGTGTGTGGGATGCTGGGGATCAAACCTGGGGCCTCAGTGCTTGCTAGGGAAGCTCTCTACCCAAGAGCTGCAGCCACAGCCCCAGGATAAAGTTTTTTTTTTTTAGTTGTTGGTGGACCTTTATTTTATTTAATTATTTATATGTGGTGCTGAGGATCAAACCCAGTGCCTCACACACGAGGCAAGCACTCTACCACTGGCGCACCAGGTGATATTTTTAAGGTTACTGCTGAGCAGGGGAAGGGGAAAGGAATCAAGGAAATTTCAAATGACACAAAGCTCACTATTTTCATCAAAATCCAGCTAGTTTTTCTTGATTATTTTATTATTGCTGTAGACTTTTGGTTCATTTATAGAGTTCTAAAAACAGTCAATTTCTGCCAGTTTATTTATTTATTTTTTAATTTTTGGTACCAGCAATTGAATCAGGGGATGGGGGTGCTTAACCACTGAGCCACATCCTCAGCCCCCCACCTTTTTTTTTTTTGCTATTGAAGTTTATTTAACAAAAAGTTTAATATGAAAATGTACATGACCCAATTTTCAAGTCATAGTTATACAGGGCTTCTGGAGGGAGGACACGGATTTCTCTGCTGAACAGCCGTTACTTATACTCGTTCTAAGGCTTCTAACATGATGATACTGTTTCCTCGTATCACCACCATTCCAGTATTGTTCTGTTGTCCACTAGTTGCCATCTCCACACATTCATCTATTACAAGATTCATGAAGGGATCAAATCCCCGCAATATTCCTTGAACATGTCTGCCACCATTTAATTTCAATGATAACTTCTTGTCCATAAATCTTTTCAGCTCTGGAGGGTGAGCTTTGCTCATATTGTCTACTCCGCAGGCTCAGAGATGCTTTTCCCAGCCCTTTTTTATATTTTATCTAGAGACAGGGTCTTGCTGAGTAGCTGAGGCTGGCTTTGAACTTGCGATCCTGAATTTGATTCCCAGCAAGAAACAAAACAAAAAATCCACTAACAGAACACCACCATGAGAAGTCATCATCGCCTGCTGGACTAGTATAGTATTTGTGGCTCATTATGGTATTTTTAAAAACCTATTTTCCCCTAAGATGAGTTACTGTAATGATTATTGCAAATACTGTCCTGTTGATAAAAGAAATGATTGATAAGCTGTTCAAGGAAATGATGGTAGGAATGGAGTATATAATTGTGTTTCCTCTGAAGATCATTTTTCAAAATACTGCTAATTTATCATTTGCTGATGTGTTTGGTTTTATGATATTTACTTGTTTTCCTGAAAGCTATATAATCATTCAAGAAGCAAATTCTCATTTAAAACCAAATTGTTTAACATAATGAGAGCCTACCCTTAGCATTCTCTGCTTTATTTTTCCTTTGTGTTTCATTTTCATCTTGTGACACAACAGAACCTGATCTAGAGGATTGGATTCAAAAGACATGCATTCTATTTTTTTTTTTTTTTTTTAATTTAGAGACAGGGTCTCACTGAGTTGCTTAGTGCCTCGCTTTTGCTGAGGCTGACTTTGAACTCGTGATCCTCCTGTCATGGCCTCCTGAGCTGCTGGGATTACAGGAACGGACCACCATGCCCAGCTAAGACATTAATTCTAATTGCTTGGCCTCCCATTAAATGGCCAGCTAAATGGCCTTGATTTCATCTCTCATATTCTCCACTAACAGTGTGAAGGACTTAGACTTGGGTCACATCCCATACCTGTTTATAAATAAAGTTTTATTGAAACACAGCCATACTCATTCATTAACATACTCATTCATTAACATCATGTTTATAATTACTTTTGTTCTGCCTCAGCAGAGTAGTTACAACAGTCTATTTGGCAGTAGGTCTAAAATACTTCCTCTCTGTCCTTTTCCAGTAAAAGTTTGCTGACTCTTCGCAATGAGGTTTCAGGTTATTAAAATTCTTGGTTCTAGGTTTGGAGTATGAGAGTCAACTATATTTTTTTCTGTTGGGTTGCTTCTTAGTAAATCATCAGAAAACTTCAACTTGAAGAAGGGAAACAGCACTAAATTACATATTCTTATTTGTTAGACAGCTGTCATATTTTGTCATCAGTGCTGTGGTTACAACTTCTAGAGCTCAGTGTCTTATTCAACTGGTAAGCTATTTCTTGGCTGCAGGATCAATCCCTAACTGGGAAGAGGAGCAGTGGACAAAAAAGCCATGTGCCAGTATTTAAAACTTACGCTCAGAAGTCTCGTAGGTCAGTTCTACCCATGTTTCTTTGGCTTACCTGTTGTCAGTGGCTCAGGGTGGTAGTATTCTTCAGGTACCCTGCAAGTTACTTGGTACCTTGAGTGGATGGTTAACCCTTTTACATGGCCATGTTGAGAATTTGAGCTTTAGAGGAAGCAGACAATGAAAAAGCGAGTGTTATCTCTGTTATGGTTTGGATGTGAGGTGTCCCCCAAAACTTCACATGTGAAACAATGCACGAAGGTTTGGAGGAGAAATAATTGGTTATATATAGCCTTAGCCTGATCAGTGAATTAATCCCTGATAGGATTAACTGGGTGGTAAGGAGGCTGGTGGGGTGTGGCTAGAGGAAGTGGTTCACTGAGGGCATGGCTTTAGGGTTTAGATTTTGTATCTGGAGAGTGGAGACTCTCTGTTTCCTGATTACGTGATGTTCAGCCTCACCATGAGCCCCAAGGAATGGAGCCTGCTGTCTATGGATGGAGACCTGGGAGGTTGGGGAATAAACTTTTCTCCTTTACAATTTTTCTGATTGAGTCCTTTAGTCACAGCAGCGAAATCACTGACTAAACAATCTCCCACAGCCACCTTTTAAAGATGTGCTAGTTTGAGAAGTTTGAAACTCTTGGCAAACCCTGGTTTTAAAATTCCTTGTGTGTTGTTCTTTAAGACTCGCCTATAACCAATAAATTGGCCAGTGAGCTTTTGGAATATATTCTAGTTTTTTCAACTTGCTTACTTAATGCTCAATGTAAGAATACAGTATGTTTTGGGATTTCTTTTTTGCAGAGTCTTGATGTCTGTAACTTTTATTTCCCACTCTTAACTGGTTCTCTGTCTCACTGAATGATACCAAGCCAGAGACCTGGTGAAGGCACAGCTTTCTCCCACACTGTGACCAGATTCTGTTGAACCTGCCTTCTGCAGAGCTCAACCCTGTCCTCTTCTCTCCATTTTCGTTGCCACCATTGCGGTCCGGGCATCTTTTGTCATTTTCTGACTCCTGACTTACTTCTCTAATCCATTCCTGGACCACCACTCCACTGAATTTTCTAAAATGCAAACTAATCATGCCACGTGTACCTGCTGCTCTTTCATTGTCTGCTTCCTCTAAAGCTCAAATTCTCAACATGGCCATGTTTATTCCCTTTATATTTTTCTGGGTGTTTCCAGTTTTGTCCTGTTGAGCTTATTTTCATGTCTGTAAAAATATAATCCAGAAATGTTTTTCTAGAGCATTATTTTATGGCTCAATATTTGGTAAGTATTTATTTCTTGCTTGTAAAGACTCAGAAGATTTAGTAGCAGGTAGTTGAGCAAAGCTGATTGTGATAGTCTGATTGTGATAGTCCAGTCTATTGAGCTTCCATCCTGATGCTCAGTAGATTGGTCCTTCTTGGGAGGGTTTGGCTAAGCCTGATGGTAGCTGCTGGGCTCTAAAGAAAGCTAGGTTGTTGGGCATGGTGGTCCATACCTGTAATCCTAGAGACTCTGGAGTCTGAGGCAGGAGGCCAGCCTTGGCAACTTATAGCGAGACCCTCAGCAATTAGTGAGACCTTGACTCAAATAAATAAATAAGGAAGGAAGGAGGAAAGGAGGAAGGAAGGGATTGGGAATGTAGCTCAGTGCTAAAGTAACCCTGGGTTTAATCCCCAGTATCCTCTCCCTCCCCCTGAAAAAGACAAGACAAATACAAAGCTATGTTAACATGGTTTTAGTTTTACTTTCTCAGCTGGGTATATAGCTCAGTTGGTAGAGTGTTTGCCTGGCATGCAGAAGGCCAGGGGTTCAATCCCTAGCACCACCAAAAGAAAAGTTTTACTTTCTCTGTAACCTGTTTTTTGAAGTTTAAACTATGTCCATTTCAGAACTAGTTGTTCATTGGTCTGGGTTAGACTCTGGACAAAAAATGTGAACCACAGTGCATTTTCCTCTTGCTTGTGGTCCTGTCTCTCAGAGGCCTTTTATGTTAGCCCTCTGTTTCAGATTTAAAAATCACTCCATGGACTTCCTAGGGGGACAAGAGATTTCTCTAAAATCCAAATACTTGCCTTTGAAGATACTCCAGTAATTTTAATTTTTAAGGCCAAAATGTTTTCATTATTTAAAATTCATTGACACAAAATTTCTTCGATCAACCAACTACTATCCTCCTCTTTTTTTTTTTTTTTTTTTAAATCTAGCCTAGTATTATGGAGTATAAAATAAAATTAATCCTGAATTCTGAAGCTTTGCAATTGTTTCAGTCACAGCTTTCTGTTATCATTAACTTTAAAAAGCAAGTTTAATTTAAAAAAATAATAGGCAATGTTTAAATATTAAGCCTTTAGAAAGAATCAGGGGTATATTGACCAAATCCTTCAGCATGAAGTGAGACATTGAGGAACACACAGTCATATGATGGATTTAAACTTTCTGTGATTAAGGGTTTCTGTGACATTTTGATTTTCTTTTAATAAGCATAATTTAGGAAAAGGTTTGTTTTTTAACTTTTTTTTTTTTCCCCCAAGTGAAAAGTTATCTGATTTCCTGCTTCTTAAGGAGGCAGCATAGAACAGGCTGCTTTGTCATTACTTATATTGGCCTGGGGGTTCTGTGAATATGGTGGTTCTTGAATATCTTGGAAATTCAAGGAAAAGTCTTGTGAAAGTGCATGAGTGCTTTTGTGGAGTGTGTTGTTCAGGTGGGTGTGGAGAGGAAGGCCCATAATTCAAACAGGTTCTCATTTCTCTCCCTCTGTTCTCTCTTCGGAATGTGACTGCCCAGCCAACATATCTACTTTGATAGGCCTCTGAAATCTAACGTCCATATTAGTTTCCTATTGCTGTTATAACAACTTAACTACAAATTTAGTGGCTTAAAACAACGTGGATTTATTATCCTACAGTTCTGGAGGTCAGTGTCTCTGGGCTTTCTGGGTGTGTGGGCAGGGTTCCGTTCCATCTTGCAGACCTGAGGGTGAACCCATGTTTTTGCCCCTTAGCTTCTAGAAGCCAGCGGTATTCCTTGGCTCATGGTCCCTTGCTTCATCTTCAAAGCAAACGTCTGCACTCCTCTCTTCTTCCTTCTGCATCCGTGTATCTTCTGCATCGTCTCATGAGTGTCTCTGACTCCAGTCCTCCTGCTTAGCTCTAGGAAGAAGCCTTTGTGGTTACATTGGGCCCCATAATCCAGGATCATCTCCCCTCAGAAGATACTCACTTCATCATACTTAACCAAAACCCCTTTACTGTGTTCAGTAACACCCACAAATTCTGGGGATTAGGACGGGACATCTTTAAGGGGGCCATTTTCCAGCCTGGCAAATCTCTTCCTCCTGAGTCTTTCCTCATTTCGTTTAATGGCACTTCTGTGATTAAGTGAGTTACGTGGGAGTCATTCTTGAAATAATTTCTCTTTATTTTTCCCGTCCTCTTATCTCATCACACCCACTCCCACCAGCACACCCCCTCCATGGAGTCGTATCCCAATCTGATCAAAATGTTCTCTGGCTGCTGCTGACCAACAGTATCTAGATGTATTCTTACCAATTTCCACCAGAAGCACCCTGTCTTAGCATTCTGGGGCCTTGGGCTCGCCCACCCTCTTCCTTTCACTCTTGGGTGTTCAGAGTTAATTATAGTACAGGGCTGTGTGGGCTAAGCGTCAGGACAGTGGCACCCAAAGGGCTACGGGATCAGATGGCAGTTACTTCATTTCAACCACGCGGAGATGGGAAGCAAAGGCTTCCACGGTCATAGACACTGTGGAGAGAATTTGGGTTGGTTGAGCATAATTATCCAGAAAGGCAATTAGGATTTCCATTAAAGATTTCAATCCCTTTTGTTCTTCTGATAGGGAACGTTTCTTCTCAATTATTGATAAGAGAATAAAATTAATTGAATCTGGTTATTTTGAATGACTTCTCGCCTCCCTTTCCTGGAGAAGGAACACGTTTTAAAAAGCTCTTAGGTGGCTGATTTCTGGTACGCAGATACACTATGCTTAGTCCAATTTGGTGAGGAGTCGGAGTCAGCCTTCGAATAAAACAAAGCACATGAAAAGATGAAATACCCATTGTTGAGATAATATCGAAATAGAGCTTCCACCGTCTATTATCCTGATTCCTTTTTCTGTAATGTCCCACATTTTAGGGTGACTTCACAGCTTAGAGAAATAAAGGGGGGAAAAGGGCCATTCCTTGAAATAGTCTATTGTTATAAAGAGAAGATCTGGAAATAACTAAATGTACAAGTTTTTCCTACTTTTAGGGGAAAAAAATCACTTATTGGATCTTTAGCAGTTTTTAATTGTTAAGATTCCTCTTTAATTAAAAGTTTTCAAGACATGAGGCAGTGGAAAGCATGTGAAGATGAAATATTTCAAGAAGTAAAGAATTCTGCAAATTGAAATTGATTTTTTTAAAGACAGTAATTCTACATTGAGCACCAGCCTCCCCCCCCGACCCCAAGTAGTATAAAGATGTACCCATTTACTTCTTCATCATTTGGTCAGTTTTGGTGTCACTGACTAAATTAATTAGTACAAAATTAGTAAGCACTGACATTTTAGTTTTATGAATTCAAATGCTCATTGATTATTTTTCCTCCAGTAAAGTATTAACATTTGCTATATCTTGTATTTTAGGCCAGATTTCCATTTGTGTTTTAGCAATTGGAACAGAAAATATATAACTAGTATGAACCTTATTTTGAAATACAACACAATGGGCCTGGGTTGTGGCTCAGTGGCAGAGCGCTTGCCTAGCATGCGCTAGGCAATATAAACAAATAAAAATAAAGGTATTGTGTCCATCTACAACCAAAAAAGTATATATTTTTTAAAAATACAATCACAAGTATTATTAAGGATATCTTCAGAGAGCCCTGAATGTGTCACACACAAGTTATTTAATTTTAGCAGGAGATAAACTTCCCTGTTTATTTTTATAAAACTAGTTTTAATGAGGCATAATTCACATGCCATATTATTTATGTGATAAGTGGCTGCTGTTCCCCACAGTATCTATATGTATTCTTACTAGTCTGGGGATTGAATCCAGGGCCTCGCACATGCCAGGCAAGTGGTCTACCACCCAGCTCCATCCCAGCTCTAATTAAAAAAAAAGATTTCCTATGGTGCTTTTAATGTTTTTCACATACTTACTGCTTCTTTTCCTAAGCAGTGGACAGAAATAAGTGTGTTGTGGTGTATTCTGTTGTAGAGGATGAGGCCTGGAGGTGGAATATTGAGAATATTGCTCTGGATAAGAAGGAGGAAACCAAGAAGGCAGGTGTCTTAGTGAAGAAATAGAGGGTAAAGACCTTGGGCTTGGGCTTTTCTCTTATCACTTTGGTAAGTGGGGCCTTTATGCACAGGTGGAACAGAGAAGGAATGTGGAGACGTCCCGATGTTCAGGATACAGCAGTGTCTGAGTGTTTTGCTCAGCTCCACTTCAGTGCCTGGTGTGTGATTGTCTCTGCCGCTTTGCAGACTCTGTTCCCACCTAACTGCGGTCTCCACCACCGCAGCCCCCTCCTGGCCTCTCTGCACCACATGATCCGGGTGCAGTATTCTTTGCTCTTCTGTCTTACATTCTTCCCCTGTTCTCAGTGGCTTCTCATCTCACTGAGAATAAAATTCAGAGGCCTTCCTGAGGCTTAGGCTCTGCAGGACTTGGCCCCTGCCCCTTTTCATTGTTAAAACATAGTTGTAGCGAGGTATGATTCACCTGGTCTGAGTTCCGACCTCTTACACTTGCTCTCAGCATTCCAGCCGCCTGGACCTCCCTGTTCCCCGCCACACACGCTAGCGTGCTCCCCCACCCCATCAGAGGTGGAGTCCTGCTCCCTGTTCCTGTGGCCTGCCTTTTCAGTTTTACTCTTCTCCATCAGGTTTTCTTGTACATAACCTGAGAGCATGTGCTTCTTTTTATTTTTTCCTCTCTCATTCCACATTTTTCCGTTGGTGTATTATAATTATATATAATAGTCATATCTGCACACCACATAACAATATAATTTGGCCAATATCATTCCCCAAAACTTGAGAATCTGTTTCTTTTACATTTTGTGCCGCCTCCCTCTCCCCTGGAATCTGCGTCCCTGGAGGGCGGGCTGGGTGTGCTCTAGGTACTCCTGTATCTTGGTGCCTTGACTGGTGCCTGTTCCTAGTGGGCACCTGACCCTGGTGCATGCGCAGTACATTCTGTAGGACTCACATTCTGACCTCCCTGGGGGTGGGGTGTTGTGTGTCAAGTACTGAATGCATCTCTTGGGTGAGACCCTGGGCTAACTGCTCCAGTGCCTGGGGCAGCTGTTAGGGCAGGTTTCCATCTCTGGTCCAGCCAACCAGTAGTGGCCAGAACATATAAGGTTCTATTTCTCTTGATATCCCTTTCTTTCCACTTGGAGGCTGGTCCCTCCAAAGTATGAAGTTTCCATTCTTGGTTCATGAGAAAAATTTGGGTGGATATTATGCTGTAGAATGGTTGCTTCCCATTTTGAGCTAAGAACCTAGAGGAGTGATAGGAAGGGGTATTTTTGGGTTTTCTTTGCTGCGTGGCCGTGGCTCATATCCTTGCGTGCGTGCTCTGCCTAGTTGTGCTTCTCTGGTTCTCAAAAAAAAAAAAAAAAATTAAGATACTGGGTGTTGAACCCAGTATCAGTGCTTTACCACTGAGCTACATTCCTAGCCCTTTACAATTTTTTTAAAAGATTTTATTTTTAAATTTTGAGATAGTTTTCCTAAGCTGCTGAGGGTCTCACTACGTTGCCTAGGCTGGACTTGAACTTCAGCCTCCTGAGTTGCTGGGATTACAGGTGTGCGCCACGATGCCCGGCTCTTCTTCTCTTGTTCTTGATTGGTTTGTCTTTCCCTTCAGCTTTCCTTTCTTGTTCCTCATTTCTTGTGTTCCCTCGGCTCCCATGTTGCTTGACCCTCTGTCTCATTCCAGTGCTTGCTTAGCTTTTGTTCTGACCTATGAGAAGCCTCTCTGTTTGCCTGCTTTGAGTGATCTTTCTCTCCTATTTTCCTTATGGCTGGACAGGAGTGAGGAAGAGAACTGTGCTGGAACATTCTTTCCTCCTTTCATCCTTCTATTTAATTAATATTTGAAAACCTCTGTGGGGCTGGGGGTGTAGCTCAGTGGTAGAGCGCTTGCCTAGCCCATATGAGGCACTGGGTTCGATCCTCAGCCCCACATATAAATAAATAAATAAGTAAATATTGTGCCCATCAACATCTAAAAAAATGATACAAATGAATTAATAAAAAGAAGAAAACCTATTTTGTGTAAGACTTACGTCAGGTCTGGGTTATCTCAGTAATCAAAGTACCCAGGTTCACATAGTGTGTTTTGGGGATACAAACAAGTTAATTGGATGTTTATTATTCATTTATTCATTCATTCAGTGAGTATTTATTGAGACTGGGATACAGTGGTGGATAAAAACAAAAATTCTTACTCTTGCGCACCTTACATTTGGTAAGACAGACATGTGTTCAGTAGAGAACTACACACACCAATGTTAGATCATAGGCGTGTTGAGCACAATAGGGGCTGGTTCTGATCAGGAGAGCCAGGGATAGCTTTGAGAAAATAATGGGTGAATTAAGAATCTGAAGGCACAGGAAGAATAATTAGGCAAGGGCTACACGGGAGAGGGAACAGAAGATGTCAGAGTCTGAGGCTGAGAGGGTACTTAGAGCATTTGAGGACGAGTAAGCACAGAGAACAGGAGAGCCATGCCCCATGGGGCAGGAGAACAGGCTGGGGTCAGATCTCGCAGGGCTTTGTAGACTGTGAGGATTTCATCCTTATTCTATGAGCAACAGGATACCTTTGAAGGGCTATAAGCAGGGAGAAAAGGGGAGAAAGAGACAAAAAGTATTTTTATTTTTAAAACCCTGGTCTGAATGCTGTGGGGAATAAATGGAGTTGGGTGGAGCTTTAGGCATGAGAAGGACATGGGGTGCCAGTCAGAGGCTCTGGTGGCCGTCTAGATGCAAGGTGAGCTTCAGGATTGGCAAGGATTTTTAAGTTTCCCTGTCGCCCTCGCTTCCTATTAAATGTATTTATTTGTCAAAAAAATTGCTTTTGAAAATTGACTTCCTACAAAAAACATGGATGTAATAAGTCAAATGAGAAATACAGGATGAGTTGATGACTTGAAGGTATATGAATGGAGTAATAGCAGAAAATCAAGGATAAAAATAATGAGCAGTCAAGTACAAAACTTAACCCTGCATTCTCGGTGGCCTAAACACACAAGGGAATAGGGCAGGCCATGTGATTGTTTATAAAATGCCGATCATGCATCATAATCTTTTCTTCATTCTAAGCGTTTAAAGTACTTTATTATAGGAGTGATATTAACAACCTGGATGGGTCCAGGTTGTTGACACCCAATACCTCCAGAGCATTTATCTAATTTTAATAGTAGTTCACATTGGTATTTATTTATTTATTTATTTGATACTGGGGATTGAACCCAGGGACACTTAATCACCAAGCCAATCTCCAGCACACACCCCTGCTTTTTTATTTTTTTAATTTAGAGGCAGGGTCTCCCTGAGTTGCTTAGAGCCTCAATAAATTGGTGAGGCTGGCTTTGAACTCATGATCTTCCTTCCTTAGCCTCCTGAGCTGCTGGGATTACAGGCGTGTGCCACCACGACTGGCCACATTGATTTTTTTTTTAAATATTTTTTTAGTTGTCAGGGGACACTCATTTTGCTTATTTGTATTCCATGCTGAGAATCGAACCCAGTGCCTCACACGGGCTAGGCAAGCGCTCTAGCATTGAGCCGTAGCCCCAGCCCCACAGTGGTATTTTAAAAAGCAAAAAAATTCAGAAGCATTCAGAGCTGGGCTGCATATATGTGTTTGTTAGGCCCCTTGTTAAAGGTTGAGGGGGAGACGGGGGTCAGAAAGAGGAGCATAGAGGGCTGAGGTTGTGGCTCAGTGGTAGAGCGCTCGCCTCACATGTGTAAGGCCCTGGGTTCTATCCTGTGCACCACATACAAATAAATGAAAATAAGTGTATTTGTCCAACTACAAATAAAAAATAAATATTAAAAAAAAAAAAGAAAAAAGAAAGAGGAGCATAGGAAGGTAGCGGAGGGGAGAAACGAGCCCAGGTGAGAAGCCCAGGAAGCAGGTTTGGGCAGGAAGCAGGTCCTTGTTATAAGTCCTTGAAACTTTGCCTTTGCCATCTCAGATACTCTTGCGTTCCCTGCCTTTCTAATAGCTTTTTAACTTGTATGCACAATTGTTTTTTCCCATGGAATGCATCCTTCCTGTCACATAAGACACGTAAGTCAGGGACAAAGAAACCGTGCCCAGGAGTGGTAGTCTTGTTTGTTAGCAGTTCACATTCCAGCCACAAACACACACTTACAGAACCAAGAACCTTAAAAACAGTCCTTCAAAGTGATTCCCAGTGACTCTCCTATGGGTCGTCTGCCCTGTCCACCCCACCTGTCCGCCCCCGCCCACCCCACCCCAACAGCTTCAGCTCTTCTCTTTATCCTTCTGGCATAGCATTAGGCCCAAAGGCCCAGGAGGGGCCCAGATTGGCCAGGCAGACGAGTCCAGCAGGGAAGGAGAAGTCCGATAAGTCCAAATGGTTGGCACCCAGCATTTCAGCTCTTGAGACAGAGTCACTAATCCACGTTCGGTGATAGCTGACATTGGTGTAGACCCCAGGAAGAAGTTTGCCACATTGCATTCCCCAGCTCACCACTCCTATCTGGATCCACACACCATCGATGTTGCAGGACAGAGGCCCTCCAGAGTCGCCCTAGGAGAGAGAGAGGTCATGAGTGCCGTGCAGGGCATGCAGAGGAGAGCAGTCACAGGGATGGAGAGTTCTGTGGAACTGGGCCTTGAGGCTGATGGAACTCTCTGGAAGCTGGGCTTCCACTACTTTGGAGAAGGATCACGGGAATTCTAGAATCACTAAATTGGCGGGGAGCTAAGCAAAATATGTTGGAAATTTCAAAATATTTGTCTGACCGATGAATCCAAGTAAGATTTATGTGATGTGTTTTTGACGCATCAGGCTTTTAACTCACAATGCTACATGTATCCAGGGAATGAACCACCCTGATCTTTCTGTTCTTAGTTACTTACTGCTCTTTCTTTGTGTTAAAATAATTATTTCTAACGTGAAGTAATAGTGACCATGGCTGTTAGTATGTCTCTGTCTTGTTTTTTCTTTTTTGTAACAGTTTTGAGATAGGAGTCATATAACCACACATTCATGCGTGGACAGTGCACTACCAAGAGCAGGGCGCAGTGGCACGCTCCTGTAATTCTAGCAATTTGGGAGGCTGAGATAGGATTATTACAAGTTGGAGACCAGACTCAGCAACTTGGTGAGACCCTGTCTCAAAAACTAAAATGGGCTAGGGAGGTAGCTCAGTGGTAGAGCAACCCTGGGTTAAATTCCCAGTACCAAAAATAAAAAATAAAAGTGCACCTACAGGTGGTTTTTTAACATACTTAGGATGTTGTACAACCATTGCCACCACCCACATTGGAACGTTCTCCTCATCCCCAAAGGAGACCCTGTGCGTATTTGTTCTCAGCTCATTTTTTCCTAGCCCTCTCAGCCCAAGGCCAACTGGTAATCTACTTTTTGCCCCTGAGGATCTGCCTCTTGTGGATATTTTATATTGATGGAATCATGTGATACGTGGCCTTTTGTGACTAGCTTCTTGTACTTGGCATACTCTTTCTTATCTATCAGCACTTCATTCCTTTTTATTGCTGAATAATGTTCTATTATATTAATGTACCATGGTTTGTTCATTTATCAGCTGATGGACACCTGGGGGTTTCCACCTCTTGGCTATTATAAATAATACTGCTGTGAAATTAATGCACAAATAATTATTATAGGGATATGTTTTCATTTCTCCTGGGTGTTTGCATAGGAGTGGAACCTTGAGTCATATAGTAATTAATCTTTTGAGGAATTGCTGGTTTTCCAAAGGAGCTGCCTCATTTTACATCCTGAGCAAAGTCTATGAAGCTTCTACTTTTTCTTTCTTTTTTTTTTTAATATTTATTTTTTAGTTGTAGTTGGACACAATACCTTTTATGTTTATGTGGTGCTGAGGATTGAACCCAGGGCCTCGCATATGCTAGGCGAGTGCTCTACCGCTGAGCCACAGCCTGAGCCCAGCTTCCACTTTTCTACATCCTTGTCAGCTCTTGTTATTATCTGTCTTTATTTTAGCCATCCTTGGGGGTGTGAATCAGTATCTCATTATGGTTAGGATTTGCTTTTACCTGATGGTCACTGATATTAAGCCTTCTTCATGTGCTTACTGACTATTTGTATATTTTATGAGAAATATCTATTCTATTTTAAAAATTATATTGACTTTATTATCAAGATGTGCTTTCAATGTATTCTAGATGCAGATTCCTTATCAAACATATGATTTTGAAATTCCTCCCATTTCAAGGGTTACCTTTCTACTTCCTTGATGGTGTCCCTTGAAGCACAGAAGTTCTGAATTTTTTTAAATTTATTTTTTAGTTGTTTATTTTATTTTATTTTATTTTTTTTTAATTTTATTTATTTTGTTTATTTTTATGTGGTGCTGAGGATTGAACCCAGGGCCTCACACGTGCTAGGAGAGTGCTCTACCACTGAGCCACAACCCCAGCCCCAGAAGTTCCGAATTTTGAAGAACTCTATTTTTCTTTTGTTGCTGAATGCATATTTAAGAAAATGTTGCCTAATCAAGCTCATAAAGATTTACCCATATTATTTTTTCTAAAAGTGTTATTGTTTTAAATCCAGCCAGGAACTGTGGTGATTTGGGAGGCTGAGGCAAAGAACTGCAAGTTCCAGGCCAACCTGGGCAATTTAGGGAGATCCTGTCACAAAATAAAAGCTAGAAAAGGGATGGGGATGTGGCTCAGTCGTAGAGCATCTCCGGGTTCAATCCCCAGTACTGCAAAAAAAAAAAAAGTGTTATGTTTTAATTTTTATAGGTCATAGATTCATTTTGGATTAATTTTTGTATATATGAGGCAGGGGTCCAACTTTATCTTGTCCCAGCACTATTTGTTGAAATTACTGTTCTTTGCTCATGAATTGTTCTTTGACTAAAATTAATTGATCATACATAGAAGGGTTTATTTCTGAACTCTCAGTTCTGTCCTGTTCATCTGTATGTCTAGCCGTATGCCAGTCCTGTTCTTGTCTACTGCTGCTTTGTGGTAAATTTTGCAATCAGAAAGTGTGTATCTTCCAGCTTTGTTATTCTTTTGTCAAGATTATTTGGCCCTCTTGAATCTCCATGTGAATTTTAGGATCTGCTTATGAAATTCTGCAAAGAAACCAGCTGGGGTTTTTTTTTTTTTTTTTTTTTTTTTTAAAGAGAGAGAGAGAGAATTTTTTAATATCTATTTTTTAGTTTTCAGTGGTCACAACATCTTTATTTTTTTATTTTTATGTGGTGCTGAAGATCGAACCCAGCCCCCGCTGCACATGCTAGGTGATCGTGCTACCACTTGAGCCACATCCCCACATGATTTTGAAATTTCCTTTTCAAAAGGGTTTTGATAGTGATTGTGTTGAATTTAAGTCTTTTGTTCACTGAACACAGAACGTCTTTTCATTGAAGTCTTTGATTTTTCCTTCCTCCCTTTCCTTTTTTTTTTTAATAGTATAAAGAGTTGAAGCCACGTTCCCATGTATTCTAGGCAAGCACTTATTTATTTATTTATTTGGTATTGGGGATTAAACTCAGGGGCACTTAACCACTGAGCCACATCCCCAGCCCTTCTTTGTACTTTATATTTAGAGACAGGGTCTCTCTGAGTTGCTTAGGACCTTGCTAACTTGAAATCCTCCTGTCTCAGCCTCCTGAGCCTCTGGGATTATGTCATTTAATTTTGAAACAGGGTTTCACTAGTTGTTCAAACTGGCCTGGAATTTATGATCATCCTGTGCCACCATGCCGGGTTTCGGTCTTTAATATTTTTCCAATAATACTTTTGTAGTTTAGAGTGTAAGTTTTCTACTTCTGTTACATGTTTTTCCTTAGTGTTTGATTTGTTCAATTCTTTTGGTGCTGGGGTTTGAACCTCAGGCCTGTGCATGCTAAGCACAAGCTTGACAGCTGAGCTTTACCCACAGCTATAGAAAAAAACGAGTTAGAAAATGTTCCTTCCTCTATTTCTGTGGAAGAGTTTCTTCTTTAAATATTGAGTAGAATTTACCAGTGAAACTATCTGAGCCTGGGCTTTTTTTTTTTTTTGTTTGTTTGTTTGTTTTAAGTCACTAATGCTGTCTCCTTACCTATCCTCGGTTTATTCAGATCATTTATTTCTTCTTGAGTTAGTTATGGTAGTTTGCATGTTTCTGTAAATTTGGCCATATCATCTTAGTGTTCAAGTTTATTGGCATGCCATTATTCATAGTATTATCTTACAATTCTTTTTATTTTTGGTAATAATATTCCCCATTATTTACCTATTTATTTTGGTACTAGGGATTGAACCCAGGGGCACTTTACCACTGAGCCACATCCCCAGACCTTCTTATTTTTTATTTTGAGACAGTGTCTTTCTTACTAAGTTGCTGAAGCTGGTCTTGAACTTGCAATCCTCCTGCTTCAGCCTCCCTGGTCTCTGGGATTATAGAAGTGTACCACATGCCAGCTCCCCTTGTTTATCCCTAACTTTAATATTTGTGTAAAAAATATTTCCTGGGCTGGGGATGTGGCTCAAGTGGTAGGACGCTTGCCTGGCATGTGTGCGGCCCGGGTTCGATCCTCAGCACCACATACAAACAAAGATGTTTTGTCTGCCGAAAACTAAAAAATAAATATTAAAAAAATTCTCTCTCTCTGTCTCTCTCTGTATCTCTCTCTCTCTTTAAAAAAATATTTAAAAAATATTTCCTAATTTCCTTTGTGATTCATTTTTTTGACCCATTGATTATTTAGGAGTGTGTTAATTTCCACCTATTTAGAATTTTCTGTATTTCTCTGTTAAACAGCAACCTACAGTCTTTCTAGCTTGGGGAATCAGAGGGCAAAGTTCAAAGCTGTCACAGCAGTTGGAAAGTGAAGGGAGAAATGCCAGGAAGGAGAGAGCCACAGAGGGAGTCCCAAATGCAAACTGTGCTCCAATCTGTGGCTGACTCCCGGACTATGTATATTGACAGGTTGGATCGTGAGCAGCTCAGCTAAAGAACTGCTTCTGCCTGTCAGAGGAGAGATAGGCTAGCTATCGGGGTTAGCCAAGTTAACTGCCTGTTAAAACAGGAAATCTGCTTTAGGAGGCACATCCAAAATTCACATTCTCCACAGTGTATCACCGACAATGTCCAGAATACAATCCAAAATTACTAGATATTACAACAAGAAAACAGCAACAAAAAGACAAAGGAAAATATTCCCATGATAAACTGGAAACTGTTATTCAGGAGAAAAAGCAATCACTGGAGAATGACCATGAGATAACTCCGATTTTGGAATAGGCAAAGATTTAAAATAGCTACTTTAATCTCAGCAGCTGGAGAGGCTGAGGCAGGAGGCTCAAGGCTTGAGAGTTCAAAACCAGCCTCAGCAACAGTGAGGCACTAAGCAACTCAGTGAGACCTTGTTTCTAAATAAAATACGAAGTAGGGCTGAGGATGTGGCTTAGTGGTCGAGTGTCCTGAGTTCAATCCCCAGTACACCATCCCCCCGCAAAAAAAAAAGCTACTTTAACTGTGATCAACTCATGTGAAGGGAAAAAACATTAATGAACATACAGGTAACAGAAATAGGAAATCTTGGCAGAGATTTTGAAAAATGTGTGTGTGTGGTGGGGTGGGGAACCAAATGGTCATACTAAAACTAAAACTAAAACCTGCAAAAAAAAATCTCATGGGCCAGAGTGGTAGCTCATGGTAGCTGGGGTGGAGCGCTTGCCTAGCATGTGTGAGGCACTGGGTTCAATTCTCAGCACTGCATATAAAAAAATAAAATAAAGGTCCATCAACAACTAAAAAATAAATATATTATAAAAGAAGCTCACTAGCTGAGCTTAACTTTAAGATCTTAAAGCAGTGAGGCAGTGATCTTGAATGTAGACTAATTAAGTTGAATTATTAAGTTTGATTATTTAGTTTGAAGAACAGAAAAAAGTAAAATAAAACAGACCTATATGAAAATATCAAAAGGTGCAACTTACAAAGTTATTGTTTCAACTAGGAGAGAAGAGAGAAATGAGGCAGAATGATTTTTGAAGGAATTGTGACTGAAAAAATTTACAGTTTAGTGAAAAAATAGAATCAAAACCCGTAAACAGTGAGCTGTAAATAGAATAAATACAAAGAAAACCACACCTGCACACCACCTTCAAGCCACTGCCAGTCAGAGGTAGAGGAAGAAATATTGATAGCAGTCGGAGCAAAACACCGCCTCATTCTTGGCAGAACCAGGATTCAAGTGGTGGCTGACTTTTCATCAGACAGTTGTGATCGAAAGACAACAGAATGACATATTTAAGGTATATGATGAAATGTTCTTAAAAAATGATTGCATGTCCATCTTAATATATTAAAATTGATAGGTCTGTAAAAGTCTAACCACTGGTCTATATCAGTAAGTCTTATCGTTAAAGAGATTAAATGTATGGTTGTAAGTAAGTGTTTCATACAGGTAGCACAAGAATCACTGTCAGAACCCTCATCTGGCTCTAATTTACCGTTTACAGGTAGGAAAACTTGGATCCAAGTTAAGATGTCTTTAAAAAAATTTTTTTTTTAGTTGTAGAAGGATATAATACAAGGGTATTTATTTATCTTTTATTATTTATCTATTATTTATTTATCTTATTTGTTTATTTTTATGTGACACTGAAGATCGAACCCAGTGCCTCACACGTGTGAGGCAAGGACTCTACCACCCAGCTACAACCCCAGCCCCCAAATTAAGATCTCTTTTAGTCAGCGTTTTTGTTGCTTCAATCAAAAGACCGATCAAGAATAGCATAAAAAAGGAAAAGTTTATTTCGGCTCATGGTTTCCGAGGTCTCAGTTCATAGATGGCTGCCTCCATAGTTGTGGGCCTAAGGGGAGGCAGAGCGTCATGGCAGAGAGGCATGGTGGAGGAAGTCAGCTCAGTAGGTGGTGACAGGAAGCAGAGAAAGAGGGCTCTGCTCAAGAGGGACAAAATATAAACCTCAAGGATTGGCCCCCAGGGACCCACCTTCTCTAGCACGTCCTGTCTGCCTACAGGTACCACTCAGTACCTGTCAGCAAATTAACGCACTGATTAGGTTAAGACTTTCATTCCCAATCATTTCACCTCTGAACTTTCTTGCATCGTCTCTTGTGAGATTTTTGGCAACACCACATATGTAAACCACAATACTAACCACGCAGCTATCCTTATTTTTTTTAACATCACCAGCACATATCTTGTCTTCCTCCAGGACTGGCTCCAGTCCTGGGATGAAAATGCCAACGGGGTTAAAGAGTCGTTCACAAGCCTGATAGTTAAAAATGGGTATTTCAACTTCCTGGAGAGTAGAAGGGTAAGAATCTGCAGAAGAAAATGAGAATGAAAGATTAAAGTCACCTGGATCAGTACAGGGACCACACTCTGTCATGAGTGCAGAAGTCTGTCAGGGTCCAACCATATTTGCTTATGGAAGGATCCTTTGGTATAGTTAAATCACCACACCTGGCTACCACTTTAAAGAATACCAGATTCTCTCCAAACTTCAAGTCAGGGTTACTAACTTCTGACGGAGAGAGGTCATTATGTGTTTCCGTTGTTAGTATCTGCTCTTCCAGCTATAGCTGGACTCTAGGCAGGATACAAGAGTAAATACAACGAAAGCGTAAATGTCAAAAGGTATTTTATTTGAAGACTGTAGATAATATCATTGGCTTGATCTGATTTAATTTTAAAAATTTATTATGGTGAGGTTATGTTTAGAATGCGAATGTTCTGGTACAGGTACAAGAGGGTAAATTCTTACCTGATTCCTCCTCAGTTTTTCCCCATCCAGTCACCCAACAAGAGGCTGGAAGTGTCAGTGGCCTTGTGATATTGGGCAGGCAGATGGGCAGGATGAGAGGAGTGAAGGTGACCCTGGAGGACAGCTTCAGCAAGGCAATGTCTGCAGTGGTGGTGTTGTGTTTGGGATGGATGATGATTCGGGACACATAGTACTCCTTGCCCCCCTGGGAGTTCTGTACCTTGTTGGATCCCAGCCACACGCTGTAAAAGGAAACCCAGGACCTAAGGCGGGAAGGAAGAGGAGATTTAAAGTGAGCATGCTTATGGCCTCCCTGGGGCAGAACAAGCTGCCCACATCCAGCACGACTTCTCCACGTAAGAAAGAGGGGTAGCTGGTGGCACACGCCTGTGACCCCAGCGACTCAGGAGGCCAAGGCAGGAAGATCGCCAGTTCATAGCAACTTAGCAAGATCCTGTCTCAAAATAAAAAGGGCTGGGGATGTGGCTCAGTGATCAGGCACCTTGGGTTCAATCCCTGGTACAAAACAAGAGAAAAAAAAATCAAGAAAAAGAGAGACAGAGGCGGGTGGCTGAGTGGAAATTCCCCAGGGCACCTCCATCCGGGACTGGGGGTGGCCTGTGGTCTCCTCTCTCCTTCCTCACCTCCCTGTGCTACGGCCACAGCTTCGTCCTGCACGTTCTCCCCTGTCTCCCACTTCCCCTTCCCCTTCTCAAGGTTTCGGCCATCACCTAGGTACTTAGTAATCGTTGCTCCTTAGGGCCAGTTTTGATTGCTGTTCTGACCACTATACGTCCATCTCTACAGAAAATTCTAAGGCAAAATGTAACCCAAGTTATTATGATTAAAAATGTCGGGCAGTTTAACAAAATGTACAAAATAAATAAACTTTAAAAGTTTCCTGCTCCACCACTATCAGATTACATTATTTATTTGGAGGTGGTCACTTTCAGCTTTTTAAGCCCTTTCTAATTTCCCTCCTATTTTCAAGAAAAATGGTGCTATGCTCTTTCTCAAAAATTCCCTTCCAGTTCTGGATACCGAGTTCCTGATGTGGCAGGTGAGGATGGAGCTTGCTTTTTTTTTTTTTTTTTTGGTACCAGGGATTGAACCGAGGGACACTTAAACATCGAGCCACAGCCCAGCCCTTTTTAAATGTTTTGTTTAGATACAGGATGTCACTGAGTTGCTTAGGGCCTCACTCGTGCTGAGGTTGTCTTTAAACTCAAAATCCTCCTGCCTCAGCCTCCCGAGCTGCTGAGATGGTAGGCGTCCGCCACTGTGCCGGGCAGTTGGAGCTTTCTTAACATCATTGTCCATGTGCTGTCTTCATCTTTGTTTCCCTGTGTCTTCTTAACTAATGTCATCCTGAGTTTTTGTTAGATCAGTATATAATGTGTATGTTCCCACAACTATGTTGGCATTATTATTGTTATTATTATCATTATTATTATCGGTACTAGGAATTGAACCCAGGGGCCTTAACCACTGAGTCACATCCCCAGCCATTTTTATACATTATTTAGAGACAGGGTCTCACCTAGTTGCTTAGGGCTTTGCTAAGTTGGCTGAGGCTGGTTTTGAACTTGTGATCCTCCTACCTCAGCCTCCCTTGTGGCTGGGATTACCCACCCCCGGCTTACGTCAGCATTATTCTCTGTGGGTCACATTGGGTCCTGTGATTGTATTTCTTGTAAAATCTTTTGCTTCTCCTGGAGTTAATGTTTCTCACTGTGTTTTCTCAGTTCTTTTATATACCCATCACTAATTCCTCATTCTTTCCCCAAACTGTCTCCCAAAAGTCTAAGTCTCCACCCAATTTTTTCGGACCTGTCGGGCCTTTTAGGGACTGTCTTTTGGAGCCCTGTGCCCTGCTGTTCCCATCTAGGCCACTGTACAGCTGTCATCTTGGCTCTTTCCTTTATTCTTTGTGATTTTCTTGGAGAGTCTCTTCTGTGCTCTTTCCCCTTTTGTCTGGGTCCCATGTTTTCTTGTTCTTTTTTCCCCATTTATTTTGGTGAAACGCAGTCTACTGTAACTTCCTGGTGAACTGTGTGTGGGAGGTAACATTTTTGCTGCTTTGCATATTCGAAACGTCTTATTTCCTCCCCCTTCTTAGTTCACAGTTTGTATAGGGGTAGAATTTTAGGTTGCAGATCATTTTCCCTCAGCATTTTGAAGTCATTCCTCCATTTTCTTTGAGCTTTCACTGTTATTGAAAAGTCCTATTATTTTGACTTCTGTGCCTATTAGTCATCTTTGTCCCAAAGCTTTGTGGCTTCAAACGACAAACATTTTACCGCACAGATTCTGTGGGTTGGAAGTCAGGTGTGACTTAATGGGCTGCCTCTGACTCGGGGACTATCGTAGGGCTGTGGTCAGGGGGTCTGCAGTCATCTCAGTGCTGGATGGGGGAGCACCCCGTTTCCAGGGTCACTGATGTTGGCTTTGGGCCTTGGCTGGCTGTCAGCTAAGGATACCGGTTCCATGTGGGCCACTTGCTTCCCTCACATGATGGCTCCAAGACAGAACTCAGAATGTGTTTGTGATCCAGGAAAATTCAAGACCAAACCTCCTGATTGATATTTAGGAAATGATTTGATAAAAACTTAGAAAAGTGTCTAATACAGTGCTGTCTCCGTCACTTCTTTTTCTGCCTCCATGCCCCGTCCCCACAGGCTCCTAGTTCTGGAGTCCAGAGTGACCTCTGGTTTCTTTCTGCCTTGCTCTTCTCACCACTTTCATTGGTCTATTGGTTCATCATGAAATCATCCAGATACTGATGGATGCCCTGCCGGGGGCTGGCTACCAAGAGGAACTCACGATTTTATACAGTGTGCTGCTGTCAGGACCCAGCTGTCACTGATGAGGGACCCTCCACAGACGTGGTCGCCGGAAAAGCGCAGGCTGGCCTGCCATGGCCAATGCCCCCCAGCAGCATCCTGGCCACCCACGATGCGGCTTTCATGAGAAGGTCGACCACACACTACGGAGAGAAGAGAAAGCGCACTGTGGATATCTTGGAGTCCTTTCCTGTGGTCCCCATCTTACCATCTGCAAACTCCCATGTCCCTGAAGGACCAGACCCCTCCCTAGACTTAATGCTCAATCCTATTCCAGTTTCAAACCCCACAGTCTTTTGCCGGGTGGAGGAGTACCAGGGATTGAACTCAGGGGCACTCGACCACTGAGTTACATCCCCAGCCCTGTTTTGTGTTTTATTTAGAGACAGGGTCTCACTGAGTTGCTTAGTGCCTTGCTTTTGCTGAGAGTGGCTTTGAACTTTGATCCTCCTGCCTCAGCCTCCCAAACCTCTGGGATTATAGGCCTGCAACACCATGCCCAGCACCAAATCCCACAGTCGTGAGTAGAAACCACTCACCTGATCGCAGACCTTTCTTTTTGTGAAAAGAGCCTGGGCAAGACCCTAAGGAAGATATGCTATATCATTAATATTATAATAATACTTCTTATGTCTAGATCCACTGAACAGAGCAGCGTCCCTTCCATTTAAACTTTCCAGATGGATGTTCAAGGCTAAAATTAATAAATATCTACCCATTATTTGGAATTTTGATAATTCCATACTTACCTGCCTTTTTATTTATTCTTTTTTTTATATTTATTTTTTAGTTGTAGTTGGACACAATACCTTTATTTCACTTATTTATTTTTATGTGGTGCTGAGGATAGAACCCAGGGTCTCGCACATGTCAGGCGAGCGCTCTACCACTGAGCCACAACCCCAGCTCTTTATTTATTCTTTAGTTGTCAGTGGACTTACTTATTTTTATGTGGTGCTGAGAATTGAACCCAGTGCCTCATACATGCTAGGTGAGCGCTCTACCACTGAGCCACAACCCCAGCCCCTGTCTTTTCCTTTTTACCAGCTGTGATTTATTTTATTTTTTTTATGATTTAAGGTCATCATCAGGAATATCAGTGTTTTAGATTGTAAATACAATGGTGCCCTCAGATGCTTTTGAGATTTATAAGCTGTTTCCCTTTGAGCTGGTTCTTTGTCTGAATTGACTTTGCTGTTACCTCTAAGCTTCTCTCAGCATGTCCTTTTAAATCAATGTGAGGCTGGGCACGGTGGGGCAGGCTTCTAATCTCAGTGATTGGGGAGGATGAGGGCAGGAGGATCACGAGTTCTAGCTTCCACCACTTAGTGAGCCCCTGCCTCAAAAAATAGTATCAGGGTAGAGCACCCCTGGGTTCAATCCCCAGTATCACAAAAAGAAAGAAAAAAAGTCACTGTGGGCCAGAAAAATAAATGAACCACATACGTCAGAAGCCCTTTTTGTTTCCTCTGTTTAAAGTACAGTTTACCTGGACATTCTTTGCTTACTCTTTTCCATCAAGCTCTGTTCTTTTGTCTGTCTGTCTCTCTCTGTCTTTCTCATAGTGAGGGGATTGAATCTAGGCCCTTGGACATGCTAAGCAAGCACTCTGGCACCGCCAGCCTCCTTCAGGTCTTTGCTCAGACACCCTTAGTGAGGCTGAGGCTGCTCCGACTGCCCTGTTTAGTATTACAACACACCTCCTGCCCCTGAACTTTAGATGCCCTTTCCTGCCATAGTACCTATAACCTTCTAATATGTCTTATAATTTACATGTTTAATGAGTGCCTTGATTATAAGTCTCATGAAGACAGGGATCTTTGTTTTGTCATTGCTGTATCCAGCCAGGAGCATTAGCACAGTGCAGGGCATAGTAACCTCCGGGGACTTTCTCGGGTCACGCTGTTCATGAGTAGCTTCCCCTCAGTGGAGTCATATTGTTCTGTATGATACCTTCCTCTCCCTCTCCACGGCACCCCACGAGCTCACCCAGCAGAAGGAGCAGCAGGACTGCGGGGCCAGCAGGGCGCATGGATCTGCTTAGGAGCTGCACTTTCTGCTTCCTGGACTCAGGCTCCTGGCAGAGGCCAGCTGCAGGGGCAGCCAGGGGCAGGACCGGCTTCTCCTAGGGGGGTTCCTGTGCTCCACCACCTTCTCTCTTCTGGTCTCTACCCCCAGCCTGATTCTGAAGGGACCAGAGACTTCAGATGAGCAGCTGCAGACCCAAGGAAGGAGCTGGGGCCTGCGGCGCCCCCTGCTGTTCTGGGGGAGTGGGGTGACTAGTTTCTGCCTATGGGTGGGGATGGAAGGTGGGAGGGGAAGTGTGGAGCCGCAGGTTGAGAACCCTGTCTCTGGCAATGAGATGGAAGGTCGACAAGATTCTCCGACAGCAAGAAATGGAAAAGAGGAAATTAACCCCGTATCTGGTTCACTTTTTTCTCTTTTGTGTTTATGTCCATTACAGTTTCATCTATAGAATAGACTACAAGTTGGGTTTCTTGGAAAAGGAGACTCTGAGGCAGATCTGTGTGCGGGATATTTATTGGCGAGCGGTCTCAGGATCAGTAGCCCTGCAGGGACAGGGAGGAGGGAGCACAGGATGGGGTAGAGCGAGAGTTGAACAGTGATGCGTTTGGCACAGAGGTCTCAGCCCATCTGCATTGCCCTTCAGAGATGTCCTGGGCAGAGTTAAGGATGAGCTCTTGGACCTCTGCCTCACTGGATGCAGGCAGCCTCCCAGAAAGGGGGCATTACTTGGGGTGAGGTGACTCTCTTGGTGGCTCTTGCTCTAAGACTTAGCTGTGCACTCTCTGCAGCTGGCACTCTTGACTGCTGGCGGAATAAGTGCTTCGGTTCTGCAGGGGGCCCTGGATGACACCCCACAGCATCCGCAGAACTCTTCCTGTGCCTTTTATGTTTTCTGGACCAATCATGGAGGCAGAAGTCAAGGAACCATTAAAGTGTTATTGCTCTTTTGTAGCTTAAAATGTTGGGGGGCCTGAAAGAATAATAGCACATCACAAAATCTGGCTATTTTGGTAAGAATAATTCGGTTCCAGGCAACAGAGGCCCACTGAAGCTAGCTTAAATCAAGAGGAGATATTTTTAAAGATAGTATTTGGGGCTAAATTATGTCTCCCCCTAAATCCATGTTGACATCCTGCCCCCCAGTACTCAGAATGTGACTATATTCGGAGATAAAGGCCTTTAAAGAGGTGATGAGGTTAGATTGAAGTCAGTGGGTGGCCCTAATCCATCATGGGTGATATGCTGACAGGAGCGGGAAATCAGGATACCTGCATGTCCAGAGGGAGACGATGACACTCGACACGTCAAGGAGCCCAGAACAAATTAGTCTCTTCTGGTTCCCAAGAAGGAACCAGCCCTGCTGGCACCTTGAACTTGGAGTTCACGCTTCTAGAACTGTGGGAAAATGAATTTCTGTTGGGTACAGCCCTCTCTGTGTGGTACTTTGCTATAGCAGCCCTAGCTAACTAAGATAGACATCTGTGGAACAGCAAGAAGAGTGTAACGAGGGCATCAAGCAATCCAGGGTGGACCTGGAGCCCGAAGTGGAAAGGGAGCTCTGGATTCATGAAAACATGAGCGCTCATAGCAGGAGTTCAGGATCTTCCTTCCAGTTCTCTGCCATTAATATGGCTCAACCACTTCTCACGTTATTTCTTGCTATTCCTCTTAAACTGCCCAAGTTTTTTCTTATTTTTCAACTCAAATTCCCAAGAAACCTTATTTGGTATGGATTATCTTTTTTGGGGGGGAGGTACTGGGAATTGAACCCAACGGCATTCTACCACTGAATTACATCTCCAGACCCCTTTTATTAATTTTTATTTTGAGGTATAGGGGTCTTGCTAAGTTGCTGAGGTCATCACTAAGTTGCAGAGGCTGGCCTTGAACTTGGAATCCTCCTGCCTCAGCCTCCTGAGCCACTGGGACTTCAGGAATGTGCCCCTGGGCTCAGCTTAGATTATCTGCTCTTATTCATTGCTATGGGTTGGCTTTGGGATGAGAGTCCTTATGTGGGAAGAGGGAGAGATGGGAATACAGAAACATGCCCAGCTAAGTAACAGGAGCTATTGTGGCAGGGCAGGCTTACTGTATTTCAGTAGAGTAGCATAAAGATGTTTACCTCTTTTTTTTTTTTTTTTTTAAAGAGAGAGAGAATTTTTAATATTTATTTTTTAGTTTTCGGCGGACACAACATCTTTGTATGTGGTGCTAAGGATCAAACCTGGGCCGCACGCATGCCAGGCGAGCGCGCTACCGCTTGAGCCACATCCCCAGCCCAAGATGTTTACCTCTTTATTTAAATAAATTCATTTTCAGAAGTGAACACTTGAAGAAAGTCAGTTCTCCATTTACTTGTTTAATGACTGCCAAATTGAGTATTTTTTTAGACAAATTTATATTTTTCAGATCCATTTGTCTTCACTTGTGTGCTTGATAGGAATGAAACTACTACTACTATTGCATTTGTTAGTTTCTATGTTTTTAATGGTTCTTGTTTGACACACCCTAATTTTATTTTATTCACTCTGTTTTTTTAGTCATTCGCTGTCGATTTGTCATTTTAGTATGACTCTCAGTGCTTTTCACCTTAATTTCTTTTTCTGATATTAATGTTACTATTTGCAATTTTCTCTTGTTCATTTCATGGAAGAAAAACCTTTCTTTTCTTGTCCATATCACAGCCACCTGTGTGGATGTTCTAATTAATTCATAGTACTCACAGGCAGTTTTAACTGCTGATTCACTTAAGTATAGCTTTAAAACCAGTAAGACCTCTATTTCAGATTTGCCTCCAGAAAAGTTAGCTTATTATTTTGCAGAGAGTCTAAAACTCTGGACAGATTTTTTTAAGTTTTAATTTTTTGGTACTTGCCAGGGGCACTTTGCCACTGAGCTACATCCCTAGACCCTAACCCTAACCCTTTTTATTTTGATATGGGGTCTTGCTAAATTGCTGAGGCTGTCCTCAAACTTGCCATCCTCTTGCATCAGCCTCCTCAGTCACTGGAATTACAGGTGTGCATCATCAAGATTGGCTTTTTTTTTTTTTAATTCCTTCACTTGTCACAGGAACAAAAATTTGACTAGACACTCTACAGTCTTGTGGTTGTCCCAGGTCTTCGGACTTTCATATCATTGGACAAATCTCAAGTACCGACTTTGGATTTTTGTAGGATCGCTTACAGAATAATCTCTCTTTTTGCGGTACTAGGGGTTGAATCCAGGGCCTCGTGCTTGCTAGGCAGGCACTGTACCACTGAGCTACATCCCCAGTCCCAAATATCTTCTTTTTTCTCTTTTGTTTAAATGTTTTTTAAAAATACAATTTGGTACTGGTGTCTGTTGAATTTTATTGAAAATAAGCTTAGCTGATGAGGGAAGAGTTCCAGCTCCTAAACGTGGCTGGACTGGTAGGATCAGAAAAGGTTCCCTTGTAGCCGCTCTTGAAGTAATCAGTGCAGAGAGTGATGCTCAATAGTTGAAGACCCAAGATGCAGGGCCATGGAGGGCTGGGGCTGTTCCCATCTGAACCCTCAATCTTGGTATCACTCCAGTTGGGAGCTGACCTGTCCCACCTGGGGCCACCCAGAACAGAGCACACAGAACCCCCCGTGAAGCATTTTTATTCTCGCCCAAAGAAAGCGAAACCCGACTCTCCAGCTACTTTCACTTACGGAAAATTCAGGGGATAAAAGAACAAGTTAAAATTACAACACAAGGAAGTAAATGGTCAAATCCAGGATGTAGGTTTTGTAAAGCACCTGACCTAGTTTCTGTAATAAGTAACCCTGTGAAGAGGCAAAGGGAGAGAGGCTGCTCCAGGTTACAAGAAACTTCAGAGGTATAAGTGTGTGCGGCCCTTGTTTGGATCCGAATTCAACAGACCAACTCTAAAAGACTTTTGGGTACAAGCAAGGACATTTGATAATGAACTGAGTGTTAAATGGAATGAGGTTAATCTTGGTAGGTGTAATAATGGCCTTGGATTATGAAAGGATTTTTTTTTTTTTGTTCCAGGGATTGATCCTAGGGGTGCTTAACCCCTGAGCCACAGCCCCAGCCCTTTTAAAATTTTGAGACAGAGTTTTGCTAAGTCGCTTAGGGCCTTGCTAGGTTGCTGAGGCTGGCTTTGAACTCGTGATCCTCCTGCCTCAGCCCTCCAAGCCGCTGGGATTACAGGTGTGCACCACTGCGCCCCGCTGAATGTTTTCTTAATTTGACGCAGCAATCAAGAAAAACACAGCCTGGCATTTTACTTCTCCCTTGTTTCTTCTAAAATTAGCCTGGGAGTTGGAAGCAGGAGAGTGGGTGCCTCTCCCTCACCCCGACCTTCCTGAGGAGAAGCTCATAGAGCTTCTGCCTCTGTCATCACTCTGGCTCCAGGTCTTAGAGTCTCTGTCTCCAGCCCATTACCCTGTGTTATCATTAGTGGTATCTTTAGGCTGGTGAGTGGTGCACACCTGTAATCCCAGGTACCCAGGAGGCTGAGGCAGGAGGATTGCAAGTTTGAGTCTAGCCTTGGCAATTTGGCAAGGTCCTCAGCAACTTAGTGAGACCTTGTCTCAAAATAAAAAGTAGGTAGGGCTGAGGATGTGGCTCAGTGGTTAAAGGCCTCTGGATTTAATTCCCAGTACCAAAGAACTAAAGAAACAACAACAAAAAAAGGATTGTTATAAAAGTTAAATGAGATAGAGCTAGTATGTAGCATGGGTTTGCCTATTTAAGCATGCAATCATAAATAGTAGCTGCTGTTTTAATTTTTGTTGTTGAACTGGCATCACAGCTTGACTTCTTAATTGGATTCTGGGTAAACTTGCCTTGGAGAGGGCTTAGGTTGATGTCGATGGTGCCTGGGGAGCAGGGTTTCTCAACCTTGGCATTGCTGGCATTTGGGGCCAGGTGATTCCTTGCTGTGAGGTGTCTGTCCTGCTCACTATAGGATGATAAGCAGCATCCCTGTGCTGTCCTACTAGGTGGATAGCTCCACCTGCTGCTGATTGGTTGTGACATTGATCAGACATCGGTAACCACCCCTTCCCCCGGCCATTGGAGGGCAAAATCACCTGGGAATCGAGAACAGCTGATCTAGAAGAAGGTGCCACTTTAGGAATTCCCTCTTCTCTTGAGCACCCTAAGGATAAAACAGGGCAGCAGTAGATCTTGCAAGTTTTGTAGCTCTTTATCTGCATTGCCAGGAAGGGTAAATGGATTCTTTGCTACTTTTCTAATTCAGCTGATCAGATGTGGGGGGTGGTTTGCTGTGCTGGGGATTGAACCCAGGGGTGCTCTACCGCAGAGTTGTAGATGGACAGCATGCCTTTATTTTATTTGTGGGTTTTTTTTGTTTTTGTTTTTGAACTTAGGTACACACAACTACTGAGCCATACCCCCAGCCCTATTTTGTATTTTATTTAGAGACAGGGTCTCACTGAGGTGCTTAGTACCTCACTATTGCTGAAGCTGGCTTTGAACTCAGTATCCTCCTGTCTCAGCCTCTCAAGCCTGTGTGTGTGCGCCATCCTGCCTGGTTCATTTGTGTGGTGCTGAGGATTGAACCCAGTGCCTCACATGTGTGAGGCAAGCACGCTGCCCCTGAGCTACAGTCCAGCCTATCCCCAGCCCTTTTGAATTTTGAAACAGCGACTTATTAAGTTGTTGAGACTGTCTGGCTTTGAACTTGTGATTCTCCTACTTCTACCTCCTGAGCTTCTGGAGTTACAGGCATGTGCTACCACGCTCCTGTCAAATCGATCTATTATATTGGAATATTTTATTACATTGGAATATAAGGCTCCTTATAAAACCACCTGCTGAAGAATGATTTCCTTAGCACATATGTGTCATACTCTGACTTTTGCCTTTTTTTGGTTCCTTGTAGCAAAGGTACATATGTTGTCTACTAAAAAGGTTCAGTCTGATCTTGGACAAGAAATTTTTAGTCAGGCTTTAGGTTCATCAACCAGTAAGTCATAGAACTAGTCCATAGATGTAGCCTCTGTTAACCCCAGGACCAAGCCTTGACCAGCCCTCCGCTCTCCCTGGCTCTTTGCCTTATCAACCAGTCTGTAGGTTTCCACGGACTGGGAATGATCTTCCTGCATTCCCGGCTGCGCACCATCAGTACCCGTTCCCTTTTGGCAGCGATTGGTCTTGTTCTTTGGGTCTCTAAAGGAAAAAATATTTCCCTTTCCTTGTTTTCCCCCTCCTGCTTCTTATACTAGCAGATCTTCCAGATGGTTTTGACGGTTGACTTTCAATAGTCTAAAGCTCTTGTTTTGTTCATACAGAAGACCTGATTGGATGCTTTCTGTTTGCAAGGTTCTGTAGTAGATGCTGGTTAGAAGGTCAGGAAGACAATAGGACCCTGCTTTCCTTTCTCAAGGCTATTCTTACCTACTTAAAAGAAACAAAGCTTTGTGCACCCAAATAACTACAGACAGAAGTGAGGCATCCCATAAGAGGTACAATAACTAGAACCAAAGGGCAGATATTATTTTGTAAGAAGGAACCTTGAATAGAGCTTTCTAGCAGTGAATGAAAGTCATTTGCTATAATGGGCAGTGTCATTGTATCATTTTTGGAGTCATAGTTCTGGATCAATCTGTTAAATCAAATAGCCGTATGAGAGAGTCACTTAACCTCCCCAAATTTCAGTTGCATTCATTTGTAAACGTGGGATAAGTAACAACCTTCTTGAGTTGTTAAAACTGAAGAAGACAATATTTAAAGTGAACAGACTAGTGCCTGATACAGAGGAGTCACAAGTAAGTTCCTGCTGTAGTTAAGAGATGAGAGGAAGATGTCCTGTCGCCCAGAGAATCCACTTGGGCAGGTCTTCCACAGCCTGCCTCAGCCCATTTCAGTCTTGCCATTGGGCCCTTATTTTTTTAGCTTCTGGAATTCAGGGCTTATCAAAGCACCCAAACTACATCAGGCTCAAGAGACTGACCTACTACATCTTAAGAGACTTGCATTTAAACCTCGGTGTTTATTTGCCCTGAGAGCTGTTCATTTCCATTATTTAGTCTTCCCTTTTCTCAGCCAGCACAACCACCTTAATGATGAGTAGGGAAGCCAAATTATTAAGTAGGTGTTGTTTTGAAGAGGTTTAAAATTAGAACCAATGGAGAGGGCTAATCTCCAGGAGCATTTTATTTACTAGAATGAAATATTGTTAGTTCTTTTTTTATTTGGTACTGGGGCTTGAACCCAGGGTACTTTACCACTGAGCTACTCCGCAGCTTTTTAAAATTTCTACTTTTGGGACAGGGTCTCAGTAAATGGCTCCGGGCCTCGAAGAGTTGCTGAGGTTGGCTTTGAACTTGTGATCCTCCTGCTTCAGCTCTCCAAGTTATTGGTGGGGTTCTTTTTTTTTTTTTTTTGTCTTTTTGGAACTGGAGGTCGAACCCAGGGCTTTGTGAATGCAAGGCAGATGCTTTGCCACTGAGCTACATCCCAACCCTCTCCAAATTATTGGGATTATAGGTATGCACTACCGTGCCAGGCTCTGTTAGTGCTTGTTAAAACAAAACAAACAAACAAAATGGGTAAAAGAGCATTTTTCTATAACAGAGCATGTTTTTATAAGTAAAGACAAACATATTTATCACAGCTTAGGGTCTGGTGAACCCATATGGTTCTCTGACTTCCCTTCTTAGATTTCATGCTGACAGTCCCCCTCTCCTCCTCCTCCTCCTCCTCCCTTCTTCTTCTTTTGTTTTTGGTACTGGGGACCAAATTCAGGGGTACTCTATCACTGACCGATATTAGCCCCTCTTCTTTTAAAAATGTTTTACCATTTTGAAACAGGGCTTCACTGAGTTGCTGAGGCTGACCTTGAACTTGTGAACCTCCTGTGGCAGCCTTCCAGGTGGCTGGGTTTGCAGACATACACCACTGCACCTGGCTCCATTCCTCTTCTTAATAACCATTTCACTTCAGTGTGCAACACTGTTGATTAGACTCTAGCTGTCTCAGGTATGATCTCATTCCTAGGATGTATCTTAGATTATTCCCAAAGCTCAAGTTCAGCTTATTCCTATAATACCTCAGGTGTGTATTTATGGAAATCTTTTTTTTTTTTTTTTCCTAAAGGTAACTATCTCATTCCATCTCACCCATTCATATGTTCATTTTACTGAAGTTTCAGTTTTACAGGCTCCTGGTGGGCAAGAGGTGGGACGGTGCTGAGCAGCAACGCTGGTTCCCATTCTCCCATTCCCAGCCGTGAGCAGCCAGCTTTCCACTGCTGCTGTATTAACAAGGACAAGGATCATCTATTGGGACTGTTGAAAAGCAATCTTGGGCTGTGGTTGTGGCTCAGTGGTAGAGCTCTTGCTTAGTGCATGTGAGGCACTGGGTTTGATCCTCAGCACCACATTAAAACAAAACACAAACAAAAATAAAACCTATATAAAATAAAGTTATATAAAAAAAAAAAAGTAAACTTACTCCTGGATCTGGGAGCAGTATCAGCTCATCTGTGCCTTCCAGCTCTTTATCTTGTGATTCCATGGCCTCCGTAAGTCTCCTTGTACTGTTTTAGCTCTCCTGTCTAGATCCATGAGCTTCGTCCACATCCTTTTCCCTTTTCCATTTATTTAGCATCCACGTGTCTAGTGAGTTTCTCTTTTCTTTGGCTGAAGCATCTTCTACAATGTCAAGTGTGCCTGTCTTGCAATTCTGTAGTGTTGTCATCGAAGAGAAGTTCTGATGAGATTTTACTTACACAAACAGTGTCCTTTTGAGGATAAAATGTTATCATTCTTTTTTGATTTGTGTGTAACTTGTACATTCAGGGTTTATTTTATTTTATTTTTTTAATTCTTACCATTTTCTTTATGTGTTGGAAAGCTTTCCCATGGCCCAGATTTATTTTACTTGTAGAGTTACCTTAAATTTGTGGTTATCAATGAAAATGGGTTTTTAAATTTTTTTTTTTTTAAGTACCAGGGATTGAACCCAGAGGTGCTTAACCACTGAGCCACATCCCCAGCCCTTTTTTATATTTTATTTAGAGACAGAGTCTTGCTGAGTTGCTTAGGGCCTTACTAAGTTGCTGAGGCTGGCTTTGAACTCAAGATCCTCCTGCCTTAGGCTCCCAAGCTACTGGGATTATAGGCGTGTGCCACTGCGCCCAGCTTGAAAGTGGTTTTATTGGTATTTAGTCAGTTTGAGAAAGGGATGCCCACTTTGCTGTCGATCTTTCTTGCCAGAACTCCTTCCAATTATTTTTTACTATTTGTGAGTAATACAGAGCACCCTGTTACGATTTAGCCAGGATTTTATAAAATCCGTAAATGAACTCAGCCTTAGCCAGTGTCATATCCAATGTTCTTAGCCATGCTTTGTGTACCAGAGGCTTAGGAAAAGAATAATAAGGGGGAACACAAAACCTGTTCTTAAGCTGCCCTTGTAATATGGCAAATTGGCCGTCCCTCTCATGAACACCGTCCCTCACCCCACACCCAGGCAGCACTTTCAGTGGTGGGGTTGATGGAGACTCTGAAGGAATTCTCCCTTACCCGCCTCCTTTTAAACTACTCCATGCCTCTGTGGAGCCCGTGACCACCGAACACAGTCACCTTCACCTCCCAGCTTCTCAGGCCAGAGCCTTCCCTCACTGTTCCTGTGGAAGGCACCCTTTATGGGAGTCCCCAGTGACCTCAACCTCCTGATATTCAGACCTCATTGACCCACCTTGAAAGAAAGAGAATAGAATAGAACAGAATAGAATAGGAGGTAATGAGGCATCAGGTTTGAGATTCAGTTATTAAAGCCTGGCTTCCATCTGGGTCTCTCCCTGTCTTGGATTGCTCCCTCCAGGGAAGCGTGTTGCCCCTGGGCAGTTCTAGGGGCAGTTCTGCAGAGAGGCTTCTGGGAATGGATGCCCTAACCCTAACCCTAAACCCTAAACCCTAACCCTAACCCCTAATGGATGCCCTGCGTGCGGGTGTGACTGACAGCATCCGCCCTGTGACAGACCCTGAGCCAGAAGCACCCAGCTAACCCTACCCCTACCCCTAACCCCAAGGTCTGTAAGTTTTGGAGCCATTGTTATGCAGCAGTAGATTGCTGATCCATTCACAGCTTGGGGGCCTGGAACCTGGCCTGTTTGACTTAAAACCTTCTGATCTTCCAAGTCCTCCTTTTTCTTTGGAACCCAGTCTAGTCCCAGGTTGGATGGTTTTCATCTTGGGTTCAGCTAAGGGTCAACTAACCTGAGACCACAGCATCTTTGTCTACTGAACTTGGAGAGTGATTGTACCAAGTAACTTCCGGATTCCTTGTAGGACTAGAATTCTGTGTTTCTATATTTCTTTGTAGACCGTGTCTCCAGTTTCTTCAAAAGAATGACTATGAGGCCGGGCACGATGGCATACGCCTGTAATCCCAGCAGCTTGGGAGGCTGAGGCAGGAGGATCACGAGTTCAAAGCCAGCCTCAGCAAAAGTGAAGTGCTAAGCAACTCAATGAGACTCTGTCTCTAAATAAAATACAAAATAGGGCTGGGGGAGTGGCTCAGTGGTTGAGTGTCCCGAGTTCAGTCCTTGTTATTCCCCTCCCCGAGAAAAAGAATGACTGAGAACTAAAATCATTAGACTTAACCAATTTGTTTTTGTTTTTAATTGACAGTAATAATTATACATCTTTATGGAGTACAGTGTGATGTTTCAGGACATCTATATAGTACAAAACAATCCACTTGGGATTTTTCTGTCATTCATCATCTCAAGCATTCACTCTGGGATCTGCCTTTCCCGACTGACCTGGGGGAAGAAGGCAGCAAGCAGATTAGGCTTATGGGGTCACAGAATAGCATCCAGCTTCAAGATCCTCAGCTTCTAAACTTCCCTTTTCTCTCTCCTGTCCATACTGGCCTCACCAATTAAGGTGACCCCAGGAGATTCAAAGGTGGAAGCATAACAGGAAGGAGCCCAGAGAGACCCAGACTGGGGGTAGCCAAAAGCTCAGTAAGCAAGATGACTGATTTCTCAATCCAAGATTTATAGAAACTGATGTTTGTGTAGACTCCAGGCTCATTGGTTTGGATGCAGTTGGATCCCGAGCTCACCACTCCCACTCGAACCCAGAAATCTTCCCAGAAATCTTTGACTTCACACATCAGAGGGTCTCCTCGACTACCCTTAGAGAGAAAAAAATTGGCTAGGCTGCTCAGGCGATGGAGGGAAGGAAACTAGGGAGGCTGAGGCACAAAGATCACAAGTTTGAGGCCAGCCTGGGTAACTTAGCAAGGCCCTGCCTCAAAATAAAAAATAAAAAGGGCTGGGACTGTATCAGTGGTTTATCAGGGACTGTGGAGTTTAGGCTTGTCCAGGCACTGCTGGGTTCCCCCAGGGGCTCTGGAGATGCTGGCATGGAACAAGCATCCTGGGGAAGGCAGGTCTGTGGCAGGTGTCTAGGGGCTAGATTCTTACTGCACATTGATCCATCTGCTCCGCTGGGAGCTTGGAGCAGATCATGGCTTCACTGTTAAGGGGCTTCACTTCCCGCAATAAGCTTTCATTTTGATAGTAGGCACTGCAGGTCTGGAGATCAATGAGGGACACTCTCAGCTCCTTCAGTGTGTAAGGTGGTTTGATATCTGCAGGGCCCCAAAAAGTCAAAGCCTCTTAAAGAATTAGAAAGCAGCTCTCGGCTCTGGATACAGATTTCATGCCTGTGATTTTCAGATAGCTCTGATCTCAAATATTCTGCCCCCGTGTTAGACAGCATCCTGACTTTTGGGTTTGGGAAACAGCCTGCAAAGCTGAGCTGCCTGGCTCTGAACGAGGCTGTGGTCAGTTGACTCCCGTTCAGATGGCCCAAATTAGTGATCTTATGATTCAGAAAAACACAAAACAATGAATGATGCAGAATTAAATTGTTTATCTTTGCAGCTGGGCCTGTAGTCCCAGTGGCTTGGGAGGCTGAGGCAAAAGATTGTGAGTTCAAAGCCAGCATCAGCAACTTAGTGAGGCCTTAAGCAACTCATTGAGACCCTGTCTCTAAATAAAATATAAAAAGGGCTGGGGATGTGGCTCAGTGGCTAAGTGATCCTGGATTCAACCCCTCTGTACCCCCCCCCCCAAAAAAAGTGTCTTTAGAATATAGTTTTATTCTTACATAGAAATAAAGGGTAGCCATGATATACTACACAGACTCTAGATTATCTGCAAAGAATCTAGCCTATTGACACATAGACGAAGCTCTGCTTTCCTAGCTACCCTGACCTGGAGCGTTCCGAACTGGTCTCTGTCTCCTCCCTACCCCTCTGGAGATCCACCCAGGTGCCCCAAGATAGCTCTGTCACTTCTCTCAGACTGAGCAGACTGTCTTCATTCTCTCTTCATTGCCCTGTTCTTTTTGCTTTGCACACAGTGTGACCGCTCAACAAGAATAAAAGCAGGAATCGATAAGCAAAGAAATCATAGCAGAAGCGACATGAAGGAGGCTTAGGATCCGGGGAAACCTAGAGCTGGCATTAGGTGTGGCTGGGTAGGATGGAGAACTGGGCGGGCGGGAGTGGGAGGCCCAAGGGCATCTCCTCAGCCTTACACTGGTACTAGCTCCCGAGTAGCCCCACCCTGTCACCCAACCGGAGTCCATGTTCTTCAACCGGCTCTCAGCGGAGGGCAGACAGATGGGAAGATGACAGGGCCCAAGGCAACTGGGCGGGCCAGCTCTGCCACAGCGATGGTACTGGACACGTCCCCCTGGAAGTCAGGATGGGGGATGATCCGGGACACAGGTATTATCCTCTCTTGTTGGGTGACCAGAGATCTGGAGCGAGCCCATCAAGGCATTGTATTCTCTGGTGTCCTTTGACCTGGGAGGGAGAGGAACAGAAGAGCATCATGGGTTTCGTAGGGTGTCACAGCCAAGCCCACTGTTCTCTGGTCCTGTCTAAGCATTCATTCTTTCCACAAGTGACATGCCCTCACGGGGCTTTGGTCCCAAGGGGTGTGCACAGTTGAAGGGGAGAAGAGAAAAGAGAGACATAACAAATAAGTGAACAAGTACCATTCAGAATTTGAGATTGTGATCAGTGCTACAAAGAAAACAAACAGGATTTCAAAACAGAGTGTAGGAGGTGGGAAGAGTCCTTGGATCCGATGGTCAGGGAAGGTTATTTTAAAGAAACAACTTTTTAACTGAGACCCAAAATGTTTGCGTCAGGATGAGAAGAGCTACAGGATAAAGCATTCCAGATGCAGGGAATAGAGTATGCAAAGGCTGTGAGCGTGAGGAAGAGCTCAGCAGTTTCCAGAAACTGAAAAGCTGGAATCCAGGGGATGCGATTGGAAAAGTGGGCAGGCAGACACTGGGTAACCGTTTGTGGCTTGGAGGCCACAAGGAGGGGGTGACATGATCTCACTTCCAATATTTAAAATATCACTCTTTGTGTCCATGAGAGTAGCAGAGCTTACACTGTTGCAGCGGTCCAGGGACAGCTGTATCGGGGTCACAGTACATTTTGGAAGTGAAACTGGAAGGACTGATTGGACACATTGGATGGGGAGAGTGAGGGAAAATAAGATCAGTGTTTCTTTTTTTCTGATTTTCTTTTTGCATTTCTGGGGATGGAATCCAGGGCCGGACTAATTGAACCACACTACCAGCCCTAAAATATCAGTATTTCTTTTTTTACATATAACTTTATTTATTTATTTGATGTGGTGTTGAGGATGGACCCAGTGCCTCACACGTGCTGGGCCAGCACTCTACCACTCAGCCACAACCCCAGCCCCGAGATATCAATATTTCTCATTTGAGCAATTGGTCATGTTGTTAAATGAGATGGGAGAGACAGAAAAAAATAGATTTGGGGATAATGGCAGTGGTAAAATGGCAGTTTCGTTTTGACCTTGTTACCTTTGAGACATCCCAAAGCAAATGTGTCAGGACTAGGGTGTGGGGCTAGAGATTTGGGTGTAAACAGAACTTATGTGACATTTAGTCACAGGAACTGGTAAGTTCACCCAGGGAGCTTGAAGAGGGCTGGGGAGGTGTGCATGGAGATCTGGGTGTGCTGTAAGGCCCTCGACCTCCTGGGGAATGCCTCCTGGGGGGAGGTTTAGGTCTTTCAGACCCTCATCGCTGTCAAGAGGGAAATAACCCACAGTCTGTGAGTAGTTGCTCTGAGCTGAGCGCTAGGGGGAAACACGTGGACCACTGACAAGGCACCCCATGCTGCACTGCAGCGCAAGATGAACCCCTCCTCCGCCTCGCCCAGGAGCTCAGCCACCTGGCTTCCCTGCCAGGTCCCTGGGAAGGCCAGCACTCACCGGAAGCAGCTTGCCATGGTCAGCACCCATTTCTGCGAGATGAGGGAGGCCGAGCAGATGTGAAGAAAGCCCTGGCGGATGCTGACCTGCCAGGGCCACTGCCCTATGTTCCAGGCCTGAGAAGATGCCCGATGGGACAGCAGGCCACCCGCGTATTGCCAACAAAGGGAGAAAGGCCTGCGGTGTCCATTCTGCAGCCCTGACCCTGCCTGCTCATTGCCCAGCCAGTGTCCTTGGCACGGGTTCCTCCCCCTCAGTCCACGCAGGCAGGATGCCCCTGCCTGGCGCCTTACTTGACTGCAAGAACTCCGATTCCTGCTTATCTCACCTGGGGAGAGAAGGGGGAACGGGGCTATGGAGGGCTCCCAGCGCAGGTCCTGTGCACTCTTCCTGGGGCATAAGCCCATGTCCCTGCTTGGGACTTAGCTCACCCCGGGCCTCATCTGAGAGGCCCAGCAGAAGGAGCAGCAGGACTGCGGGGCCAGCAGGACACATGTCTCCCTCAGGAGCAGCGCTTCCTGTTTCCTGGGCTCAGGCTGCCAGGCAGAGGCCAGCTGGGGGGCAGCCAGGGGCAGGACCGGCTTCTCCTAGATGGGCTCTGGTGCCCCGCTCTGGTCTTCACCCCCAGCCTGATTCTAGGGACTTATGAAGAGCAGTGGCAGACCCAGGGGAGGAGCTGGGGCCGGAGGCGCCCCCTGCTGTCCTGGGAGAGCCAGGAGACTGGGCTTGCTGCCAGTGTGGGGGATGGGAGGGGGGCAGGTGGGGGGGTCTTGCACTGGCAGGAGGAGGCCTTGTTCAGTGCAGAGTGTCCCTCAGCTCTGGCCACCCTCTTACTTCTCAGGGACCTGCTCTCGTTGCTTTGGTTCACTTCTACCCTGACCAAGAGTGAGCCAACTCTGCACCAGCCCCTGAGCTTGGGTCACAAAGGGCTGTGCAGACCCACTGCCCCAGGTTCTGGGCCTGCACATGCATACAGGACTCCAGAGTGAATAGGAAATAAGCCAGTCAGCTAGCTGACCCATGTTTCTGCTTCCTGTCTTTCCCTTTCGGCCCTCTGTCTACCTCGTGTAATCTGTTCTTTGCTTTCCTCAGTCAGCAGATACTTATTAGGTCTTCACTGTGTGCAAGATACTGTGCCAGATGAGGAACAGGGTGTATGTAGAATCATGCATGGTGGGGGCTTCCTGTCCTCAGGGAGTTGACAGTCTAGTGGGAGAGGTGGATTATGGGAATAACTCAGGAGGTTCTTGTTTATAATTTACATCCTATTTATTAAAGGGAGACAGGGGACTAAGGTATTTAGTGTTAGTGCCAACCTAGTGCCAAGCAAAGGTTGGTTGTTATTTTTTTTTGTACCAGGGATTGAACTTTGGGGTACTCGGCCAATGAGCCACATCCCCAGCCCATTTTGTATATTATTTAGAGATAGTTGCTTAGAGCCTCAATAAGTTTCTGAGGCTGTCTTTGAACTCACACTCCTGCCTCAGCCTCCTGAGCCACTGGGATTACAGGCGTGTTCCACTATGCCCAGCTTGGTTGCTATTTTTAATAGCATCCTCATGACGATGACAAAGAAAGAGTTATAGAGAGTCTTGACTCTTCCAGGCGCAGTGCTTGGCACAGGAGAAAATCATGAGAAAAATAAAGATGAACGGGGTTAGAAGGCCTGTAGAAATAAAGGGGAAGATTATAGTTCCAACAATCCAGAGTGGGAGTGTAATATGATAATCATTGGAAGCCTTCTTGAGGCTGAGGCCAGAAAAAAGAAGGATTGCTACATCTGATCTGATAATAACATGCATTCTTTTTAGTCAGGAGATAGGTTTCCCCCTCTTTGGCAATAAATTCAATGAGTTTGTCACAACATTATAAAAAGCACATTGGTTAACACAATGAACAGTTTTGGAGGAGACTAGAAGAAGCTGGTTTTTATATTGCCTCTCAGCAAACGCTGACACCACCATCTTGAATCCTGACCAAGGCGTTTCTGTGAGGAGATAAACCGAGTTAATTGAAGTGTTTATATTTCTTGTTACGTAAAACTTGAAACAGAAATGGAATCTGAGAAGATGCCTTTGCCCTACTTCAGACACCGCCGTTTCCAGCTCTGCTCTGGTGAGGGGCAGGCCCTTTGGCCTTCTTGACATTTCGTGTAAACCGAGGCACCTCACTCTGCATCCAGGGGAGCCCATCTCCGCTCGTGGAGGCCACAGAGTATCAGAATCAGAAATCAGAGTATCAAAGGGCTCAACAAGTCTCATCAGGGAGTGGAAAAGGCCTCAGAATAGAAAGCAGAAATAATCTTGGCCATCGTTCCCAGGAATTAGAGTTTTTAGGATACTGATGTGTATGATTTTTGTAGAGTCTATTACAAACATTAGAGGGAAAGACGGTTTAAAAATCTCTTTACAAGTTGTCCTTTTGGTTTACAAAATGAATAACTCTCTATTCTTAATTCTATTGCCTAATTTAAAAATGATTCTTGGGCTGTGGCTCAGTGGTAGAGTGCTCGCCTAGCATGCACGAGGCATTGGGTTCGATCTTCAGCACCACATAAATGTAAAGTAAAGACATCGTGTCCACATAAAACTTAGAAAATAAATATTTTTTAAAAAAAGATTCTAAATAGTTTAACATGTAGTCACAGAAACCTGATGGTATTTTATATTTGCATAATGTTTCCATCCATACAGCCACCATGGCTCTTGTTGAGGAAAGCATGTTTTCGTTCCCATTTTATGGATAAGGAAACTGAGGTCCTTGGAGGTTAAGTGACTTAACTAATTATATAATACCATGCAATAGCAGAGCTGAATGTCACTTCTATTTCCAGTCTTGTAATCG
Source organism: Marmota monax (assembly GCF_021218885.2). Classification (NCBI taxonomy): domain Eukaryota; kingdom Metazoa; phylum Chordata; class Mammalia; order Rodentia; family Sciuridae; genus Marmota; species Marmota monax. The sequence goes on from NW_026693571.1 coordinate 39,630,258, forward strand.
GATTCAAACCCAGATCCTCTGACTTATCAGTCAGTAAATTTTCCTGCCCTGCTACAGCAGCCTTCAAGAGTAGAGCTCATTCATAGTCATGTGGTCTTTTTTTGTTTTTGTTTTTGCCTGTGCCAGGGACTGTTCTAGAATAGATATGTGATAGCATAGGGGGAAAAAAAAATCTCCAGTCTGGATCTTTGGTTTTGTCCCTCTTTTCAGGGGTGGGTCATTTTGAGAGTTTAGCATGCTCAGAAGCTGTTGTAGCTGACATTTGGCAAGATCAACAGCGGGGCCTGATGCGGTGGTGCACGCCTGTAATCCCAGGAGCTCGGCAAGCTGAGGCAGGAAGATTGCAAGTTCAAGGCCAGCCTCAGCAACTTAGCAAGGCCATAAGCAAAATAAAATTTAAAAAGGACTGGGGATGTAGTTCAGTGGTAAAGCGCCCCTGGATTCAATCCCCAGTGCCCCCACCCCCTCATAAAAGACGAGTCATTAAAATAGAACAATTCTTATTGGATTAGAACTTGAATCACTGCAAAGTGAATCTAGGTTGCTGTTGATTTCTTTTTAGGTGGCAAGGCTCGTTGTAGAATTTATTCTATGTACAGAATTTTAAAAGTTATATAAGTAACAAATCTGGCATGGTTTGGGGAGGCTAGGTGGTTTACAGGAAATGTATTTGTACTGTGACTATGCTCTTGATGGTTAAAAAAAAAAAGATTATCAACCATTCCCTATTAATGGTGGATGTAGAAAAAAATTTCAGGTAGATAAAATGTATATAGTAAAAATTTTCTATGTAAAAAAAATTGGTACAACTTTCTGTACAGTATTGATTCTCAGCTGGCATATTCTAATCAAGTTATAGGTCAATAAAGTTGTTAAATTTTATTAAAAAGAAAAAGGCCCCATCCTTATGGAGCTTACACTCTAGTTGTCAGATCATGACCAGTGGTTTGGAGAGAAAGAAAACGAACGGGAGACGAGCCGGGGGTGGTTGCACACTATAATCCCCGCGGCTCAGGAGGCTGAGGTGGGAGGATTGGATGTTCAAATCCAGCCTCAGCAGCTTAGTGAGGCACTAAGCAACTCAGTGAAATATTTCTCTAAATAAAAAAAATATTCCCCCCAAAAAATAATAATAAAAAAGCCTGGGGGTGTGGCTCAGTAGTTGAGTGCCCGTGGGTTCAATCCCCACTAACCAATGAAAGAAAGAAAGAGAGAGAGAGAGAGAGAGAGAGAGAGAGAAAGAAAGAGAAAACAGCAGGGGAGGAATACGGGGGTGAGGCATATGTGTTCATAGCGAGGTCAGGGAGGGCACTGTCGGTGATTTCTGAGCAGGGACCCCAGGTAAGAGAAGAAAGGAGCTAGGTGGATAACGGAGGGAAGAGGGGTTGAAGCACAGAGAATAGCAGTGCAGAGCCCAGAAGCCGTGTGTCTGGGAACACTGTCACTAGAGCAGAGAAAGTGAGGGCTTCCCGCCTCAGGGAGTGATCCAGGCTGTGTAGACGCTCATAGGCTGTTGGGAGGGTTGGTTCTTATTCTTAGTGGAGAGGGGAGATTTTACCTGACTTAATGTTTTAAATGCATCACTCTGGCTGCTGGGATAATAATGGTCAGGGAAACCAGCAGAAAACGATTGCAATCATCCAGACAGGAGGTGGTGGTGCCTTTGGATCAGGGCTACAGGAAAGTGGTAAGAAGGGGCAGGTTCTGGTTGCGTTTCTGAAGTTGGGGCCCACAGGTCTTGGATCAGCTGTGGGTGTGAGAGGAAGAGGAGTCAAGGATGATTCCAGGTTTTTTGGCCCAAGCCCTGGGGAGAGTGGAAATGCCATTTCTGAGATGGGGCACAGTGTAGGAGGGGCAGGTTTCTGGAGGTAGATGAGTTCATTGGTAGGCACGTCAAGGTAGGAGTCCAGCTGCACATATCCGCTAGGCAGTTGAATATACGAATCTGGAATTCAAGAGGTTAGTCTAGACCAGGGCTGGTAGGGGCCGTCAGTGTGTCAGAGTACTTAATGCTCTGAGACGAGGAAAAGTGAGCAAAGCAGGGAGTATAGATAAAGCCCCCCCAGTGCTGGACACCCTGCTGTACCCTTGTAATCCCAGCCACTTAGGAGGCTGAGGCAAGTTGCAGGCCAGCCTGGGCAACTTAGCAAGACCCTGTCTCAAAGTAAGAAATAGAAAGGGCCGTGGATGTTGCTTAGTGATAGAACACCCCAGGATTTAATCTTCAGTTTAAATAAATAGCTCACTGTGGGTGCTGAGAATCGACCCGATTGCAGTTTAGATGAGATACACAGGAATCAATAGGAGAATGAGAAGGTGGCTTTGAAGTGGGCCAAGAACGGACACAGGTGTTCTGGAAGCCAGGGAGAGAAGGTGTTTCCAGGAGGAGGGAGAGGTCAGCTGGCAGATGCTGCAGAAGACTGAGAATGGGCTGTTGGATGAGCACCGTGGAGTTAGGGGGGAGGTGATAATTAGAGAGGAATCTGAGAGAGAAAAAGGAGTTTTACTGAAGAGGGAACTAGAGAAACAGCGGGCTGAAGTATGGATGGCACGGTTTTTTGTTCTCCTGAAGACGGGAGAAGTGACATCATGTTTGTGTGCTAATGGATTATCTGGCAGAGGTGGAAATGAATGAGGAAGAACGAAAGCTGGACTGTTCCTGAAGTGACCTCCTTGAGCCAGGGGACTGAGCCTATGTCACCGCTTGGGAGTGAGAGTGCTAAGACCTGAGCACAGATCCTTCATACTGGGGAGCACAGACACTGGCCCGTAGGTGACGTGGGTGGAAGTCCCCTGCTCCTTGTTTCCTCGGTGGCATGTGGAAGGATTCCTTTGAGAGGGAGGGTGGGAATGGAGGTGTAGAGGAAGGAGATGGTGTGAGCTGCTCATGTGGAGATGAATGGACTAGGGATGTAACAGTTGACCCCTGGGCAGCAGAAAGGGTCCCCTTGAACTTGAAGTGATACTGGCATTGCAGTGTTCAGCAGTGCGGGTGGCGCATGGAGAGGGCAGAGGATTGGCTCCAGGTGGGGTGAGGTGCTCTGCAGTAGATATGATGGAGGGGGACAGGGAGGGAGCAATTGTAGTAAGTCCTGAACTTAAACTGGAAAGGTGGTTGCTTAAAATTCAGATCATGGAGAGGGTACAGTTGCTGGTGATTACAAGCCCAGAAAGACCATGGAAATAGCATCTGAGACCTAGTGAAAGATTGTTTAATCCCAGGCAGGGAAAAAAAACAAAAAACAGATTTTGGTGAACCAGCTTTGAGGGTCAGGGGAGGGAGGGGAATGGGGCATCTCAGGAGCCCGCAGCCTGTGTCACCTGCACCCTCCCACAGGCACTTTGGACTGCAGCAGATCCATCAGTCAGGAGGTTTTGTTGACTGATCTTCAACTGGCAATTTCCCCAGCCAAACGGTCCTATTTTTTCAGCCACAGTTTCCCATTAGTTTCCCAGAGACACGCTGGGAGGCTGTGTCAAGCCTTCACACATCCCACCAGAGCCCTGCGTCCTCTGCAGGAGAGAGGGGGAGAAACCTAAGAGTTAATTGTTATTATTAAAATATTAACAGGCCTGACTCCTGCTGCTGCTGCTGCCTGCTGGGTGTAATATTCAGTTGGATTTTTTTCCTTTACAAAATTACTGAAGAAATTTAAACAGTAAAGAAATGGATGAAGTAGCATAGAAAGCACCCCCGCCCAGCCCTGCAGGGGTTGTTGGTGAACATCATTCCACACTGCTCTCTTCCCGTTTCCTTTTTGTTTGTTCATTTTTGTGGGGTCCAAATACACCTATCTGGAGATATATGTATATATTTTTTTACATCATAGAAAAAAAAGTGAAAATATTCTTTGTTGCATTCTGTATTCAACTTAATTTTTCCATCAATGTCCTGTGCTGGTCAATGCAGACCTGATGATTTGACTTCAGAAACAGCTGCGTAACCTCCCATGCACAGAAGTAGCAGAACTTTGTATGTCCATGTTGATGGATTCTTAAGTTTTCTTTATTTGCTACTATTAAAATTATGTGAATATATATGTGCATAATTTTTAATACATTAATTTTGGGATATATTTGCACACACATTAGCATAATTTTAATATGTGAATATGTATATGTATATATATTGCTAAAAATATATATTCTTTAATCCTCATGTATGTATGCAATTGTTTTAACATGGATTGCTTTGTCGTGGAATTAGTAAAGAAAAGACTGCACTTTATGTCTGATTTCTGTTGCCAAATAATCCTAAAGAGATGGCATCAATTTACTGTGATACCTGGGCACCACCGTGGCACATGCCTATAATCCCAGTGGCTTGGGAAGCTAAGACAGAGGATCATGAGTTCAAAAGCAACTCAGCAAGCTGCTGTCTCTAAATAAAATTTTTAAAAGGGGTTGGGGATGTGGCTCGGTGGTTAAGTGCCTCTGGGTTTAATTCCTGGTACCAAAAACCAAAATTTACAGTGACAGAGAATATCCTTTTTCTCCCTTCCTCATTCACACTGATCTCTGCCCCTTCCCCCTCTGTCCTGGCCAATCTGAGAGGATGTAGAGGAAGAAAATATTATACCCAAAGCATGCAGCACTAGCTTGGGGGAAATAACTGGAACTGGAGGATAAGAAAAATAGGAAGATATTTCATTCTTATTTCTTATAAAGAGAATGGAATGCTAATGCTTCTCCAGATGTTAAGACTTGGATTAAACAGAGATAACCTTATCTAATTCCTTCCTTAAAGAAGGTGATGAGGGGGGACAAAGAGTAATGAAGTCATCAAAATAATAAAAGAGGGAAAGTCTGATTTGTTCTTGAAAATGTTGTTTTCAAATCTAGGTTTTTTGTTTTTGTTTTTTTCCCCAGCAAATTTGCAGAGATTGCAAGTTCTGTGATAAGCGTTTATGAAGTATTGACACCATTTTTTTTTTAAATTTTTTTTCGGTACTGGGGATTGAACCGAGGGGTGCTTAACCACTGAGTCACACCCACAGCCCTTTTTTTAAAATATTTATTTATTTTTTTAGTTGTCGTTGGACACAATACCTTTATTTTATTTACTCTTATGTTGTGCTGAGGATCGAATCCAGGGCCTCCTGTGTGCTAGGCGAGAGCTCTCCTGCTGAGCCACAACCCCAGCCCTCCCCAGCCCTTTTTTTTATATTTTATTTAGAGACAGGGTCTTGCTGAGTTGCTTAGGGCCTTGCTAATTGCTGAGGCTGCTTTGAACTCGGGATCCTCCTGCCTCAGTGTCCCAAATTGCTGGGATTTCAGGCTTGCACCTCCATGCTGGACTCTCTTATTTAACTGAGAACATATTTTAAAATATTGTGACTTGTATAGAGATACTGAATGTTTGCCGAGATTGAAGATAAGGACAGTCTCTGAATATATGCGTGAGTATGTATGTTTTGGATACCTTTGTTGTGAATTTGTACTTGTCAGCCCAGTAATTGCATACCCTCGTGCGTCGTAGTTGAGCATTCATGTAAGTACACATCTGTTTGAATCTCACAACAGTCTTGCAATATGCACTTAAATGTTTCTGAGGCTCACTTTATGTCTTTGAGTAGAAGATGATGGAAAGTTAACAGATGGCCAACCAGGATATTGAGTTGACAAGGGAAAAACTTAATTTAGTTACTTTAGTTCCTGAACAACAACAACAAATTGGAATTTGAATAAATTCACTTTAGGAAAATATTGGGAGTATGTTTCCTCTGGAGTGTTTTGTTTTTGTTTTTGCATGGGGCTACCAGGCAGGGAGGAGGCTAACAGAAGAATTATAGGCACTTAACCTAGTAGTTGGTGGACTTCGAGTTAAACCCCCGCCCCGTCTTTGGTTTTAAAGTCCATGGTCTTTTCACTTCTCTAAGACTCTGTTTTTGGTTGGACCTTTGTCATTGGAAGAATTTCTTAATGCTCAAAGCAGTTTTTCCTAATAATCTTAGATCTGAAAATGCTACTGACTGGATTATGCATGTCTGAACATGTACAAATATTTTCTTGTTAAATTAAGTTTAATCTTATACTTGATGTTCCTTGCTGTTTGGGGAGAACTTTAAAGCAAAGATCAGAAATCAATGACATGACTGCTTCCTAATTAGAGAACTCTCCATTCCGTGCTAACTAAAAATACATTGGTAGGTTTTCTGATCAGCTGTGCTTCATTCTAAGCTGTGAATTCCTGCACATAATGGGTAAAAACACTGTCCATCTTAGAAATGACTTTTTTCAGACTCTTATTGGCTGATCATTAGTTAAAATAAAAATGAGGAAATTAAGTAAACATTTAAAAATATGGTCTAAATGGTTAACAGGAAGTAAAGAAAAATGGCAATTTCTGATGTTTGGAAACGGTGATTATTATTTGCTTTTTTTTTTTTTTTGCTTGCAAATAGAGCTATTAGGAATATGTGTTTGTGGAAGTCTCAGTACTGAATACAAGGACATGAGAGCAGTCATAGTGTTTGCTTTTTCCATAAGTACCAGGTAGCTTTAATGAGCTGTTAGAAAATTACCCCACTTGTGCAGAACTCCACATTAATTTCTTAACAGTAAACATTCTTATGTAATATAGTGACATTATAAGCAGCACTTCCAAGATTTGCTTCTACTATGTTATTTAATCCATATGAAATAAACATATCTGTTTATGCATTAAGGCTATAATTATTAAAACAAAATGGAAGGGCTAATGAAGGGAGGGATTATCTGCAGATGGGCCCAAGGGATCTTTTTAGGGTGATAGGAATATTCTAAAATGATTGTAGTGATGATTGCACAACTCTGAAAAATTATTGAAAACCATTACATTATATGCTCCACACAGGCGAATCTTATAATAGCTTGGAGCTTATGCAGCAGAGAAGCTTAAAATATCAAAGAAATGAATTGAAAAGCAGATTCCCACAGCTGACCCCCGAACTCACAGAAAATCTGAGTTATTGATGAAATAGGGAATTGGTCAAAGAGCTTACCCTCTTTTACTTTTCCTTCAGGGTTTACAAGGAAATTCTACCAAAACCTTTAGGAAATAGATCATTCCAATGCTATTTTAAACTGTTCCAGAACACAGAAGATGAAGGAAAGTTTCCACATTCCTTTTAACTAAAGGGAAATAATATTGATGTTGAAACAAGGAAAAGATATTTCTCCTAAAGAAAACCAGTGTCCACTTTTGCTTGTGAATATTGAAACAAAAATCTTAGAAAAATTATAAAATAGAATCAAGTATCACATTTGAAAAGTAACATCTAAAACAGCAACAATAGCTCAATGCTAAAGAGTCCGGGCTCTGGATCTGGGCTGCTGGTTTGGAATCCCAGCACCATTACTTCCAAGCTCTTTAACCTTGGGAAAGTTATTGAACTTTCTCAACAGTAAGATGAAGCAGGGAATAAAAGAATTGACTTTGTCGGGTTCTTGTGAAGGCTGAGGGAGGAAAGCACTCAATAAATGTTGAACATCGTAATAATTGCATAGTTCATAAAAAATGATGGATGTGTCACATTTACTTTGTCATTCTGATGGTTGACCATTTGGATTTGCCATTGTAAAGAACAGTGCAATAAATATCTGTGTAGAAATTTTCGTCATCCTCCTATTTCCTGAAGGCAGCTTTTAAAAGCTGAATTTTGGAGAAAAAGCTATAGACTTTTTAAAGGCCCAAATTAATCTCCAGAAAGAGTCGTACTCATTCCCATTACAGATAACAATGTCTCCGTCACCATTCTTGAACATGTTGAAGAAAATGTTAAAAGGATTTACAGAGAGCTGGATGGGGTCAGGGTGGTATTCCATCCCAAGATGAGGGAACAATCCCTGTTCACTGTAAGAAGCCAGAACATGGGTGGGGGTTGTGACTCAGTGGCAGAGCGCTTGCCGAGCATGTATGAGGCACTGGGTTCAATCCTCAGCATCACATAAAAATAAATAAATAAAATAAAGATCTATTAACAACTTTAAAAAAAAAAAAAGCCATAATGTAAAACTTCTATCTCGGAGGTACTTTTCAAAAAAGGTCTGGGCCTTTAACCCAGTTTCAGACAATATATCCAGGATCCTAACAGTCAAAACCCATCCTTACCCTTGCTTCTACACACATTTGCCCAAAGCTTTCAATCAGCAGCTGATACCCACTGATACCCCAAAGAACAGGCAGCTGGAAAACGAGATCAAGATCTCTGCCCACTGAAAGGTCTGGAACTGGGTCCAAGGGGTTGATGAGGTTCCATCACTTTTTTAAAGTAAAACTGAAAAAAATGAGAGCATATCACATATAGAACTATCACCAGCTGGCTAGACTGGCTGTATGAGCTAGGTTCAAAGGAGCTGGCTGTATCAATAACTAAGAAAACGAAGAAACCACTCAGCACGAGAACGTAAGTTACTAAGGCAGGACGGCTTGGTGACCTAAGGGTCCCCTCCAGCACTGGAAGGAGCAAGAGCGCAAGCCCCCGATTCTTTTTATTTTTATAGGGGGGACACACAAAGGAGGTTTGATGGAATGTTCTATCAGAATTAGGCAGGGGAATCAGATTTCAGGGGGTTGCCCATCCCCATTAGGTAATGCCCAGGTAGGGCTTGAAGCCGGCTTGATTCTGAGCTAGGGTAAAGGCCACTGGCCTTACACAGCTTTTACCTGGGTTCCAGATCAATATCCCCACCACTCAAGGGGCGTGGACCAAGCTCAGCCCAGGGCAACGGGTGGCTTCCCACATGCAACATTAAATAAAATATTTATTATTTAAGAAAAGGCAATTTGATAAGCCAAAAATAGAATTTAGTAATTTTATATTAAATAATTCAACTATGTAAAAGATAGATATACAACCTTGATTCAGAATGGTACCCGAAATGCATGAAACCCAGAGGAATAGAGATGTCCTCAGTGACCCCTCTAGATATAGACTGGAATTGGGTTTTCCTTCTCATATCAAATATTAAATGATGTTAAAAGTATTTATCTTATAGCTTTAACTATTTGATGGAATATTTCCCCAAAAAACATAACCTAAAAAATAATCTACCAAATCAAATGCCACCAATGAAAACTTTATTTTTTAATTCTTGTTTCCCCAGAGGATAATGTAAATTCATATGTCTTTCCAGTCCTTCTCTTTATTCTCCAGTTAACTTCATCTTAGTCTTTAAGCTCTGGGAGGTGAGAATGACCCAATTCTCAGAGAAAGATTCATAAACCTGCACTGACCAGTGCAAATCCATCCAAGTGAATTTGATTTTTTAAAAATGTATTGGTTTATTTTTTTCAATATTTTTTAGATGTTGACAGACCTTTATTTTATTCATTTATTTATATGCGGTGCTGAGAATCGAACCCAGCGCCTCCTCACGCATGCTAGGCAAGCGCTCTACCACTGAGCCACAACCACAGCCCATGTATTGGTTCTTTTTAGTTATACATGACTGCAGAGTCCATTTGGATATAATTATACAAGGATGGAATGTATCTTACTCTACTTAGTGTCCCATTCTTGTGCATGTACATGATGGTTGATTTGCCGTGTTGTTTCCACATATGTACATGGGGAAGCCATCAGATGCATTCTACTGTCTGTGAATTTGAATTGAGATGTGTCACATTTACTTTGATCTTTTACAGAGAACAGGTATGGCTCTCCTCAGAATATCTAGAAACCCTGGGCATAGTCACTATTAGAAGTCTGGAAGGTAGAAAGGATTCTCTGAGTTTGTTCTCTGCAAGGTATTGACACTGCGAGGGAGGAGCCTCTTTACCTTTAGCAGAATTGATTTGTCAATCTTGTCAAACAACACTTTCTCCCTTAAAAAAAAAATATATATATATATATATATATATATATATATATATATATATATATATTTATTTTAATGGGGAACTGAGTCTCATTACCATTCAATCAAGACCTGAACAAATTAATATGAATGTGCTAGTGATTTTTAAAGGCTATAGGTCAGAAAGATCAGCAGTGATCAAGCTCCTTAGCAATGTAATTTTTTTTTGTATCTATTTGGACTTTGTGCAACAGAGATTACTTCTGTTTACATGTCAAGTTTGCTGTGGCTGTTTCAGAGAGAGCCCCACCCAGTGACACCAGATTGATGTTTCAGTACAGTACTGGAAACCTGTTTTCTGTGTAGGTTAATTATTTTAAGTTGATAGTGCAACCGAGAGACTGCTGTAGTTCTGATGTGCGTTAGCTTCGTAGGTTCTTCCAGAACATTCCTGTCACATGACATTTATACTTAAGTATAGTCAGGCCCTGTACACTCCAATCTCAGTTTTAATCATCTTTGTTTTATTTACACAGTAATTCTGAGAAGAAGTCACCCTCATGATCCTCAGATACTGAACAAAACAACCTAGAATCAAGTGCAAGCTTCTTCCTTTCCTGACCTGGTTGCAGGTTGTCTTTTCCTGAGGTTCAACGGGAATGCTGAGCTTTCCTCTTACACCCTAGCAAGGTTCTGTACAGCCCTTCTGAAGTCGAAGGTGTCATTCCCCAAGCTCATGTCTCACCTACCAGGTTTTCTGAACAAAGAAAACCTCTCAAGTAGTGTTCCGTTGTATATTTTTGAGATTGAAAAGATTCTGCAGTGTCACAGTAAGATGTCTGTGGCCTGTTTACTGTAGGTCCTTAAAGCTGAAATTAGCTTTTCTTTCCTGGTGATTAAATTCATGAGTTAACAGTCATTTTACTAAGCCACAAAAATCATTCAGCCTCCCTTCCAACAGTCATTGGTTTCCTTGGACAAATGTATATGTAAAGCTTTGGAAGTTCAGTTCCATGTGAGTCTTCAAGGTCCACCAAGTTTTTCACTCCTGGAGAAGGAGGTGATGTTTGAAGATGAGCCTTCCTGCCCCAGCTAGGGTTTGAAGGTCCTGTTCATGGTGTGTCTACTTGCTAGCTGTAGTTCTCATCACACTACTCAGTCTTCCCTGAGCTTGAAGAATGGCCATGTTCCTCAAGACCTGGGAAAATTAAATAAATACAGCTTTTTGAGCATCCAGCTTCCTGCCCCACCAGTCGTTGGCAAGCTTTGACCTAGGCTGTAGCCTTGCAAATACATAGTACAGTTCTAAGTGTTTCCAAAGTAATAGCATCTATAATTATCTGTGTTATAAGGGATCTTCATATTCATTATCTGGCTTAACTCCTTAACCATTTATGACTTAATTTCTGCTGGTAGGCAACGATATAATATCAGTATATAAAACAGTTAAGAACTTCACATTGGGGCCAGGCATGTAGCACAGTGGTAGAGTGCTTGTCCAGCATGCACAACTCCCTGGGTTCCATCCTCAGCTCCACCAGAAAAAAGAAGAAAGAAAAGAAAGAACAAACTTCATGTTGCCGGTGACATCTTTTGCTTGTCAGAGACAAGAATCACTTATGTTTACCTCCATGTTTGGGTTGATGTTCTGTGACATCCGCGTATACAATTACAATTTGACTCTCACAGTTTAACCCATTTTGTCCCATCGTTCCAGATATGAAACACCGATAGCAACTTAAATATGGCATATAATATAGAATATAATTATAGAACATAATCATGTAACTATGGTTATAATAATTATAACATTACTTAATATAATAACATATAAGCTCTAAATTATGATTTCCAACCTATCTTAAAGCACCTGTCTCAACTTTGTTGAAATATTTGCAGAATTGAAAACCTGGGACTTAATGAGTTAATGATATTTACAGAGGGAAACAGCAAGAGACTTTTTTTCCCTGTTTTTACAGTGTAAAAATTTTTCAATTGTTATCTATATTGTACTTTGAATTTGATCATAACAGTACCCTCACCTTGGATATTAAATGATTGTTCTTATAAATATCTGAACATAGATTATTCAGAAAGTATACATGTTATTAATTGCAGCTTTATTTGCTCTAAGTTAATTAGTATCGTAAAGATTGAGGGGAGGTAACCAGTGAGGGATCTTTTTTTATTGTGCTGTTTTCTGGGAAATAGAAGGAAAGTTGGGGGATTGTCTAAATCTTTTTATAGTTTATGTAATTAAATTACCTACCCCTTGTAATTATCAGTGTACTTTGTCATCTCAAGTTATTGGGAAGTTTTCTCTGCTTGTTGTATTTGCCCTCTTGATCCATCTTGTTCAGTTGGCCTATCAGTGCCAAATCTACGTTCAGCTCTCCACCTGCACCTGGGAGATTTTCTTACATAGCATTTTATTGCAAGATCATTTATCTTTTCTATTTCCCATGCATCATATTTAGAGATATAGACTCTTACAACTCTACTTAAATATAACTCCTTTATTGTGGAAGCTCTCATACCAGAGGCTTTAGGTGTTAAAATATTATTAATTTGCCAATCAATTGTCACCCATGGGCATAAAGAATCATGTTAAGTCTTATAAAAGCTGTTCTAAACACATCGTCTCCTTTCTATTCCATTGCGGTTTTTCCTTTTTATAAGCAAAACTTCTTATGAACAGAAATGTGATGCCTTTACTTTCTTTCACTAGTTTTATAGATACACAGGGAACGTGCTGTTCTAAGAGAGAGAGAGCGAGAGAGAGAGAATTTTTTTAAAAATATTTTTTGGCGGGCACAACATCTTTCTTTGTGGTGCTGAGGATCGAACCCGGGTCGCACGCATGCCAGGCAAGCGTGCTACCGCTTGAGCCACATCCCCAGCCCCGGGAACGTAGAGTTCTAAAAAGCCATTTGGAGTCTAGGGTCGGAGCCACACTGAGCTGGATTCCAGTCCCAGATGTTCGCTTTACTGCTTTTGACCTTGTACAAGTTACTTACGCTCTTTCCATTTAAAACTGGGCATAATTGGGGATGGGGTTGTGGCTCAGCAGGAAAGTGCTCGCCTAGCACATGCAAGGCCCTGGGTTCGATCCTCAGCACCACATATAAATAATAAAATAAAGGTATTGTGTCCAACTACAACAAAAAATAAATATTAAAAAAATGGGCATAATTGCAGGGCTGTGGCAGCTGGAGTTAATGTACATGGCAACAGAGCGAACTCAGTGAATGGCTCTGATTATTACTCTTACTTTCAGTTTGGCTAGATCTGCTTGGTCAGACCAAGATATAAATTCATAAATCATTTTCTTAAAAAAACAGAAGTCACTTTTAAAATGTTGTACCTTGGAAATCTGGACTTCTGACATTTTTATATCATACCAAATTGTATCATTCAAAAGCATATTTATTTGAGCTCTGATTCTCATGCTCTCAATACTTCTACTATAAATATCAAGATGAATACTTCAGCCATTCACTCATGTAATCAGGATTATTAGTCTTAGCAATTTATTTTTGGTAAATGGCTTTATTAGAAATCATTCATACACAATAGAACTCGCCCATTTATTTTATTTGTGTATATATTTTAACTTTACATATATACATGATTTTATTTTGGAGATGCTGAGATTAAATCCAGGGCCTTCCAAATGCTAACTAAGCATGCCCCCAGAACTTACCCATTTAAAATGTATAATTTAGTAGTTTTTAGCCTATTCACTATAGTGCATCTATCACCGTACTCAATTTTAGAATATATTCATCACCCCATAAAGCTTGAGTTCTTTATCCCTTAATCTTAACCTGTCATGCCCCCTGCCCTAGACATCCTTTCGTCTGTTTTCTGTCTCTATAGATTTGTCGATTGCAGACATTTCATATCAGTGGAATCATAAAATAAATGATTTCTTGTGACTGACTTATTTAACATAACATTTTCAAGGTTCATCCATGGGTAGCATGTATCAATACTTCATTTCTTTTTATTGCTGAATAATATTCCAATGTATAGTTATGCTACATTTTATCTGTCACCAGTTGATGAATTTGGGGTTGGTTTCCACTTTTCTGAATATTTTGAGTAGGACTGCCATGAACATTTGTGTTCAGGATTTTGTGAGGACATTTTCACTTTTACATTTCATTTTGTGTGGACATTTTCATATGACCTAGAATAGAATTTCTGGGTCTCATGGTAACTGTAACATTCAATCTTTTGAGAATTGCAAGGACTATTCTCCAAAGCAGCTGCACCATTTTACCTTCTTGCTAGCTGCCGATGGGAGTTGCATTTCTTCACATCCTTGGCAGCACTTATTATTATCTGCCTTTTTTACATGATAGCCATCCTCGGGAGTATAAAGTGGTATTTCATTGTGAATCTCAGCAGCTCTTAGAGTTGAGTATAGAATTATATTGCTATGCTTTGGTGATACCAGGTCAATGGTGAGGATGATTGAGAAGTTAAGCCTCACATTCTACCTATTAAGTACCTAGGGAACAGGACTTGCCTAGACTTTTTCTTCTGTTCCCATGATCTCTGTTTCATTTTCTCCTGATCTACAGTTTTTGGTTTCCATCAGTTCTCTTGAACTTATCAGCTCTTCCCCAGCAATTCCTGTCTTCAGATATTAGGACAGAGTACACAGATCAGTAATAGCTTTTCATCTTTTCTTTGTCCATCTGTCTCCTTGAGAAAGATTTCCCTAACAAAAAATTAGAGCATGTACCTAAAATAAATTTTCTTCTGGACACTTACCTACTAAAGTCTCAGGGTGGATTATTTCCTGTTTCCTCTGCCACCTCTTCAAGTCTATATCTCTGTTCTATTATGTCTAATACTGTGCCAAGTTAGAATTTCAGGAGATGAAACAAATGAATGAATGTTGTGGACCTTCCAAATCTATTCCCCATAGAACTTAATATTTATATTTTCTATCCCTTTGTGTTTTGACTTGTGTTTTTCATAAAATTCTGTCAACTTACTTTTTAGATGAATTTTTATCTATGTCTACTCCGTTATTCAGTAGGTCTGCTTCATCTTTTTTTTTTTGGGGGGGGGCGGATCCTGGGGATTGAACTCAGGGGCACTCAACCACTAAGCCACATCTCCAGCCCTATTTTGTATTTTATTTAGAGACAGGGTCTCACTGAGTTAGTTGCTGAGTGCCTTGCTGAATTGCTGAGACTGGCTTAGAACTTACAATGCTCCTGCTTCAGCCTCCCTGGTTGCTGGCATTACAGGCATGCACCACCTCACCTGACTGCTTGATCTTCTTTCTGCAACTTATCTTAAAGGGGAAGCCTTGACTGGCTGCTAGGTGTAATTGGTGGTGTGGGATGCTGAATAGTTAGATGAGGTTTTCAGAATACAGCTCTTTAATTGTCATCCTTGTTTTATTCTTTGACTCAGAGGAAGCCCTCCTCTCTCAGGATGAGAATTTATGCTTAGTCTCTGATGTCTTACACTCGATTTCAACTTTCTTGGGATGTCTTGTTCATTGATGGCTCCCACTTCTATTTTTTAGTGTTCTTATGGCCCCACTCATATTTTAATTTTATTTTTTGTTATTTCACATTTACAGGGAGGGATATTGGATATGACTACTTATTCAGCCATCTTGAATGAGTTAAGTAAACATTTCCAGGTATTAAAAATTTTAGAAAAATTTATCAGAGTTTGTATGAGCAAGGAAAGGATTCATGAATTGGGCATCACTCCGAACTGGTGAGATCCTCTCACCAATGTGGGCAGGCAGTATTATTTATAAACAGAAAAAAAGAAATGACACACCAAAATAGCCTAATCGGCTACCAGTTCCTGTGTTTGCCTTATTTGGACATGTTTTGGCAGTTTTCAGCCTGTGATTGGCCGAAAGCTCAGCTCTTTATTTTACACATACCATCTGCTTTTTCATTCACAGGGATACTAGTTAGAATATTTTAAATATTTTCTCTCTTGTTCCCTAAATTCAGCCTGTGATTGGCTGAAAGCTCAGCTACTCCAACATGTAGTTTGCCTGCTTTATTGAATTGAGTTATAGATCTCTACTTATGGAAGCAGCTTCAGGCTGAAGTTAATCTAAGTTAACATGTGATTTTTTTTCACTTAGACACCTCAAACTTATATATACAAATATTTTGTTCCCCCACCCCACCCCCACATTGTTTCTGCCTCTTGCTTCGTTCCTCACCTCAGTTAATGGCAGCGTGTTCTGTGCACCATATCCTTCCTCACTTTTTCCCTCAACAGTACTGCCCTTTCCTGACCCTGTTCTGTGTCTCTCCAGTCAGCCCTCCCACTCTCATTACCTCTTACTCTTGCCCCAGTCAGGCTTCTAAGCTGGTTATACTGTTGTAGGTGGTCTTTCTGCTTCCATTTTCACCCCTACTCCCCCGTCCATCCTACCAGGTTCCTTTTTTCCATGGACTACAGGAAAATACAAATGCTGTGGAATAGATGGCATTCACGAATGGCACCAGTATGATCCTGAATTAATTCTGTATCATCTCCCAGTGTGTTTTCTTCACACCCTAAGCTCTGACTCCATTATTATCTGACACTTCCCTTGATTTGTAGTTTCATGCTTTTGTATGTGTGGTTCCTCTAATTGCATACGTGCTTCACCCTGTCTTTACTTCTCACGTTTTATCAGCCTAAACTTATGCTCAGGTCAAACTCTGTCTCCTCTGGGAAATCTTTGAAGGTTTCTTAGTCACAATTAAACTGTCCTTAGGATATCTTATTTCATAACGCCTGGATATTCATTTATTTAATGGTCACCATCTGATGATTTACTAGCTATCCTGTAACTCCCAAGTAATTAGGACATCAACCCATAGAGACGTTTGTTTTTTAGTACACTTTTTGAAATTAAAATTAAAATGCATTTTACTTGTACAAGTCAGTGGGTTGAAGTGTGTCTTTTCCGTACTTGTATGTACCGTACTTTGATTATATCCACTGTTGCAAGACAGGTATCTCAGTACAAGGAATTGGTGAAACTTGAGTGAAAGTTAAAAATGCAGCTATAAAGATATGCCCAGGATTGGGGTGAAATTGTTATTTAAGAGAGGTTCGAAAATTTGTCCAGGCATTTCAGTTATTTAACACTGACAATTCTTACTGTACTCACAACATCAGCTCCCAGTGTTAGAGTTCTTCTGCATTTTTGTACTGGCAGTATGCATTAGAAATGGTTTGCTTTGGTGTCTCAACACGGACTGTGCATTTGTTGAAAGTATATTGTGTTGTATTCTAACTGTGTATAACGCCTTACTCTGATTTCTGACGATGTAGAATAGGTCCATGTTTCATCTCTGCATTGGTGACGCAGTGATCACTGTTTCTTATACTTTTTTTTTTTTCTTTTTGGTGCTGGGGATTGAACCAGCTAGGAGTGCTTTACCACTGAGCTACATCCCCAACCTTTTTTATTTTTAAACTGAGTCTCACTAAGTTGCAGAGGCTCCAGGTTGGTGATACTCCTGCCTTAGCCTCCAGAGTTGCTGGGATTGCAGGTGTGTACCACTGTGCCTGGCTCTCAGACCTATTTTTTAATTGCTTATGGTACTTGGGTTAATCTGTGACCTATGCAAACAAACTATTTTAACATATGTCAGTAAGTCTGGGTGTGAAACTCTTCTTAGGTGGCGATGACTAGCAAACTTGAGACATCTAGAAGTATGATTTGCATAAATGACACAAAGCTATCCCAGAGCCCATTCTTGCATGTGACTTGGGTATCTTATAGTTCTTCTTCCTGATTTCCTAATGTCTGTGTGTTTTAACTATCTTTATTAAGAGTGGAATTTGCAATAAGAGGATGATTAACTGTGTATAAAAATTTTTTCAGATTGGTATCTCATAAAGATATAATATTTTCTTAGGTCTCTTGATTCTTTTTTTGTAAAAGTTTATTGTAAGGGAATGTAGTCCTCAGTGAGGCTTTGGAGCCTCTAAGACTACTTCCTACTCCAGCTACATAAAACATTTTTCATGGGAGATGATTGGTGGGTTTCAGATGATTGAAGAAAAGGTTAGGAACTACTACTGCTTTTTGTTGTTGTTGTTTTGGTACCAGGGATTGAACTTAGGGACACTAAGCCACATCCCCAGCCCTAGTTTATACTTGTCTCAGCTTCCCCAGCTGCTAGGATTACAGGTGTGTGCCACCGTGCGTAGCTTAGAGCAAGTATTTTTCTAATGTGGTTTCTACTCTGTTTTCAATACTGAGTTGAGGGGCTGGTTGTATGGTAGTTAGGGGCAAGTGGGGCCATCTGCTTAAATTCTTCTGCTGCAAAAAATAAAAAATATATATATATTCTAAGGGTATAGGGATTATTTTCAACACAATTTAATTTTTATTACATGTCTTAATTTTATATGGATTATGACTAAACTGCTACCTTCCTATCATCAGGTACTTTTATCTATACTGAGCTCATAAATTTAATGTTCGTAAAATAAGATTATTGATAACACTAGGTGGTGAATTGGAGCTCTCCTTCCAGCTTAGACATCTTCTCATTAGAAGCCCAAGTCAAACACTTCTGTGTTCTTAGGAATTTATGAGGAGGTGCTTGTGGAAATGAAGAAAATCTCAGACACAGTGGGAAGAAGTTGAGACCCTGGATTCAGTCCCTAAACTGCACACTGTCTGATATGAAATAAAAGTGTGGCTTATGGCGAGAAGTATTTCTATACATTTACCCTGGAGCTCATTGAAAGAGTGGGAAGTCCAGTCTTCTGAAGTAATGGAAGTCTGTGACTTTGGAGTTCTTCAGATGCATGTTTGAAAATTCATATTCCTGACCGGTGCAATGGTGCACACCTGTAAACTCGACTACTCAGGATGCTGAGGCAGGAGGATCGCAGGTTCTGGGCCAATCTGGGTAACTTAGCAAGACCCTGTTTCAACATTAAAAGGGTAAGGGATGTAGCATAGTAGGAGAGCACCCCTTGGACTCAATTCTCATTATGGGGTGGGGCTCATTCCTTTTTATTTAACTAGCTTCTCTGACACTTGGCTTTCTCATCAATAAAATGGAAAGAAGCTACATCATGGGACTCCTGAGAAGGCTGAGCAAGACTGTTAGGAATGGCTCTGACATGCTGAACCTTCAAGGAAGAGTAGCTGTCATTGCAACGCTGATAACTTGGTTTTCATTTCATCCCCGTGGTTTTCTGTGACCTGGGGGCCATAGAAGTAAACCCTTCTGTAGTTTCCTATGCTTCTTTAAAAAAAAAAAGAAATTAAGTTGCAGATGGACACAATGCCTTTGTTTTATGTTTATTTTTATATGGTGCTAAGGATCTGACCCAGTGCCTCACACGTGCTAACCAAGTGCTCCACCACTGAGCCCCAGCCCCAGCCCTCCTGTGCTTCTTTATGATGAATGCAATGCTCCTCTCTCTTTAAACAGTCTGTTTTTCATGAGATGAAGGTTATGTTGTTTTGACGCTGCAGTCATTTGTTTTGAGAGGAGAGGAGTATCACTGTGATGCCCAGGCTGCTCTCAAACCCCTGAGCTCAAGCGATCCTCCAGTCTCTGCCTCCTGAATGCTGGGATGACAGGTGCATGCCACCACACACCTGGCTCCTAATTGTGCAATACCGAAGCAGCACTTCAAAATGCTTTCTGGAGCCTTTGTGTAGTGGTGCACAGTCTTTTCGGTGCATTAATAACACCCCACAACACAAACAGGAAAGAAACCAAAACAACCCAAAGGCTTTTTATTTCAGCTGGTTTCCAGTTTGCAGAAGTGTGGAGAGGACTCAGGACCAGTATATTCAACACCAAATACTTGTGTTTTACCTACTCCTTTTAAGGTGCCAGGCGTTACAAGGCATATTAAGGTCCTAAAGGCTTATAAAGGTCCTTAGGATAGTGGGTTAGACAGAATGTAAAGAGAATTATAAAAAGTCACAGGTGCCAATAGTTGCTAAGCATTGAATGTATGGGGACAGGTATTATTTCTGCCTGTGGGAGATCTGATAAGGCTTCCAAACAAAGGTGGTAGATACCTTTTCTGCAATCTACAATTCTATGAGTAAAAAAAAATCAGGGCTGGCTGTGGTGGCACATGCCTGTAATCCCTGCAGCTCGGAGCCTGAGGCAAGAGGATGGTGAATTTGAGGTCAGCCTCAGCAACTTAGCAAGGCCCTAAGCAATTCAGTGAGACCCTGTCTCAAAATAAAAAATAAAAAGGGCTTGGACATAGCTCAGAGGTAGAAGGCCCTTGGGGTCAACCCCACCCAGTACCACAAAAGAAAATCATAAATCGGAACTGAGCATTTACTTGAGGGACATTTTACACAGTGAAGAATACAGAGACAGCTGGGCATTCTGCCTGTTGTCTCTGTATTCTTTTGAAGGTGGCTGTGTGGCAGTGAGCTAATGAAGTGGAGAGGAAGGAGATGAGCAGGGTTGAGCGTGCAAGAAGCCACGTATTGTACTGAGACTGCACTCCCTGTCCCTAGGTAAGATAGTTTGGCAAGGTCCAGATGTCGCTCTACCTTATATGTTTTCATCAGTCTGTATTAGAGATCAAGACTGCCCCACTGTGGATGAAAATCTCAGTTGGAAGATCCAGATCAGAAAAACCCTTGGATTTTTGGCAGGTTCGCAGAGCTGATTGTCCTTAGCCAGAGCCAGGTGCTCCGTGTTGGAAAGCCTCGTGTTTCTGGCTTCTCCGAAGGTGAAGGAGTCTCAGCCATGGTGGTTTCTGGTTCTTGTCCATTTTTGCAGAGTTAGCTATGCAAAGGCAGAACTATGTTATGAGATCCGTGTCATAATCAGAACTGAGGAAGAGGGGACAGTAAAAACAGGCCTCTGGCCTTCTCTCCCTCTCTCTTTGTGGTACTGGGGATTGGATCTAGTCTCTCAGGTATGGTAGGCAAGCCCCCTATCACTGAGCTGTATCCCAGCCTGTCTTTTGCCCTTTAAATAGAGAGGGGAAAAAAAATCTATTTTCACCCTAATGGCTGCAAAAGCAACCTGTGGTTAGAGATGTTGTCCATCCTTTGGCACCTGAAATAGCAATGTTAATTTTTTTTTTCTGGATTCTTGAGAGGGGAGTTCATACTCTACTGAAATATGGTTTTAGTGATTTCATAAATAGATAAAATATTTGTATTTGATCTATTTAGTTCCTTTATACCACTCACTTATCCTATTCAGGAAGTTCATGTGGGGGTTCTTGAGCCTTAAAAATGACTGAGGGCTTATTACCTACAGGATGAACTAGTGATGGGAAAGGTCTTAGGGCTTTAGAGAATTGGAGGGATAGAGATCTCAGGTTGGCAGCTTTTCCTCCTAAAGAACGGGTCTGTCTGTCTTAGATTTATTTATATTTTTATTTATTATTTTATTTATTTATTTTTATTATTCTGCTTGCTTTTGGGGCTTATTTAACACTTCTGCCAGTTGTAAAATGAAAAGCAGATTTATTAATTTTTCATAGTAGCCAGTGGTTCAAAAGGACTGGAAAGGAAAGGAAAGAAGGAGAAAGAGGCTAGAACCATTTAGTATGGGAGGATTTAGAAATTATTTATGAGTACATTCCTATCCTATCCTCTTGACCACTAAGAAAGCAGGGAAAAAAATCCTCAGATTTAAAAAGTCCACAATGGACAAAGGATAATTGACTCTTTAGCTAATTCTACCTCCAATATTATGAACTTCATGAATATTCTGTATCCTGACCTTCTCACAATAGTGAACATTTATTGAGCACCTATTATTGTTGGCAAATGTACTGTGCTTTATACGCATTTGTTCATTGAGTCCTCAGTTTGATGAGATGGGTACTGCTCTTGTCCCTCCTTTACAGATGTGGATAGCCAGGCCTACAGAAGCTAAATATTTTTCAGTGAGGTCATTCAGGTAATAAATAAATTGTGAATTATGCACTCCAGCTTGTCTGACCTAGAATTTCTGCTTTTAAAATCTACCTAGGGGCCGGGGGTATAGCTGAGTGATAGAGTGCTTGTCCTGCATGTTTGAGACACAGGATTCAAGCCTGTGTATCTCCATAAACCCAAAACAAAATATATGCCCACAATCCAGAGCCAAGGATGGTGGTGCTCACCTGTAATCCTAGCTACTTGGGAGGCTAATGGAGGAGGGTCATTGGAGACTGTGTGTTTGTGGCCAGCCTGGGAAACGTGGCGAGACCTTGTCTCAAAAACAGATTTTTTAAAAAGCTACCTAGATGGTCATATTGAATATGTCTTATCTTCCCACGTGGACATGACCCAGTAAAAGATAGCTGGAAGCACTAGTGCCTTTGTGGAACCTGTCATTGTAAGAGACACACATTTACCTAAACAATGTTAAATCAAAGATAAGGGATGAGATTAGACAAAGGACACATATTCAATAAGATCTTACAAGATCAGGGTTTACATCTGATACGATCTGATCATCCATCATTACTTCCCACTCCTGGCCCGTGCCAGATGATGTCCGCTTCCCTTGAGAAGTGCCAGCTCTGTCTGGCATGGTGCCACACATGGAGATGACCAAGACCCAGCCTTGTGTACGTGACCTTGGTTTCCTTGGAGGGTGGATGGTGATTAGATAACATTGTTGATGCATAGGTGCCAGATGTGAAGTCAGATAAGAGATATTTCACCCTCACATTTGTTTGGGAAATGCTGTGTCATTAAGGTCAGATATGTTTTTTAAATTGTAAGATTTCTCAGCACTGTTAAGCTATTAGTGTGTGTTGTGAAGCTTAAGAGATGATTACAATTTCAGAAACACTGAAAGCAATTTCTGTTATTGGGTCACTTTCTCAGACTTCCTTTCTTGTATCATATCTTATTCCAGGTGGATTTTATGATTCCTTAAGAAAAATCATTAGGGAGGGCCTAAGAGTTTTAATGTGGACCTAATATTCTTAATTTGGCAATGAGGGGAATAGATATTATTTTTAGCCCCAAATTCTTTTTGTTCATCCTTAAATCACAAGTTTTGCCTGCTAAGAAGGAGATTTTTGTAACAAAAAGGGATATGGAAGTAATTATTGAGGTAAAAGAATCATTAAAGAGCTTGAGGTAGAAAGAGCAGGAAGGATTGATGACACCCTGTCACTAAGGCAGCTTTCATTTCTGCTCTTCTCCCTGCCTTGCTTCCTGGGACCAAGTGGCACTGATGAAATGTCCATCTTCTTAAAGTCTCTGCCACATTCAGCTTGGAGTGAGCAGGGTGCAGTGCAGACGGCAGCTCTGATGTTTCATCTCTGAAACTGCTAACGTTTTAAAGCTCCAACCATAAAAAGCCTGATTCAGTAGACAGTTGAATTTAACAATCGAAATGATTCAGTTGAACCATTACAAAGAAGAATTATTAAAAAGGAATAACAGCCCATCACCAAGTAGCTGGTTATCTTCCTATTCATGTGTGCTATAATTTTTTTTCCAATGTGTGGTTTGGTTTCGCAATGGCTATTTCGAAACAGAAGAATAAACTAAATGTGGATTGTTTTAGGACAAAGGTGACTCTTAAACCCTATTATGCTTATAAAAAGCAAAAGAAAAAAAAGAGAGAGAAATCTTCGGAAGACATGTTTTCAGCAATATCAGCTCTATCAGTGAACCAACTTCAGCATAAAGGATGCCAGGCAGAAAATGAAATGGGCGGGCATTGGATATGACTGTTATCAACAGACATCTCCAGGCTGGCTATGAAGCAGCATCTGTGTGTGTCCTTGCCTTTGTCAGACACGCTGCTTAGAGTCAGGGAGCCAGGCACAAGTCTGAGACCTCAAGCAGCCATGCATGCTGCCGTGGGCTGGGTGTCCAGTGAGTGGACCCATTCGGACCTCTGGCCTCTGCAACTGTAAGACAACAGCTTTTTGTTGTTTTAAGCTACAAAGAAACCGATACAAGGATGCTGAAAAAAGGGACAGAAGAATTGGGGGTCAGCTCCATGGAGAAAGTGGGTCTTGAGCCAGGTATTAAGTACAATAAAGTCAGCTGGGCACAGTGGCACATACCTGTGGTCCCAGCTCTTCAGGAGGTTGAGGGAAGAAGAAGGCTTGAGATGAGGAGTTCAAGGCCAGCCTGGGCACCAGAGCAAGACCCCGTCTCAGAACAACAACAAACATAACAAGAGTAGCAGTAACAATTCGAATTCATGTTCTAGGCACTGAGCTAAGCTTTTTAGTGCCCTTTTAATTCATCTATCCTCCTAGAAACTGAGAAGATAGTGTTCTTCCCCCATGACTCCATGATGTAGGTGGAACGGATCTGAGGCTTAGGTTAAATACCTCGAGTGGCGTTAGTCCCTCCAGCTGGTTGCCCCCTGGCCTTCTCACAGTTGTTATGGAGCGCTTGCAGGACACAGGTCACATGCTGACGGTGTCACTGGCATTGCCTCAGTTACCCCCGTAGGATTTTTAGCAGGTTGTGACTCCTAGTCTTTCTGAGTCCTGGATTGATCTGGCCAGCAGCGTGGCTGGGTCAGTAGAGAAGAGACTGGAACCAGAAAATTCAGTCAGGACACGACAGTCCAGACGAGCTAAGAACCCAAGATGAGGATGGAAACAACGGGCAAGAGAAGGAGGGAACATTCCAGAGACAAGCCGCTGCTTTGTTGGAACCTAAATCTTGCACTGAGAAAACTCTCCTGTCCTCTCACCCCCCTCCCTGTGGTGAGGATGCTGCATTTCAATGAGGTCAGGCACCTTATGATCAGAACGAATGGAAGATGCTGAAAGATGTCACATTGACCAGCAGTGGTCCAAGCCTTTCCACCTGCCCACAGAAACCAGGAAGCAGCCACATAGACTTTTCTGTAATGGCTTCCTTTTTCTCTTGCAGTGGCCACTCTCAGAGAGCCTCTTTAAATTCTTGGCTTTTTCATTCAAGAGAGCAACTGTGTGGTCAACAAGAAGTAGTACATACTTATTGAAAAGCTACCTTTTAAAAGGGCAACAGTCCCAGGCACGGTGGCACACACCTATAATCCCAGTTGCTCGGGAGGCTGAGGCAGGAGGATAGCAAGTTCAAGGCCAGCCTCAGCAACTTAGTGAGACTGTGTCCAAAGGAAAAGAGGGGACTGGGGATGAAGCTCAGTGTTAAAGCTCCCCTGAGCTCAATCCTCAGTACTATGGACCACCCCCCCAAATAAAAACCTACAATATCCTAGTCACTGTGGGAATCTCAAGTAAATAAAAGTCAGTTCAGAAACACCCAAACAAAGGTGTCCAAATGGAATTAGAAAGGGGAGGTGAATAGGTAGTATCAGGAATTTTTGTACAATGAGCATTATTAGCTTATAGATTTTTTCAGTTTTCTCTTCCTAAATAAAAGAATCATTTAAAATTTGTTGAAAAGCCTTTGAAATTCTGATATCAACATGTAAAATTCCACCTGTAGAGAATCAACATTCCTATCTTTTAAGTAGCCATCAAAGTAAGACTCATGTGCCCTGAATATCTTGTGTCATTTAATGGATGGGTTCATTTATTTAATCTGTTTATCACAGGACAACAGGTAAATGTCATTGTTGTAAATACAGACGTGTGTTGCCCAATGATAGGAATATGTCATGAGTAGAAGGAATATACTCTAAAATAATAAAAAGTATAGTAAACACATAAACCAGTAGTAATGGGGTCATTTTTATTAAGTTATTATGTTGTACGTGATTGTACGGGCTGGACTTTTACATGTGTGATAGCACAGTAGGTTTGTTTACACCAACTTCGCCACAAACACGTGGATAACGTATTACACTGTGATGATACTGTGACGGGTACGATGCCGTCAGACAATAGGAATCCATTAAAATCTTATGGGACCTCCATCATATATGTGGTCCACCATTGACCAGAATGTCCTTATGTGGCACCTGACTAATTCCTTTTCAGACTTTATGGAATCTTTAGTTAAGTGATACAAAATAGGTAGGACTGGTCCATGTTTTATTTGATTTATTTATGTTTTAAATTTATTTCAGTGGTAAGGATTAAACCTAGAGTCTCATGCATGCTAGACAAGCACTCTACCACTGAGCTACATTCCCAGCTCTATTTATTTTGTTTTGAGACATGGTCTTGCTGAGTTGCCCAGGCTGGCCTCAAATTTGTGATCCTCCTGTCTCAGCCTCCTGAGTGGCTAGTGCATACACTGTGCCCGGCTGATCTATCTTTAAAAAATAATATGATAAGCCAGGCATGGCAGCACACATCTGTAGTCCCAGCTACTCAGGAGGCTGAGTCAGGAGATCCTCTGAAAGCAGCCAGGTCAATATATCGGGACCCTAAAAAGTCATCTGTGTACTCCCAAACTGGAACTAGACAGTAATGCTTAAGAGTATGCTACAGAATCTCTTCATAGATCGTACTCTTCCTAAATTAGAAAGGCCTCGCTACTCTGACATGAAGTAAAGGACAGATTCCCTTTACCTTACCTCCTCCTTCTGGTGAGTGCACCTTTGTTCATTCATGGAGACTGAGTCTTCCCCGGTTCAAAGAATGAGACCTCTCATGGCTGACTTCAATTAGTAAGGTCAGTCTCTGCCCAATGAGGTTTGATTTTTCTCTTCAGTTAAGTGATCAAAGCCAAGTCATCAAAGCCTGAATACTTACAACAGATTCTAATAAATTCTGAGTTAGCTAGTCTTATTAGTTTTAATCAGAGTAAAAAGATTTTTGTCATCTCTGTTTGAAAGTATGTGTCATATTCTTAGATTCAGAACCCTCATCAGTGGGATCTTTCCAGCCTTTGCCAAAAAGTTGTCCCTTCCAGAGCAGGAACTGTGTCTGTGTAAGAGATGGGACACCTCAATACACAAACATTGTACCCTACATATCTAGATTACTCAGAACCAGAAGTTATCATGAAAGTGTGGATCGTCTGGGGTTCTTGGAGTGTCTGACCTGGAGCAGCTTCCTGTCACTTCCCTAGAGGCTCTTCAGTCACCTGGATGCACCGTGGGACCCCGCCCCCCTCCAGCCCTCCGTGTTCCTGCACTTGCACACACAGGGCCATCAACAGACCTGTGTCAGCTTGGCTTGGTTTTGTCTGTGTTCTGCTCGTAGGGTATTCTTCCACTTCCTCAATTAGCTTTACTAACCCAGAGGCATGGGTGAGTGCAGCAGAGAATGGGGGTGTTTGTCCTGCATGTGTGCGTGCATGTGTGACATCCCAAACCAGCAGGCTTCCATGGTCACCCGGCCGCCTGCCCTCATATTGTAAGAATCACTGCTGGTCTGGAGTGACCTAATCCATCAGGCTCTACCTGGTGGGTCCCCAGAGTTAGTACAGTGTGTACAGTATTTGGCATGTAAACTTGAGAGTTAAGGCATTTTATTTTGTTTTTATTTTTATTATTTTTATTTAGAGACAGGGTCTCACTGAGTTGCTCAGGGCCTCGCTAAGTTGCTGAGGCTGACTTTGAACTCGTGATCCTATTGCCTCCGCCTCCCAAGCTGCTGGGATTATAGGCTGTGCACTGTTTCCCAGATGAGGCATTTTATTTAATAAGTTTTTCATAGAAATGGTGAGCCTTTAAGCTAGTAAGTTATTCACATCTGAATATGCAAAAATTCATAAAGCCCACAAGTGTATTCTCTCGTAATTATTTAAAAATTAGAAACTAAAAAAAGGGAGGAGGGATATTTCTAAAGAGTATTTCATTTGAAATAAACAAAATTCTTACGCTTTGAGTCTAGTGTAAAGTCCAAATGAAATTTCCATATTTGCTATTGATCTGTTCTCATTTTCTGAAGGGGATTTTATCCAAATGTTTTGTTATTGTTGGCAGAAAAGCAAAGCCTGGATCTGCCCTCTGTGATTTGTTTTGCTCAGTCTTGACTTTTTGGACCAAAATACTAACCACTCATTTTTGCCAGAAATTTTGCCTTCCACTGATGTTTTTCTTGACAATTGCACAATATTCTTGGCTATTGTAAAAAATTACCTGGCTTCATATGTAAGTATATAAAATATAAGTATTTTAAAGTGCAAGTATATAGAGCACACAGAAACAACATATAGACTTATGTATATTCAAGCAAAAAGACTCTGCTATCCAGTTAGTTTTATATTTTGAGGGGGAAAAAAATCCAGCCAAGAACATTTGTTCCAATTCGTTTCCCATTGTCAGGAGATAGGGAATGGAAACTATCTAAGTAGTGGATAATTTCCCCTTACCCTCAAATTATCAATTCTTTGAGCTCCTGGGAGTAACATTTTTTAAACATTGCATGTGCTATTTACATAGGAATCTAATACAACACTGAGCCTGGATTTAGAGGACCATGTTTAAAATGTCCTCTAACAGTTCATCAAGTTCTTTTCTTGGATTTTATTCACTAGTTCAAGAGAGAAGTACTGTGGGAAGGCATGTGTATTTTCTTAGAGCAGAAAGTACGAAAATGACGGCAGAATTTCCTGTTTTAACCGAGAATGGAGGAGGGCTGGGAGCTATTTGCTTCCCGCGTGGCTACATTCCAGCTGTGCAGACTGGTCATAGCACATCTGCCAATCAGAATGGGCCCAGGAGGGAAGCCCTTGGATGCTGGGGCTTGTTGACACGCATTGCAGCGTGACTCTGTTTCTCCTTGGCTCTCCTCTGTCACACCACTGTGGAGAGAGTGGGGGAACTTGCTGTTGACTAAATAAACTACAAACCCTGGGTCATAGCCACAGCGAATGACTTTCCAAGCACTTTTAGCTCATCTTTAGCCACAGGTAAGAGTTGTCGCTTTGTTATTTGCAGATAATTGATCTCTCTCCAGTTTCTAGCTTTACTTTTGTTAGCAGAACTACAGGAGTGATTTTTAGAGAAGATTACTCCCAGTATGACCATGACTTTAATACTCAACAAGTGAAAACCGCGATGTTTGAATTTAAGGAAGGGGCCAAACCAAATTAAATTAAAAGTCTTAAATGGCATGGGTAAATCAGTGTGAAGAAATTAGAACTGGAAACGTGAAAATTGTGAGATTGGAGAGCTTCGTATCTAAACAGATGTGTTCTATTGTGAGTCTTCCTGTTTAGTGGTTCCTAAAACAGTGTTTTAATGTGTACTCACTCTTTGGCTTAACATTTTTTTTTAACCCATTCATAAAGAATGGTTACATAGATTTAACTGTGAAAACCCTATTCCTTTTCTTCCTTCTTTCTAGTTTTAGGGAACGTTTACATTGTCCTCTTTCGATGCTCCACCAGCAATAAAAATAGGGGGGAAAAGTTACTTCTGATCTTTACTTTGCTATTAATTAATTAATTAGCATTAATTCTGAAGGTACTATAGGAACCTGTGTTTAGATAATATTCTGTAAGATATATTTAAAAAATAAATTGATGGGCTGGGGATGTGGCTCAAGCGGGTAGCGCGTTCGCCTGGCATGCGTGCGCTGGGGTTTGATCCTCAGCACCACATACAAACAAAGATGCTGTGTCCACCGAAAAAAAAAAAATAAAAATATTAAAATTCTCTCTCTCTCTCTCTCTCTCTCTCTCTCTCTTTAAAAAAATAAAATAAATTGAACATAAAGAACTCTGTCGTCATTTGTATATTATCTTCTGTCGTCAATTTTTCCACACCACTGAGGCCTTTTGCTTCATTTGTTTTTATTTTTAAGCATGTACAGGGGAAGAAGTAGTTGCAATAGTTACTCAGACTCAAAAACAGACAGCTTGCAGATGTTGTTGTTGTTTCTCTTGTATGTGATTATCTTCAGGTTGATTGATGGCACTTTTTAGCAGTCCAGAGAAACACTTGAAAACTTCAAGCAGCTTTGCTCTTACTTGTTACCCTCAAGTGGGATTTCTCACATTTGGGGTGAGATCATTATTTGGGGGGATTGTTCTATGCATCATAGGACACAGTAACATTGTCTCTGGTCTTTACCCATTAGCCTTTCTCCCCAGTGTGACAGCACCCCTACCCCAAAATAAAAATGTTTATAGATAGCATGTTATACCTAACTACTGGTGAAACATGGAAATCAACTTCTGAGATACCCTGGATGGGATGGAGTTAAGGATGAGGCTGTGTTGGTCTCAGTGTATTTGCAGATGTTGTAACTGACGACTCATTTTCCCCTCTCCTCATTCTGTTAGAAGCTTCTGCCAACTATGATTCATGGGATGATTTTTTGGAGCTGAGTAATCTGTGGCTTTTCAGTTTCCTTACTTTCCTTCCTTGGCTAAATCTGTTTGGGTTTTAGCAAAGTGTTTAACACAGCAAAGATCTTTTAAAATGAAATAATACATGTCATGACATTTTTTCAAGCACATGATTTTAACAAACCATAGAAGTTTTTCTGCCTGTCCTTCCTGGATCCTGTCCACCTTCTCTTCCCTGGCAAGTCTTCCACCCTGATGAGGAGCACCATGTAGGGAGGGCGTGGCCACCTGAGCAATCCTTTGTGAAATCTGATGTCAGGGCAGCTGATGTTTAAAAACATCTTCCAGTGGTTCCTAAAGAGCATTTGACTTATAATTGTCTTCTTTCCTTACAGATCGCAACGAACGAAATAAACCAGAGCACCGTTCTGCCAGGTATGAATCTATGGTCTTTAACTCTTCTGTGTATTTGAAAAACATTGTTTAGAGGCAACACAATTGTCCCTTTTAGGGTTACTGTATATTGGAATCTTCTGTGACATTCAGAAAAGCTTTACAAGGGAAATGTTGTTCACTCTCTGAATAAATATTCTTTATAAAATTACCTCCTGAAAGACGTGTGTTACTTTGAGAATTCCTATCAGTGACAGATTATTTTATTCTTATTTCCTTCCTTTTCTGACTTGTTTTCCTGTCCTCTCTTTAATCACAATGTATATTACTGTTTTTCTGACTATAAAACTATTATGGTCTCAATTGTAGAAATTTATAAAATATTTTTTAAAAAACATGCAAAAATATCTAGCCTGCCTTCTATCAACTAGAGATGGCCATCTACTGCTAATATTTTATTGTATTTCTTTCTAGACTTAGGGGTGTGTGTGTGTGTGTGTGTGCCTGTACGTATATATTCAAATGAATTCTCTTAAGTTCTTCTTAGGTAATTTCAAATGGCCAGGGGATTACATCACATAAGACTCTGACCTACACTGAGTGTCAGTCCCACCCCCCACCCCCGCCGAGACCAGCACTGAAGAATATTCCTAAAAATCTTTTTCAACTTTTGAAAGTAGAAAGCTGTCTTGATATTCTTTCCTAAGCAAGACAGACAGAACTTTTTAACCTAGTTTTATGAAAGATTATAATTTTCTAATATTAATTCCTCCTTATTCTATCACTTTCTCTTTGCCCTTTATGTGGTGGGGACTGATGAAAGGGTGATAATAGATTGATTCATTAGGTTGCTTGGTATAACACAAACCCTGATGCTCTTTCAAGAGATCAAATCCTAGAATGTTTAGACTTCAGGGAATAAAGATATAAAATCTCTGAAAACTCAATTACTTAGCATAGAAATGCATTTTGCAGAAATTGTCAATCATTATAAGTCAGTGAGACCTAGTTGGGAGAAGAATATACCTGCATATTTAGCATCTGGACTGATTTTTTTTCCAGATATAATTTATATATGTTAAATTTTACTCTTGATGTTGCCCTATGAGTTTTTTTTTTAAAGAGAAAGAGAGAGAGAGAGAATTTTTTAATATTTATTTTTAAGTTTTTGGTGGACACAACATCTTTATTTTATTGTTATGTGGTGCTGAGGATCGAACCCAGCGCCCCGCACATGCCAGGCAAGAGCGCGCTACCGCTTGAGCCACATCCCCAGCACTGCCTGTGAGTTTTGATAGACATATCAATCATGTGTTTACTACCACAATCATAAAAGAGTTTGCAAGATTGATTTTTTAAAAACAATTTTAAAGAAATAATTTTAAAAGGCAGCCTAAGAAGACATTAACAGCATGCGTAACTATGAATGACATGAAGTTGGAAGGGTTAAAAAAGTTCAGATGATAAAACCATGATTCATTAGTGTTTAATATAAACACTTTGAAACACCAGTGGAACATAAATAGATGGAGGAAATGTAACTTAAGCAACATGTTGAAAAAAATCTTGATTTTTGTCAATTAATTCATCAATCAATTCACCTCCCAAGTGGGTTTGGAGGCAATCATAAAAATCTTGATTCCTCAAATCAGTATAAACTCCCAAGTGGTTTATACTGATTTGATTACATTGGAAGAAGTATAATGCCTGGTATAAAACAAGTGGTAACTCTAGGCCACACTCACTGTTGATATTCTATCCAATCCTGGGGCCACAAGACCTTGCAAAATCACAGTGTACAGGAGCAGCTACATTGATGTCCATGGGGAACTTAAACAAAACAGCGTCCCACAGCTAGTCCCAGAGAGTCTATTCAATTCATTAAGTCTGGAGTGCATTCTCGAATTGCACAGGTCCCCCAGTGATTCTGAAGCAGAGCTGGGTTGCAGACCTCTCTGGTCAAGAGAGTAGCAGCCAATGTTAGGGCAGGGAAAATGATGGAAAAGAGTCATGGAAAAGTCAACTAAATTATAGGGAGTCTGGGTCGAAGAATTGAGAAAATTTAGCCTAGATGTGGAAGTTCTGGGAGGTATTTGAGACAGAAGTGGTGATTGGCTTCAGATACCTGGGGCCTGGTCACGGAGGAGACTGAAGAATTGTTCTACATCTGGCACTTTGAGTAATAGCTGATTTCAGGTCTGGGGCAGGGAAAGTACACAATGAGGCTGGACTCCTAGCTGAGATAGGAAGTTAGGTGCTCAGCTAATGGGCTCTTGCCAAAAAAGACATAGGCCATAGCTTCCAGAGACTTCATTAGGTTGCGAATGTGGCTTAGTGGTAGAATGCTTGCCTATCATGCATGAGGCCCTGGGTTGGATCCCAGAGCACCCAATAAATAAATAAAAAGGGGTTGGGGAGAAAGAGACTTCCACCAGTCAAATTTGGGACAATTTCAGATTCAAAAACAAGATGATAATGGTTAAAATATGTTTTTAAAAATCCATGTAGAATGAATGATAGATTTTTAGAATATCATCATTCTGCAATTCTCAGTGTCATTGTTGGTAGGTGAGGGTCATCAATGGCAGCTAACCCTACTATAAAGATTTGTTGGGGAGGGGCTGGCGACGTAGCTTAGGCAAAGGCCTGGCCTAGTATGTGCAGGACCCTGGGTTCCATCTCCAACTCAAAACAGATTAAAAAAAAAAAAAAAAAAACAAAGAGTTGTTGGGGGCGGGCTTTAGAAGTTTACCCCATAGTTTAGTTTTTAATCACAAAATCAGGACATTTACTTTTTTAATGGGTAGAGGTAGTGTCACCACTTTAATCCAGTGGTCAACTTGTTAATCCTCACTTGTGAGATGGCGTGGCCCTGTGAGCCTATAGAAGATGCAGTCAGCGGTGCACACAGAAGCACATGTGTAGTAGTCCCAGCCAGCACAAAAAGGATACCTTGAAAAACACAGAAAGGCTAGGGGAATATTATAGATTGAGACAGATCAAAGAGCCAGGTGTGTTGGTGCATGCCTGTAGTCCTGGGTACTAGGAAGCCTGAGGCAGGAGCATGGCAACTTTGAGACCAGCCTGGTCAATTTAGATGAAACCCTGACTTGGAATAAAAAACAATAGGGGCACCTTGGGTGATAGGGCACCTTGGGTGATTGAGCATCCTTGGGTTTAATTCCCAGTATGGAAATGGGGCATGGCGGGGCAGAGAGACACTGATAACCAAATTCAGTATGCATATTTTTTTAAAATCTGGAAATTTGGAAAATTCCAAATTTAAAAGAATTGTAGGGAGAGCAATTAGGAAATTTTAAATAGGAAATCTGTTTTAGATCCTATTTATTAGCATCATTCTGAGGTATAGAATAGGCATATCCTTCTTAGAAGATAGATGCAGAGGAAGGGGAGAAACAGATGAAGATACAACTGTGGGGAAATATTAGTAGCTGGTTAATAGAAGACTAAATCATGTAGGTGTTTATTGTAGTGTTTCTTCAACTTTTCTGAAGACTTGAAAATTTTAGAGTCCAAAGTAGCAATGAAGGGGCTGGGGTTGTGGCACAGCGGTAGAGCTCTCGCCTCACATGTGTGAGACCCTGGGTTTGATCCTCAGCACCACATAAAAATAAATAAACAAAATAAAGATATTGTGCCCATTTATAACTAAACAAATATTTTTTAAAAAAACTATATTAAAAAAGGTAGCAATGAAGAGAATTGTTCAGTGATATTCCTGCCAGTCCCAGAGGGCCGAATGCGTGTCTGTGGGTGGCACATGGAAGAGGGTGGACTTCTGCACACTGTGAGGAAGAATTTCCTGTTAGAAGTGATCAGAGAAGCAATGGTGACTCTGTGAGCTAATCCTGTCAAGGAAAGCCAAACATGCTGGCACTGGGGAAAATAGATTCCTGCATGGCTAAGTCATTGTTCTGGGTGGCCCGATCCCCTTCCTTACTTAGTAGCCAATAAATATTTGGGGAGGAGGGGGCTATCCTGGCTTCCGAAAGAATAGAAAATGGGGAAGCATTCCCAGCTTCTTGAGCAACCATTATTTTGGATTTACACTCCTAATCTCTTGAGAGTCTATTTACACGGAAGTTAAGATCCAGGTCTTTACATTTCTATTTCAGGCTATGCTGTGGTACTCTTGAGGGTGTTTGGAAAGTATTCTGATTATTCTTTGCTCTCTCATTTATACAGTCAAGTTCTCTGGTTTGGGTCACCCTAGCACTTGGTCCACAAGAGAAACTTAACGAATAATTGTTTGTTGAATTAATGAATGCCAACCAGAGGAAGGAAAATGTCAGTATTTTTCCCTCGCAAATTGGAAAGAACCCAACCCTGAGAAGCTTGCCCACGACTGTTCTTGAATTTGTTTGTGACAGCAAGGAGTAATGCCTTGTAAGAAAGGAGAAATGTCTTTTCAAAAGAGGGCTGTTTTCCATCTAGGGTACCTGCTGAGTCTGGCAGGGGCCTGCTCTTCTGGCACCCTGAGCCAGGCAGACGGCCCCTCCAGGCTAGCAGCTCCTCCAGCAGATGAATACCTACTTCATCCTCAAAGCAGAAAGGAGAAAATTTAAACACAGAGTCACTTAATTTTGGATTGTTTTTTTGGCTCTCCTCAGACCACTGAGCAACAAGAATGATGGGCTCAAAGCCCAGCAAGGATGAGAGAAAGGCATTTCTCTTGTGTGTGTTTTTACAAGGCCAAACACTCCTATAGCTCTCCCAGCGAGAGGTGAATAAATTGGAGATGTCTGCCTGTTCTTTGATTTCAGTGCTGAAATAAGAAGGAAACATAACTCTTGTCATGTTAAAGGAAGGGTTTTGATTATGTTTAGACCAACACTTAAGACCCCTGAGCTAAACAGTACTGTGGAAGCAGTTCTAAGAGTCTTGATGGGTATCTTTTGATGGCTTCGTTTTGATATTGATTTTTTTTTAATCCTTGTTGTTGATTGACCAATGTGGAAGTCAGAAGTATCTGAATTCTTCTTGTCTAACCTTACAGTTTAAATAAAACATACCACAAGTCTGAAGTAATGAGTTAAAGAAAATAAGACACATTTCTTTACTGTGATACCACTCAGAACCTTTGATACTCTAAAGTATTTTATAAAGCTCCAAGCGAGAGCGATACTGTACATCAATTTAAAAATTTATTTGAGTTTGTAACTTCCCTTCTCAGATGTAGCTATTAATAACATCTAGAAGAAAGTGCCACGGAGCAGCAGTTTGGGAACCTAATTAGAGAGGAAGGAGAGCTAAAGATAATAACAAATGTTAAGTCCTGTGGTGATCCGTGCCATGAATAGAAAATTAGGAACTCTTTTTATCACCCCGTGAGCAATAAATAATAGATCTCAATAAGTTATAGGGTCTGAATAATGAGCTACTTCATCTCAAATGTTTTATCTGCTACAGGAAAATAATTTACAGCGGCAAAAAGGGAAGGTAGTGAAGCAAAGAATCTTAAATCTGTTTCTCAAAAAATGATCATTTGAATCTTGGTGTCCCTAAAGCCTTTTAAAAACCACCTGTCATCATCCTTGATACCCATTCATAAAATTTAATAGAATTTCATTACAAATCACAAAAATGTAAAAAGGAAAAAAAAAAGAAAAGAAAGAGAGACTCAAGAAAGTGATTCTAAAATTCGAGCAAACATAGCCAAGGCCATTTTGAAGACTAAGAAGGGCTGGAAGGTAGACTCTAGTAAGTAATTAAGACAGTGTTTTGTAGCAAACAGAAAAATAGGTCACCAGAATAGAAAAAATGAGCCCACAAACAGTAGAATATATCTAATTCTGTATTATCTGATATAATAGAGGTGGCCTTATAGATTAGTGAGGGAAATGACTATTATAGCAACAAATGGTGCTGGAACAATTAATTGTCCATGTTTTCAAAAATCTACATGGACCTGGGAGTAATGGCACACATCTGTAATCCCAGCTACTTGGGAGGCTTAAGCAGGAGGATTGCAACTTCAGGGACTTGTCTCAAAATATAAAAAGAATTGGGGATGAAGCTTAGTGGTAGAGTGCCCCCTGGGTTTAGTCCCCAGTAGTAACAGAAGAAAAAATAAAATCTACATGGAGTTTGTTTCGTTATGATGTAAGAGTCAAAAAACACGAAAATAAAGAGGTTAAATGAAAACATTTAGAAGGAATGTATTGAATATCTTTAGGACTTTAGAGTAGGGAATGAGCTCTTAAAGCTCAACAAGTACAAACCATAAAGTAAAAGATTAATGTATTTTGATAGAGAATTTAAAATTTAGATACATGAATATATCCAAAACATGTAAAAAGGAAATGGTGACCATGTCATGCATATAAGCAACAAAGGTTAGTGTTTAAAATGAAAAAAAAAAATACATTTCAGGAAGAAAAAAAATGTCAAACGGCTCAGTAAAACATGGGCGGGGTGTACTCAAAAGTAGCCATTAGTAGTAAGGCATGTTCTGGGCTGGGGATGTAGCCTAGGGGTAGGGTATGTGAGTAGCGTGCAGATGCCCTGGGTTCACGTCCCAGCAAAGAACAGATATGTGCCAGCATGATAATGAGACTCCATCTCACTTCCATTGGGGTGGCATGGAAATCTCAATGATTGATGATACCAGGTATTTAGTTGAGTGTAATTTGTTACAACACTAAGGAAGACTTTTCAGGATCATAGAGTGTTTACAGGGACCACTGCAATGGAATTGTGCCCTGGCGGAGGGAGAGTGGGCTCAGCTCTGAATACAGCATGGACCAGTGGGCATTTACAAAGAGCAGGGGGTGGAAAACTACCAAGAGGAAACTTCCAGGGTGAAGGGAATTCTACCCAAACCAATCTAACAGGCTTCTTGCTGAAGACGGGCCAGGGTGACCAGACATAGCAGGTAGGACAGAGGTGGCAGTTCTGAAGAACATGCTCCGATATAGAGGGTGCTTGCTAAAATGACTTTGTGTTGTTTTCTAAAACTGGATTTTACTAGGAGGTGCACAGATGGGCCTAGGAAAAGGTTCAGGAACCTGACTCAGGTTTGGCCAAGAGGAGAATCTTGGGTCAGTTTAGAATAGCACTGTTTGGATTAAGGAATCTACCACTATGTATGATAACAGATGAATCTCAGCAATATAATTTTGGATGATAAAATGCAAGCTGTAGAAGGATAAGAACAGTGTAATGCCATTTGTCTGAAGCAGAGGTCAGCAAATGGGCCCTATCTGGCCTGCCACATTTCTAAGCAGAATTTTGTAGGAACTCAGCCACGCCCGGTTGTTTGCATATTATCTGTGGCTGCTTTCACAACATAGTCGCAGATTTGCTACAAACAGGGACCATATGGCAAAACACAATATGTTGCTGACTGTGTATTTTTTATGAGATTATCTGTATGTAATAAAAGTATAAAAAGATGCACGGAAATAACAAATGCAAACTTAGGATATTGATCATCAAAGAAATGGATCAGGAAAGAGTACACAGGGAGCTTCAGGTATGTCTGTACTGCTTTACTTCTTAAGCTAAGAGTTATGGTTTTGGATATGAAATGTCCCCCAAGAGCTCATGTGTGAGACAATGTAAGAAAGTTCAGAGGACAAATGATTGGGTAGTGAGAGTCTTAAACCAATCAGTGAATTAATCCCTGATGTGATTAATTGAATGGTAACTGGAGGCAGGTGGGGTGTGGCTGGAGGAACTGGTTAATTGGGGGCGTTGATATGGGGTATATATTTTATATCTGGAGCTGGAGTCTCTCTCTCTCTCTGCTTCTTGACCACCATGATGTGAGCTGCTTCCCTCTGCCACACTCTTCTGCCATGATGTTCTGCCTCACCTTGAGCCCTGAGGAATGGAGCCGGCCTTCTCTATACTAAGACCTCTGAAACTGTGAGCCCTCACATAAACTTTTCCTCCTCTACAGTTGTGCTGGTCAGATCCTTTACTCACAGCAGCAAAAAAGCTGACTAAAACACTAAGCAATGGGCTTTGCAATATTATCTATTTTTTTCTTAATTCTGAAAATGTTCTTTTTTTTTTTTTTTTCTTAAGAGGACCTCAGGAAGACCTTTATGAATCCTTTGGCACCAATAAAGATGTTTTACAGAACATGACAATGAAATTGAGTAAAGTCTATTTCTGAAAAAGGGAAATAAAAAGGAAGAAATAGCCAAGAATGTTCAGAAACACACAATTAAACACTTGTGTTAGTCAGTTTTCCATTACTGTGGCAAAATACCTGACATAAAACAACTTAAAGGAGGGAAGGGTTATTTTGGTTCATGGTTTCAGAAAGTTCAGTCCATCGTTGGCTGACTCCATTGCTTTTAGGTAGAGCAGAGCTGCTCACTTCATGGCAGCCAGGAAGCAGAGAGAGGTTAGGGACAAATATACCCTTCTAATTTATGTCCCCAGTGACCCACCTCTTCCAATTAGGCCCCACATTCAAAAGTTCCCACCACCTCCCAATAGTGCCACAGAGACTTTAGGGGACATTCAGACCCAAACTATAACATAACTTTTCCCACTTCGCCCCTACTCAAAGATCTTTTTCCTGTGTTATCCTTTGTTACTGCAAGAACCCTCTTGCTCTGTGCATTTTGATCTCTCTTTGCCATTTCAGAGTTATATAAGTAACACATGACAACATTTTCAACAGTATAAAAATATGTGCTACCCGTCTTTAATCCCATAGGTAACTGTTAGAGAGTCTGGTGGTTCTGTCTGTTCTAGTGAATTCTCTATGTGTATGCGTACTATATATTTAGAATGAACAGGGATGTACATATGTGGATTGTGTTTGCATAATAACACACTCATTTCCACCAACTTATCTTTTTCACTTTATGTATTTGGGGTTTACTATGTCAATTTCCACTTCATTATTTTTCTGACAACTACATGAATTTTTTCAGCGTAGCTATATTGTAATTCATTTATCCAGTCCCTAATTGATGGCACTTAGGTTGTTTCCAATTCATTACAGTTAGAAATGTTGCTGCAATAAACATCTTTATGTTCATATTTTTGTGTATAAGTGTGTATGAAAACCTTCAGTGTTTCTTCCAAGGGAGATTTTTTGGGAAGTTTCTCTTCTCATTCATCATTACTTTTAAGTTTTAAAATTTTATATCTGTTTTCTTCCCAGTTTTCAGCTTCATGATAGCATGGTACTGTTTCAGGTTTAGTAGGGCCCATGACAAAGCCCCTCCCCACAATGTAGCCAGAATGATCATCCCACTCAGGGATCAAACTCAACATGAAGCATGTGTGTAGCACATAGTTGAGTGCGCTCAGAATGAAGAGTTGGTGATGTTCAACTCATAGCACTAACCTTTTCATTAAGAATGTAAAGGGATCTTGGTTCTCTGCATTGGTAACCTGCTGTTGATATTATAAAGATGTGGAGGATTTTAATTTGGCACTTTTCCATCATCATATTAGGGCTTTAAATAGAATAGCTAAAAGCAAGAGATTTAACTTGTTTTGCCTCTCCTCCTTTGTAAATATGTCTATTAAAATGTCGTGCTCAGTTGGGCTTTGTTTAACTACTGCAATTCTGCAGCATTTCCCTGCCCATATGTTTCGATTCCTATACCTCCATAAACCATAGCTTGAGTGTAATTACTTTCTGACATTGTGTTTTGTAAGCTATAAGAGAAACATTACTTTTGCCATAGCAGCTGTAATGCTGTAAACAAGGTGAAAAATTAAAATGTATACAGATTTTGTGAGGGGAAAAATTGTTTTGCATTGGGAGATGTGAAAGGATTATTAGCATTTTATGTAATCCTACGGAGAATATATATATTACATATAATCATGTTTCCATCGTGGTTTTGAGAATGTGACTTTAGCTTTTCCCCCTGGTGTGATGGGAGTGAAAATGAAGCTTTTGTATGGGTAATTGAAAAGTTTTTTCAGCTGGCCTAACACTGCCCTTGGTCTTAGTGTGAGGTTTCTCTAAGGTTGCTGGAAATTAAACTATCAGCAGGCAATTGGCTCTGGATCAGCAACTGGTCCTGTATTTATTACTTTTGCTCAAGATGGGCGTGGCCGTCTTGAGGGGTGTGGCCATCTTGAGAGACGTGGCATCTTGAGATGGGAGTGGCCACCCATTTCTCAGCAGTCCAGGGAGCACATCAAACTTTGGCTCTTAGATTTTTTTCCTCTTAATTCTTTCCTCTCTTTTCCTGGGGTTATAGTTTATATTTGATCTTTACCTTTCTGCAGTATAATTAGAAACTGTTATTACAGTTCTATAAAATTTATATTAAAAAGAGAACTTTGTGTATATCTTTATGATTCTCAGTCTCTCCTTAGGTAATGGTTTTACTCCAATTAATAAATATTCTTGTATAACTGCACTTTAAGTTTTTATTTAAGTGTTTCTCCTAACTAGCAAAGCATATACCACATTCTTCAAATATTTTGGTTAGAACTATAGACCACAAAAGCATACTAATTTCTGGAAGAGTCTTAATCTGGACAGAATTGTGTAAAAACCCATTCAGGAGTCCACTTCCCTATTATCTCATTAACTATAAACTGCTGTTGTTTGGAAATTGGTTGTCCTTGTAGACGAAAACCTTCTCAAAACCGGAAATCAGGCCTGCCCTGAGAATCTAATTTCAGGACTGGGAGCTTCCTTATGGATTAGCAACTCCTCTACATAACAGATCAGAGCGTTTGTGTCTGCCCTAGTGACAAATTTTTGTCATTTCTGATCTCAGTTCAGTGATGGGCCAGCTCTCCAGAGATGTCAAAGGCATCCCCCCCCCGTACAGCGAAAACTAGAGCAGCCTCTCAAGAGGGACTCTGTTATGTGAGTCGTCTGGGATTGAGATTGAGAGTTGGTACTCTTTGATAATCAAGAAAATAAAATAGAAGCAAAGTGTGGACTGTCTTGAAGGCTTCAGGGTAATAGTGTGTCCAAAGGACAAACATCCCCTCCATTGCAAACCTGTTTTCCCAAGGTACTGCCGTCCTTGGCAGCCGCTAGACGGGGATGACAGGCAGGATGTAAAGTGTATCACCACCTACTGCCAGCAGTTTCTCTAATAGATTCTGCAGAGAAACTCCAGGTCAAAAACGTCCTGAGAAAGTGAACTCTACTCTTCAATTTTCTTTCTTTCTTTCTGTTTTTTTTTTTTTGGTACTGGCGATTGAACTCGGGGTACTCGACCACTGAGCCACATCCCCAGCCATATTTTGTATTTTAAGATGCTTGTATGCAGATGATCCCCAACTTACGAAGATTCAACTTACAATTCTTGACTTTACAGAGGTGTAAAAGCATAGTCATACAGCCATTCTGTCTTTCACTCTCTGTATAGTAGTCAGTATATTACATGAGCTATTCAACACTGTATTATAAAGCAGGCTTTGTGTTAGATGATTTTGCCCCGCTGTGGGCTAAGGTACGTGTTCTGAGCGAGTTGAGGGTTGGCTAGGTCAGGGATCTTTGGTAGGTTAGATGTTTTCATGTGCATTTTGACTTGCCATGAGCTTACTGGGATGTAATTCTATCATAGGTCAAGGACCATCTGTACTACCAAAGTACCTTAGTAAAAGGTGTCATCCTTGCCATATAGCATTCTTTGAAGATCTTTCTTTTTCACTATATTACTTACAGATGTATCAAAAGAAAATAATCAATAAGAACAATGGTGCCATTGTAATTCCAGTGGCTTGGGAGGCTGAGGCAGGAGGCTCACGACTTCAAAGCCAGCCTCAGCAATGGCAAGGCACTTAGCAACTCATTGAGACCCTGTCTCCAAATAAAATACAAAATAGGGATGGGGATATGGCTCAGAGGTTGAGTGTCCCTGAGTTCAATCCCCGGTACCAAAAAAAAAAAAAAAAAAAAAGAGAAAGAGAGAGAGAGAGTGAGTGTGGAGTGCCAGAGTGCTTGCCTATCACATGCAAGACCTAGGTTCAGCCCCAGCACCAAAACCAAAAAATTAACATGTCTTTCAGTTTATTAATCTTTATGTTGGAGTGTGTTAACTGTGACCCATTTTTGTAATTTTTATTTCAGGCCCACAAACAATACCTTCCATCTGGGTCTTGTACTAATCCACAACCTCAGGAGCCATCTGAGGGCATTCAGTAATTAGGTCACCTGGATCAGAGGCATAGACACCACTGCATAACCCTTTAGCCTGTATTTAATATCAAAACTGTCTGTGCTTTAATTGGAGAACTTTTAGGTTGACCCAAAATAAATGTTAAAAAAAAAAAAAAACCTCTCAGGTCATGCCCAAGTTTGGAGACCTTTTTAGGGCATTTTGAAATGGATTTTTAAAAAAATAATATTTATTGCTGTTTAGGCTCTGCCCTTATTGGTAGAATCATTCCAAGAGGCTGTGGACTAGAGTGTGATGTGTCCAGGTTCAGGTACTGAGCTGTTTAAATATGAATATCAGCTTCACCAGATAGGAATTGTGTTCCCTTGAGCACATTTCTTCATCTTTCTTTACCTCAGTTTCCTCATCTAGAAATGGGGCTAATTATAGTACCTGTCTCTTAGGGTTATTACAATAATTATTTAGTTGCCCTGTCAAAGAAACAGAATCAGTAGTAGGTGTGTATTAAGAGAGTTACGGCAGGGAATAATGATTATAGGGGCTGACCAGGCAGGTTGGAGATCCATAGGGCAGGCCACCAGGAAGGGAGGATGTTGCTCTCCTGCACACACTGAAGCTGCTATCCACAGGTGGAATTTCTTTGCATTGGGGAAGTGT
The DNA here is from genome assembly GCF_021218885.2 of Marmota monax. Classification (NCBI taxonomy): domain Eukaryota; kingdom Metazoa; phylum Chordata; class Mammalia; order Rodentia; family Sciuridae; genus Marmota; species Marmota monax. Next base: position 39,673,293 of record NW_026693571.1, read on the forward strand.
CACCTCTGCTCTTAAGCCTTTTCAACTCATTAAATCATGCCCATCCAGATTTTTCTGGGATAATCTCTGGAACTTAAATCAACTGATGATGGCCTCTTAACTACCTTTGTAGTGGTATGTTAATTAGCCATTACCTAACTATATGGGGACTATAGCCTAGCCAGAAAATTGAACAGAATCATTTCTTTGGACTTCAGGTAAGTCTACTAAACCCACTTTGAAGTGAATTTCAGTGTCCTCTCTGCTTTTCAAGGTCAGGGATCTTTAAGTCTTCATAATCCAGAAGTTCTTTGTGACAGATGTTTGATATATTTTAGTTTTGTCATAAGTAACTGTACAGTTGTTATTTGTGGTCCTAAATGGTTATCTCTACTTGAGCCAAGGCGTCTGGTCGGGATGGGATTCTATGCAGGAATCAGCCACTGCATGAACATGCTGACTATCTGTTCTCACATATTGGTGTCACCCCTCTGCACTTGGATAGTACTGTGTTTGCTTGGAGATGACCTGTTAAGTCTAGGATAGTCAGACACTGTTGAGTGGTCTCACAGGCTTCTGACGTAGTGATAAGATATTATCTTTGGCTACTTGAAGAAAAACATACAGATTTGGTCTTCTGTTATTGCAAGCACTGATTTTTCCACATAGCAGATAAACTTCCTTTGGGGAAATTAATTGCATTTTTTTTTTTTTTTTGCGGTGCTGGGGATCAAACCCAGGGCCTTATGCATGCAAGGCAAGCACTCTACCAACTGAGCCATATCCCTAGCCCTAATTGCATTCTTTTGAGGATAAACCCCAATCTCCTCTCAGTCTGAGTACAGGGTGTCTTTGGGCTTCTCAGAAGTAAAATATCTATTGGAAAAAGCCTGGTAGGCATCACTGGGATGCTTCCTGGTAGTCTTGGGATCGACTTTCAAGAATCACTCTGGAAGCAAGCCTAGAACTCATCCTCTTGCAGATTCTGTACCTGATTTTCGGTGTATGGTTGTTTCCACAGCTTTGAGTGATGGATGATGATGTGGTACTACAAAGTCTTACCCCATGCTGGTCGGTACATGCCCGTGGTGCTTGCTTTTCTGAGAACTGCCTTCCATGTTGCTATTCCCAGTGGGCATCAGTGGCTAGGTGTCCTGTGGTCCTCCCCATTTGGCCTCCTTTGGTGGACCTCTGAACCATAAACTGCTCTAATCACCTACTTCCTCTTGAAAGTTTCCACTAAAAGGCACAAACAAAGCTGAGAGCCATGGTTTCTGGAGCTTGGAAATTATGTAGATTTGGACATGTTGGGACTTGTGTGCCAATGAACAAGCAGAGAGAGTGGAAGAGTGGCAGGAGATGAAAAGCCAGATGATGGGGTCCCAGAGAGAAAGTGAGGGAGGAGAGCTGGCATGAGGAACTGCCCTGTTCCCACCCAGGGCTGCACCATGTTCAGCTGTACTTCCTGTTTGTGTGGTTCCAGAGATGAACCTGACTGAGATGCTCATAGTGACAGCCCCCTCCCCTTATTTCTTTAGAGTGTCTTCAGCTTCACAAGATAGTATAATTCCACTGGGAGAAATAATGGTAGGACTATTGTAATTCAGAATTGAAAGTTCCTAACATACTTTCATTGGCTTTAGAACTATTCCTAACTGTAGCTTTGATTCTAAAATTTATTTTCATGTAGATTAGGGTGGCTTGACTATATTAAGAAAACAGAGCAGGGCTGGGGATGTGGCTTGAGCGGTAGTGTGCTCGCCTGGCATGCGTGCGGCCGGGTTCGATCCTCAGCACCACATACAAACAAAGATGTTGTGTCCGCCGATAACTAAAAAAATAAATAAATATTAAAATTCTCTCTCTCTAAAAGAAAACAGAGCAGAGTAGTACTTTGAAGTATTTATGGATAAACAAAATCCATGCCATATAGTGTAGCATATGAAGAGGAAGGTGAATTCTAATGCCCGTGGCTCCAGGTCCATGCCTTGGAGAGTAATAGAAACCTTTGTTGTTTTGTCTTCTTTCGCCAACAAAGGGCACCCCCAAACAAAAACAAGAACCTTTTAAATGTGGAGTTTTCTAAAACAAAAGAAAATATAGTAAGGCCCATGAATGTACAAATATTTAATTACATATACTCCTTGGCATGTTATATTTTATGAATAAATCCCAAAAGTTATGGAAGTCTTAAATCATTTTCTAATATCCTTTAAGGTCACCTTCCCCATTCCTCCACATTGCCTCTGATTTAATTCTTCCAGCCCTGGGTTATTCAGTGAAAGAAGATGAGTTTTCAGGTGGAAATTAATCCATACGTATATTGTGTTTGTGTGTGTGCATGCAGCTGTCGGTGAATTATTGGGAGGCAGTGAAACACAGTAGTGAAGAACTCAGGCTCTGGAGGTTTGTGTCCAGGTTCAAATCCTGGTTTCATCGTTCACCAGATGTGAGACTTTGGACATCCAATGATTCCTTAATCTCACCCTATTAATTCCCAGATCTTCACATGATCCAGAGACTTTCAGCTTCCATAGCAGAGTCTACATTATTTCACACTTTAAAAAATCATTCACACTTTTAATTTTATGAGGAGTAATTAACTCTGAGCCTGTCAGGGTAACCACTCAAATGTGGTGGGATACTAAGATGGAGTGCTTTCAACAAGAATGCTTTTACTGGGCTGGGGTTGTGGCTCAGCAATAGACCACTCACCTAGTACGTACAAAGCCCTGAGTTCAATCCTCAGCACCACATAAAAATAAATAAAACAAAGGTATTATGTCCAAGTACAACTAAAAAATATTTTAAAAAATATCTTTAAAAAAAGATAATTTAAAAATTTTTTTAAAATAAATTATAAAAATGCTTTTACCCCAAGTAAGGCTTCGTGTGCACGCCTGTAATCCCAGCTACTTGGGAGGCTGAGGCAGGAGGATCACATGTTCCCAGTCAGACTTAGCAACTTAATGAGACCCTGTCTCAAAATAAAAGTTTTTTAAAGGGTTGGGGAAGTAGCTCAGAGCTGCAGCAGCCTGGATTCAAGCTGTAATGTGGGGTTGGGGTGGGGATGATCTTATCTGTAAAATTGGGATACTAACAGTGACTTCATCTAAGAATGGCTGTTTGGATTGAGTTCAAAGGCCTGAAGTCAAATTAGATTAGTTATTGCTTTATTATTATTTTAATGGTTTATACATCAAGCCCAGCTTTCTTTACTCTAGTTGGATTAAGTAATTGATTCTTATGAACTGAATTTAAGTTGGAATCTTGGAGTTTTAAATTACATACTTAAAATTTTTTTGACCTAGTAGGTAGAACAGAGATCATCAAATCCAATAATGTCCTATTATAAGTAAGGAAACTGACATTAAGTGACATGATTTTGCTCATAGAGCAAGTAGTAGCTGGGCCAAAATTGGGCCTTAGACTTCCAAACTTCACGCAGTTGACTCTCCTTGTCTAATGACAATCAAGGGTCCTGACCCCTGCATGCCCCCTGTCCCCAAGAATTCACTTACACCCTTACTGCAAACAGATGTTTTATGTACACAGGTGGGTCATCTCTTCCCACTTCTCCTGGACCTTCTGTTTCCTTTTATTTTCACAAAGGAGAGACTTTATCTCAGAATTGATCTAAAGTATTATTCTTTTTATTGTTGCTGAAGATTGAACCCAGGACCTCCTGACACTCAGCACTTACTCTGCCATTAAACTATACCCCCAACCCCCATACTTTCTACTATTTTTCATTTTTGAAAATATAGCCTTTCAGGCTCCCATAGAGTTTTTCCACTTAAACCTGAGGCAGAATCACAACTTCCCTTTATGTGGGCCTGATGTTGGAAGAGTCGAAGTTTTAAAAATAACATGTTGAAGGCTGGGGTTGTAGCTCAGTGGCAGAGTGCTTGCCTAGCATGTGTGAGACACTGGGTTCTATCCGTAGCACCACATTAAAAATTAAACAAAAAAAAAGCATGCTGCTTATCTACAACTACAAAAAAAAAAAAAAATGGTGAGCTGGGGATTAATGGTAGAGCTCTTGCCTAGCTTGAGCATGGTGCTGGTTTGATCCCCACTACTGCAAACAAAACAAAACAAAATCCATGAAACATGGATGAAGGCAGATTTGATATCAAACAGATGTATTGGAGTTTCTGTACATTGAATATGTTTGAAAGTGGTATTCCTGTAGATATAAATTTTTTTTCTTTTGTGTGTAATAACCATTTTGCCGAGCATTGAGGTAATTTATACTAAATGTAGAGACTTGGGACCCTAAGGAAATAAATCTACATAAATTTTTGCTCTAGCTGGTTTGCCTTAATCCCTACTAAGGATTAATAGTTTTCATGCCTCGTGAATTTTTTTTTTCTTTTATTGATAGTTCTTTGTAAAATACATCCCAGTTATAGCCTTTCTTTACATAGAGCTCATCAAAGCCGTGAGTCCTGAGGACAAGCCTGCTGGATCCACTCCTCAGTTTGGACATGACTTCATCTTGACAAGGTGTTTGGGTCTTGACAATGCTTTTGATGCTCTGAGGGACGGTATTGTCACTCAGCACTTACAGGTCACTGCTACGCTAATTCGTTTGGGGGATCTTTTCTAGTACCTTCTATAAGGTAGCTGCTGGTGATTGCCCCATCATGGCAATTATGCCCACTCTTCTTCAGGCCTTTGGGGTCAGGCTGTTGTCCTATGGGATTAAGAGTAAAGCTTGAGCCAGACATGGTGGCATCCGCCTGTAAACCCAGCAGCTCGGCAGGCTGAGGCAGAAGATCCCAAGTCCAATGCCAGCCTCAGCAATTTAGCAAGGCCCCTAAGCAACTTAGCAAGACCCTGTCTCAAAATAAAAAAATAAAAAAGGCTGGGATGTGGCTCAGTGGTTAAGTGTCCCTGGGTTCACTCTCTGGTAACCCCCCTCCAAAAAAAGAATAAAGCTTTAAAACGAGTCTCCCATTCCAACCAGCCGTGCCATTTCTCTCTGCTTCTTTTACTTCTGTCTCCTTCTCTTCCTCCCCTTCTTGAGATTTTGGACAAAATCCCAAACGTACTGTGACATGGTTCAACTCAGACTGAGACAGACATCTCCTGGGAAAATTGTGAACCTGTTTTTAACAAAAGGAGTATTTATCTGGAAGCAAAAGATGGAGTATTCTCACACCAGCTCTGGGTGTTTAGAAAGGCCGTCATTGCTTTGTCACTCCAGCAATAAAATATGAATAATAATTGCTACCCAAATATATGGATCCATGAGTAGTGGGCATTACAGAACAATGCATCTTATGGCGAAGTAGCCATTGGTCCCAGATGTGAGCAGGATGATCTTGCATGCAACTAAAGTTCCAATTAGTACTGGACCGTCCTGCCAAGCCAGTTCTAAAATTACCAGCCCTGGACTAACTGGGAGCTGGGGGAGTGATTCTAGCTTTGGTTGCTGCAAAGAGGCAATGTTCCTATTCACTTTATTATTTTTTGAAGTCTAATTATGCTTTACCCTCTGCTTCAGTTATATTTAATTTGAATTGACATTTGTGATAAGTATTTTGTAATGATTCCAGATATTTTTGGGTGGTTCTATGTCTCCATTAAAATGTATTAAAAAGGCCTGTTTAGGGAAAAAATAAATGCCCATTTACCCCTCTCTCCTCTATAATCAACGGTAAGCTTTCTGGATTCAGGAACTCATCCTTTTGTCACGGGGACCTAGGAAAACCCCTGGAATATATAAGGCACTTAGGAAATAATAATTACATTATGCATTTCAAATTCTGTTTATGTTGACTGATTATGTACCCTTTGTATTTTTATTTTATTCTGGAGTAATAGGAGTTTGGGAGATACAGAGGGTTTTTACTATTGGTGTTTTTGGTAAGCTGTTTTGAAGTTGCATACATACTGTAAACCCTTTTTGTTATTCATGTTAGGATCGGGAGATTTCCACCCCTGTAATGGCAAATACATTGACCTTTGCCTGCTTTTCCACCAAGTGATTAATTGACTGCTGGTTTGGATGTGATCTTAATTATTCAGAGGTCATTAAGTTGACATGAACCACTTGATTTATTTTGTTTTCTGCCATGTTTGTATTTTAAAAAATAACTTATAAAAGTAATTTTCATTATATAAAACTTGAAAAATACAGACATAGGTAGATGACAGATCATTCATAATTCTGTACCTCTTAAAGAAAACCATTATTAACAGTTTGGACATATGTGGTGGTATGCTTTTAAATGTTTATCAATCAGCCCTTTGAACATAATTCCAATATGAAGCTATTTGACAGTTTTGTTTAATGACTTTTTTTTTATATTGATGTCCATTTCCATTCATTTGTCATGGCATGAGCCATCTTGCTGATTCAGATAATGGTTCTCAAATGTAGGAAAGGAGTTTCATTAACTTTTGTCCTTTTCATAGTGCTCCTTTGGGGTATATGTTCATTCAGGCTGCTTTTCACAAAAATACCATAAGCTAAGTGACTTATGAACAATAGACATTTTTTCCTCATAGTTATGGAGGGTGGGAAGTTGAAGATCAGACATCCACCCGCTCCTATCTGGTGATGCTGCGTGGGCGGGGCCTTCTTCCTGGGTCCTTACAGGGCAGCAGTGGCAAGGGGTCACATTGGGGACTCTTGTATAAGGACCTTCATCTCATTCGTGATGGCTCTGTCCTCATGACCTGATCATGTAGAGACCACACCTCCTAATGCCATTATCTTGGGTATGAAGGGTATGAGGATTTCAACACAAGGAATTGTGGTGATACACAAGCGTTCAGACCATAGCAAAACAAACGTGGAGGTTTTTAAAGCAAGATTTTGAAAATAAAGCTGTGTGCAGTGGCGCATGCCTGTGATCCCAGCGACACAGCAGAAGAATTGCAAATTTAAGACCAGCTCCGGCAATTTAGTGAGACCCTGCCTCAAAATAAAATAAAATTTAAAAAGGCTATGGATGTAGCTCAGAGGTAGAGTGTCCCTGGTTTCAAACCCCAGTACTAAAGGAGGATGGGGAAAAAAGAGTTTAAAAATAAGATCAGGATCATAGTGAATATTCAGTAACTCATCCTCCTTATAGAAGTAGACTCATTGGTTGAGCGAGCCCCACTGCTTTGGCATAGACAGTACTTTGGGCCATTTTGCTGTGGGGTAATATGAGAACGGTGGTATCAAATGCTTCCAGGATGGGAAGAAAGCAGAGAGGATGAACAGGGACACGGGCAACACAAGCCCTGGATCCTCCTGTGTACCTGCCACAGTACGGATTTCCTCTAGAATGTTCTGAAACCATACTCTGCTCATTCACGGTATTGTGCTCCTCTTCAGCTGCACCCCACACCAACCGTTCTCTCACATTCTCTTCTGCAACTTCTTGTTTTCCCCCTTTTATTTTGATGCTGTTCTAGAAGGCAGATTTGCTTTCTGTGAATCTTTTTCAAATATCCTGACAAGATAGAGCGACTTGTTTGGGGACTGTTGTATGTAGTATCTCAGTCTTAATGAGCAGTCATCATTGCCCCTTAAATGAAGCTGTCCTCAAGTACATAATATGGCATCCTGAAACCCGTGTATCTGTCAGCTCCCAAATCTAGAAATTGACTCTGCTTTGGGGGAATTTTCATATGGCTGTTGGTAGTCATGATATTAAATGATTTTAATGTTCTTTAGCTACTAAGTATACTGCTGGTATCTGGTGGGAAAGTTTTCCAGTGGTTTTGTAGAAATTAGCTGCTACCTCTGCTTGTGTGATGGAGAAATTTTTGAATATTTATGTAAAGGTTTTGTTCCTACCCACTGTTGGAGTTTCTGTCACAATTCCCAGAGGAGAACAAATCCTTGTGTTGCTAGAAGGAACTCTGCTTTTACCATGTTGTATTTGCATAGTTCTTGGGACAGAGACTCTTAAGAACTGATGATTTTTGAAGGCCTTGGTTCCATGAGTTTTTTTAAAAAATGTTTTTATTAGTAAAATAAAAGCCTTTTTAATACTTGAAATTACATTGCTATTATTTTATTTGCAGATGGACACAATATCTTTTTTATTTTATTTTTTTAATGCGGCTCTGAGGATTGATCCCAGTGCCTCACACATGCTAGGCAAGCCACAACCCCAGCCCCTGTTTCATCATGATTTTTCTCAACCATTGATGGGGCCTATTTTATTCTGGTTTAGAAATTATTGAGTATTTGTTGAAAAGATAGAAAGTAATGCTATAGGAATCTCTGAAAGGTAAAAGGAAGGGCTTAGCTGATTTAAACCTTTGATCAAGTAATACAAAGCTAAGAACTATCTGGCAAGGACATTCACATTTAAAAGATATTTTTTAAGCTGGTGATACTCACCTATAGTCCCAGCTACTCAGGAGGCTTGAGATGGGAGGAGTGCCGGAACCTAGTTCAAGACCAGGGTGGCAACATAGCGAGACTCTGTTCCAAAATAGATGAATGAATGTTACTTTTAAAAGTTATGTGGAAAAATCTTCTTGTGCCTTATGATAATTTGTGCATTTTTATTGAAAACATTTAAATTAGCTTTTTAGAGTATCTGCCTATTTCGTATAAAGTCTGGGCTTCAAACTGACCTAATTTCTTCCTAAGTTTTTGGAAGTATGAATTAATATTTTGATCAGTTTCACATGCTTAAAATATGTATTTGTTTTTGCACTAAAAAAAAATTGGCAGACTCTCATCCCTTGTGGCAGTTTTATTTTAATCTCATAAAGAGAGAAACATGAAATTGTATTTCTCACCTTTTTCTTTCTCTGCTGCTTTCTACTCAATCTTTTTGAATGCTTTTTATTAGTAGTAAGGTTGTTAAAATCTTTTTTTAGTTGTAGATGGACACAATACCTTTATGTATTTATTTTTATGTGGTGCTGAGGATTGAACCTAGTGCCTCACACGTGCTAGGTAAGCACTTTACCACTGAGCCACAACCTCAGCCCCAGGTTTTGTTTTTATAGAAGAAAATTGCACTGGTTTATTTGGATGAATTTGGTCTCATTTTTTAAATATCACATGTTGAAGTTAAGGCATCTTCCCAACTATTCACATGCATGTACTCACCTCTCAACCTATTTTGTTGCTAGCCCAGTTCCAAATATCAGCTGCTTCTGAAGTGTTGGAGTTTTGTTTTTCCCTACATTGTAAGTAGACAGCACACACCTGTGCTGTGCAGCTCTCTTGCCTAGATTTCAATAGTGAATGATTCAAACTGAGTTAGAAACAATGTCAAGCTGAGTGAAGTGTGAAACACACTCCTGTAATTCCAGTGGTTTGGAAGGCTGAGGCAGGAGGATCTCAAGTTCAAGGCCGGCCTGAACAATTTAGCAAGACCTTGTCTCAAAATAAATAAGGAAGTAGCTTAGTGCTTGAGGAAGTAGCTTAGTGCTTAGTGCTTGAGTAGCTTAGTGCTGAGGAAGTAGCTTAGTGCTTGAGTGCCCCTGAGATAAATCCTTGGTACTGGGGAAAAAGAAACCTCAATAATATCAAAACGAAGACCAAGTATATTGGTCTACACTAATTGCGCCTCCGTTAAAGAATCAAACCTTCTGCTTTTCCTCTAAACATAGTAGTTATGTATGAAGTCTGCTCTTTGTTTCTTTCCTCCATCCTTTCTACCTCTCCTATGTATACTTTCTATGTCCTAAAATTCAAATAATCGTCTGTTAACTGATACAGATTGACTTATACCTTCCTTTGATTTCCAGTGTTTCTCCAGAGATATGAAATTAATCTGGGCTTATTTTTAAATGAGAGGTTTGCTCATGCACCAAAGAAGTAAAGAGATAACTAAAAGATAGAGCTAGAAATATCATCATCAACACTGTGTTCCCTGAGTCTGGCATAAAAAAGCATTGATAGGTACACTCTGAGTGTGTGGTGGCCAGGGTAGGCAGTAGTAGTAGCCACCTCCTGCCCTTGGCCATCTTTCTGTCCTTTTGCATTACAGACAAATATTTGAGAGAAACAGATTCTACATTCTGATGAGAACCAGCATACTGTATTCTTTGGTTTGTTTGTGTCTGTTGTAAAGCAGACCTTTCTAGGTAGATGGTGAGCCAGTATATTATGAAAAGCTTGAGGGTTTTTGTGGTTGTTATTGTTGTTGTACTAGGGATTGAAACCAGGGGCACTTAACCACTGAGCCACATCCCCAGCCCTTTTTATTTTTTATTTTTGAGACAAGGTCTTGCTAAGTTGCTGAGGCTGGCTTTGAACTTGTGATCCTTCTGCCTCAGCCTCCTGAGCTGCTGGGATTACAGGCGTGTGCCACTGCACCTGGCTAGAAATTTGAGTATCTTTTATCCGTTGACAGAGAGCTTCAACTTGCTGTTTCTTATACGTAGGTGTTGAGACTATAAATCTGGACTGTAATGTAGGAAACATCTGCCTTTTATTTACCCCCCTTTAGTGTGACCAAGTGACTGTTCTTTGAAATTCCACCAAGCTTCCGGTGGCCTAATTTTTCTTGCCAGGGTGTCCCTTGCCAGTCTCAGTCCCTGTCTGTCGCAGAGTTTTACCAAGTTTTCCCTGACGTCCACAAGAACGAACATGTTCAGAGATGTGTCACCACATTGCGTATAGTTTTTGAAATCAGGATGACCAGTCTTAGGGAAACTGTGTTCCTGAGTTTTCTGTTCTTTTTTCCCCTGGCTTTGGTAAAGAACTTCTCTTGACATCTCTTAAAGTCATTGTTAAGCAGGGTGTAACTGCATGAGTCAGTTGTTTTGAGAAGTTTGTTCTTTACATAGGACCTGAAGTATTTGATGACACAAGATGTGAGCGTGTCAAGAAGACTTTAAAACTTGCCCTAATTTTTAAAAATTTGCTATAATATTTTTTAACTTATGATTTGCATGCAGCATCCTTCCAACATGTGTGGCCTGAGAAGGGGTTCATGAGTTAGTAGGAGAAAATGATGTGCAAAAATACCTCTGATCCAAGGCTAAAAAATATACATGAAAATTCTAATTTTAAGAAAAATAGAAATATTGTAAGGTCTTTTCTTGCCTGTAGGCTTCTTGCTAGGCTCTGAGCCACCTATGGTCAGGGACCATGTCCTAGTTGGTCGTGTTTCTTTCCTACCTGACATAATGCCTGGAGTAGCATGGGTAGAAATTTCTTGGTGGAAAATTGAAGTACAAATTTGCCTTTTAGTTGCCCCAAACTACCCTGCCATATGTTTTCTAATTTTATCCCTCTTGTTTTCTAGCTTATAATATACATCTTTTTAAAATTATGCTCTCCTTGACCCAGGCATGGTGGTGCAGCCCACCTGTAATCCCAGCAGCCGGGGAGGCTAAGGCAGGAGGATCAGGAGTAGGAGTTCAAGGCCAGCCTCAGCAATTTAACAAGACCCTGTCTCTAAATAAAAAATAAAAAGGGCTGGGGATGTGACTCAGTGGTTAAGCACCCCTAGGTTCAATCCCTGATGCACCCCGACCCCAAACAAATATGCTCTCCTTTTAATGCCTTTTGCCAATAACTAACTCCTAATATTAAAATTTAATTATCTTTTTTTCTATTTTCTTTTTTTTTTTTTTTCACTTTTCTTTCTTTTTTTCCTAATACTAGGGATTTGAACTCAAGGACCACATGCATGGTCACCAAGCGCTCTACTGCAGAGTTATATTCTCAGCCCTTTAAAATTTAATCTCTTGTATTACTATATGGCTAGGAAGGAGAGGATTTGATGGTAGCCCTTGTTTCTTTTTAGGTTTCTTCTATTTCTTGTTTGTTTATTCTGTTCTGTTCTTGGTTGGTGTTGAGGATCAAACCCAGGGCCTCAGACATGCTGAGCTCTACTACTGAGCTGTCCCCAGCCCTCCGTTTTCTTTTTCTCCCTCTCTTTTTTCTTTAATTGATATTGAGGATTGAGCCCAAAGACATTTTACCACTGAATGAACCACATCCCCCACCTTTTTTAGTTTTCATTTTAAGAAGGAGTGTCACTAATTTGCTGAGGGCCATGCTAAGTTTCTGAGACTGCTCTTGAACATGTGATCCTTGTGCCTTAGACCCCACCCCTGGACCAGCTGTTGTGATTACAGGTGGGCACCACTGTACCTGGATCTTTTTTTTGGGGGGGGGGGTTTGTTCTATGTAAAGTCTCTGCATAGATCATTTTAGGTTGATTGTGGAGGAAAGGTGCAACCCCAGAAAAGAATCTTTCGGGTTATTTAATTCCTTGGTTTATTGAATAGATGTTTATTGAACACATTTTACATCAGACCCATAGTTCTCAGGCTTTCTCGTGTTCACATGTAAAGAGGTTTGATATGCACACATATTGCAGTATAAGTGCCACTTCTTAGGTGCTGAGTTGATGTACGTCACATACCTTTCTCAAATCAAGTTGTACCTGCTCTATATCATATAACATAACCACTGGGACATGCTCTATCAGATTAATGTCACTGTCACTTATTGTATGTTACACATAGTTTGAGATCAGTAGCACATCAATGAACAGTTTGTGCTGCTTATTATTTGGGAACTATCAAAGTTTTAACTTATGAAGAACGTACTCCAAACAGTCATATACAATGAAAAAACTAAGTAGGCAGAATAATCCTTGAAACTATTAACTGACACTTAAAGATATTGTGTCTGTTACCCAAGTGTGTGCCATGATGGAGTCTAAATACCATCCCTTAATAAAGCCAGTCTTGCCAGTTTTCCATCCATGAGTAGAGGGTCCTCTTCTCCAGTGAGCACCAGGTGCTCATCAAGGTGACACTTTATATGAAAAACACCTATTTTAAACCACAGATCCAGACACTTTTGGCAAGATGTGCATTCGAGGAGTAACTGGGAATTGAGACCAAAGGGACAAAAACCAGCAGCCAGGGCTGGGGATGTGGCTGAAGCAGTAGCGCGCTTGCCCGGCATGCGTGCGGCCCGGGTTCGATCCTCAGCACCACATACAAACAAAGATGTTGTGTCCGCCGAAAACTAAAATGTAAATAAAATATTTAAAAAAAAAAAAAAAAAAAAAAAAAACCAGCAGCCAAATTATTCCCAAAGACTTGCTTATTAGGTGGATTATAGATGGAATCTCTGCTACTATTTAAATAATTTGTTTCTTTCTCCATGAATAGGGTTGAGTCCACACTAGTTCAGAGAACACATGATTCAAGTTACAGAGTTGCACTTTAAAAATGAGGAGAAGACATTTCTCCCTGAGAAGCTTGCGGTTTAATTAGGGAGTCAGGACACACACATCTGGGAAAGAATCTTAAAGAGTTGGAAAGGACAGGGCAGTGTATTCCAATTTTAAATGAGCTGTAGTTATAAATAACATAGTTGAAAGCCTTTTCCACAGTCTTTGAACCTTTTTATGGAATCTGTTTTTTAATAGACTTAAAGAAATATGAAATTCAGACTGCTAACAGATTCAGGGAGCCACGGATCATGGTGCCTGTTCAGTGAGAAGCATCCTGGGAAGGGTGACCTGAAAGAACAGAGATCTGTGTTTCCAGTGTGTGGGGCGGGGGATTCAGGGGGGGTGAAGTTTCAGGGGTGGGGGTGGGGTGCGGGGGGCAGGGGGGACATATCAAAAACTTAAGTTTGCTTTGATCTCTTAGCTTTGTCTTTGCTTTGGCTTCATGAGATTAGGTATAGAAGAAGCATGCATTGTGAAACTCGGAATGGTCCTACGTGGTAAATAATAATTAGGGCTGAAATGCAGAATATTTAAATGGGTGAGGTAGGGTTGTGATAACTCTAGGTCAACTCAGCTGGTGTTGGCAGGATAGTTCCAAAAATTTCAGCCTCATATGTTATGAGCTATAGAAATTGGTATATGGGAAATCAGGGTAAGAAATGTCACTGACATTTTTTGAGACTAGTGTGCGTTCAACACTATGAATATATTTGCTTTTTCATTGAGTCTTAGCAACCAGTCAGAATATAGGCATAATATTCTCATATCACAGATAAAGGGACAATTCCAACAAGTGATTGGACTGACCAGGTCACACAGGAGGAAAATAGGGCTCTAGCTGTTTGCAGATTTTGTATCCCTCTCACTATGGTCATGGGCTCCAGTAGGCACTTCACACCTCCCACTGGTTTTTTTCTCTCCCCACCCTCCTTGTTTACAGATATAACTATTGGTAGAATTCATTTTGTGGATTTTTAAGTGTATATTGTGTTAATGTAACTTATTTCAATATTTATTAGCTTTATTTGTCCTGTAATGAAATATATAAACATTAGTTGCTTTTATGATTTTCTTGTCCTTGAAAAAGATGAATTAGAAAAGTTCCTGATGAGCTGGGTGATGCACATCTATGATCCCGTCTATAATACTTGGAAAGCTGAGACAGGAGGATCCCAATTTGGAGGCCAGTCTCACCAATTTAGGAAGACCCTATCTCAAAATAAAGAAAAACAAAAAGGTCTGAAGATGTAGCTCAGTAGTAATATACCCTTGAGTTTAATTTCAATTACTACAAAATTAGATAAATAGATTAATAGCACCAGATGAAACTTGATATTGTATTTTTATTTTTTTTTTTTTTAAATATTTATTTATTTATTTATTTTAAATCTTTGGTGGACACAACATCTTTGTTGGTATGTGGTGCTGAGGATCGAACCCGGGCCGCACGCATGGCAGGCGAGCGCGCTACCACTTGAGCCACATCCCCAGCCCCCGATATTGTATTTTTAAAAAAAATTTTTTGTAGTTGTAGGTGGACACAATACCTTTATTTTATTTGTTTATTTTTATGTGGTGCTGAGGATCAAACCCAGTGCCTCACATGTGCTAGGCAAGCACTCTAACACTGAGCTACTGACCAGCCCTGTATTATTGATATTTTTTTTATCTTTATTTTATTTATTTATTTTATGTGGTGCTGAGGATCCAACCCAGGGCCTTGCACGTGCCAGGCGAGCGTTCTACCACTGAGCCACAATCCCAGCCCCGTATTATTGGACCTTCAATGTTAAAGGAAAGGTGAATGAACTTAGAACTAATGTAGCATTCCCCTGAGGTTTTCCGAAAATTAATGAAAAATTCTATGTAGTTTTGTTATAGTTTTTAACTTTAGCACAAGAGATTCCATGGGGCTGGGGGTGTAGCTCAGTGGGAGAGCGTGAGCTTAGAGTGTGTAAGTCCCAGGGTTCAAGCCCTGGCAACTCCGCGCCAATTAGATCTAAATTATTTTCTTTACACATCGTTATTCTCTCTTAAACCATGGAGTGGAATTTTACAACTATGAGGTATTTTGTTTTCTCTCATTTCAATTAACTACACTTTACATCTTTCCATTCTTCACAGCTTATCACATCTGGTCCTATATATTGTGGTAATATTAATTTAGACACTATTAAAATGGCAAATCCCTCCATATTTGTCTCTGTGGCAAACATAAATTACTAAGACTTTTTTCTTTCCATTATATAATCCATTGCTTTAATCTAGCATTTGTTATGGGGTGAAACAGCTGAAGTAATATGTAAATGCATGGGTAGAGAGGGAACAGCTGAACCTTCTCTGAGGCATGGGATAGAAAGGACACAGGGGACTCTGAACAATCAGGGAGCCCTGGGGAAGATATAGCATCAGGATCAGACCTGAGGCAGTTCTGCCTTGATCCCAAGTTTTGGTCCCCTAGGATCTGAAAGCCCTTTCCCCTGACCCTTCACTTTTCTCTTGGAAGGATCTTTGACGGTCACATTTCAGGAGTGGTTTTATCTGCCCCACCAAGAACAAGGGGGCCTGATGTTAGGGGAGCTAAGTTTAAAGAGCAGAAGGCAGAAGGTCTGGAGTCACTGCAAGAACCAGGACAAAAGCTGCTGCTCAGTTCAGAATGAGTAAAGGTTTTAAATCATTTCAGGGGAGTAAAGTAAATCGCCTCCCTCAAAATTTTTTCTTTTCAGAACATAAACCAAATTGTTAGGCCTGCTGTCTGAATGATAGTAGACCCCAAAGTGGGGAGCCTGTCAAAGATTGTGTGTGTGTTGTCAAATGTCTTAGATTCCCCTAAAGATTTTGAACAAACATGAGTAATGATAATAGCAACTCAGATTTATTGAATACGCTTTGTCCCTTTGTAAAATGCTTTAACAGATTCTCCTGACTTTTTACAATAGACCCATGAGGGAGTGCTACGTTTCCCTTGCTTTTATGCATGAGGAAATGAGAGGCCTTAGAGAAGCTGAGTGATTTGCCCAGGGCCACCAGCTAGCAAGGGGAGGCACTGGGAATGAGTCTGGGCTAGTGGATTCTAGTGCTCCCTTCTTGAAGGCTCCCAGCTGACCCTGATGTGCTGAAGGATTTCTGCAGACTTGGGGTGGAGCATTCACCTGTGGCCTTTGCTCCTCAGCATGACAGAGGTAAAGGACTATCTTCAGAGCCTGGGTCTTTGCATCAGTAACTGCATTTGCCTTGGGGAAAGTGTGTGCACCACAGTGCTGGCAGCTCCCTTGTCTTCCAGAACTGCCTCCCACAGAGAAGTATTGACCACAGGTCACCATTTATTTTCCCACCACAAAACCCTGTTAACTTCTAAAGGAGAGCTTTAGAGCTTGGAAAATTCTGTTCTAGACAAGATATTGATTGACTTGTTTACACTTCAGCCCAAACGTGATGGTGTAAATCTTGAGATTTGAAGAACCTCAGCTGATCTCAGCTAAAATCCTGGTTTGGGCCAAGCTTTCCCACCCGTCCCCCCCCCCCACTTTTTATTGAAATATGACATACTGAAAAAATCCACAGCATGCAACTCAGCACTACTATGTCTACTCAGCACTCCAGAAAGCCCCCTGTATAGGTGGAGTGAGCCTTTTCTAAAACACTGGGACCAGAAGTGTATGGGATTTGGGAATATCTGCCTAGACTTTACCTCCAGACCATCCTTCTTCTGAAAATCCCAAATCTAAAATACTCCAAAGTCTTTCAGAGGGTCATGTCAGTGCTCAAAAGTTTGGGGTATTGGATTTTGGGATTGGGGTGCTTGTCTGTTCCTTTAGGTTTTAAGGGCTTCAGTAACAAAGTACCCCAGACAGATGACTTAACAGAAATGTATTGTCTCACTGTCTTGGAGGCTGGAGGTCTGGAATAATGGTGTTGGCAAGGGCCACGCTCCCTCTGAAGTCATAGGCAAGTCCTTCCTGGCCTCTTCTCAGCCTCTGTGGTTTGCTGGTGGTGTTTGACGTGGGCTGGATCACAGTGACATCACTGCAGTCTCTGCCTTGGTCATCTCTGGGTCCTGTGTATTCTTGCCTTTGCAAGGCTGTCTTCTGAAGAACCAGGCAGGTTGGATGTGGCCCATCCTGTCCCAGTATGACTTTATCTCAACAAATTATATCCATAACAACCCTCTTTCCAAATAACTCACATCCTGAGGCACTGCGGGTGAAGACTTCACCTGATATTTTTGGAGGAAAACACTTCATCTCCTAACACCTGCAAGGTTCCACCCCAATCAATAAACCTTCCTCTGCGACAGAAGTAACAAGGGCTTTTTGTTTGTTTGTTTAATATTCCCCCGTGACAGTGTTAGTGCGAAAGATTAAGATATACTCAGTGGCAGCTCCTGTACCCTGCCTGGGCGTGTACATTTGAAGTGCTGGCTTTTCAAGGTTTGGCTTCTGTGCACCAGAGCTGAGCCAGGGGACTCAGGGTCAATGTATAGATTCTCTCCACTGTTGCACCAGGAAGTCTGTGCTTCCAGCCTCTCTCAAGCTGCTTACTTTATAGGCCTGTTACTTCTTCTACATTACCTTATTTTAGTTCTTTTTAAAGTGGTTTTATAAAAAGCTTCTTTTTAAAAAAATCAGTATTGCTGAAAGCAGTTGCATCTTTATATTATAGTCTAGCTTCATGGTATTAGAGGCCTCCTGGAGCCTTTTTTTTTTTTTCTCCTTTTTTTGCAGAATAGTTTTTAATCCATTTTGTGCTGCTGTAACAGAATATCAAAGACTAAGTAATTTTATAATGAAGAGAAGGCTTGTTGTTCAGGAGACCGGGAAGTCCAAAATTGAACAAAGGCTGACATCTGGTGAGGGCTTGTTTATTGTCAGAAACCAAGAGAAAAAGAGAGTGTGTGAGCACCCTCCCAGCCCACCTCCTGTGTGGGTCTCCTGTGATAACAGCCTCCATGTCCCCTGGAGGGCGGTCCCCTCATGGTCTAACCTCCTCTCATTAGGCCCCGCCTCCCAGTACTGTTTCACTGGGGATTAAGAGTCCAAAATATGCTTTTGGGGGGAGACGTTCAAATCATAGCTAGTACATTCTTCAAAGTGTTCCTCCTTTAAAATGAACCAATATGTTGTGTTGTTTTCCTAAAGTTTTATCTATGTAAGAAACAGATTACCACAAGCATAAATTTTAAAAGGGTATGAATTTTTAAATAAGTATTAGTTTTTTAAAAAACATTCTGAAAAGAATGAAGAATTTTATAAACAAGAAACCCCCAGTCTCTTACACCATGCACACCATTAAACTTTCAGAGTTGTATATTTTTTCTAAATGGTTCTAAAAGCAGTTAGTCCATCTGGTTTGAATAAAGACAACAAGTAACAAAAATAAAAAACAAAAACAAAAAAATCCAGTGTCTGACCCAGAAGAGCTGAGAGCAGGAAAGCTCTTTGTAGCACCATGTAATGTCCACATTGTCACTGGCTGGTGCAGTAGTGCATAGGTGCTTATGAAAGCAATTTTAAGGCAAAATCTGTTTTCCCAGAAGATGTACTTCATGAGGCCCCTCACTTTCTACACATCAGCTTAAATATAAAAGGCAATTTAAAATTTATCTTTAGTTTCTGTTTTGAGAAGATGATAGGCCAGTGACTATTGTATCTAACTTGCTGCTTGGCACCATGTGAGTCCCAGAATGATTCAGCATTCTGAAAAACTCTTCAAAAGAATGGCAGCTGTGTAACACGTTTTCTTTCTTTCTTTTTCTAGCCAAGGACCCTTGTCATCCATTAGAGCCGTAATCAAGAGATGTAAGTTTGCTTTTTCCTACTCTGTATTTCCCTCTGTTATAATTTTAAATGATGATTTAGATTTCCTGCAAGTGATTATATTTGATGAATCTACAAAGAACCCAACAAGAGTAGTTTCTCTTAAGAAATTAATTAAACAGGGGGCTGGGGCTGTAGCTCAGTGGTAGAGCGCTTGCCTGGCATGGGTGAGGCACTGGGTTCAATCCTCAGTACCACATAAAAATAAAATAAAAGGTATTGTGTCCATCTACAACTAAAAAAAAAAATACATATTAAAAAAGAAATTAATAAAACAGTTGAAACAGGTAGTTTTTCAGCTTTACTGATAAGCCAGTTCCTCAAAACAATACCTTTCTCTTATAGAATGAAGCTGTTTAAATATGGCTATGTAGTTGTCAATGTCTGTGATCTGATATCATTTTATATAACCATTTCCTATCGTTAAGACATCTGATGGGCTGAAAAACTATTAAGCCATCCAGGCACGGTGGCACTTGCCTGTAAACCCAGCAGCTCAGAAGGCTGAGGCAGGAGGATCTCGAGTTCAAAGCCAGCCTCAGCAAAAGCGAGGCACTAAGCAACTCAGTGAGACCCTATCTCTAAATAAAATACAAAATAGGGCTGGGGATGTGGCTCAGTGGTCAAGGGCCCCTGAGTTCAATCCCTGGTACCCCCCAAACAACAAACAAACAACAACAAAAACTATTAAGCCCCGTCCTTTATGATTCATTTGCTTTTACAGGTGGTCTGTACAGTATCATTTTTACACTGTGTAAATGTGAAAGTGGGCACACACTTTTATGTATAAGAATTACTGTGAGTAGAATTCCCTCCAGAATGACACATTGGTATGATTTTTGCCTCTTGGTTAAAACTTTAAAATTTGCCTTTGGTACAGGATTTTAAGACTCTTTTTTAAATAAAGTGCTCTGGAAAACCCCTTTTCCAAATAGAACGTGGGTTACCAGTTATAGAAAAGAATGAAGATGGGATTTTAGATATGTTCATTATTCAAGCTAAAATTTCCATGCGGAGGAGAATAGAACCTGTTTTTGGAAATACAGTTTTTTAAATTTTTTGTAGTACTGGAGATTGAACCCAGGGATGTTCTATTCCCATTTCCTCCACCCTGTTTTTTTGTTTGTTTGTTTGTTTTGTTTTGTTTTTGTTTTTTGGGGTTTTTTGTTTGTTTTGTTTTGTTTTTGGTGCTAGAGATTGAACCCAGGAGTGCTCTACCATTGAACTACATTCATACCCCTTTTACTTTTTGATTTTGAGACAGGGTCTTGCTAAGTTACTGAGGCTGGCCTGAAATTTGCAATCCTCCTACCTCTGCCTCTTGAGTTGCTGGGATCACAGGCGTGCACCGCTGTGCCTGGAAACAGAATTTTTGATCTTCACTTTGAAGTTAAGATATCCACAAGGTCATGAAGAACATGCATTTGAACCATTCCAGTGAAAATGTTGTAAGGTGGCAATACAGAAAAGTATCCCAAGTCCTCCACCCCATTCATTTCTTTGTTGGCTAACGATAAAGATGAGGGCATGCCACCATGTATGATGAAAGGGATTGGGACATTAAAATGACATATTCATGATAGATTTAAATGTCTTGGCATTCTTAAGGTAGTATGGAGGGGGACAGGAAGAGAATTTAAATAGGAAATTAAAGCCACGAATTTGGCAAGTGTTTCTTGGCTGGAGATACAATTTGGGGTAGTGAGATGACAGGCAAATTCCTGGAGGTGGCAAAGCACTAAAGGAAAAGTTCATAGGATAGAGATGACAAGGAGTAGAATCTTTGTGATTCTAGAATCTTGTGATTCTGAGGTCACACTGTGTCTTCTAGAGACCATGAGGCAAAAGACACGTAACCCAGTAAACCAAGGCCTTCTGTTGTTGAAGAGGTCCTCTGTCCCCTCTGCGGCTCCTGATGTCCTTCCCGACTTCTTACCTTACCTCTCCTTGCACTCCAGGACTTTGTCAGGGGTGGACATCTGTCCTTGACTTCCCATAGATCCTCCAGAATGGATCTTGCTTACCTTGCAACAGCAGAGCTATTGAGGGGGAGGAAACTTGCAGACATTCCAGGCAGCCGGGAGCAGGGAGCCCGGAGCAAGAGAGAAGAGGAAATTGGTAAAGCAGCAGGGGAGGAAGGAGGGGGGCCAAGGGAAGACTCTGGCTTTCCCTAGCTGGTGGGTTGTGTTGCCTTTTTTAAAAAAAATTGTTCTTTTTTTTTTAATATTTTTTTAGTTGTTGATGGGCCTTTATTTTATTTATTTGTATGTGGTGCTAAGAATTGAACCCAGAGCCTCATGCATGCCAGGCAAGTGCTCTACCACTGAGCCACAACCCCAGCCTCTTAATTTGTTCTTTTTAGATATATATGACAGTAGCGTGTATTTTGACACATCCTACATACATGGAGTATAACTTCCATTCTTGTGGTTGTACATGATGTGGAGTTCCACTGGTCGTGTATTCCTATATGAACATAGGAAAGTGATGTCTAGTTCATTCTGCTGTCTTTCCCATTCCCATCTTCCCTTCCTTCCCCTTTGTCTAATCCAATGAACTTCTTTTCAACGCGTTCCCCCCTCTCCACACACACACACACCTTATTGTGAGTCAGCATCCACATATTGGAGACAACATTTGGCCTTTGGTTTTTTTGGGGTTGGCCTATGTCACTTAGCATGATAGTCACCATTTTTATCCATTTACCAGCAAATGCCATAATTTCATTCTTCTTTATGACTGAGTAATATTACATTGTGTGTATATACCCCATGTTCTTTATCCATTCATCTGTTGAAGGGCACCTGGTAGGCCCATAGATTAGCTGTTGGGAACTGAGATGCTATAATCATTGATGTGGCCATGTCACTGTAGTATACTGATTTTTAATACTTTGGGTATACTCTGAGGAGTGGGATTACTATAACCCAGTTGTCTTTTGATTCTTGCATCTCAGTCACTTTGTAAACACTGAAGAAATTCCTAATGGTGTTTATTCCTGATGTTGGGCAGGAAGGCCAAACAGATCCTCTTAAACAGAGACCAAGGGATAATTGTGTTACCTTGTTTTTTCTTCCTTTTTTAACTATCATGAAAGAAAAAGTTGTAAGTAATGTTTATTTTAGCCAACCCATTTAAATGTGTACCATACTATCCCAGACTCAGTCACCTAAGGAGACAGACTATTATGTTTTAAAATAAATATTCCTTAAATTATTGTATTTCAAATTCTTCTATGATGATTCTGGTTACTATTAAGCCATGTGGTTCTTCTCTTTGTGTTCATCTTTCGAGCCCTAAATATGTTTGCTAGCTTTTCGTTCTAATAGGAGATGTTGAGAATTTCATATTCTGTCATTGGCTCTTTAAGAGGAAGATTCAGGGTTAGTTCAGGATTATTCCTTGAAATTCAGATGGAGCTAATATTGATTACATACCACAAGTGAAGAACTGTCTCACATGCATTATAAGATAGTGGTGGCACGTGTGAGCCCCATTTTACTGATGGAGGAAACTGGGTCCTGAGAGGTAAACAAGCTTCATAAAGTGGAGCTGGGATATGACCGCAGACCTCTGGACTTCAGGGCCATCGGGCTTTCCCCTCCGTGGATATTCTTGTTACTGAGTCCCAGGCATCTCTGCCACCCAGCCCCATACAAATGCAGCCAGTGAGCTCTGGTGACTTTCACTGATAGCGCAGATTTTTTTTTTTCCATTTAGTAAACATTTATTCATCACCTATTGTTCAGTAGGTTCTGAATCAGGAGAAAATAAAAACATCTGCTATTGTAATTACTGTTTAATAAGGAGAGGATCACATCATTGTCATCATTATTTACACCTTTAATACTATTGTAATTAACTGTTTAATAAGAAAATCACCTCATTATTATTTACACCTCTAGTGAGGACATTTAGAATACAACAAACTTTCTGGATGTTTATTTCTTCTGATCACTTGATGTTGAATTTGGAAGAAGCCAGCTAGCTGGTCCTCGGCTTGTCCCTGAGGGGTGGGTGTTCACTCAGTCTCTACCTCCATGGTTTGAGGAGGATGATCTCTGAGGGTCTTCCAAGACTTAGGATCCCCCTGGAACTTGAGAGGATTCTTTATTGGTGCTAATATCAGAAACCTACATCTCAGCCCTTTCATAGATGGCCTAATGTGTTTAGCATGTAGAATTTAACCATTTGAACTAGGAAAGTTTCTGAATGAGTCTGTAGAGCCATTGGATCACTTTAACTGAAAACACTGCCTTTATTCTGTGGCATTAGCCCCAAAGGCAGGAGAGACCAGCAGCCTGTGGCAGAGAAGTTAAATGGGACATGTTGATCTATGTGAGCGTTGATGGCAAATGCAATTCTCCTGGTGACAATTACATCAAATCTGTCTGATCTGGGGAAATGAGAATGACACATGTAAGTGGATAGTTGAGGAATTAGCAGGAAGAGCAGGAGACACCACATGAAAATCTTCCTGAAAACCTCAAGTGTTTCAAGCTATTAAACTTGTTCAACTCTGACAGTGACAGTTGTTTTATAAAGATCAAGGGAGAAAAGAGAGATTTTGTTCACGATGAGTGTGGGGGGGTATCAGAAAAGGGGAGGGGAAGTAGCAGTTGTCAAGGGCTGTGGAAAAGGACATCTTCAGGTGACTGTGAAGCCCCCCTCCTCCTTCTGGGCACATCTGGGCACGAGAGGAGCAATGCCACTCTGCTGCCAGGAGCTGGGGGACCATTACCAACGACCTCTGGTGTGAAGGGGAGGAATTCAGCTAAAAGCCACTGATGTAAAAGAATGTAATTCGACTACTAAATTACCTTTAAGTTTTATTCATACTTTAAAATCAGTCTCTATTGAAGGAGCAAATTGATTTTGCAAAATGGTTTTTAGATGTGTGGGTTTTTTTGTATCCTTGTTGAAAACTACAGGCACATTTTTTGACTGGCTCTGTGTGGGGGTGGTCTGAACAGACACATCTTTGCAGGGCCATATTTCTTCACCCTCTGAAACTCTGGTCCTGAGCTTTTCTTTTCTCCTTGTGCAGAGCCGGGGAAGCCTGCGCATGGGCAGGGGGCTCATTCTTTTTTTCCTCCCTTTCCTCTCCTGTAACCCCTCTTTTTTTCTCTTAGTACTCATGAATAGTACACGGCACAATGCCCCGTGGAAGAGGTACGTTTGTGACATGCAGTCTCTTACGCACTATGTCTGTTGATTGCGGCTTGAGTGGTGGTGGCAGCCATGTGACGGTGGCACTCTGGGGTGGGCCTCAGCTTAATGAAAGCTTCTCCCCAATCAGACGCACTGTGCCGGCTCCTCCCTGTCTGTCCCCTTTTATTCCAGTACACACAGTGAGCCTCTGCTTGGTTTAGCTCTTGATAGCAATGTCACAGTCAAACCTCCTCATGACAAGAATTCAAGGAATCTTCCAAGAGAAGATCCAAGGGCTTGGGTCTCCAGTGTCAGGGGTTTGTTTTGACAATCCCAGCATCAGTTCAGCTGTCCCAGCGCCAACCCCAGCCGAGATTTCCTTCCCTACCACCACAGTCTGCGCAGCCTCCTCTTTCAGAGAGGAGTGAATTAATAGGAGAAAGGAAGGAAAGATCTGTGCTTTTAATCTTTTCAAATCAGAAGCGTTGAGAAAGTAGTCATGGAAAGAGACTGAAAGCAACCAGTCCAAATAGTTTATGTCTGACATAAATTCCCCTTGTGTACAAATCCTTACAGTATAGTACTTGATTTTATTCTATTTTATTTATTTGGGTTTTTTTTTTTTTTTTTTGCCAAAAGGATCTCAGGAATGTGTTCCTTGAAAATAGAGATAAGAGCTGGGTGCAGTGGCACACACCTGTAATCCCAGCGGCTTGGGAGGCTGAGGCAGGAAGATCGCCAGTTCAAAGCCAGCCTCAGCAACTTAGTGAGGCCCTAAGCAACTTGGAAAAACTCTGTCTCTAAATAAAAAGTAAAAAGGGCTGGGGATGTGGGTCAGTGGTTGAGTGCCCCTGGGTTCACCCCTGGTACACCCCGTCCCCCCCCAAAAAAAAAGAAAATAGAGATAATAGTCTCCATTACATAAAAATTCACCCCACATGGGACCTTTTTTTAGGTTGTTTAATTAATACTCAATTTGCTTTTGTAAAATAAAATTTGGGGAAAAATTTAACCATTGAACCTTTTGAATTTGAGACTTGAGGAGGAAGTCAATGCTTCATATAAACAATATGTATCATAAACATGTTTATAATGATTTGAACACCTTTTCCACTTATTATTATCTCTTAAATAATTAATAAAGGGTAATTACAAAAATCTGGGAGATTACAAAAATCTGGGTAAGAAAATAGTTGAGAATCTGACCACTTCCACACTCTTCAAAATAGTTATAAACAATTATAACAAAATTATAGTCATATGAATTAGATATTTTTTTTAAGTTTTCTTCCATTGTTATTTCATGCCATCATCTCAATTCTCTGACATGCAATTTGTATTTAATAGCTATCTTCTTTTCTCTGTGCTTTCTTTAAATTATTTTCAGAACCACAAAATGTGCTTTGGAGAGTTTTTGAAATCTCTACTTTCTTATATAACTCAAATACATAATTGTAATCAGTGTTTTGCTGTATAAAAAGATTTACTCTTCTACTTAGAGATATTAAAATTCATACAGTTTATATGATGTCCAGTATAAGCTAATTTTTTCTAACTGTGCACTCTATAAAAATTGAATCTTTATTGAATATGCTGATTTTTTACTATACCAGTTTATTCTTTCTTCTGTAGCTTCTCGGACTTCTATTCAGAGTGAACTTCATCGAGATAGGAGGTACGATTCTATTTATAATAGAGGGCATATATTCTGGTAATAATGGAAATAAAAGTAGGTCATCAGTTGGCAAATTAAATAATTTCTTTCATAAGTAAAGGAATACTATGCTCTGCCTCATCGGTACATTTCCTGAATTAATCTATAAGTTTGAGTGATGCTTTTACTTGAGAGAAGAAGTGATATAGGCCTGAAAATGTTTTTTTTGACAGTAGTTATTTGCTGAACTTGATTTTAAAGTGTTTATTAAACAACTACTACATGTAAAGCATTGGTGTAAGTGCTTCAAAGAAATGCTTTGCATCTGATAGGTACTTACTTAATGTTGCCTAGATAAATGAATGGATGATAAGATAGAAAATTGATAGAAAGATAAAGAAAAGGAAAGAGGCCATGTGGGGTGGTTCATGCCTGTAATCACAGTGACTAGGGAGGATGAGGTGGGGGGTCATAAGTTTGAGGCCAGCCTCAGGTACTTGGCAAGGCCCTATCTCAAAATAAAAAAAGTGCTGGGGTTGTGGCTCAGTGGTAGAACGCTCGCCTGGTACACGTGAGGCACTGGGTTCAATCCTCAGCATCACATAAAAATAAATAAATAAAATAAAGTCATTGTACACATCTACAATTAAAAAAAATATATTAAAGAAAAAAAAAGGAAAGAGGCAGATGCGCTAAATAGACAACTGGATGGATAAACGGTGGGTGAGTGAGTGTTTGGAAAAAGGAAAGGAAAATTGGCAGAGAATAGTTAGATAAATGAAATAATGGATAGAAGGATAGAAGGGTGGACAGGAGAATAAATGGATAAAAAGGGTTTTGTAAGTCATGATTCCTGCTTTCAAAATTCTTACAGTACAGTGAAGAGTAATGAAAAACAAGGACTTTAGAACCAGGCAGAACCAAGTTCAAATCCCACCATGGACATCGACAAGCTGCTTCACCTCCTTAGCGTCTCTATCCCCATCTTTAAAATGGTGCTGATCACACCTATATCTCAGGTTGTCCTAAG
Source organism: Marmota monax (assembly GCF_021218885.2). NCBI lineage: Eukaryota > Metazoa > Chordata > Mammalia > Rodentia > Sciuridae > Marmota > Marmota monax. The sequence continues at coordinate 39,700,101 of NW_026693571.1, forward strand.
GATTCATGTACACATACTGCTTAAAATAGATTATTAGTAACTCTTGCTATATAGTTAGATAAAAACTATAAGCAGATGTTCTCAGGGATGCAGTTAAAGTTTAATCAGTGATAAGGTTCTACTACTTCCCTGGCTAGCATGAGAATGTTCCTCTGGGCACCGTTTTGATAACAACAGTGCTCTTTTATTTTTATTTTCCAAAGAGTGCCACAGAAAGGCAGAGCAGTTATTATCATCCCTGAGAAAACTCTGAGGCTCAGAAAAATGGATTGATTTTCCCAAGATCACATAATTAGTTTTGTTAGGAAGTCAGATTGAAGATAAAATTCCAACATTAAAAAAGTAGCATCAGATTAAGAAAAGGAGAAGCTAAACTGGGTGCTGTGGTGCATGCCTGTAATTCCAGTGGTTTGGGAGGCTGAGGCAGGAGGATCGTGAGTTCAAAGCCAACCTCAGCAAAAAAAGCAAGACGCTAAAGCAACTCAGTGAGCCCCTGTCTCTAAATAAAATACAAAACAGGGCTGGGGATGTGGCTCAGTGGTCAAGTGCTCCTGAGTTTAATCCCCAGTACCAAAAAAAGGGGGGGAGAAGCTAGGCCTAAATCACTATGCCTCCCCAGTATTACAGATTAATCATCAAATCATAATAGAGTGCTGACACTTCTCAGGGTCCAGTGAACTGAAGCCACTTATGGAGAGCTGTGAACTGGGTGGTATACAGATGGAGTGAGGAGGATGAGGGTATTCTCTGTAGATGGTGATTTTCATTTCAGAACACTCGGTTTAAATTGGCAGAAACCAAGCAATACCAGTGACCAGGGTGTTTTTCTCCCAGGCTCCATATGCTCGTGCTGCAGTCTGCACAGCAGCAGAGCCTGGGAGGGAAGAGACGGAATGGGCCTTATGGTTGGTTCTTGTCCTTATCAGCCAAGGTAATGCTACAGGTTCATCTCTAACTCTTTGAGGCCAGAGTCAGAGGATGTCTGCCATTTGCTCCCCTAAAGCCCGTCTGGGTGTGCTGTTAGAGACAGTCCAGGCCAGTTCTTAAACCGCTTTTGGGGGTCTTGGTTGTTTTTGCTAACCTTTGAACATTTACAAATAAACAACAATAGCTTATTACCAGCCTGCAGAACCTCACTGAGACTTCTTTCCTGCAGGCGCCCAGAGATCACCATTGTGGCAGCTGAGCCTCTGAGGCCAGCCTCCTGGTTTCCAGGAGCCCCACCTCCAGGACTGGGATTTCCTCCAACTCCTGCCCCCGGCCCGTGGAGGCCAAATGAGCTGGTTTCTGCTGAGGTAAATAAACATCCCACTGCCTCTTTACATTTTATTTTTAAAATGAAATTCAAAGATTAAAAATGTTGCCACTGTCACAACACCTTGGCTGTCACCCAGAGATATCTAAAATTTTCCTTCTTTGTTTTGTAGCTCCCGCCTTCTTATGAACAAGTCATAAAAGAAATCAACCAAGTTCAAGTTAACACTACAAATAATAATAATGCTGCTGCCACTCCAAGGCACACTATCACTTCTGCAACTCAGACTGACTTTTCAGAAGACATAGACAACAATCTGCCTCAAAGTAATGCAAGTAATTTGTCTTCTCTAATTCTGACCTCGTTCCAGGGGAGTAATCAGTAGGCTTCCAGCCTTTAAAATAATCTGCAATTTGTGCATAATTCATTGAGCTCTGCTTCTCAGTGATTGTTCACTGGGTGCTTTCTCTATTTGGGTATGCAGTGATTACTATAATAGATCATTCTTAAGAGCTGCAGCCCTAATTTCTTGGGCTCACACAAGTTCATGTCACGAAAACATCATCTGGGTGACTCATGTGTACATGAGTACTGGGTATACATTACCGTGGATGTCCTCTACTTATTCCTTTGAGAAGAATTTTATATTTAGCAACTTAAACTTGATAGGATGCTAAGGGTGATTTTTCTGTCAGGTTTTTACGAAGTATTTTATTAGGGTGACAGAGTAAGTTGCTTTGGAAAAGAAAAGCATTGAAGATGCTGGAATTTTGACAACCAGAGAGAAATGGTTCGTAGATACGTCTAAAAAGAATCAGGAATTTGCCAGGCAAAGTGATGGGATCCCAGTGGATCCCAGGAGGATCTTAAGTTCAAAGCCAGCCTTGGCAACTTAGTGAGGCCCTGAACAACTCAGCAAGACCCTGTCTCTGAATAAAATACAAAAAAGGGCGCAGGGGATGTGACTCAGTGGTTAATTGTCTCTGGGTTCAATCCCTGGCACCAAAAAAAAAAAAAAAAAAAAAAGAATCAGGAATTTCATGGTGTTTTAAAATATGATATAATGAGCATTTTTATATGAACAAATATAAGTTGAAGAACCCTCCTGCAGGAAGCTAAATATAAACATCCATCTATCTCCCCATTGATTTTGCAGTCACTTTTGCTCATGAAGGAAACCAAATTCTCTTGATAGTCCATAAGTATATTTTCAAAATCTGTGTGTCCCTTGTCATTTTGTTCTTTTAAATTATAACACTTGCCACTTTGTTTTGGTCTTGTCAGCACTGCCGGAGCCTCTCAAGCCTCTTCAGCCTTCTCCAGCAGCCTCACCCGGCAATGTCCCCACCAGTGTGGCTCCTTTAATAGTCTTTGATGTTTCTGAAGAAGCAAGTTGTCCAGAAAACCCCAGTGCTCCAAGATGTCCAGTGCCAAAACCAAGATCGAAAAGCAACCTCAGACCAGTAGCTAAAACTGCCCAGAAAATCAGCCCAGCAGTCCCAGAAGAGGAGCCATCCCCAGGCTGGCCCCAGTGTCTGTTGGACAATACCAGCGACTTAGAAAGTCTGCCAAGGATGGACACGATGAACGCAGAGCAAAGCCAAAATAGCATTGTTTCAAGGATCAAAGCATTTGAGGGTCAGACAAACGCAGAAACCCCGGGACTGCCCAAGAAACCAGAGATCATCCCCCGCACACTGCCCCCAAAGCCTGCTGTTTCCTCAGGGAAACCTTCTGTGGCTCCCAAACCAGCGGCTAACAGAGCTTCTGGAGAATGGGACGCTTGGGCTGAAAACAGACTCAAGGTGACCTCCAGGGAAGGGCTCACCCCGTTCTCTTCACCACCAGAACCAGGCAGTGTGCCAGTAACCAAACCCGAATTGCCAAAGAAACCAACTCCTGGCCTTACCCGAAGTGCTAACCACGAGATTCCGGGAGGAGGGCCCGTGGCCGACAGCCCTGATGCTGGGAAGAAAGTCCCCACTCCTGCCCCTCGGCCCTTGCCCCCGAAGAAATCGGTTTCCTCAGAAAACCCCAGCTGCCCTTTGGCTCCACCGAAACCAGCCCCTGTTCCTCCCCGGCTTTCAGTGGCATCACAAGCCAAAGCATTCAGGTCACTGGGAGAAGGGCCCGCGGCCAACCCCCCAGTTCCAGCTCTGCAAAGCAAGTCCCTGGGGGACATTGACCTCATCAGCTTTGATGATGATGTTTTGCCCACCTCCCCTGGGAGCCCGGCTGAAGAATCCCTCAGTTCAGAGCTGCTTCTAGGTGAGTAAAACTCAGAAGTCTGGGGGAACCTAGACTCATGGTGGGGGGCACCTTCAGTATCACTTGCTTCAGTATCACATTGTTTTGTAGCAATATGGAAGTTAGTGCTTGAGGTGTGCAAATGATTGTGTAGAGATGGGAATGAACAGAGAAATTAAAAAACTTGGGTCTGGGGCCGTAGCTCGGTGGCAGAGCGCTTGCCTAGCATGTGTGAGACACTGGGTTCCATCCTTAGCACCCCATAAAAATAAATATCATAAAAGCAACTCTGTTCATCTACAACTATAAAAAAAGTTAAAAGAAACTTGGAGTGAGGTGGAGGTTGGAGGCAGAGAAGGAAGGGAAGAGGGAGACACGGCATCCATTATCACTCTGGACCAGAAGGAAGCACCCAGGGGTTAAGGTTCAACCAGGCTGTGGGGCTGGCTTGCCTTGCTCTGGCAGGTGGAGAATTCAGGCTTCACATTAAAAGGGTCCAGGATGTTGGAAAGTTGGAGAACATTGCACAAGGTGGGTTGCAGCAGGAGCTTCTCATAGACAGGAGATCACGCAGTGCCCCAGAGGGGCCCAGCTGGGAGAGCCAGGAGAGGAGCCAACCAGGTGGGGGTGGCAGGAGCAAGGAGCAAGGAAGACCCGGCACATGTTGCAAAGATCTTTTTTTTCGGGGCTGGGGATGTGGCTCAAGCGGTAGCGCGCTCGCCTGGCATGCGTGCAGCCCGGGTTCGATCCTCAGCACCACATACAAACAAAGATGTTGTGTCCGCCGAAAACTAAAATAAATAAATAAATAAATGTTTTAAAAAAAAAAAAAAAAAGATCTTTTTTTTCTGCAGTCTGCTCAGAACATCCTCCTTTGGGAATGAAAATTTGTGTAAATAAAATACAACAGTTCTAAGTTTGCTGCCAAGATTGGGACAATTAAATTTCCCACGAGGCAGAGAGTGTTTTTTTCGTGCACACTGTTCAGGGGGTAGGTGCAATGGTAAAGCTTATCTTTGATTTGTCAAACTAAGCTGATCTGCTTGTCATTGACAATTTTTTTACTACTTTTACTACTGTTTACGTATCTGGGTAGAATTGGTGAACATAATGTAATAGTATTTTCAAAAATTAAGCTGTCATCTTATAAATGTTTAACCAGCTTTGGGCTGGAGTTGTGGCCCAGTGATAGAGCACTCACCTAGCATGAGCAAGGCACTGGGTTTGATCCTCAGCACCACATAAAAATAAGTGAATAAAATAAAGGTATTGTGTCCTAACTACAACTAAAAAAATACACACATATATATATATTATATAGATATTTAACCAACTTTAAAATTATACAAACTCTATGATTTCAAAACTAAACTCTGGAGAGCACAGAGTAGTTAATGATAGTAAGCACATATTTATTAAATATTTATCATGCACAGAACATTGTAACTGGCTATGACTTATAAACTGAAAAGACATACCTTTTGTCCACAAAGGATAGAAAGAAAAACATTAGAATATATTGAGCTTCTGCAATGTTCTTAACACTCTGCCGCATACTCAGACATATTTCATTTAATGCCTAACAACTCAGAAACTATTTAATTTCATACAATATCCCTGTGTGAGAAATCATTTCCTTTGTCAGTTTGCAGACAAAGGAAACAAGGCTGAGAGAGATCAATGGATACTTGCTTAATGCCATAAAGCTAACAATTTTCCAAGCCAAGATTCAAACTTAGTCTTTTTATACTAAGTCTTGTTTATTTTTTAGGATATTGTGTTTATTGTCCCACATCTTCATGATTCCTTAAGCCAGGCCACATTTTTAAAACTTTTTGCCAGGCACAGTGGTGCACACCTGTAATTCCAGCGGCTCAGGAGGCTGAGGCAGGAGGATTGCGAGTTCAAAACCAGCCTCAGCGACTTAGCAAGGCCCTAAGCAACCCAGTGAGACCCTCTCTGTAAATAAAAATGTTAAAAAGGGCTGGGGATGTGGCTAGGTGGTTAAGTGCCCCTGGGTTCAATCCCTAGAACAAAAAAAAAAATCTTTTGAAGTCTTTGTTAATATCATTTTCTTCCTTAAATCTTTCTGGTGTTCACAAGCCTCAGAGACAGGTGGCAATGGATAAACCCAACAGCAGGAAGTTATTAAGGCACGGAAACAGTACAAAAGAAAGAACACCCTTTTTAGAGTCTGTTAGATGCTATGGGAATGCCAGCTTGGTTACTAACTGCTGAGAATTTATCCTATATCATCAAGCAAATAATTATAGTCATATTTGAATAGGAAGATCAACGGTATATTCAACATGAATACAGCCTCATACCCAGCCTTTTGTTTCTTGATTTCTGCCGCTTCGTTACACAGCATTTAATTATTAGGGCAGTCTTTTAGCAAAATGTGTAATTTACTTGTCCCACCTTTAACCACGGCTGTCGACTATGAAGTTAGACTAAACTGGACACTCATCTTCTATCTGACCTCCTCCTCCTGTGTTGGGCACCTCGCTTTGGGACCAACACACATCCAGCCTTCCCCTGAGAAACCTTGAGATGCTTCTGGAGGCTTCTCACTGTGTCACACACTGGCTCGGTTTGGATTTGGCGTCTACCAGGCTCGGCCATGATTGCCACGTGACCTTTGGCGGTTGTTTAACCCCGCAGTACCTCAGTTTCCTCATTTAGAAGACTGGATACTGATGCTCCTCGTGGAGTGTCTTGCAAGAATCAAGTGTGGTTTTGCAGGAGAGCCCCATCACAGGGTCTGAAACATGGCAAGTGGGCATCGGGTGGTGTTTATTGCTGTTACTTCTCTGCCTTCCTGTCTGTCCAATCCGTTACCCTCACCTGCTGGTTTTGCCTTCTGAATGGCTCCCAAGTCTGTCTCTCAGTTTCTCTCTCTCCTCATTTTGTCTGCGTGCACAGGGCGGGCAAGTGCTCCGAGCATGAGCTACATCCCAGGCCTTTCTCTTTTTAATTTTTCTAAAATTTTGAGGTAGGGTTTCTCCAAGTTGCCCAGGCTGCCGCGGCCTCCTGAGTGGAGTGAACTCAACCTGTTACCCTCTGTACTCTGGCCACCGAGGGGTTTTTCGAGAGAGCTCACTGGCCTCTCGTGCTTTCCTGCCTGCTCTCCTCCAAGGGCTTTTCCAGTCTCCAGGCTGGGATTGATAGGGGGCTTTGTGGCTTGTTGATGGTATTTCAGTAGCATCCTCATTTCAAAAAAAGGTTGATGATCTCTTTGTGAAACCTGGCCTGATCGTCCAGGCATCTGCCAGGCCCAGGAGAGGAACACAGGTGCAAGGAGACTCACAAATACATCTTTCTTTCTCTTTGTCTTCCCTCAAAAATAAAGAAAATCTAATAAAATAGTGTTCCCAAAAATGAAGTTGCCATATTAATCTCAGGAAATAGAGATCAGAAAATACTGAAGCTATGAAAACGTTGTAAAGATTAGAAAAATTATTAAAGGAAAACTCATAAAACAGGCAATTTAATATTGGATTCATTTCTTGGATAGAATGCCTTCCAGGTTAATGTCATGGAGCTCAGAAGCATTAGCAATTCCACTTCACACCTTTACAAATCACACCCAGTTGCTTAAAAAAAAAAAAAAAGAATGCTTCTGCTGTCAGCCCCATTGCGCAGACCAGAATAATAGTTTAGCAGCCAATTTCTGCTATTAACAGAACTCAAGGGAAAGAAATGACAGAAAATCCAGCCGAAGTGAAACTAATTACGACGTCGGCAAGCACATTATTAGAGACAGGTAATGGGTGGAAAACTACTTTATCATCAGTGTTTTTCTCAACCTGGTAATGAAGAACATGCAGAGAGAGATAGGTGTAAAGGGGCCTGCTTGTTTGGTAGCAGATGCAGAATAATTGATGTTGGTGTGAGGGACTGAAAGGAGGACAGAAAACATGGCAAATAAAGGTAGAGAAACTGCCCGTGGCCTCCTTAGATTTGGTAGGAGAGTCTTCTTTTAATGCTCTGTGTCATTTCTGTAGAAGCAGGGGTGTTCGAATGTAAAATTTTGGCAGCAAGCGTCTTTACCCCTATTGAGGTCACAGATCTTTAAGAATCTGATGTAGCCTATAAATCTTTCATTTTTCCATTATTTCACATGTGGACAATTTGAGGTCCAACTTCCAGTGTTTCGAGGGCCATCTTGGGCTCCAGATTAAGTGTTTCAACCACACAATATTGGAAATAAGCTTTAGTGGACTGCTTTAATAAATTATGGTGTATCCATATAATATTGTGTGATAATTAAAAAGCAGGCAGACCTACTATCTCCTAATGTGGGCCAAACTCCAAGTTGTCATTAGGTGAAAAATACAAGGAACAAAATAGTGTCCTGGTATTTTAGCTACAATTTACATGATTCCATGTAAATTGCAGTCCATGGGCACATGTTAATCTTTAAAAAATAGTTTATCATCTTTTTAAAGGTCATGTGCAAGCATGGCACTGTGGTGCATACCTATAATCGCAGCAGGTTGGAAGGCTGAGGCAGGAGGGTTAGAAGGGTTACTATCTCAAAATTAAAAAAGAAAGGCTGGGGATTTGACTCAGTGGTAGAGCACTTCCCTGGCATGTGCAAGGTCCTGGGTTCAATCCCCAGTATTGAGAAGAAAAAACAAAGTCATGTACAGTGTGTTTGGAAGGGTGTATTAGAAGCTGATATGACAGAGGTCTTTTAGGGGGGGAATTAGGTAAGCAGGAGAGGATGGGGGCCTGGTGTTCCCTGAAAAACTTTGATTCCATGTAAATTGCAGCCCATGCACACATGTTAATCTTTAAAAAATAGTTTATCATCTTTTTTTAAATGGCTGAACATAAATGTAATTAGGCAGAGAGAAGCTATGAAAGTTACTTCTTATCTTCTTTGCTACAGAAAAAGAACTGCTTCCCCGGCTGATCTTTAATATGATTAGAAATTACAAAAATAATAAAATTGTGGAGTTGTGGGTAGCTCAGTGGTAGACATGCTTGCCTAGCATGGGTGAGGTCCTGGGTTCCATCCCCAGCTCTGTACCCTTCCCCAAAAAAAGTGAATTTTCTGAAGAATCAAGGTTACATGAACTAAATATGTCTAAATTAGATAAATTGGAAACACTTATCTGGTATTATCTCCTTTTAAATAGAATGCAGAAAAAGGAGGGTGTATGTGTGTGTGTGTGTGTGTACTGGGTATTAAACCCAGAGTATTTTACATGCACTCTACCACTGAAATATGCCCCCAGACCCCCCAAAAGTTCTTATTTTCCTAATTACTTCATGGAAAAAATGATGGCCATTATTGCCTTGAAAAGACAACTAAGAGAATAGGAAATTTTTTTCTCTTTAAGTAATTTTTGTTGTTGTTGGTTTGGCATAGGTGTTATTTGAGCTTAATCTTATAACTTTTTTCCTTGTGATTGGAAAAGAATTTGGGGGAAAAAAATTCAGTTATAAAGCCAAAATGTATTTGTTGTAACAATCAGTCCAGAGATTTTTGTTACAAAACAATTTTTTTTCTCTCTCCAGTCCAGTGTGAGCAAACCATACAGCCTTCTGTCTGGACACACCACACCAACAAACATTTCACGTTCATAGACTTTTTTCCTACTTTTTACTAAAAATTTCATCACAGCACACCTATTACTTAGCAGGCCACTCTCTGCTTGCCGCAGTGGGCTGAAATTCTATCATAATTCAGTGTTTTCTCTGTTGGCAAATGTTCAAGTTGTTTCCTCTTTTGTTTTTTTTGGTGGGGGGAGGGCAGGTACTGGGATTGAACCCAGGGGTGCTTAACCACTGAGCCACATCCCCAGCCCTTTTTAAATATATTTTATTTAGAGACAAGGTCTCCCTAAGTTGCTTAGGGCCTCACTAAGTTGCTGAGGCTGGCCTTGAACTCATGATCTTCCTGCCTCAGCCTCCTGAGCTGCTGGGTTTACAGGTGTGCACCACCATGCCCGGCTCCTTCTTCTTCCTTTTTTTTTTTTTAATATTTATTTTTTAGTTTTACGTGGACACAATATCTTTATTTTATTTTTATGTGGTGCTAAGAATCAAACCCAATGCCTCACGAATGCTAAGCGAGCGCGCTACCACTTGAGCCACATCCCCAGCCCTCCTTCATTTTTAATTTGGGGTTTTTCTTGGTGAAGATGTGTTGTAATAAATACATTTTTACTCCTACTAGTGCTTTTTATTTCCGAAGAGTGTATTTCCAAAATAAGCACATTTTAAATTGTGAACAGCAAGAATCTTTTGCTGAGTTCCAAACAGGTTGATCATAACCCATACATAGAGGTTGAAATTCTGTCAGGCTTGTGGCCTGGTAAAACTGCTTTCCAATTCTCCTGTGGAAGTTTCATCGGACTTATTTACCACGCCAACATGTTGCCCGATATGTACGACAAATTAGGTCCCATCTTAAGTTCCACTTCCAAGGCCATAGTAACAGGCGCCTGAGTTTTGTTGAATGCAATAGTTGTTTCTATGACCATTGGAGTCTTTGAAGCGCAGCTGCATTTTAGGACAATACTTTTCCAAATACAAAAGTCACTTGCTGTTAAGGGGTTAGGAACTTTAATCAGTTTAGCAAATACCTGTGGTCCAGGTTCCTACCTGGCTCTGCCTGCAGTTCCCAGACACAAAGTGCTGTCTGTGCTTTGAATGTGGCCCACTTATCATTTCTATGAGAAAAAAAAAAAAAACACCCCTCTCATGTAAAGATTCAGAAAGGGAGCTTCAGGGGCTGGCGATGTAGCTCAGTGGTTCAGGACCTGGGTTCAGCCCCCAGCGCTGCACACAAGAGTTATCGCCAGACTGCAGAGAGCTGCCCACCACCATCAAGATGGGAAACTCCTGCTCCTTGCTGAAGTGAGGCTGTTTGTCCTCCCCTCTGATCTGAACTCCATGAACAGATCCAGTGGATCACAGCCAGGACAACATGCAGACAGAGAGGCGAAACGGAGCCCAGAGCTCTCTGAGCACAGCTGGGGCACGTCGTCCAGCAGCCCACTCAGGCCAGACACCCTGCAGAGGTGGAGACCAAGGCTTCCTGGCCCTGCTGGGTGGAGAAAGGAATATTTTTTAGCAGAGACATGTATCGTAGAGCGCACATGATCTGAGGGCCAGTTATGGAAAAGCAGCTGATGGTGTTAAAAATGAAAGACCCAAAGAGAGGGTAGGCAGCGAGGACACTTTGAGTATCTTGTATATAATGCTATTTCAATTTAAAACAGAAAATGACTGGAGCCCATCACAGGACAGCTGAGTTCCACCCCCATGGTGTGCAGGGTTCAGGGCAGGGTTCCCCAAGGCCACCCCTACATCAGGAAGCACCTTTTGGGTGCCCCTTTGCCCAGCTCCTCAGGAGCGTGCATTGGCCTCTTCTCTCCTCTCTCTGCCCCCCTCGTCTGTGCCCTCACTCCTGGAATCCAAGACTGTGTAGGTGGCACTGGCCTGGAATTTAATTTAAATTATGAAAAAATTTAAGTCATTCCATGCTCAAGATTTTCTTCCCTCTCCACACCCAGCCCACCCAGGAAACATTAACTAAAAACCATACTAATGACCAACATCCCAAGCAACTGTTAAAGCACAAATGCCACTTAAAAGGTAGAACTACGCGAACAGACATCAGCCTTAATCCTTTTCTTGAACTTTTGATCCCCCCCCCCACACACACACACACAGAAAACAGAGCCCGGAGAGAACTGAAAGAATGGGATGTAATGACCAAGTGCTTTGGTGGGAGTGGGGAGAGCTTGAGGGCAGGGGCAAGGGCAAGTCCCTTCCGGGGTCAGAGGTAGCTGGTGGCTCCATGAAGACAGTGGGTTCCAATAGGCCAAAGAAGCAGAGCAGGGACGTGGCACTGGGATGAACAGAAAGGAAGGATGCAGAAGGAAAGATGTTATGTTTCTCTCTTTGAATAAAATGTATGCCAAGACTGAATGGATTCTTCACACTCTTTCATTTTAGCTAATTGTACTTACAATAGATGACCCATTCAGAGCATTCAGATTTGGTAATATATGCAACAATGGGCTGTAATATAAATGAACCAGCTCCTTTTTATCCATTGGCACTGCTGTGTCCTAAGGGCCAAGTGTATATTCTTCAAGTTGGAGGAACTGTTAGAATAGCTTGAACTTTTGGGGAAAAGGGATAAACAATATCATTAATGGAGCCCTTCCCTCCTGTTAGTTAGCTTTCTGTAACTGTGACAGAAAACCTGAGAAAATCAACTTACAAGATTTATTTTGGCTCATGGTTTCAGAGGTTCCAGTGTGTGGTCAGCTGGCTCCATGGTTTCTGGGCCTGTGGTGAGGCAGAGCATCATGGCGGGAGTACATGGTAGAGCAGAGCTGCTCACCTCATGGCCGCCAGGAAGGAGAGAGAGAGGGAGGGAGGGAGGGAGGGAGAGACACTGGGAGCAGTATATACCCTTCAGGGGCACACCCACAGTGACCCACCTCTTCCAACTAGGCCCCAGATCCCAAAGATTCCACCACGTCCAATAGTGCCAGACTGAAGGCCAAGCCTCTGGCATAAGGCTTTTGGAGGCTATGTAAAATCCAAACCTTAACTTGTTTCTCTTCTGTCCACACCTGAGGTCCTTCCACTTGCTCTACGTTTTCCTTTTTCAATAGTGCTTCTCACCTTCCTGTGTGCCCCACAAATTGTTGACCTATTATATTTACTGTTAGTTATCTCTATCTCCACCTCCCCACTCCAACAGAAGCTCCATGATGACATAGTCTTTCCTTTGTTCTCCAGTACATCCCCAGCTCTTGAATAGTGTTCAGTATGTTGCAGGCACCCAGTCACACTACATGAACAATCGTGCAAAAGCAAACTGCAAAGAAATTGATATAAAATGGTCCTACATTTGTTTTTCAAAATATCTGCATAATAATAGAGATAATATAGAAAAATCTCTGGACAGACATACCAAATTTTAGACATGACTATTACTACAGAGATGAGGTTGCGAGTGTTTCTCTATGATACATATTATTGCTTCATATTTTTTTACAACATTACTTTGAAGTAAAAAAATAATATGATCACAAAATAAAAAATTAAGTCAAGGAATTTGGCTAAACCTCAAAGCAAGAGCTTTGTTTCTTGGGGGACGTAGGTTTCAGTGGGAGAAAATTGTACTATAATAGAATCTTTTATTTTTAGTTTGATGATGTTCTTTTGCTATCTTAAATTGCCTGCCTGCCTGCCTCTGCCTACCTTTCTTTCATTTAGTGGTGCTGGGAGTCGAACCCAGGGGCTCACAAATGCTAGGCGGTGCTTTGCCACTGAATTATACCCCCAAACCTTAAACTGGTTTTCTGAACTTAGAATTCACCTCATTTGTGAGCCGATGGGTTTTCATCAAGGGGTCAGCTAATATTTTTTTCATAGTAGCCTAATAATAATCATCTTAGCTAACACATAATCTGGAGACCTAACCTAAGTGGAAGATTAAACATAAAATAGGCTTGTACTTTATCATCCTAACTCCCTACCTACCACTGATACTAAGACCAAATAAGCAAACATGTGAGTGTTGGGTGCAGTGTAATCCCAGTATCCAGGGAGGCGTAGGCAGGAGGATCTCAAGTTCAAGGCCAGCCTCAGCAACTTTGGGAGGTCTTAAACAAGTTAGCAAGACCCTGTCTCAAAATGAAAAATAATAATTGTGGGGATGTGGCTCAGTGGTTAAAAGCCCTTAGGTTCAGTACACAGTACCCGCCACCCCCCCAAAAAAGTCAAGCAAGTGGCCAGCAAATGATGCTATTTGTAGGGTGCATAATGGTGTGATTGCCTGAGAGCCAGGTGGAAGGGAAAGGGAAGGGTCATATTGCTGAAAGGGCTTATTCTTAGATCAGCTCTTTGTGTGTCCTGCAGCAAAAGGCTTATGAGCTGCGGGGCATCACAGGCAGAACCTGAAAGCTGCTCGCCACAGGAGCGTGGAGTGCTGGTAGAGGGGGCACCTCCCTGTAGACCAGATCCACAGAGCAGTGCCAAGTTACAGCACGCACAGTTCTGTCTCTGGTGTAATAAGGGCCGTCAGCCTCCTAAGGCCTGACATCTGTAAGAGCATTCACTATAGAGCATTGTATTAGTCAGGGTTCTCTAGAGGAAAAGAATCAACACGAAGTGTAATTATTTAAAAAAAAAAAAAAAAGGGACTTATTAGGTTGGCTCATGCAACCAGAAGCTGGATGGTCCACAATGGCCATCTGCAGTCTGGAGAGCCAGAAGAACCAGTAGCCACACAGTCCTAGAGGCTGGAGCCCCAGAACAACAGGATCAACAGTGCTACAGTGGTCTGAGGCTGAAGGCTTCTGGGGAATCACTGGCAGAGTCCACTTTGAAACAGTGAAGAAGCAAGAGTCCGATATCCTCAGAGGATCACAGTAGCAGTCAAGAGCCCCTTCAAGAAGAATCAAGCTTGCATCTTGCATCTTGCATCTGCTTCCTTGTTCTTCCAACTTTTATTCCATCCAAGCCATCATCCTACTGATTGGTGCTGCCCATGCTTAGGGAGAGTCTCCACTTTAGTTGGCTATCCCACATGCCAGTCATTCCAAGACACACCTCATTGACACACCCAAATTACTTTTTTTTTTAGTTGTAGATGGGCACGTATCTTTATGTGTTTATTTTTATGTGGTGTGGAGGATCAAACCCAGGGCCTCACACGTGTGAGGCAGGTGCTGTACCATTGAGCTACAGCCCCAACCCCTCCCATAATACTCTTAATCCTTGGCATCCCTTAATCCAATTAAGTTGACAATTCAAATCGACAATTATAAGCATCTTATTTTACTTTTGCTCATCTATTTATTTTTACATTTCCAATCTTTAAAAAAAAAAAAATTACAGTCATTTCCCCAAACCACTGAAAAGAATATTTACATTAAGGAAAAAGTCCAGGGCTGGGCTTGTCGCTCAGTGGCAGAGCACTTACCTAGCACATGCGAGGCACTGGGTTCAATCCTATATATAAAAAAACAAATAAAAAATAAAAGTTAAATTCTTTTTTTTTTTTTGAGAGAGAGAGAATTTTAATATCTATTTTTTAGTTTTCGGCGGACACAACATCTTTGTTTTTGTATGTGGTGCTGAGGATCGAACCCGGGCCACACACATGCCAGACGAGCGCGCTACTGCTGCTTGAGCCACATCCCCAACCCAGGTTAAATTCTTAAAAGAGAAAAGAAAATCAAAAAGTCCATTTCCTTCTGTTAAGAAAAAAAGTTTTATAGTTATGTTTTTGTTTTAAATACTTTCCCTAGGTACATACTATCCATTTAAAATAAATCAGTAAAGATGGTAAAATGCTGTCACGTATCCTTGCCCCAAAATTAAATACTTGAAAGGAGATGTCTTTATTTTATTTCTGGAATAAAACATTTTTTGTGTTCTGTCACTGGAGTGTAGAACTTACTGAACAGTAGTTCAAGTCCAAGGCTGCCCCTTTCCCACGCTGGACAGGGTGCTGGAGGAGGAAGGCCTTAGTGGTACTTTGGGTAACTATGTCAGTTTATGCACAGCGAGGTAGGAGAGAAGAACTCTTCCTTCCTGGGGGATCCGGGAGGGTTTATGGTTTGGAAAGATGGTCTCATTTCAGTTGCCCCTCATTTTCAGGCAGACACTTATGAAATGAAATGATTACACTCCCCTGAAAGCTCGCTTTACATAATTCAGGATTGTCCTGGACCTCTCTCATCACAGAGGAAGAAAAGCCCTATGAATTATTTACAGAGCACTAAATTATTTCCTTTTATGAGCTCCAACTTTGTTTTTGTCTCTGTAAACCGAGATTTTGTTTATCCATGAATAGTTTTCCCTGGGGCATGAAAAATATGACTCGTAAATTATGAATGAGGTTTTTTGTTTGAGTTCGTGTTAACTAAAACATGCAAAATAAACTATGTTTTCCATTAGATCCCTTTCAGCTCCCCACAAAAACTGAACCAACGAAAGAAAGAGCAATTCAACCAGCAGCCGCCAGGAAGCCCACTGTAATTCGAATTCCAGCCAAACCAGGAAAATGTAAGCACTTCTCCGCCTTCATATTTATTTGCATTTCCAAGAGCCTGGGAGAATATATATGCTAATTTATCCATGTCTGCTTTTGAAATTATTGGTAACTTGCTATTTATTATTCATAGTCATGGACATTCAAAAGCAAGGTGTTTTCTCTCAATTCTTTGCAGAATTAGCACAGTAAATTTGAATTTCATTTTTACGTAAGGTTGTGTTTACACAGAGAGACTGCATGGAGAATGTAAGTCTCAGAACAATTGTAGTATCCCATGTTGGTGCCTCTGGTAAAGGTTGAGGGGAAAGTAATTGAAACTAATAGCAAATGAAGTTGTATGATTTCATCAGGGGTGTATTTTTCCAATCAGCATCATTTAAATATGGCTATGTGTGAATTGTGTGAAAAGCTGTATACAAAAGCTTTAAAAGCATATAACAATGGATGAAAATTCCTTCTTTCTTCTTATGATGGCTCCATTGCAAGGAATAGTACTTTTAAATTACTCCATGCATTTTTAGTTGATTTTTTCATTTGATTTTTAAGTAGTGCAATAGATGAAATTCTGTATGAGCTTTAACAAGTACTTCAAAAAGAAATATGAGGAGGGGAGGGGAGGGGGCATGGGGGCAGGAAAGATGGTGGGATGAGATGAACATCATTACCTTAGGTACATGGATGACTGCACATGTGTTACGACTACATTGTGTATAACCAGATGAATGAAAAGTTGTGCTCCATTTGTGTACAATGAATTTAAATGCATTCTTCCGTCATGTATAACAAATTAGAACAAATTTTTAAAAATTTTTAAAAAGAGGGCTGGGGATGTGGCTCAAGCGGTAGCGCGCTCGCCTGGCATGCGCGTGGCACTGGGTTCGATCCTCAGCACCACATAAAAATAAAATAAAGATGATGTGTCTTCCAAAAACTAAAAATAAATATTTTTAAAAAATTTTTAAAGAAAAAGAAAGAAAGAAAAGAAAAAGTGGCGCACGCCTGTAATCCCTGCATCTCAGGAAGCTGAGGCAGGCAGATCCCAGTCCAAAGCCAGGCTCAGCAACTTAGTGAGACCCTGTCTCTAAGTAAAATATAAAAAAGGGCTGTGGATGTGGCTCAGTGGTTAAGCGTCCCTGGGTTCAATAGTCAGTACCTTAAAAAAAAAAAGTGACATTTAGGGCTGGGGATGTAGCTCAGTAGTAGTGTGCTTGCCTACTAGGCACAAGCCCCTGGGTTTGATCCCCAGCACTGCAAAAAAAATAATAAAATAAAGAGAGAGCGAAATTTGACATTTATTGTAATGGAAAAGCCAAAAGGCCAAAACTGTTCATTTTAGGCCCCAGAGATTTTTTAAGTATGGGTAGAATTGCGTGTGTGTGTGTGTGTGTGTGCGCGCGCGCGCGCGCACGCGCGCCCAGGTCTTCAACCTGTTCCAGCCCAGTACTGTCTTGCTGGCATGCACTTTATTTTAGGGGTTGGTTTTTTCTGTGAAGCACTACCAAGAAGAATTATTGGTTTTGTCTCTTTTTTTATTTTTATTTTTTAAATTTTTTATTGTTGGTTGTTCAAAACATTACATAGTTCTTGATATATCATATTTCACACTTTGATTCAACTGGGTTATGAACTCCCATTTTTACCCCATATACAGATTGCAGAATCACATCAGTTACACATCCATTGATTTACATATTGCCATACTAGTGTCTGTTGTGTTCTGCTGCCTTTCCTATCCTCTACTATCCCCCCTCCCCTCCCCTCCCCTCCCCTCCCCTCTTCTCTATCTGCCCCCTCTACTGTCATTCATTTGTCCCCCTTGTATTATTTTTCCCTTTCCCCTCACTTCCTCTTGTATGTACTTTTGTATAACCCTGAGGGTCTCCTTCCATTTCCATGCAATTTCCCTTCTCTCTCCCTTTCCCTCCCACCTCTCATCCCTGTTTAATGTTAATCTTCTTCTCATGCTCTTCGACCCTACTCTGTTCTTAGTTACTCTCCTTATATCAAAGAAGACATTTGGCATTTGTTTTTTAGGGATTGGCTAGCTTCACTTAGCATAATCTGCTCTAATGCCATCCATTTCCCTGCAAATTCTATGATTTTGTCATTTTTTAATCAATCAACAAGTACATGAAAAAATGCTCACCATCTCTAGCAGTCAGAGAAATGCAAATCAAAACCACCCTAAGATACCATCTCACTCCAGTAAGATTGGCAGCCATTATGAAGTCAAACAACAACAAGTGCTGGTGAGGATGTGGGGAAAAGGGTATACACTTGTACATTGCTGGTGGGACTGCAAATTGGTGCAGCCAATTTGGAAAGCAGTATGGAGATTTCTTGGAAAGCTGGGAATGGAGCCACCATTTGACCCAGCTATTCCCCTTCTCGGTCTATTCCCTAAAGACCTAAAAAAAGCATGCTACAGGGACACTGCTACATCGATGTTCATAGCAGCACAATTCACAATAGCAAGACTGTGGAACCAACCTAGATGCCCTTCAATAGACGAATGGATAAAAAAAATGTGGCGTTTATACACAATGGTTTTGTCTCTTGATGGTTTTGCCATTAACTGACGGCTCTCAGTCCAGTAGCTAGAAGATTGAACTGAGTTGCTGTGAACAATGAGGAGGAGAAAAAGTCAAGGATCTCAAATTCTGGTGGTTTCTCACTTCTTATATTGTAGTGTGAGTTAAAGAACAGGTGGTATATTTCTTTTGACAGTGTCATAGAGCTCAGAAATCAGTAAATGATAGCTCATCAGGCTGTTTGCCTGTTTGCTGTTACCTTATTAAATGCACTCTGGATTTTAACAGGCACAGTGAAATATAATGATAGTAAATATTTCCAGAAGCCCACGTGGGTCTTAAGCAAAACAACTTTTATCCTTAAATTTATTCTCCTGTTGTGTTGTGTCCTTTAAGATGCCAGGTTTGACATTTTGATAGGAAGACTCACAGGACATAACATAGTCATGTTCGTGGCTATGATTTATTACAGCAAAAGTGTATGAGGCAGAATCAGGGCCCGGGGATGTAGCTCGGTGGTGAGCTCTTGCCCAGATTGTGCAAAGCCCTGGGTTCTGTCCCTGGTACAGGGGAGGAGAAGGGGAAAGTATGAGGCAAAATCAGCAAAGGGAAAGGTAAATGGTGTGAGACCTGGAGGAACCCTGGCACAAACATCCGAGTCTTTTGTTAGTGACGTCACACAGGATAAGTTAACCCTCCCTACAAGGAGTTGTGACAACACATGTGAAGTGTTGTGAACCAGAGATGTTCATCAGAGGGTCATGAGTGGAGGCTGGTTCCATAGGCACCCCTAGAAATCTTGACATGTACTGAAATTTCAGATTCCCAGAAGGAAAGCAGGTGTTCCACATGAAACATATTCTTGTATTTTCTCAGTTCTGGGAATCATGGGAACTGTCCCAAAGTCCAAGTTCCCAGACACCAATTAAGGGCTGTAGTGACCTTTTCTGCACACCTCTCAACTGGCTATACCAGGGCAGAAACTTTAATCTCCCCATGGAACTCCAGGAACTGTGAGAAAGTTGAACGCCGTGTGCTAAATGTGAGGAGCTGACATGCCAAGATGGTGGGTATTTTTTTTGTAGGAGGTACCAAGGATTGAACTCAGTCAGAGGCACTTGACCACTGAGCCACATTCTCCAGTCCTATTTTGTGTTTTATTCAAACACAGGGTCTCACTGAGTTGCTGAGCACTTCGCTTTAGCTGAGGCTGGCTTTGAACTCACTCACGATCCTCCTGCCTCAGCCTCCCAAGCCACCGGGATTATAGACACACGCCACTGCGCCCTGCTCCAAGATGGTTTCTAAGGAGTTGCTTGTGGCAGGTGTGGTGGTAATCCTAGCTACCGAGGAGGCTAAGGCAAGTTTGAGGCCATCCTTGGCAACTTAGCAAGGCCCTGTCTTAAAATTAAAAAAGAAAAAAAAAAAAAGACTACAGATGTAGCTTGGTGATAGATCACCCTGGGTTCAATCTTTAGTACTGAAAAATGAACAAATGAATGATACATACATCTAACAGAAACCAGGCAATGTGTATATGCTGCAGAGAAAAAAGAACAAGACTTTGGGTATCTGAAGAACTTAGAGTGGACCGGGGAAGAAAGGAACACTGTGGTTCAGAAGTCCTTGATATTCTCTGAACCCATCAGCTCTTCTCCTTAGGACCTGTTATTCTAACCAAGACATTCTTTTCCCAGATATCTGCATGGCTCCCTCCCTCCCCATTCTTTCAGATCTCCGATCAGTGGCCACTCTTTTCTTAGTGATACCTTTGGCTGGCTGCATGCAATGTCAAAGCAGAATTCTCCTTTCACAGCCCAGGTACACCCTGGGGTGGCCCTTCCTGCCTAGAAACTCCCTCTTTACTGCTTCCCTATTTCGACTTTGTACTTTTAAATATTTCTAACAACAGTGTCATATGCTAAATGTGATTCATTGTCCTTTTGAATAGGGAAAGTACAGCAAGGGGAATGTCTTCAAAATGGTGACTGCCTTCAGGGCTGGGGACCGCCTAGTGGCAGAATGCTGCCTAGCCTGTGCAGTGTCCTCCAGCCTGGGGGGGAAATAGCTGGTGACTAAGTTGGATGTGTCTGCCTGGATCTTAATTCCCAGGGCGGCTCTGCCTCTCACCGAGAACACTTGCCTGTCTCTAAATCATTGTTTTCCTAGCAGCTGGCCTGGGTATTTTCTTCCCTTGGAGAATGTTTTCCTGTCTGTGGATGAAACAGGAACCTGACAAATCATCCTCTTGTTATAGGTTTTTCGTGTGAAATGGCAGTAGAAAGTGTTCATTTGAAAAAAAAAAAAATAGGAAATTCCCATATCCTTTCAGGGTCCAAACCCAATACTGTAAAAAGTGGCCTTGGCCTCCTTTGGTGTGTTACGGTCATCCCCTCCTCAGGCAGTTTTGCACGCAGATTTTAATTAGCTGTCACTCTTTATATCTGGTTGTCTTTGCTTTCTTTTAAAATAAGTTGGGAGCACATTGTTACTGAGATAAGGATGTGGTTTGGAATGTAAAGGTATTGTTTTTAATTGAGGCTAACTATGCTCATTAATCTAGAGCTAAAAAATTAGAAAACATTTATTTACTTGTGGATGGGAGTGGGTTAGATACACCTCCTGTTAAAGATCATGTCTTATTAGAACGAGTCAGGCTTTAAGGTTCAAGAGCCAAAACCAAAACAAAACACTGACATTAAGACCTTGGATAGCTCATGTATTTTCTTTCTTCATCAGTAAATTAGATAATCTATTCATCTAGCACCACACTGTCTACTAGATCTTTCTGCAGAGATGGAAATGTTCTGTATCTGTACGGTAGCCCTTCACCACCGGTGACTGTTGAGTCCTTGAACAGAGTGGGCCAGGGACAGGGTTGCTGCCTGTGGAGGCTGAGACAGGAGGATTGCAAGTTTGAAGCCAACCTGGCAAACTTAGCAAGACCCTATCTGAAAATAGAAATAGGGCTGGGGATGTAGCTCAGTGATACAGTGCTTGCCTAGCATGTACACACCCTAAGTTTCAAGCCCAGGACCATAAAAAAGGGAAGGAGGGAGGGAGGGAAGCCACCATCTTTTTTGACTAATGCAACTGAAGAATGAAATTTTCATTTTATTTCATTTACATTAAATTCCTACATGTGGCAACTAGCTAGTAGACTAGATAAATCTAGCACATAGAAGTTGGCTGAAGAAATATATTCAAATAAAGTTGCCTTGAGTTAATGCCAGGAACATAGACGTTTCTCCACAAATGCTAGCTGCTGTTGTAATTATTTAGTATTATTTTCACTCTCTCTAAAATATATAATAAAAGTAACTGGTGTTGACCAACACATCGATTTCTGTCCGTCCTGTATGTGGCTCTTCTGTGTTAGCCATTTTTCTAAGGAATCAAGCTGCAATCATTTCATTCTTTGGAATGCCAGACTAGGCATTACTGATGAATTACTGTTTTTTCCAGGTTTACATGAGGATCCGCAAAGCCCACCTCCACTCCCAGCTGAAAAACCTATTGGAAACACGTACAGCACAGTACCTGGAAAACCCAGTAATGCTGACAGATCTAGAAACTTGGTGAGTGGCTGTCGATTGTGTTGTGTAGAGTATGTTATGTTGAAGACAGAGCTGTGCACCAATGTTAAATATTCAGCTAGTGTCTAGATGATTTTACTACTGGTCATATTGAAAAAAATACTTTTATTAGAAACCAGTTGCCAAATCCCATGCGATGTTCAATATTTTAGAAGTCCCTACAGAGGGATTAGGCTAATTCGTTATACTTCACTATAAAGTAACCTATATTGTACCAATGTAATGACATTGTCTTTTAAATGATGCTAATAATGAGGAAGTTATTTAAAATCTGGGAAAACCTTTAATATTTGTGGAAGTGGATTTAGCCAGATTGTCAGCTTTTATTTAAAATACCCAACTGGTGGCATAATTTTAAGATAATTACCCAAAGACTTTTTTAATGTGAAATTAAAGAGAAAAATGTTTTTTAAATTAGTGCTTTACTGTACATATGTTAAGATGATGTATATATATTTTTATTATAACCTCAATGATTCCTCATATATTTTTACAAATTTTTATGCGATAGATGATCTTTAAGACTTGTTTCAAAAGAAATCAATTCTTAAACTCTTTGAACCACATTTTCAGTTCAAATTTTGTAATAGGTTTACACTATGCCTATCATGCAGGCAAACCCATCTAATCATCTAGAAAGAGACATTTCTTTGAAGGAGAGATTAAATTAGTCAATACCAAGTTAAAGGAGATTTTCTGTAGAATGAATTAAAATTCAGTGGTCATTTGTACTTTCAGAATGTTGGTAATCATTTTTTATTAAAACTGGGCCAAGGGCTTGGGATGTGGCTCAAGTGGTAGCGTGCTCGCCTGGCATGCGTGAGGCACTGGATTTGATCCTCAGCATCACATAATAATAAAATAAAGATATTGAAAAAACCAGGCCAAGCCAGGAGTGATGGTGCACGCCTATAATCCCAGTGGCTTAGGAGGCTGAGATAGGTGGATAGCAAGTTCAGTGGCAGCCTCAGCAACTTAGCAAGGCCCTAAGCAATTTGTCAAGACCCTTGTCAAAATTAAAAAATAAAAAGGGCTAGGCATTGAATTGGTGTGAATATTACTGTGTATACAACCAAAGATATGAAAAATTGTGCTTTATTAGTGTAATAAGAATTGTAATGCATTCTTCTGTCTTATATAAATAAAAATATACAAAAAATACATAATGCAAATATACAATGTATAAAATATATTTTAAAAATCATAGAAAAATAAGAATAAATAAATCTTAAAAAAAAAAAAAAAGGCTAGGGATATGTCTCAGTGGTTAAGTACCCCTGGGTTAAATCCCTGGTACAAAAAAAAAAAAAAAATTGGGCCAAGGAAACCCCAAAGAGGATAGTAGGGCCCCTACCATACTATTGTTGAATGAGAAAGTCTCCCACTTCCATGGAGGGACAGCTGCTTGAGAGGGTTATGGGTTTCTACTCTCAAAGTGTTAAAAAGGGAGCGAGAGGGTGATGAGTAGTGTATATATCATTCAGGAAGTGATGTCATGGGTTTTGTGAGTGACAAAGCTCTATTGAAATAATTATTATATTGGGTGTTAAGCAGTCGCCAAGCAACTCCCATGTTTTAGAAAAACAAGAAAAGGAAGTTGGAATAAACGAAACCATCTGGGGAGACACTAGAGGCATAGTTGTGTTTGTTCCTCACAATCATAACATGAGGAAAGTCCCATCCTCCACTGTTTATAGGGTTGGAGCAGGTCTGTATTTTCCTAAATACATACATAATAAATAAACTGAGTATGAAAGAAAAACAGAACAGACACAAGTTCAATTGTAACCCCTGTCCAGCGCGGGCTGTGGAACCAGGGTCACTTGGGTGAATCTGGGCAAACAGATTACCCAGACACAGAAAGTACCTTTTTCTTGGGTGGTTTCAGGACAGCTTCTCCGCCTCAGATGTAAGGTCCCCCGAGGGGACAAGAGAAGAACACCGGAGGCAGGCGGGGTGGGGGAGCACAATCTGAAGCCCTGTTTATTGAGGGGAGCTGTTGATAGAACACTCCATCCAAAAAATTGTTCTATTACAACAAACAGGGGGGTGTAACTCAGCCCCATCGGGGACACCCAATCCCTGAGCTGTACCTGCTGCAAGCAGAGGTGAGTCCACATGAATGCCAGCTCCTTACTCCAGACTTAAAGACGTGTGCTTAGCTCCTGTTCAGGGCGGCCTCCGACATTCAGTGATTTGCCTGAAGTCACGTGTACAGACTTCTAGAGACAGAGTCACATAGATGCTTAAGAAATTCCTTTTGTTTGAGAATTATGAATACTGAATGAATTTTAGACCAGAGGCCCTAAAGATTAAAATGTGGATATGAGGGTCTCTAGAAAGAATATTTCATCAGTGTAGCAACCCAGGAAAAGAGGCGTGGTCTTTGCCAACTGCGTTTTTTAATGGCATACAACAAAAACCCTCTGCTGTTTCTCCTGCCATGAATACTGGGGAACTTTCCATCTCGGGTAAGATGGCTGCAGTTGCCAGTCCTCGCCTTCTTCACTTAAATGGTGAAGGACTCCATTTAAGTGAGGAGCGGCAGGGCCACTGGAGCCCTTCTGCCAGTCAAAGCAGATGCCTCTGTGTGCCCTGCTGCCCCTGGGCACGCAGGCTCTCAAAGCATCCCCAGGGAAGCTACCCACAGGTACAGGAGGAGAGTCAGCTGAGAGTGCAGAGTATGTATGTGTCAGTCATGTAGCTCAGAAGGGTCTGTGGGAGGAAACAGGCTGATTTTGAATTCAGAACATAAGCAGCCTAAGTTCTTAGAAGAAATACATCTATAGAGGCTGCTTAGTAATTCCCCCACACAAGAGCACACAAGAGTGTGGTCTCAGGAGAAATCTTTGTCTTTTTAAAATACCACAAAAATACTGGGGAATTATTTTGAAGTTAAAGTGTGATTCTAATGCCGATGAACAAAAAGATTTCTACAGACACAATACAAGCAGAAAAAACAAATTTGCCAGGAACTGAAATGCTTATCCAGACACATCAACTGCCAAAGTCCAGGGATGTCAGACTAGAGAAAAATTTCCACAGAGCAAGTACAGAGAGGCTTTGAAGTATGCGTGGAATGCTGAAGAGAAGGAAGTCCCTAATCGATAATCTTCCAAAGACTGTCAGCAGAACCTGGGCACAAGCCCATGCTTGAGCAAACACAAAGACAGTGGCTCTGGGGGGAACTGTCCCTGTGTTCTTGGCATTTGGAGTATATCAGACGTAGCGGTGCCGCATTTGGAGTATATCAGACGTAGCGGTGCCTTTCAAGATGTGCCTGATGTCCTTGAGGAGTTTGGATGTACTGCCTTTTTTTATTCCGATTTAAAATTTGCTCACTGCAGAAAATTGAGAAATTAAAAAGTACTTAAGATTTCCCACAAAATTATCACCGTGGGTCTGGGAGTCAGTGGTAGAACATTTGCATGCTCAAGGACTTGGGTTCAATCCCTAGAATCACAAAAGAGCAAAAGAAAACAAAACAAAACCACCACCCAGGGGAAACTGCAGGTAATATTTGACACCGATTTAGGACCATATGCTGTGTATTTATTACAATACATCATCCTTGCCTTTCCCTGTCAAGTTCATACATTGATATTCTTTTGAGATTTCTCCTTGTTAAGGTAT
Source organism: Marmota monax (assembly GCF_021218885.2). Classification (NCBI taxonomy): domain Eukaryota; kingdom Metazoa; phylum Chordata; class Mammalia; order Rodentia; family Sciuridae; genus Marmota; species Marmota monax. Next base: position 39,725,406 of record NW_026693571.1, read on the forward strand.
ACAACTATAATGTTAAAAAAAAAAGTAATAAAAGTTTCTCCCTATCTGTTTGAGTTTTTTTGCTTTGATTTATGTATATATGTATATATATATAGTTAGATATAGATATAAATATATATTTAGTTAGATTTATTTATTTTATTTTTATGTGGTGATGAGGATCGAACCCAGTGCCTCATAATTGCTACTCAAGCGCTCTGCCACTGAGCTACAATGCCAGCCCCTGTTTGACTTAATTTTAAAGATGACCAAAGAAGTAAATGCCTTTTCAAGTATCATAGCGTTATCTGCCAGGAAGAAATATAGACAACAGTGTATTTATAAGGCATGGATTATATTCTGGAATATTTCAGGGTTTATGAACTGGTGACTCGCCTCTCTACATTAACTGAACTCATTAGTGAAACCAAGTTTTAAGGCAAGCTTAATTTGTCTTTAAAAATGGGATTTTAAAACATTGAAATATGTTTAAATGATCACCATTATTGGAACTTAATCATGTGATTTTTTTTAAAAGAATTTCTTTTTTAGTTGTAGATGAACACAATACCTTTATTTTGCTTATTATTTTTTTTTTAATGTGGTGCTGAGGGTCGAACCCAATGCCTCACGCATGCTAGGCAAGCACTCTACCACTGAGCCACAACCCCAGTCCCTAATCATGTGATTTTTAAGGGAAAGTTATATTCCATGTGAATTTAAAATCATGAAAGTGAGTTTTAACTTATTTATAGGATATGAAGGAAGAAAACAGTCTGAATTAGCCCAGAGATTCCCAAGCTATAATTAAACCCCTTTACAAAAAAAAAAAAGAAAGTATAATTTTAAAGGACTAACAAATTTTCCCTATGATGTCTTAGAATATTTCTTGTGTATTGTGTTGGGGTCTTAGAAAGTGGGAGAGGAAAAGTAGGTTTTAGTTGGAAATTTTCCAGTTCTGATTTTAAAAAGGAGACAATTAATTAGAAGAATTTAGTGAGGGTTTTTTTTGTTTGTTTGTTTTGTTTTGTTTTTTGAGTTTGGCTTTGAGATCTTTTAGCTTGTCACTCAACAGGAGATCTGAAGATATTTCTGTGAGTTGTGCTCATTCTCCAATGCTTGGGCTATGCCCTGTTCAGAAGACCTGTTTAAGCAGCAGCTTGAGTCCCTTCCCCTGGGAAAGTCTTCCTGTTAATCTCTATGTGCTTCCAGTTTCTCTCATCTATGGTCAGGTTACATCCATCTTTAATTTTTCACATTGTTCCCCTTTACTCTTCCCTATAAAACTCTTAGCCCATCCATCTACGGTGGCCTGGTGGTGTGAGTGCCCTTTGGGCCATGCCTCTGGCTGCTTTTAATTCTCGCCTCTTCAGTTTTGCAAAATGTCGAAACCATCCAGTGATGAGATAGGATCTGCCTATAAAACAACTAATAACCACTTCAATTAGTAGGTGTTCAGACTCAGGAGCAGTGTTTCATCTGTGTAATTGGGATTAACAAGGGTCATGTGTTTGTTTACTTCCTATGGTGCCTGCTTACTTTGTTACTGTGTGACCCACCATGATGTAAATGTCATCCCCTAATATCTCATGAATCACCTGGTGCGTGGCCCTGCAGTGCTGTTGTCTGGTTCTGGTCCACAACAGGAGATGCCTTGGTTTCCTCTGCTGGGTGTTTTCACTTGTATTAGGACATGAATAGTGTGGAGTAAATAGTGAGTTAATATTATTTAAGATCAAAAATTCTTTTCTGCTATTTTCAATAACTGAGCTACATTTACACTTTCAGACCCAGCTAAATTCTCTAAAGTTCCTCTTGACAAGTTCTTTTTTAGGTTAATGTTGGCTAAAAATTCTCCTCTGATCCTTGTAGGAATCCAACCAAGCTGGTGAGACCGGAGGTTTTGTGCGAGGACCCCCAAGGTTGCCACCAAGGTAAGGAAGTGTGGGAAAAGTTAGAGAAAAATGAATGAGCCGGGCACTGTGGTGTGCACCTGTAATCCCAGCAGCTCAGGAGGCTGAGGCAGGAGGATTGCAAGTTCAAAGTCAGCCTCAGCAACTTAGTGAGATCCTGTCTCAAGATAAAACATTTTTTAAAAAGGGGAACTGGAGATGTGGTTGGTACCAAAAAATAAAGTAAAATAAAATGAATGACTCAGAGACCTGACGATCTTTTTGTATCATCCAGACCAAGTATTGTTGGTCTCAGATCTTTGTTTAGAGATAAAATAAACCCACAAATTCACCCCAGCTACCAGCCTACAGTCTGCTTCTGACAGCAGGTTAGAGGAATCTCTGCTCCTTTTTCTTTTAACATAGTCCAAAATTTTGCAGAGCACAAATGTGGATTTCTTTTACTTTTCCTCAAACAAATGAACAAGGCTCCTTTCCAAACCTACAACAACCCCACTTCTGGAACACACACACACACACACACACACACACACACACACACACCCTCCCAGTTAAGAGAGACAGGCCTGGTTCGGGGCATCTGTAAAGGGACACAGGCTTTGTGAATTCAGAGGTGACCTGCTTTCTGAGCTCCAGAACTGTCTGAACAAAAGGCTATAATGCTACCAGAAGACACTGCCATGTTGAAATTTATTTCTATCATAGTTTTTAAGAAAAAGCTTTCAACCTAAGAGTTGTCCTCTCCCATTTTCAAAATGAATTTTCTTTATGTTAATCTAAGTTAGTCTCAATAGTAACTCCTACCAGATGAACATCAGGGGGTTTTGATGTTCCTTTTCTAATCACATGCAAGCCCCCAGCACACATACCTGATATCTTATTATAAGCTTTTCATCTCAGACTTCGGTGGAAAAGTGCTTAGCTTCCTGAAATAGTCATGGTGTGTTTAAGAGCAGTCAGGGCCTCAGAGAGCTCGTGATAGTAAATGCTTGTTTGTCTTGAACTAATGAATCTCTGGTGCAAGATAACAGGAACCTGGAACATCATGGCATTTCCTCTAATAATATAATGTTTAATGCAGCAGTCATTTGCTCAAAAATAGCATACCCTGCAGGTTTCAGTAAATTGCATTCCACTTGCAGAAAGCTGTGAGGTGTCTTGTGTGTGTGTGTATGTGTGTGTGTGTGTATGTGTGTGTATACACCTATAGGAAAGGACAGAATGGAACCTAATACTGATCAAGACACTGACTCCTGACTTCCCATTGACTTTCAGACCCGTTAATGGAAAACCTACTCCAGCTAGACGGCCTCCTCCCAAAGGAGCCCCCGAGAGGCCACCTCCCCCAAAACTTCCTGCAACCCGAACATCAAATAAAAAACTGCCTTTTAGTCGGTCCTCTTCTGACATGGATCTTCAGAAAAAACAAAGTCACTTGGCATCTGGGCTCTCAAAAGCCAAGAGTCATATCTTTAAAAGTCAAGATCCGGTGCTACCCCCTCGTCCCAAACCAGGACATCCTCTGTACAGAAAATACATGGTAAGTTGGGCTTTTAAAAATGTTTGTGGTCAAGAGGTTTGTTCTACAATATATTTTAAAATCCATTATTCCATAGAAAAAGATGGTGAAACAAATAGGAAATTGTTCCTTGACCCTAAGAGTGCTTTAGATAAGTTGACCAGAACACCACCTAGGCTTTGAAAGCAGGGTTTCATTAGTAGGAGAAACACAGGGGAAGAGGAAGCAGGCCACACGGTGGTTGTAAGGTGTTGACCAAGTGAAACTCAAAAACCTGACCCTGTAGGTTATGCTAATAGGAGTGACTGACAGAGAGTTATATCTTGATAGAGTTTACATCTTAAGCAACTTTGCCCACTGAGTAAATTTGGGGGGTGGGGGGTACTGGAGACTGAACTCAGGGGCACTTGACCACTGAGCCACATCCCCAGCCATGTCTTGTATTTTATTTAGAGACAAGGCCTCACTAAGTTGCCTTGCTTTTGATATTCTCCTGCCTTGGCCTCCTGAGCCACTGGGATTACAGGTGTACACCACTGTGCCCAGTCCCCTGAGTACATTTTAAAATGAAGTTGAAGTGAAGTTTTTATTAAGGTGGGTGGATTTCCCACTTTTTTTTTTTTTTCATTTTTTAAAGTCTAATTATACTGGAACCTTTAATAGCTACTAGTTAGCAGTTTTTATCAATAGGTAAGATACTAACGTTTTTCTCAAGTGACTTCTGCTTCCATTTCTCATAGATGAAAAATAGCGTTGATGTGGTCTCTCCTTTGGTCAGGTTAATCTGATAAAATCTTTAAAATATTAAAATGATGAGGAAATCAGGACTGTTTGTTCTTTTTAAACAATTAGTGATAGAGTAGCTCTTAACAGGAACATTAGTTAATTATTTTGTCTTGTTCCATGTTTCCATCATTGAGTCAGGAATTTTCTTTTACTTTAAGTCATTCGGGGTTTTGTTAATTTTTTTTTTTTTAAGAGAGAGAATCTTTTTTTTTTTTGTATATGGACACCACACAATGCCTTTATTTTTATGTGGTGCTGAAAATTGAACCCGGGTCACGCCCATGCTAGGCAAGTGCTCTACCGTTTAGCCACGATCCCAGCCCTAATTTGTTTTTTAATCCTCCTTTGAAAAAGGAATAGACAGATGAGGAGGTAGACTATTCATATATATTCATATTCATTTAAATCAATGAAACTTTAATTGCCAAAACTCACAGGTGGTACCAGAGATGTAGGGAACCTGCCTAGCATGTGTGAGGCCCTGGGTTTGATCCCTGAGACCACCAAAAACAAAACCCATGGACTGGGATTGTGGCTCAGCAGTAGAGTGTGTGGCTAGTGTGTGCAAGGCCCTGGGTTCGATCCTCAGCACCACATAAAATAAATAAATAAAATAAAACATTGTGCCCAACTACAACTAAAAAATAAATATTAAAAAAGAAAAAAACCCAAAGGTATTTGAGGGGATAGGTTGTTGATAATAAAAACAATAGCTGAGCCAGGGGCACACATCTGTAATCCTCGAAACTCAGCTCAGGAGGCTGAGGCAGGAGGATTGCAAATACAAGGCCAGCCTCAACAGCTTAGTGAAACCCTGTCTCAAACTAAAAAACAAAACAAAAGAGGAAGGGATGTGGCTCAGTGGTAAATCACTCCTGGTGTTATATCCAAAGTGTCAACAACAACAACAAAAAAACAAAACAGTAGCTGATGGGTATTGAGTACTGATTATGAGCCAGGCACTGTTCGAAGGTTTTATATAGGTAAAGTGCTCGTTTATTCTTCCCATCAACCTTGTGAGTTGATAAAATTATTATTCCTCATTGTACAAATGAGGACAATAAGATGAGAAAGAAGCCAGCCAGTGGTGGAACCAAGATTTGAACGTAGATAACTAGCTCTGACCCCCTGCTCCTAACCATTAGGCCATATTATGAACACAGTGTTACCAATTGTAAAGACTCTACTTGCTTTGGACATTCTGTTAGGATCCCTTACTCAGTATAACTGCATACCAATAAAGTATTTAAAGAACTCAAAAGAAATCAATACATGTAACATGATGGTATGATGAGAATGGTGTGTCTCCTAAGGAAATAATTCCTTAAATTTTCCCTCATTTTTTTCCATGGCTACCCTACCATTAAATTGCTAGCAGGGAATCCTGGGACACCAAGGAGATGTCTGGAAGTCATGCTGCTCCACCCAGCCTTACAGGGCCACACCCGCACACTTCCCTATCTTTGTTCTTGAGTGACCCAAGGGCCCAGGCAGCCACCCTTTCCGTGTTTAAGAAGGCAGTCATTTTGAGAACTCTGAATTAAAGATGGGCTTTGATAGGCGGCAAGGTCAGACCCCCAGGGGACTTGGTGGACCTTCCCTGTAGAAAGGAACTTCTTAGTTGTTAGTTATTAAGGGAACTTTAGGCCACATGCAGCCCTGGTGGTCCCCTGGGCTCCACCTCACCTCCCATGAACTTGAAAGTCCAGGAGACGCGCAGGCCCCCCTCCATCCAGGTGTGAGGTAGCCTGATCAGGAGAGCTGAGGCACACACGCCGAGTCCCTCAACAATCAGCAGCTCGTGAGGAGGCTCCTTGATCGTGAATGGTTTTCATTTAAGCTGTCTGTGCCTCATGGAATTGCCAATGAAGACATTGTCCCACAAAACCCTGGAGAACTCTCTCGTAAGGTAAAGTGGAGCTCTTTCTTTACTGATGGGTGTGAAAAATCGCCGGCCTCTGTTACTGCTATTACACATTATTAAATGCTTTAGGCTCCAAAGATTAAAATGTGGAAAAGTAATAATGTTTTATTAAATAATAATTGCTTCAGAGAGTGGTATTGTACCTTCCAGTGTGGGGACGTACTTGTGATGCTGAAGCAGGCAGAAAATAATTACCTGGAATGCCAGAAGGGAGACGGGACAGGCAGAGTTCACGTGTCCCAGATGAAGATTATCACTCCTCTTGATGAGAGGACCATCAGATGAGCAGACCCAGCGGAAGGAATTAATGTTGTACAGCCTTCATATCACACATGGCGGCACATCTCATAGAACTATTAATTATATTGCAGCCCCAAGTTTTTTATTAGGAAAGTTATCTTAACCAGAATGAAAATTACAGTAGCATTCTGTTCCATTTTTAGAATGAATGACTTGAGGCTGGCCTCTGCCACCCTAATCACTCTGCTGCACATACTGACTGGGGTATTTTGCCACCTTCCATGGTGCAGGATCACTTGTGACCTTACTTGTGAAAGCCGGAGCACTCACTTGTGAACTCCCAACTGTGGGAGCCATTTATGTTTTTTAAATAATATAAACATGTTTGCCAAAGTGCCAGAGATCCATTTTCCAGCAGAATGGGTAATGATTTTAAAGGGGGTCCTATAAATGTTAAATGTGACATTAAACACACACACACACACACACACACACTTCCTTTAAGATGTAAGCTTAGTGCAATCGTCATTTTGTAACCCAACAACCTTGAGTCACATTTTAAGCCTAACAAATTTGTGGAGCCTGGGCTGGGGCTGTAGCTCAGTGATAGCACTTGCCTAGCATGTGTGAGGTACTGGGTTCGATCCCCAGCACCACCTATAAATAAATAAATAAAACAAAGGTCCACCGACAACTAAATATATATATTTATTTGGAGCCTGGGAAGATACAAAGATTGTTAAATGTCATTTGTTTAGCAAGAAACATGCTGTCAAACAATTCATAGATGGATTTTTTTTTTAAGTTTTAGATGGATACAATATCTTTATTTTACATTTATGTAGTGCTAAGAATCAAACCCAATGTCTCACGCATGCTAGGCAAGCACACTACCACTTGAGCCACATCCCCAGCCCTAGAGGGATATTTTTTAAAGAGCGTCCAGTTTTCACTGTTAGTTAATGTCAAATATATAAAAAATAATTCCCACTAGTCATTCAACCCAAGTAAAGTATTTTGTTTTACCGTTTTATTTTCATTTTTATAATCTCATTCAATTCTTCTTAGAAGGCAGTTTATCTTAGAAGATTTGCTTAAGAAACTAAGAATTTGTATTTTGTGGAGCAGAGAAAAATACACGGTCAGCCAGTTGCAGCTGGTTGTGAAAATTCTAAGTTCAGTTCACATAAGAAAAGTTGTGTTACTTATTCTGTCTGTATTGGTACAGCGTTATCCAACTGTCCTCTCGTCCTTCCTCTTTCAGAACACACTGATGTTAACCATGAGGTACATGCCCCAAAGCTATCCTTAAAAAACGAAAGCTAAAAAATGAGGTGTTATTCTTTTATAATGTCCAAAGTGTTTCCACTTTAAACATCACCTTCTCATCTTGTGCTACAAGCTTGCAGAGGTGGCCTCGGGTGGCCATTTCATTATCACTGTAGGTGATGGTGTCAGTGGTAAAATCAGTGCAGTTACCAATAACGATAATGAAATGAATCCTCCACTAGGCTTTTGGGTTCATGGTTATCATTAAGTTTCTTAGAAAAGCAAAACTTACCTGGGGATGTGGCTCAGGGATGGAGTGTCTGCCTGGCATTTATGAAGCCCTTGGCTCGATCCCTGGCACCACAAATAAATATACATCAGTGCTTCCTGCTTTGTGTGGGTACCTGTGAATAAATAAACAAAAACAACAACAAAAAAAGAAACCTTACTGTTTGAAAATCTGGTTTTGAGGTAAATATCTCTAAGAATGTTTTACTTTTCCCTAATTTGGTAAAAAGAGAATATTGGCCATTATCAATTATAGTTGAATCTGATGGATCCTGGGAAATCTGGGAGGTTCATGGTTGAACTCACACCCAGTTACAGGAAGCGAGGCTTCAGTTCACCTGCTCCCTACAACACAGGTGTTCACCTAACCGTCTACATTTTGTTTTTTAATGTGTGAAATAAATATGACAACACCTCATGGAGTTGATTTTAGAACTGACATATTATATGATTCCATATGAGGTAAAGATGATTCCATTTTAGGTAAAAGTAAATCCATGGAGATAGAAAGGTAGGTTCATGGTTACCTTGGACTGAGGTAGGGGTTGTGCAATTCTGTGAATAAACTAAAACCACACACATGCTACACGGGGTGGTTTATTGTATATGAGTTATGTCTCAAAGGTGTTTATCAAATTAAATGAGCTAATGTCTAGAGGTGTTACACACAATAAGTAGCACACAGCAAACGAACAATAAATATTAGCTTTCTTATTGTTATCATACCATTTGTATCAGCACTGCTATAGAAAGCCCTTTGAAATATATTAGATTTACCTACCACGTACCCACCCTGACACGGGTCTGTGTTCAGCCTCTTGTGGACAACCCTCTCCAGCCTGTTCCATTTGCCCTTCACCTGACAGGCCAAGTTGATGGGCATCATTGCCAGGGATCTCCCTACACTGAAGGCAGAGAAGGGGAACCGCAATCAGGAGGCACAAGTAACCTTCCCCAGCCTCCCAGGCTTGGTTACCTTTAGATCACTGGTCCATTTTGAGGCTTAGGTTTGTGTTAGGTGTGAGGTTGATCTCTGACTTTATTTTTTCCAAATGGATAGCCATCTTCCCTGATATTATTTATTGAGTAGCCATTCTTTCTCCATAGATATAAATCAGTACAAAACAAAAATCACATATTCATGGGTAATAAATTACCAGCACTGAAGAGCTTTGAGTTACAGCACTCCAAATAGCATCCCTCCGTCAGGTTTGATGGTGAAGGTGATGATGTGGATAAGCCTTGTTTCTTTTTTTTTTTTTTTTTTTTTTTTTTAAAACAAGCACACTTTATTTTATTCATTTATTTTTATGTGGATCAAACCCAGGGCCTCACAGGTGCTCTACCACTGAGCCCCAGCCCCAGCCCCGCTGTTAATATCTTTTTTTTTTTTTTTTTTTTTTTTTAAAGATAGAGTGAGAGAGGGAGGAAGGGAGAGAGAGAGAGAGAATTTTTAATATTTATTTTTTAGTTTTCGGCAGACACAACATCTTTGTTTGTATGTGGTGCTGAGGATCGAACCCGGGCCGCACGCATGCCAGGCGAGCGCGCTACCGCTTGAGCCACATCCCCAGCCCCAAGCCTTGTTTCTTAAAGAACGTGAGAATAACAACGGTTTGTCATTAAGAAGGTCCCTCTTCAACCCTGCCCTCTCCTCCAGCCAATCAAGACCATTGGCTAGATGGGTGGAGAATATCGAATTCATTCTCTTTGCTAATTTATTTAGAATTACTGTTGAATAAATGATTCAGATTAAATAGAAAATCCAGGCCAGGCATGGGAGGTAGAATTGCTTTCAAATTAGAGAAGACATTCAATTAAGTGGTAATAAATGAAATGGATTTTACCTTTTGTGAATTATACTTCTGTGGGAAGTCATTAGCTGCCTTCATTACAAAAGGCAAGAACATAAATTGTGGAACTTTCTTCTTTTCCCATCCTAATAAAGACACAACTTCTAAGGCTCTGTTCTTAAGGATTAGTCTTAAGGGGAAAACTACCTACCCTTCAAAGGGGAAGAGGTCACAAACTACTGCTTTGGGGGAGAATAAATAATACTGCTTTTTTTTTTTTTTAAGCAGTACTCTCCCTTTTTAAATTTTCTTGGTTGGAAAAAAAAAGAAGAAAAAAATATGCAGGGAATATTATAATTGAGAGTTATTTCTGTCCCCCCTTGGCAAGGTAACATTCTTTTTCAGCTTGATAATGGTTCCCTTGTGTAGTTTACCTGTGTGGTTTTCATCTTGTACTCATAATGTAATTGTGGCAAGCGGACTCTAATGAGAAAAAAAAAATGGCTTCAGAGTGAATAATGAATCTAGCATCTAGCTGGGTGCAGTGGTGCACGCCTGTAATCCCAGCAATTTGGGAGGCTGAGGCAGGAGGATTGCAAGTTCGTGGCCAGCCCTCGAAATTTAGTGAGGCCCTAGGCAACTTAGCAAAACTCTGCCTCAAATTTTTTTAAAAAGGAGGGCTGGGGCTATAGCTCAGTGGCAAAGTGCTTGCCTAGCATGTGTGAGGCACTGGGTTTGATCCTTGGCACCACATAAAAATTAACAAATAAAGGCATTCTGTCCATCTACAACTACAAAAAAAAAAATTCTTTTTTAATTCAATAAAAAAGGACTGGAAATATAGCTCAGTGGTAAAGTGCCCCTGGGTTCAATCCTCAGTACCAAAAATAAAATCTAGCATCCATCCTGAATACTTCATTCACAGCCCTGTTTCTCCCCCTAGGATCCAAGCCCTGCTCAGAAACCTGTGGACAGTAGTGCTCCTCACGCTGTCGTTCTTCATGATTTTGCAGCAGGTAAGGACATAAATAATAGATTGTTATTACAGGATCCAGGAGTGAGTCATCATCCCTGGGTTAACGAACCTCCCAAGACATCCTTCTTTATTTTCTGCCTGTAGAATCCTTGACTAGAGATATCATCTAACCCATCACCTGAGGAAGGGGGCCAACTGTACCCAGCCATTCCAGAAAGCCTCGTTGTAATCTTGGTGTGGTGGTGCGCAACTATAATCCCAGGGGCTTGGGAGGCTGAGGGAGGAGGAGGATCATGAGTTCAAAGCCAGCCTCAGCATTTTAGCAAGGCACTAAGCAAATTAGTAAGGCCCTGTCTCTAAAGAAAAAATAAAAAGGGCTGGGGATGTGGCTCAGTGGGTAAGCCCCCGTGGGTTCAGTGCCTGGTACCAAAAAAAGAAAAAAAAGAAAGCTTAGTTGCATACCTTGCCTTTGATACTCTCTGAGAGGGAGTTTCTCATGTAAATAAACAAAGCAAAGTGTCTGGCAGTTACAAACTTGTAGTGGATACTAATTAACAATTGTAATGTAGTTAATTATAATTTAATAAATTAAGTTCTTTAGTCCCAAGAGTTGTCTTACGTACTATTGAACTATGAGATCAAACTATTAAATTTTTGGCCAGATATGGTGTCATCCCAGCAACTCAGAAGGCCGAGGCAGGAAGATCACAAGTTTGAGGCCAGCCTCAACAACTTACCAAGAACTCGTCTCAAAATTTTAGAAAAGTGGAGGTGGGACTGAGGATGTAGCTCTGTGCTTCATCGGTGTTCAATCTCTAGTACCATACACATGCACACAAAAGTTAATTTTTTGTAATTTTTAAAATACCCTTCATATTCAAGGCTAAAAAGAAAATAAATACTTGATTTATTTATGACATCTTTTTAATCCATTTGGTAGACTGATTTTTATCTCAGTGAGGGAAAATTTACTTAGAGCTATAGGACTCCCTTAGTTAATATTTGAGGCTAAAGTGATTTTTAAGCATGATTGAGAATAATGATAATATTATACCATGTCTATAAAACCCTTCCATTGTTCAGTGTGCATTCAGCAAGAGGTTTTTATTGGCACAGTAGGAATCACTGGCCAGCACAATGGTTGTTTGTTTTTTTATCACCATTTCCCATCAATCATTGCATAGTAGATATGTCTAGTTTGATGTTAGGAGGAGCTTATATCATGAAAATTTTCAAAATATATATTTTCAATAAGTTTGGTTAGTGTGCTCTGTCAGAGTCAGTAGAATGTAGGGCCTCCATGGGCAGAACTAAATGCCTCTTTGTTCTCGACTTTAATGAAATATGCAATCAGGATAATTTATCATACGTAACTGTGATCTGCTGTTACAGAGCAAGATGACGATTTGAATCTCACATCTGGAGAAATTGTTTATCTTCTTGAAAAAATAGACACAGATTGGTACAGAGGGAAATGCAGAAGCCAGACTGGCGTATTTCCTGCCAACTATGTCAAAGTAATCGTAAGTGACATGTGCTCATTTTAATTGGTCCCATATTCAGTGGGTTCCAAGTGACTTGCAGATTGCTAAAAAGCGACCAGAAGCCTAGATTCTGGAGTTCTAGTTCTCCCTTCCATTGATTAATTTGTCATTTGGGAAGTTCAAAAGTCAAGAGTTATTTCAGTAATGAGTGATCATTTTTCTTAGATGATGAGGTCTTAGAACGTAATACCTGAATGCCATCTGAATCCAAAAGTGAATGCCACACAGGCCACTTGGTGAACCACCTATTCCTGGGTTGTTAAACACTTCATGATATGTTAATTCTTTGAGACTTTTAGTGAACATGAATTAAATGGTACCAGACTGTCCTGAAAGAAATGTTTGCAAGGTTATGGTACCACTTCTCATTTTCTTTGGAGTACATTTTATTTTTGGCTTCTTTCTTTTCTTTTCCTATTTATCTCCATCTTTCAAAAAAAAAATTGGGGTGATACTAATCTAGTTATTGGACCTAATGGTTCATTAATGGTTTTTCACATAATAATTTCAAATTTGATTAGGAAAAAATTATATTAAAGCATCAGTATTGCATACGCCCTCACAGCCTAACTTGGAGTGCCTACCTGTGTGTTGGAGCTTCATGTGCTAAGACCAGATGACTGTGCAACATGAGGATAAAACAAGATTGCCCATTGAGGGCTGGGGATATAGCTCAGTTGTTAGAGTGCTTGTCCCGCCTTCATAAGGCCATGGGTTTAATCCCCAGCACCACAAAAAAAAAAAAAAAAAAAAAAAAAGATTGCCCATTGAACATTTGTATCCATAGGAAGATTATGACTCAGCCCCATGTGACTTATTGATAAATACTATGAAATATCAATAACTCTAGCTTAAATAATTCAGCTTCAGCCAGGTGCAGCGGCGCATGCCTGTCATCTCAGCAGTTTGGGAGGCAGAGGCAGGAGGATCATGAGTTCAAAACCAGCCTCAGCAACAGTGAAGCTCTAAACAACTCAGTGAGACCCTGTCTCCAAATACAAAAAGGGGGGTACTGGGGATGTAGCTTAGTGGTCTAGTGTTCCTGAGTTCAATCCCTGGTATCCTTCACCACCCCCCCGCAAAAAAAATTAGTTTCGCTTCCACATCTTATAGGGGAGAAGAGAGCAATTTTCCATTACATCTGAAACAAGTATAACAGGAAATGTGTATTTTTCAAGTAGAAATGAGTGTGTCTCTTGGATTACAAAATGCCATTCTTAAAATTGTCCAGTGTATATATGGCCTGATTCTTTGGAGAAATTCAAACCACATTCTCTAAATTAATATTAAGAATAATGTTGGTTTTAGCACTCTTCCTCATTTTTCTTCTGCCCAATGGAGCAGTACTTTAAAAAGCACAATTACCACACTGAAATCAATCACAGCAAGCCTGCCACATTATTGGTATAAATGTTATTTCTAAGCCCACAAGTTTAAAAAATTGTTTTAAAACTTCGAACTTGGTAGAATTCATCAAGAAGGGTACTGATTTATTTAATATAAACCTCATAGCCTTAAGTAGTTTCAGACTGCGTATATATGGCCAACAATTTTATTACAGCCCAGCTCCTTTGAGCCTTGTAGATTATATATAAAGTGCCTGCCAGTTAGTACATGCTCACTTAGGTGAATACCTTTCTTCTTTCCCTATTCACATTGAAGGGGGAAAAAAAGATGTTCCACAGTTATGGATATGAAGAGGATCCACAAGTTTGGTCAAATTGTTTTGTTTGGGGGTTTGAAGAGTAATTCAGAATCCTGCTGTCGATGTGAACGGGTGTGGTAGTGCCCATGTGCGACAGCATTAATGCCTTAATGGCTGGTTCCTTTCTTAAATCCTTCTCAGCTGAAGTTTTCATCTTGGAGAACCAAGCTTAGAGAAAACTCAGTCAGAAGTAGAATCTGAATGTGCTTATCCCAGCAAATAAGAGAAGGGTTGATCGCCGACTCAAGGAGGGCTACTTCACAAGCTGTACATTTTTCCCAAAATCCATATGCTGGATTTTTTGCTGTTTAGCACCTGTGGTATAACAAGTTTAACACCTAGTTAAACTAGTTAATTTCAGTCATGCATTTCCTAACTTCTTGGCCTGAAATTTATCCTACTAAAGTCCAGCCTGGTGTGATGGCGCATGCCTATAACCCCAGCCTCTCTGGAGGCTGAGGCAGGAAGATGGCAAGTTCAAGGATAGCCTGGGCAACTCAGAGAGACCTGTCTCAAGATTAAATAAATAAATAAATAAGACTGGGGATGTAGCACAAAGGTAGAGCACTCTTGAGTTCAATCCTCAATATAAGTGAAAATAAACAGAATATATATAGATATATATCTTATTGAAGTTTGGAAAAAAAAATACAATTGTTACCATGATTTTGTCTTTACTAGGTTGATATTCCAGAAGGAGAAAATGGGAAAAGAGAATCTGTTTCATCTCATTGTGTTAAGTAAGTTCTATGTATGTTCCTTTGCATGAAATATAGAGGAAGTAAGAATTTATATCATGAAGAATTACCAAGCTTAAACACTTCCAGTGTGTAATATTCAGATTCTCTCTCTCTCTCTCTCTTTTTTTTTTTTTTGTTTTTAATTAGGAGGAAAGCTTTGTTTTTTAAAAAAGCCAAAGTGGGTTCAGGTTTTGCTGAAAATTCTGTGTGTTGATAGTAGCTGTCCATCCAGTGCTTGCAGAGAGCTGCTGGGGGAGCCAAGCCTGCTGCCTCTAAGGTCTGGCTTTGGCCTGGGCAGAGATGGTTTGTTGGCCTTCTAGTATAAGATTCAACTGTTTTGTCAGGAAAAACGTTTGAATCTTACAGAAATGTGGGTCATACGAAAACCACTAGATGGGGCTGAGGGTGTAGCCTCAGTGGTAGAGCACTTGCCTGGTAATGTACAAACCAGGCCCTGGGTTTTGTGGCTAGGACCACAAAACAACAACAACAAAAAAAAATCCCTGCTAGACATGTTGTATTATTTTGCTTTCAAAAAGAACTAGAAGAAAATAAAGGAAGAGTTAAGTTGAAGGGATCTTTCTGTATGTCTAAAGACCTTTGCTTGAATTTATAAACCCTTTTATGCATCATTGTAACTCCTTGGTGATTTAAAACCCTGCCAAAATGCAACTTTATATTCTAGTAAAATGAGCAAATTAATAGAATTCACTACCTGCAGGTGACTGTAAACCTGTCGATGAATAGGTCAGACATAAGGAGATGCTCCCAGGGGACTTGAGAAAATAAATGCAAAGGTTATCACAAATAAGAAAACTTCCGTTGCCACAGCAGTGAATTCAGTTTCAGGTTCCACTTTTCTCCTGTTTTTGAGCAGCACGGACCATATCAACAGTTTAATTTAAAGTAGGCTTGAACAGCCGTGGATCCACTGACCTGACTTCAACCAGAACTTGAGTGGATCCAGGATCCACCTGTTCTCTTCAAACACCTTGCTATAGAAACTTCCTTCCTGAAGTTTCAAATCAAAGGTTTGATATTAAATCAGACCTTCTAGAGACACAAGTTGGCTCTGCTTTTATGTTCTTTTTGGTCAAAATTGTACACCACTTAAGGATTGTTCCAAGTCTCATAAACAAAGCCTTTTTTTAAAGGAGATATAAAAATCATTTCATAAAGGAACAGAGTTGGTAGATTACATGTTTTGAAGTACCAAATTTCTGTTTTCTTCCAACCTTTCCAATTTGTGAGGCCATTCATCTATACATTCAACTCATCGACTGATGGGCCCATCTGAAGCTACTGCGTGCTGCCCTGATTCTTGCTCAGGCAGTTTGGTGTCTTTGCCCTGAGATTCTTGGGATAGGGCCCCTAAACCAAATGCACTTGTGATTGAAAGGCTGCGGGCGGGATCATGGATTGGTGTGGCCCACAAACACATGGAGTCTAGAATGATTTTGTAATGAAGTAAAAATGATCAAAAGACAGGCATGGCAGCATGAACCAACCATTCAGCTGCTTCTCTGTTCCTCTGCGTGTATTCTGTGACCTTGAGCTTTCTGAGTGAATCAGCTCACATCCAAACAGTAAGCGCTGTCCTTTAGATGTGTCACTTACTCTTTTTCATGGAAAATGTTAAAATTATCCAAAATATACCTTGTTCCATATTAAACACAGAATAAGTGTCTATTGAAAGACTGAGTGAAGGTTTTGAAGCATTTTAGAAGTTAGTACTGTTTTATGGAGTGAAGTGTTGCCCCAGTTCTAGAATTGAAAATAAACCTAGTTAAAATCTTTTATATGTTTATATTAACTGCAGTCCCAGGGGTTTGGGATGCTCCTGAGTTCCATTCCCAGCCTCAGCAACTAAGCAAGGCCCTAGCAACTTAGTGAGACCCTGTCTTAAAATAAAAAACAAAAAGAGTAGGGTATGTACTCAATGGCAAAGCACCTCTGGATTCCATACCCAGCACCCCTCCTCAAAAAAAAAATCAGTATTCTCCAGTTTAACCCACAGATGTGTTCTTTGTTCAGAAATACAAGATGTGTTGCTCGGTTTGAATATATTGGAGACCAGAAGGATGAGTTAAGTTTCTCAGAGGGAGAAATGATTATTCTTAAAGAGTACATGAATGAGGAATGGGCAAGAGGAGAGCTTCAAGACAGAACTGGGATCTTCCCCCTTAACTTCGTGGAACTTGTTGAGGATTATTCCACCTCTGGTGCAAATGTTTTAAGTGAGTATAGAAAATATGGGTTTTTAAAAAATTATGTCATATTCTAATTTAAATAAGCTAATAATATGATAATACTTAATAATACTTAAGTTGTATAATCCACATGGACATATTTTTAAGGTAGAAGGGGAAATATTTTAAGTGATGATTTATATGGATAGCTATTACTGTGATCATCTCTGAGCTGATTTTGTTGTTTTAGGTTAATTAACAATAGTGTCATTTACAAAGTGGCCAGGATTTCTTAAACACATGAGCTATACAGTTTAATTAATGTGTATCCTTCTTCACTTTAGAGTAATAAAACAATCCCAGAGAGGGGATTAGAGATCAAGGGACATAGCTAATAACTGAAGACACTGGTCTGGAATTCCAGACTTTCGCCTCCCACCCCCACCTAAACGTTTTTCTCTAATACCAGTGGTCTTCTCATCTGACATTTTGACCTTTTGTTTTTAATGTAGGAACAAAGATACCACCAAAGACCAAAAAAGAAGATTCTGGCTTACATTCTCAGGTAGGCTGTTGGAGTGGGTGACTGTTGGGACAGCCAGCTTTAAACCCTGAGAGGAATATTAAAATTACAATTACCAGGGGCTGGGGATGTGGCTCAAGCGGTAGCGCGCTCACCTGGCATGCATGCGGCCCGGGTTCGATCCTCAGCACCACATACAAACAAAGATGTTGTGTCCGCTGAAAAAACTAAAAAATAAATATTAAAAATTCTCTCTCTCTCTCTTTAAAAAAAAAATTACAATTACCAAGAGAAAACAGTATGAAATCATTTTTCAATTCATATAGCAAATGTTTGTAATAAATTAAATAGTAAGACGATTAATTCAATGTAATATTATACATAGAGCTTATTCAAAGACATATAGATCCTGACAGAAAATGAGGAAAGAAGCCATCCACTGGTGGTATTCCCTGTCGTCCCAGGAACCCAGTGGTGGAGGCAGGAGGATTGTTTGAGCCCCAAGTTGAAGGCCGTAGTGTGTTATGCCCATTGGGTGTCCATACTAAGCTGAGCACTGATACGGTGGCCTCATAGGACCTACCAGCTTGCACGTGCTTCAAGCACTGGAGTTGCACTGTACATAGCCAGACACTCCAGCCTGGGCAATGAAGCACACGTTGTCTCTTGAAGAAAACAGAAATGGCAGACACACCTGTAATCATCCCAGTGGCTCAGGAGCTGAGGTAGGAGGATCCCAGATCCTAAGGCAGCCTCAGTAATTTAGTAAGGCCCTGTCTCAAAATTAAAAATTAAAAAAAAAGGTTGGTGATGTGGCTCAGTAGGTAAGTGGCCCTGGATTCAATCTCTAGTACCAAAAAACAAAAAAAAAGGAAGAAGAGGAAAAAGACACAATTGGAGAATTCATAAAAAAGTTGTAAGTGGCTGATACCTTACTAGTAATCAAGAAAATATAATAAAGCAGCAATAAAATAGTATTTTATTTAAAATTATATATATATTTTTTAATTTTGGAGAGGGTACCAGGAATTTTGAACTCTGGGACACTCAACCACTGAGCCATATCCCCAGCTCTATTTTGTATTTTATTTAGAGACAGGGTCTCACTGAGTTGTTAAACACCTCGTCCTTGCTGAGGCTGGATTTGAACTCAAGGTCATCCCATCTCAGCCTCCCAAGCTGCTAGGATTACAGGCAAGTGCCATTGCGCCTAGCTTAAAATTATATATTTTTTAAGATGATTACTTGTGTTATGTGAATTTCATGCCAGTGTGCTTTTGTTTTTGTGTTTAGTTGTAAATGAACACAACACCTTTATTTTATTTATTTATTTTTATGTGGCACTGAGGATCGAACCCAGTGCCTCACTGAGCCACAATCCCAACCCTTAAAATTATATTTAAGAAAAAAGCTGGGCTGGGGATGTGGCTCAAGCGGTAGCGCGCTCACCTGGCATGCATGCGGCCCGGGTTCTATCCTCAGCACCACATACAAACAAAGATGTTGTGTCCACCAGTAACTAAAAAATAAATATTAAAATTCTCCAAAAAAAACAAAGTACATGTATGAAGACATGAATTGGTGTCAACATACTTAAAAAATTATCAGAAACTTTTATTTCTGAAACTTAATAGGAACATAAAATATTGGGTAATTTAAGAAGACTTCAGGCTTTGAAATCTTAAAGACCCTTAGTTTTTATTATCCCCCCCACCCCTGCCACTTTTTTTCTCTTTTTTTGTACCAAGGATCAACCCTAGGGGTGCTTTATCTCTGAGCTACACCCCAAGCACTTTTTTATTTTGAGACAGGTTCTTGCTAAATTGCTGACGCTGGCCTTGAACTTGAAATCTTCCCGCCTCAACCCCCTGAGTAGCTGGAATGCCAGGGCCCAACCTCACCATTTTTCGAGCTTTGTAGAACTCGATTTGAAACATAAACTCACATTTCTTACCAGCCTTTTGCTTCATAACAGGACAACAGCCTTTCTGGAGAATGGTGCAGAGCTCTCCACAGTTTTACAGCAGAAACCAGTGAGGACTTATCCTTCAAGAGGGGGGACCGGATCCTGATCCTCAAGCGTCTGGACTCCGACTGGTATCGGGGCAGACTGCACGACAGAGAGGGGATCTTCCCAGCAGTTTTTGTGCAGCCCTGTCCAGGTATGACAGCTACAAGACATGGCCCTTACTCTTCAAGGGGAACCAGAGGCCTCATATATATTCCTTTTCCCCAGCCATGTTAGTTTAAGTTATTTGAAAGAGTTCATCCATAAAGTTATGCAAACTTCATTCATAGTCTACTTTGTTAGAGTTATAAAAAATATAAAACTGCCTTCACTGAATAATGGCTGATTATGTCTGTTAAATATATTTTACATAATTGTTTTCTACTAAGAGAACATCCTTCATCTTTTTGCAAGTTAATTCAAAATAAATTGAAGATGTTCTATTCTGAGAAGGACAGGGGGGTTCTTGAAATACTCGATTAGTGTTTTAGTCCATTGTGTTTCCATACATTGGAATTTTTCATGTTTTTACAGCTGAGGCAAAAAGTATGTCTGCCATATCACTGAAGGGGAGAAAGGCCAAAGCCTTGTATGATTTCCAGGGGGAGAATGAAGACGAGCTCTCCTTCAAGGTCAGAATGTGTATCTTTGTATACCTGGAGTAAGCACTGTTCCTTTTGAAGTGTCTTCCATTGGGTGGGATAGTAATCGTTACCTAAGACTGAAGGAATCTCACACTTTCATTCTAAGGGAAGGAGTAGAGAAAGTGCATTAGGCAAATAGAACTAATAATTTACATTATCAACCAGACATGAAGGTTCTTCAAGAAAACTTGACTTAATAATCTCACAGCCCTCAAAGTAATTCCTTATTCTTGTTGTTATAACCTCGGTTCTTGGTAATCTGGTAGTTTCCATTAGCTGCTCTAATAAAGGGCAATCCTCTGCATGGCCCTCTCAGCCTGCTACCAACACGCCTTTGAAATCAGTGAAGAGGGGCTGGGGTTGTGGCTCAGAGGTACAGTGCTTGCCTAGTATGCGTGAGACACTGGGCTCATCCTCAGCACCACATAAAGATATTGTGTGTCCACTTATAACTAAAAAATAAATATTAAAAAAAAAAAAGAAATCAGTGAAGAAACAGGTGACAGCTGCTACAGTTTGCCATTGTGGCATTGTAGCTCAGAAGACACTGTGTCTTGTCCACAGAGACATTCAACAGAGCTTTGCGGTTTTAGTTCCAAAATGCTAACCTACTTTCAAAGATGTTTGTTTGTTTGTTTGTTTGTTTTGGTACTAGGGATAGAACTCAGGGGCACTTGACCACTGAGCTGCATCCCCAGCCCTATTTTTTTTATTTTATTTAGAGACAGGGTCTCACTGAGTTGCTTAGTGCCTCGCTGTTGCTGAGGCTGGCTTTGAACTCGAGAGTCTCCTGCCTCAGCCTCCCAAGTTGCTGGGATTACAGGTGTGCGCCAACATGCCCAGCTAGTTTTCTTTTTCTTTCTTTTTTTTAAAGCCTAAAATATCCCTAATCTTACTTTACCAAAGAAGTACCTATTAGACACCTATCAGTGTCTCTCAGTACATTTTCACAAGTTCACCCAGAGCTTAAAACCTCTCCTGCTTTTTGTTTAAGGGAAGTTGAGTTCAATTTTATTTTTCCTATTGTAATATTCTTCAATAAAATTTTCTTTCCTGTTTAAAAAAAAAAAAAAAAGAAGTACCTCTTGGGCTGAGATTGTGGCTCAGAGGTAGACCGCTTGCCTAGCACTGGGTTCCATCTTCAGCACCACATGAAAGTAAAATAAAGATATTGTGTCCACTTATAACTAAAATATAAAAGAAAAAAAGAAGTTACCTCTTAATTTTTCTTAAAGTGAAAATGGATTATTTCCATGATTCTATTTCCCTTGGGCCATGGTCAGGGAAAAACACCCAGGACAGTGCCCTGGGGACTGTGTGCTAGAGGAGGGGGAGGGAGATTTCAGTAGTCATTACTGTCAGCATAGCCTGTGGGAGACAAAGGTCAAGTCTCCATGTGGAGGGTATTCAGCCTGAAGGACTGATGAGAGGAGATGAGACTTGAGACCTTGGGTGCCCAAATAAGGTTTTTACTTGTCTGTAACAGAATGAGGAAAATAAGGCACTATTAGGTATTAGACGTTGGGGGAGTAAGGGAGGTGGACAGAGGTGTGTTAGAATAAGGTTGCTACCTTTCCTACTTCAGGATAGACTTATCCTTTGAGAATGCTCTTCTGACGTTTTCATATTGAAATGCCATTTCTATTATAAACCGTTTTAGTAAGTGATAGATAATTTCCTATATCCTAACTATGCAAAATTCAGTTGTTAACTCTATATTAGTATTTTTTTTTAAATATCTTGATCCTTAAAATCCAAAAGTTTAGAAACATTGCCCAAGTCCTCTTCAGTCTTGTGAATCAGTGGCTCAGAATTTATTCCTTATTTTTTCATAAAATATTACTGCAAGTGAAGAATCTGAATTCCAATTTTTTGAGTATTACTTCCTTTAAGTTATGTCGATTGAAATAACAGAATTTATAGTACTTTCAATGAACAGGTTGTCTTCATTTCACAAATAAATGACTCAAAGTCAGAACAGTGCTAGATTTTTTTAGAGGGATTCTTTACTGCTTTCAGTGGTGTTAGTCATTAATATTTTATTAAATATCCAGAGAATGTTAGTAGATAGAACTTCTTTTAAGGGGTTGGGGTTGTGGCTCAGCGGTAGAGCACTTGCCTGGCGTATATGAGACCCTGGGTTCAATCCTCAGCACCACATACAAATAAACAAATATTTTTTTTTTAAATATTTGTCTATTTAAAAAAAAAGAATTTCTTTTAAAAAAATAATCCTCTCAGTAAATTGACATGGTGTGTAGGTATGAAACAGAGCTAAGAAAAATAGCTTCAGTCAAACATTATACTATAATTTAGGAACCAGAAGGAACTTATTTGTAACAGAACTGAATAGCCAGAATTTACTTTTTTGGGGGGTGAGGGAGTTACCAGAAATTGAACCAGTGGCACTTAACCACTGAGCCACATCCCCAGCCTTTTTTTTGTATTTTACTTAGAGACAGGTCTCACTAAATTGCTGAGGGCCTCACTAAGTTGCTGAGGCTTTGAACTCTTGATCCTCCTCTGGGATTTCAGGTGTGTGCCACCACACCTGGCGAATAGCCAGAATTTTACAGAGTTTAGCAGAATAGATTAATGATGTCTGACAATCAAAATGTTTCCTTTCCATTTTCCATAATTAAAGGCTTTAAATCTTCGGAGGCTGAGACAGTAGGATTACAAGTTCAAGGCCAGCCTCAGTAATTTGGTGAGGCCTTCAGCAACTTAGGGAGATCCTCTTGTAAAAAATAAAAAAGAGGGCTGAGATTGTAGCTCAGTGGCAGAGCCCTTGCCTTGCAAGTATGAGGCACTGGGTTTGATCCCCAGCACCACATCAAAATAAATGAATTAATTAAATAAAGGCATTGTGTCCATCCACAAATAAAAACATATTTTTAAAAAAAAATAAAAAGAAGGATTTGGGGTTGTGGCTCAGAGGTAGAGCCCTTGCCTAGCATGCAGGAGGCACTAGGTTCGATCCTCAGCACCACATAAAAATAAAATAAAGATATTTTGTCTATCCACAACTAAAAACAAAATAAATGTTTAAAAAATAATAAATAAAATAAAAAGGAATGGGGACTTAGTTCATGGTAAAGAGTCCCTGGGTTAAATCTCCAGTAATAGTGTAGGGGAGCTTTAAATCAAACCATTGTTTTTAGAGGGCAATGACTAGGGCTGCAAATAAACCCATGTAACCTGATAAAGTTATTTTAAAGAGTATCCAGGGTCACCTTGGACCATTGTAAAATCTTAAACCCAGATTATCCCAAAATGGTTAGTTACCATAAAGAGCAAAATAGTTAATGTCTTCATCTTCTAGAAGAATTCTCTTTTGCACATGAATGAGACTCTGCCCCTTTGACTAACCTGGTGAAGATCAGTGAGTGTTCTGAATCAGGTTGAAGCTCTTAAGATAAGGGGGGAAATGTAGATTTGATATTCAGCCATGGAGGAATGCAAAAAACCAAATGGTGGAGGATGAATATCATTATGTACAGGACAAATGCTCAGGATGTTTAAAAAGCAATTACAGTAAGAACCTAAGCAAAAAGATCCAGTGTAAAATGTGGTTACCACCTAGAATCTCAGCCTTAGAATCACTCTGGAATTGAATTCTGGTTCTGCTACTATTCACACATGTGATACAGGCAAGTTACGTAGTCTCTCCGAGCACTACTAGTTTTTTGTTTGGTTGGTTTTTGTTTGGTTTTGTTTTTTTGGTACCAGAGATTGAACCCAGGGATGCTTAACTACTGATCCACATCCCCAGCCCTTTTTTATCCTTTTTTGTAGTTTATTTAGAGACAGAGTCTTGCTGAGTTGTTTTAGGACCTTGCTAAACTGCAGATGCTTAACTTCTTTTAAAAAAATATTTTTTTAGTTGTAGTTTGACACAATACCTTTATTTTTTTAATATTTATTTCTTGGTTGTAGTTGGACACATACCTTTATTTTATTTATTTATTTTTATGTGGTGCTGAGGATTGAACCCAAGGCCTTGCACATGCTAGGCGAGCGCTCTACCGCTGAGCCACAGCCCCAGGCACCCCTCATGCTTGCTTTGAACTTGCAATCCTCCTACCTCAGTCTCTACAGCCATTGGGCTTTCAGGCATGCACCACCACGCCCAGCGACTAGTTTCGTTTTCTTTAAAATAAATATATAAAAATGTAGCTCTAAAATGAGGACAATAATAATGATGGCCATCTCTGGGACTATGGTATTGTTTAAATTGAATTAGTTCCTGTGTAAAGTGCATAGACTAGGACCAGGCAGCCAGTAAGCACATGGCTCACTCTCATTCCAAGGCTTTGTATAGTGTTGTTCTTCCATGGGACCCTCTCTGATTACCCCAATGAGGCAGCAACTCCATATTGTCTGCTTTGCTCTGCTTATGTCTTCCCACTTGAGAATGATGCCTATTTACTATTTCCATAGTGCCCAGAACAATGAGTGGCACATACTAGGTGCTCAGTAAATGTTAGATGAAAATACATGTGTATGTGTATGTATGGCTGATATTGTCATTTATTCAAGAAGGATTCTCAATTGGTGGTGGTAACTTTAGGAATCATAAAATTATAAGCAGAGCTATGCGTCATGGCGCACACCTATATTCCCAGCTGCTTAGGAGGCTGAGGCAGGAGGGTCATGAGTTCAAAGCCAGCCTTAGCAAAAGTGAGGTGCTAAGCAACTCAGTGAGATCCTGTCTCTAAATAAATATAAAATAAGGGTCTGGCTCAGTGGTTGAGTTCCCCTAAGTTCTATCCCTGGTACTGCCCCCAACCACCACCAATTTATTAGCATGAAAATCAAAGTGCAGCAAAATTGATAATGGCGAGGGACTAGGGTTTGAGGAAGACAAATAGGGAAGCAAATGGTATCATCAGTAGGTGTAGATCATTTCTGTGGCATGTCATTGAATTCTCCGTGCAAATCAAGATATTTGATTCTAAAAAGAGGGGAGACTATTCATGCCATTCCAGGTAGGCTACTTACCATGCTTAGATCCAATAGAAACCAATACTTATTTCCAATTCCTGTCTTATTACAGGCTGGGGATATAATAACAGAGCTGGAATCTGTAGATGACGACTGGATGAGTGGAGAACTAATGGGAAAATCTGGAATATTTCCCAAAAACTACGTTCACATTCTACAAGTCAGCTAAAGGTGAAGCTCCACTGTTCCCTGGCACGAAAACTTGCTTGAACTATCATTTTGACTATCAGATGTTTTTGCACTATTTTTTTAAGCAGAAAGAGAAATACCTGAGGTGTACACGATACACTAGAATTTTCTGAAAGCAGAAAACTTCTAGGTTTTGTAGCTAGCTTTCCTTCACAGTGGGAGTGTGCACATGGGCTAGGAAGACACCTGGAGGGATTAGCAAGGCAGATACACATGTCCCCCCTCCCCCAGGGAGAGTGTCTGGTGACTCAGCCGCATGGAGTGGCTGCAAACCCAAGTTGCACTTGGCGGTGTGTTTTAATCAGCACAAATGAATTAACCATGCTTCTTCATTTTTACTTTAGTTTAAAAAGAGGACGTTTGACATTCTATATGCTGTAACTATCAGGACATGGTTGGTAATCTCAATTTCATTTTTGATATTCAAATTATTTCTAACAGCCTGAGCACATTAGCCTTAGTACCAGGGCAGAGAGAGAGAGTTTATTAACTAGTTGGAGCATTTCTAAGCACATGGCAAAGTCAGCTCACACTCAGCAAATGCTCCTATGTAACAGTTTCCTCTTGGTCCAAGGAGCTGAAGGGGGTCAAAATTGGATGTATCTTAGTCAAAAAAGCCCAAACCATCCCCAAGATGCCTTGCTAATGCAGCTGACTCTTCCACACACATGCCATGGTTTTTCTTTGCTCAGTCTATGCTTTATGTTAACAGGGTTATTATAAAGCACATTCTCTGAATCTGCAGTCATTCCTTTGACAATTACTGGTACCCAAAGGAAAATTCATTTTCTTTGCATTACCCCAGTAATATATAAAAGCTGTGTCTTGTTATGGTAGGACATTATGAATCACATAGAGCATCTTTGAATGCAGAGCAACGGTTAAGATGAAAAACAGTGTCAACCCCCACCACTCATTTATTCGCAATATAATCAGAATGAAAAATAATTTAAGAGAACTGAAGGCTGGTACTTTCCACCAGCCACGCCCCCCTCCAGCTCTTCTCAGCACAATTATTAGAGTAAATAAAAAAAAAACCACTTTCCTTTCATCCATTGTTATACATTGCAAAGCTTAAGATAAAAGTGGTTCTTCACATGACTGAATCAGTTACAGCTGATGGGCTAAAGCCAAATAGGTTGAAGACAATCTTCCAAACACATCAGTAGAATAGAATTTCTTGAAAATGTAGAACACTTTCCCAACAATGTTCATGACTTTCTTCTGTTTTTGAGAAGAATTTTATATGCTGGACCACTTTTGAGCCTCTGTCGTTTTCTCCCATTGCCCAAAAGCTGGGCAGCCAGTGATTGCACTTGACCTGAATGCCACGTGGAGTCTGGAAGGAAGTAATATTTACTTGGTCTTTGAGTGAAGTTCACCTCCAAGGTTTATTGGTTACATTTGATTTTGGAGTATGGGAGCTGTGTTTTCTATGTTTGGAGTGAGGAAGAGAGTATAAAGAGAATTCTTGTCCAATTTCACTTAAAGGTCATTTAATGAGAAAGGGATGACTTTTAAACCATTATCCAAACTAAAATTTTCATTGGCAGCAAGCTGTACAACAGCAGGAAGGGGTCAGGGCTAGGGAAAGGGACATGAGGTTTCTATCTTTGCCTGTGTAATTTTAACATATTGAAGATTCTGAAAACTTATCTCTTTTGGAGAAAAATATCCCCCTTAATGTTGGCCTTCTGTAAGCAGAATGATAAGTGCAATAGTTGTAAATCTACTTGACACTATAATAAACCGAACTGAACTTTTCCAAGTCCCTTTCTTAGACTAGACTGAATTTTTGAGATTGGAAATGGCATCTTCTTATCTTCATATCTCAAATCCCTTGGACCATATAGGTTGGTTGCTTGGTTGGTTGGATAGATGGATGGGTGGGTGGGTGAATTTCACCTATAGCAATACTATCTTAGATCTACACACTATCTTTTCTCTCTAATTCATTGGCAAAAATCTATATTGAAACAAAATCCAGTTATGTATGATTTGCCTCTATTATGTTCTGGTTTTTGCTTGCCATTTATTTCCCACTGAGCAGATAGAAAGCAAAAATATTACCAGTGGGTTTTCATAGATAATTTATTATTCTGAATATTGATTGAATTCAAGGTGAGACTCAACCATGTTTAAGTAGAAACATATTTATGCCCAGTTAGTTTTATAGGAAAGAAATAGGAATACATTTTGTTTCCTTTAAAGAATGTTAAGTGGAAACTTGATATTGTTCATCTAAGCCTGCTCAAATCCTGAATCTCTGAATCCTTTCTCATTGTTAGGTTAAAACTGAAGAAGCCACATTATGTATTAGCCTTTGAACACTAAAAGACAGCATATTTCTTTAAAAGGCACCCTTGTTTTCATGGCTGGAAATCCCAGGCCTGGAAATTAATCTCTAACATTCAGAATGAAAGAAGTCAGTTTATTTATAAAACTTGATTATTACAACTAGTATTTGAAAAGATTTTTTCTATAGGGTTATAAATCAATGCTCTTAACAATCACCATTTAAATTTTATTCATTTTCTTAAGGTTAGATAAATATACCCAGAGAAAATACTGATGGGTATATGGGCTAATAATAAGGAAATATGTTCACTTTGATATGATCATTAATGGTTTATTCCTTTTAATTAATGTCAAATACACACAGGCCACACGACTCATGATACAATGCCATTTTGAATGCCACTGAGTGAATTCTTAAGCAGTGAAGTTTTATAGAACTAATGAGAAATCATTTTCTAGCCTGTCTTTTTACTTCACTGTAAATAAGAAAGGAAAAAAATCCAGAGCCTCACTCAGAACAATACCACCATCTAGGGGCCACTCCCTTAATTGCAAATTCTTCCTGTTAAACTACCAAGGGGTCTTTGGAGAGCTGAGCTTAGCCTGCAGAGGCTGAATGATTTTGCCTAAGGTTACTGTTATAAATGCTTCAAAGAAATGCTTTGCATCTCATAGATGCTTAATAAATGTTGCCTAGATACATGAATGGATGACAGAATATAAAATTGATAGGAGGTTAAAGAAAGGAAAAGAGGCCATGTGCAGTGGCACACGCCTATAATTCCCGTGATTCAGGAGGCTGAGGCAGGAGGATCACAAGTTTGAGGTCAGCCTCAGCAACTTAGCAAGGCCCTAAGCAACTCAGCAAGACTATTTCAAAAATAAAAAGGGCTGGGAATGTGGCTCAGAGGTTAAGCCCTCCTGGTTTCAATCTGCCCCCCCCCCACAGCCAGCAAAAAAAAGTGACAAAAATGTTACCTAGTTGCTATGTATAGACAGCATCCTAAGGGCAGGTGAATGTGAGGGAGCAAAGGCCTGCATCTGTGCCGGTCACAGGACTTCGCTGGGCTGTGGTGAGACTCAGCACTGCAGTGAAGGGGTCAGGGGTGGATTGGAATGAACACATAGAGTACTACAACCCTGTGCAATGCGAAGCCCCCTACCCAGTGGGATAGTGGGCCCTGTGCAGGTTGCTGCTGGAAGGAGGTGGAGTGCCTCTCTATCATAGTCCAGTTGATGGACACAGAAACAGACTAGTTTTTGAGGAAAATTAGGGTGGTGATGAGACCAGACAGGAAGCCGAGTACCTCAGGGAAGATGAAAATCAGCATTGTATTCTCAAATGTAGCTGCAGAGCAGAACCCTGCACCCAGTGGTCCCCAAAAACCTGCCATCCAATAAAGAAGGCGAGAGTTTTCCTCTTTGGATTTGGCAGTGAAGTTCACTACCATCAGGCCATCGATGTACTGACACTATGACCACTGGAAGGTTGGACATCATCATCACCACTGGTCACACAACTCCTAGAGGAGAAGCCCTGGCCACTGTGCTGAGTGACACGTGCAGTCCAGATCCTGAACACCACGGAAGCCAAGAAGCCCATGACAGCGGGGAGTAAAGTCTATTTAGGTTTGGTTCCGGACTGAGTAGGTGAGAAGGGACTAGTGTGGTGTGCAGACGGCGTACCCCAAAGTGAGACAGACAGACCCCGAAATGCAGCAAGTTCACACCTACCTAGCTAGATCCTTTTTTTTTTTTTTTTACATAAAATGATCCTTTTTTTTTTAACACAATAAGTAATTCTGTAAGTTTTGAGAATTATATACCGACGGTCACCACCAACCAACACGTAGAACTTTGCCATTGCCTTAGAAAGTCCCTCACACCCTTTTCCAGTCCATCCCCATCTCCCTCCCTGCCCCCTGCAGAGGCCATCACTGTCTGATTTCCATCACCACAGATTGGTTTTGCCTGTTCTCCAATTTCATAAAAATGTGATCTTACAGAGTCTATTCCTCTGGCTTCTTTTGAAATTTATGTTGCATCAATTCATTTCTTTTCATT